>NC_088916.1:81288419-81914076 GCF_963576675.1 Euphorbia lathyris
ACAATCGTCTCCCAGGATACAACAGATTAAGCAAGCGAACTCAAACCGTGTGTAGCCTAGTTATCACCGGAGTAGGAAAACAAGAACAATGTGAACAGACAAAGAGCAGGAAGAATTCCAGAGAATATTTTCACCAACAGTATTTGAACTACTTGTGAATTTTGACAATACATTCTATATAAATAGAACTTGAAAGGATATGTCATTTCACGAACAAACACGACTGTACACAGACAAACACGACTGTTTACATACGAACATGACTGTTCACGAAGGACACGACTGTTCATGAAAGGAGGTATTTGTTGGTATATATATTCAAAATTTTCCAACAGTTAATGTATATTATATTCAATCTAAAATGACTAATATATTATATATTGATTTACTTGTTACAATATATTTTAGGACATAGTTAATTTTCACTAATTTACTCATACTATTGAGTTAATTACATAACAACATGTATCGATCAAATTTTTTATAGTGAGTATTTTTACAAAATCAAAATGAAAATTATAATCTAGTAGGACAATAATTTATAAGAAAGCTCAAATTTTTATGGACCACTGCAAACCATTTCTTATCCTTAAAAATAATATATGTATTTTTTTGTGGGTTTATATGGGTTGTGCTCTGTATTTGAGTTTTATGACGTGATTTAAATATAACATATTGAGTTAATTACATAACAATTTGTACGGGTCAAATTTTTTATGCTGAGTATTTTTACATATTCAAAATGATGATTATAACTTAGTAGAACAATAATTCATACGAAGATTCAAATGTTTATGGACCGACTCTGAGCATAGACCATGAGTGCGACCACTTAGGGCCTGAGCCAAAAGGGACCCAGATTATTTTTTTACTGTATATATAATTATTTTTTTAAAGGTAGTTATAATACCCATTCATAATTAGAAAATAGCCAAATAATATGATATTTTAGGTCTGAAATAGACCTAAATTTCTATTTTAAACTTTTAAATACGTTTTTTTATTAAGATTTTCAGTATCTCTTTTTTCGCCTAAAACCTATAAAAATATCAGCACCGGCCCTCTCTAGGACCTCTAAAATACTGGAGCCGGCCTGATTTTGATTAATATGGAGGAATTGGATTTTCATATAAACTAGATAGAGGTTGAGGCATGTAAGCAAGCAAGAGGTCGAGGCACTGCGATATTCTTTCTCCCTTCATCGGATACGGGAGACTCGTAAAAAGAGAGAAGATTTTTGAGAATTTTTGGCTTCTTGGTGCATCAATTAGCAAATGGGAAATGAATTTTATTCAAAAAAGAAAAGAACTTTTAGGCTTGTCAATAGGATGGATAATATCCATATCTATTGGATCCCGTCCTATTAGGATTGGGGAATCCAAATACCTATTTTATAGGATTAGTGATGGGAATGAAAATTATCCTCATTTCTGATGATGGGTTGAAGACGGTAATCGCTATTCCTGTCTCATGGTAGGATTATCCTTAGGGATACCCATTAAAATATAATATTGATATAAAAAATATATATATATTAGGTTATATATATTAAATACTAGGGTTAAGGTGCAAAAATACCCCTAACGTTTTGGATTAGGAGCAATTTTACCCCTAACGTCTAAAATAGTGCAATTTTGCCCCTAACGTTGGAAGTCAAGAACAATTTTACCCTCAACGTTAATAAATTGGATCAATTTCAGACACTATTATAAAACACAAATATTTTTGTTCCTTATTCAGCACCAATTGCATAACAATTTGTTCTGAAAAAAGGATTTCATGTTTTTTTATAATTTAATAATAGAATTTGATATTAATATTTATAAATTTGGTGAATTTTTTGAATTTATTTTGTCTAATTCGTACAAAAAGACAGTATATTTTTTTATTTTTTATATTTTTTCACATCTCAACGTATGTTTATAATTTGTTACTGATAAAATGACACACGTATGAAGTGTAGATGATAAGAATCATGACCGAGAAGAAAGTTCGATGAATTATTTTTCAAATTGACCCAATTTATTAACGTTAGGGGTAAAATTGTTCTTGGCTTCCAACGTTAGGGGTAAAATTGCACCATTTTAGACGTTAGGGATAAAATTGCTCCTGATCCAAAACGTTAGGGGTATTTTTGCACCTTAACCCTAAATACTAATATAATCTACAAAAAAAAAAAACTAATCCTTAAATGCAATTATATCTTATAGTCTATAAAATCCACTTTGAATAGAATTACAATTTTCGTCTGGTTCAATAAAATTTCAATTCCGATTAGGATTATGAAAATTCTAACTTCCTATTTAATTCAAACGTATAAATTGGAAAGTCATATTCCCCAATTTTCACTCGATTCATTAAATTGATCTGCTCATTTTTATTCTTGGTTTAATAAGGCATGTTGATTTACTTTTCCTCATCTATGTTTTTTTATTTAATCATAAATAAAAGTTACATAATTTTATATTTTTTTAATAAATTATATTTAGCAAAGCGTATATAATTGATATTAGTTTAGAAAAAATTTACAAAATGGAACATGTATATTAATGTAGATCCTCATTATCCATTAATATAGAAACAAGAAAAAAAAATTCCCCATTTTTCTCAATGGGGTGGAGATGAAAAATCCCCATTACAAATGGGAATGGGGATGGAATTGCTCGCCTCATCTACGACCCACCCCATTGATGAGCCTAAGAACTTTGATCATTAAAAACAAAAATGTGTATAGGAAAAGATTTTTAAGATTGCGGCCAAACAAACTGTTTGATAAACAACTTAGAGCATCTCCAACAGCCGCTTAAATTGACTCTTAAATTAAAATTTGAAGAAAGAGAATGAAAAATCAACTCCAACAACCTCTTAGTGGCTCCTCAAATCATTAATAGCCTCTCCATTTTCTCTATTAATAGAGAGCATCTCTGCACCTCTTAATTCATTTTTTATTAATAATTTATTATTGAAGAATCTCTCTCCTAACACTATTGGTAAATATAACAATTAATAATTTTAATGATAAAATAATAAATAAGAAGTGAATATAAAGAGTATTGTTGGAAATGATATGTCTTAATATCTCAGTTATTTACATTATTTTAGAGAGTGCACTAAAAGTCTCTTGGAAATGCTCTTAGTAGTCAATGAAAGCCCGCGTTTTCTTCCACATTAGCCGTGGGGATCAGCGGAAGCTATGGTCTTCTCCCACTGGACGTCAGCAGCTGCTGTAAAGATAGACAGTATTGGAGATCGATCATCTCGATCACAGGAGAGAACTGATTCAATTAGCCTCTTTTCATTCCGTGAAAATGTTATACAATCTCATTGTATCAAATGATTTTTTTAATTTAAATGTGAATACAGCTATGAATAAATGGTCCTTATTTGAGTCAGAACTCCCATCTCTAATATAAAATCACCAATAGAACCGCTGTAAAATTCAATAAATTTAGAGAGTGGGTCAGTTTTTTATATTAGAAATTTGATCAGAGGGAGTACTACACAACAAATTGTTACTTGATCAAAGTACATTTTGTTTTAGTTGCAACCTAATCAAATAAGTAGGTTACATTGCATCACCAAACAGTATAAGTCAAAATGACAAATGCTGTAAATAATTTATTAATTCCTACATTTTTTTTTAATAATGTTATTCCTATATTTTTACATAACATAGTAATTAATTCCTCTATTTTAACATTTTTAAGTTGTAACGCCTTGGTTAATCCCTATTATAAAAATCACAATCTATCTTTTTATTTATTTTTCAAAACGATCATTATCTTTTTATCTATTTTTCAAAACAATCATAATCCGATACAAATGGTCATGTTAACACTACTAATTTTAAGGGTTAAGCTATGCTTACTTTGTTTTTAACAAAGTAAATCTTACTTTGTTTTTACCACCATTGGATGAACTTACTTTGCTAAAGTCCACCATCATCCAATCGTGAAAAAAACAAAGTAAACTTTACTTTATCAAAAACAAAAAAACAAAGTAACCATGGAGGAGAACCTAATTTTAATCCAATACAAATGGTCATGTTTACCAATTTTAAAAAGAGAGAAGATGTTATTTAAAAAGACATGGTTATAATGTATTTTTCAAAATAAAACAATATATTAATAAATAAATTTATTAAGCCAAAAAGAGAGGTGACTAATTTATTAGTCTTAGTACAAAAAAGAAACAACTTTTGGTGGAGGAAAGTCATTGAGCCAAGTATTTTTCCGGCAATAATTTAACCCAAGCTCGTCATTATCAACAGATAAAAATTGATATCTAAGGTCAACGCCTAATCATTAGGACAAAAAAAAAAAAAAGCCAACTTCTACACTCAAAACAGGAACTGAAATGGTCCAGGTCCAAAGAATATTCCAACAAGGTTATTCTGAGGAAAACACCTGCTAGCAATCATTGCAACACATGCAATTGATCCAGAATTTGAGTCTCCAGGTTACAACTACGTAGACTTCCAAACACACTGACAGCACATGTTAACATACTCGAGTACACACATCAGATTGTCTTCAAGTGGAAAGATAGCACAATAGCTTGTCGTCATACAGCAACAATTTCTATCAAACCACAATCAAACACTAGTTAAAATAAAAACTATGGTCATCAAACAGAAACAATTTCTATCAAAACACATTCAAACACTAGCTTAAGCAAAAACTATGTCACACCAAAACTACTTAAGCTCCAGTTCAGTGCAGCTGCTTTTACGCTCGTTCTATAGGCTTTTTTAAACGTAATGCTAGAAATAGCTTTAGCTTCTAGCGGGATAAAGAGAAGCTAAGGGGCAAATAGCACCTTTTCCGGTCCTTCTATAGCAGCTTTGGGTATCGTTCTAACTCTAATTTCCAGTTCAGTAGAATTTACACGTTTCATGTCCGTTTCGGTTTCAAATTCGCCCATTTCATTTCATGCTAACATATTATAGAACTGCTGCTAAATCAATGGTACCATACTAGACTCCATAAAAGAGTGATCAAACATGGAAATCCTGATTTCCATGTCTGCTTCTGTTTCCAATTTGTTGATTTCAGTTTCATGCTAAAATAGCATAGAACTGCTGCTAAATCAATACTCTTCAATCAAAAAGAATGATAAAAGAAATGGTGATCATAGGATTTCCATCTCGGTTTCTTTTTCCAATTTGACCATTAAACAGTTTCATGCTATCATAGCACTGCTGCTAAATCAATGACTCTTCACACAAAAAGAATGTTCAAACATGGTAATCATAGGATTTCCATGTCGGATTTACATGGTAACATAGAATAGAACTGCTGCCTAATCAAATGGTACTATACTAGACTCCAAACAAAGAGAATGATCAAACATGGTAAACTATTCCAAAACCACAGGTCATAAAACAAATTACCAACTGCCAAAGTAGTAAGAGCAAATAACGACTTGACATGCTTGCATAGAATCTAACTTGGCTAATCATTGGTACTAAATCAAACAAAAAGATTGATCAAACATGGTAGACAAACGATTCCAAAAACAGGGTTACAAACAACGAATAACCAACTGCCAAATTAGTAGGTACCTGACATGCTAACATAGAATATAACCGCTGCCTAGTCAATGGTACTACACTAGACTCTTCAAACAAAAAAGACTGATCAAGCATGGTAGACAAACGTCTCCATAGCTAAAATAAACACAGCTTCAAACAATGAATAGCCAACTGCAAAATTAGTAGGAACAAATAATGACTTGAAGATCATACGAATACAATTTGAAATAACTACATGGATATGAATGCAAGGCTAACATGCCAATAAACAAATACAGTTCAAGAACATAAATGCCAAATTAAAAGGACAGCAGAACTGTGAACAGATAAATGACGACATAACAGAGTATATAATCATAAAAGAACATAGATCAATTCTCTACAAAAGATAAACACTTAACTAAATCATTAATTTTGTAGCGAAGTACACAGAAGAAATATCCTTCTACATCTATTAATTTCTTTTTTTTTCGAGGATGGAGAAGGATAAAATAAGAGCACAGAAACATCCTTCTCGTAGAAGACAAGTAACAAAAATTAACAAGCAAATATCCAACCATTAACATGAGCTGAGTTGATCAAACATTGTCACATCCTACATGACTATACTATTCTCCTCGAAATTTGTTACTCGTCATCATCCTCCTGCATAAATTGGGATAATAATCAAGTTAGCATGGCTATAAATAAAAAAATTGACATCATCAATGGTAATCAAACCTTAGTATTGAGTCAACTTACATCTCCACTGCCATCTTCGTCATCTTCATCATCATCATTCACCTCAGAGACTGACTTCTCAGATTCCTCTTCTTCCTTGGGTGGTGGTGCTTCAGACTGACAACCAATAAAGATAAATAATTACTCACTTTTCAAACTCTACAACAGCATAACATGGAAACAAGTTGCAAAACCCACCTGTTCCTTGTTGTAGGCTTTCATTTTCTTCTCATACTCAACCTTCCTCTTCTCAGCCTTGGCCACAAAAGGTGCCTTCTCCTGCAATCATTGAAAATCAAGTAAACAAGTCAAATTTAAGCATTCAACGACCTAATGAGACACACAGAGGCTATATCCAATAAAAACCCTTACAGATTCAGACAAGGACTTCCATTTATCTCCTCCAGCTTTGCCAACCTACATAAAACGCAATAAATATCAAATCAACAATCAATCAACCTTGCCATAAATTACAAATAGATAATAGAAACAAAAATAAACTCACAGCAGCAACGGATTTATTTTTAGGATGCTCCTTTTTGTATGTCTCTCTGAACTCTTCCCTGTGAAACAAAAATATTGTGCACTTAGTAAGATTAACAATCTTCAATAAAATAACTCAGAAGCTATTGTTGTATGCTTCCTCAACGGGGAAAAAATTGAGATTAAGGATAAAAATGCTTACATGAAGACGAAGAAAGCGCTGGCCGGCCTCTTAGGTTTGTTAGGGTCCTTGGCAGCCTTACCGGTTTTCTTCACAGGCTTTGCAGGTTTCTTGTTCACGGAGAGCCTATCGCCGTACAAACAACCACGTCACATAAGAGACAGATATATCTATGCACAGAAATACAAATCTACGAAACATGAGTTTCAAGTCAAATCGTTTCAGATCTATGATCTGGAAGCCATATTTACATATTTCGAGCCTCTAAACATGAGAAAAATTCAAAAAAACAAAAATAAAGCTATGAAAAACTCACTTGCTGCTCTTGGTATCGGCCTTGGATTTACCTCCTTTCATAGCGAATCCTGCAGTTTCAACAGAAAATCAGTCAATAACCCGAAGAAACCCGCTGAAAAAGCAGAAAAATCGTAGGAAATCGATGATGACGACGATGACGTACCGGCTAGGGTTAGGGTTTGAAGAGAAAGGAGAAGAAGAGAAATATAATATAAAAATAAAATTAGAGAGAGGAATTTGGGAAGAGACGAGAGGCTTAGGAAAAGAGAGGAAAGGAGATATTAATATCAGAATTGAAATTGAAATTCAATTGCGCAGAAATGAAATTTGCGGGGGGTTTAGGCGGGATTTGGAAATTTCATGACAGGTCAGCAATCCGTGTGATGAAATGTGATTGGATGGTTGAGTTTAAGCTTGAGATGTTTTGTGTTTCCTTTGTGCTTCTTTGCTCTCACAAAGACACCGTTGGTTGTTCTTTCTTTTGTGATAAGATATGTTGGATTTTGAATCCAACGGTCATATCTTAAGCCCATCTTAGATTTCTTCTATGGCCCATTGGGCGGCCCATTTTTATTAAAACACTTTTTATATGAAAATCTTCAACAAAATGAAATGTATAATAATTTTAAAATGTATACTAATCTTCGAGGTGTGCGGTGCAGTTGCGCTGACTATCGGAGTGGGTAGGCGTAGTCTTACCTAAATTTTTCTTCTACCAAAAAAAAAATGTACTAATTGATGACCTTCCACTAAGCCAATATGAGATGATTCACTACTTTGACGTTTCATTTTCACGATCTTTCGTTGGTTTCGCCTATTTCGAGCTAGTAGTATTTGAGTTTTTTGATCCATGACCTCATCGGAAAATATATCATCTTCGAGATTCTAATTCCTTTTCTAGAATAAAAAAATTAGAAAGTGTGAATTGTAATGCTATGGAAAAAGTATGGAATAAAATGTTATGAAAAGATTGTGAATAAAATATTATGGAGTTGTCTATTTATATAATACAGGGTTGAGGATGTTTCAGTGTACTTTATGAGTATGTGACACAGTATATTGCAGGGTTGTAATTGGATTTGGAGTCTTGTGCATGTTGTGAGTGGATGATATAGTACGTTTTAGAGATATAACTGTATTTGGAGTTTTGTGCGTTGTTGAATGTATTTTGTGAGTGAATGACATTATACATTGTAGAGATGTAATTATATTTGAAGTTTTTGTGCATTTTGTGAATGAATGACATTATACATTATAAAGATATAACTGTATTTGGAGTTTTGTGCATTTTGATTAAGACATCTTATGAGTAAAAGTTATTATGAATTGCAGATATATAACTGTATTTGGAGTCTCGTGTATTATAAAATGTGTACTAATTCATTACCTATTATTAAGCCAACATAAGATGATTCATTACTTTAACGTTTTATTCTCATGATCCTTCTCTAGTTTTACGTAATTCGAACTAGCATAATTTCTTGCTTTATAACGTCGTCGGACAATAAATCATCTTCAAAAATTTAATTCATTTTTAGAAGGAAAATTTTGAAAGTGTAAATGTTACAAAGAGAATGTGAATAAAGTGCTATGAAGAGAATGCGAATAAAATATTCTGGAGTTACCATTTATATACTAAGTGTTTGAGCATTATTGAATATATTGGCATTGTATATTACAGAGTTATAATTTGACTTGGAGTTTTGTGTTATATTAAATGCATATTCTGAGTGTGTGATATTGTACATTTTTTAGATATAATTGTATTTAAAGTTCGGTGCATTATTGAATGCGTTTTGTGAGTGAATGACATTATACGTTAAAGATATATAATTTTATTTGGAATGTTGTGCATTATTGAATATATCTTATGAGTGGATGTTACTGCATATTGCAGATACATAAATGTACTTTGAGTTTTGTGTATTATTGAAGTCATCTTTAGAGTGGATGGTTGAGTACGTTGTAGAGGTATAGTTATATTTGTAGTATTGGGCATTATTAGGTACATATTATGAATGAATGGCATTGTACGTTGCTTGGATTCTAATTATTTGGAATCTTGTATATTATTAAAGACATTTTGTAAGTGAGGGACATTATACATTACAAAAACTTCAAATAATTTAAAGTCTTATACATTTTTTAAGGTATAATGGGAGTGGATGACACTATACATTGCAGATATATAATTATATTTGAAACTTTGTGCATTGTTGAGGCATTTGTGAGTGGATAACATCGTACATTGCAAATATATAATTTGAAGTATTGTTCATTATTGAAGACATATTGCGAGCAGATGATAATATACATTGTAAAATTTCAAATAATTTGGAAACTTACACGTGATTGAATGCTTCTTGTTAGTGGATGTATTGAAAACAACAATCATTAAAAGTTGTTGTTATTGGTTTAAAAATTGAATGTCAATGAAAGCTCATACTAACACTGAAAAGCAAAATCTAAATCTAGAACACACTGATTAAAAAAAAGGAATAACTCTCTAAACAACATAAGAATTTAAAACCAAGAAGGAAGAAATTGCTTACTAAGTGGGGTAATCACCACAACCATCTCATATCTCGCCTAGAAAAAGAGATAGTCATTAAATATGTGAGACAAATACAGATTATTTGTAGATGAAGTATCAAATGACACAGATGAAACATCGGATAAAGTATACTTTGTTCGTGATTAAACTAGTTCATTTACAATAAAAGTATATTTGATAAAAATTTATAATAGCTCAACTAAATATTGCACTTAACTCACCAAAATTTTAACCTTCGCCACAATTGATCCAGCTTTGAACCTTAGCCTGGAAGATTTCATCCCAATACACAAAATGAATATGGTTAATTTGTTTGAAATAAATTTAGATTCAATCGTAATTCACAATTATGAATGCAACAACATTAAACTTTCAACGAAAGAAATAAATCATATATCATATTTTCGCATGACATAAAAGATCACTCCATCATCTTCAATCCAAAATAAAGTGACATTCATATACTAAGTAAGATAGCCCAGTTCAAATTTAGCCCGTAAAAGATTGAAAAACATCATAATTCAAAGAAACACAAAATATAGTTACTTCAACAAACATAATAAATCTAATAATTACAACCAAACATAAAGGAAAACAAACAAAATCTTAAAAGATTGAAAGCATCAGAACTCAAATAAACACAAAATCTGGGTACTTCAACAAACATAATAAAGCTAACAATTATAACAAAAAAGAAATAAGAAAGAAGATACAAAATTGAAAATTACGCAATAAATATTTACAAAAACTTTAGAGAATGAAGGAAAAGTAAAACAATAGAAGGAAATAGTAAGCAAATGTAGGGTTGAAGAACATAACTCAATAGAAAAAAAATTCCATTACAAACCTTAAAAAAATAGCTCTGACCAACTTAGGTTTTTTCCGTGTTTGGCTGGTAGAGACGAATTCACTTGGATCTAGATGGTCATAGAAGAAGAAAAAGTTCAAACATAAGAAGAGGAATACATCAACAATGAAAAATGAAATAAGAAGAGAAAGCTGCAAATTTAGTATTGAAGAACACTAAACATTAAAAAAAATCGATCACTGACCTTTAGAGAAATAAATAAATATGAATACACGAAAAAAAAAGCTACCAAAATATTTAAAAAATGCAAAAAAAAAATCAATCAAAGTAATTTTTTTTATAAAAAACGAACCTTACTCTACGAAGATATCTCCTCATCAAATCAAAGTCGGATTAAGAGGAAAAAAATATGCAGAATTAAGTAAACATAAAAAATAGATTCATTAAAAAATAATGAATAAAGAACACAAAACATATATAAAATCAAAAGTCGCCAAAGTATATATATAGAAAGAAAAAAAATTAATGCAAGTAAAAACAACTTATAAAAAAAACGAACATCACTCTACGAGTAGCTCTCCTCGTCAATTCGAAATCAGATGAATGAAAAAAAGCTGCAAAATTAAGTAAACAAAAAAACAGTTTTACTAAAAAGCATGCTAAAATACTAAATAAAGAACATAAAGCAAAAAAAAAAAATTGAAGATCTAAATAATACATGTACTTGAAGACATGTGAAGAGCGGGTCCTCTAAAAACGAATAAACAAACTCATGTGTATGTTTATTTCAACCATCGAAATGATTTGAGTTTTACGATCGATGAGAAAAGAACTGCGAAATATCATAAATAAGAGCATGTACAGTTAAAATAGCCCTCAAGGACAGTTAAAAGACATGGCAAGATAACTGAGTCTAAAAGAAATAAGAGCAAAGACGGGTGTGATTGGATATTTTTTATAAAAATTGCTAATTTTACTATTTGGGCTATTGGTAGAGTGATGTTCGTTTTTTTACAAGTAGATGCTTTATGGTTATACAGATTTCCATATGGGTACCTATGATATTTTTCATTGCAAACGCAACCTTGTGGTTTACAAAATTTTGTATTTTTTTTACTTTGCCAAATTTGGCAAATAACAACCTCAAAATGAAAATTTTCAAGAGTTAAATTATATTTTAAGCAACTTTAATTCTTTAAATTTTTAGGTTTGATGTCATTTAAGTGTTGTTTTTTATGAGAGAGAAAAGTAATGTTTAGAGAGAGAAAATTCCAAAAATGATCATTTTAAAAAATTAAAAATATGGTTTCATCGTAAATATGATAGTAAACAACTTTAATTCTTGAAAATTTTGAGGCTGTTATCGACCAAATTTGGCAAAATAAAAAAAATATAAAATTTTACAAACCACATGATTGCGTTTGTAACGAAAATACCACATGTATCCATCTGGACTGTATAACCACATGACATCTACTTGTAATTAACCCTTCTTTTATTTCTATCATAGTTTTTGAAGTAATTTGGGGCTTAGGTGTTTATTGGGTTATTTATGGACTTTTATAGTTATTACCAGTTTTATTACAGATTTTGGGTATATTAGTTCTAGTGTTTGTTTAAATGAATGACTAATTTATTGCTTTGCTTTCTGTTCAACACTTATAAAAATCGCCACTTTCAGGTCCATTATTTCTCTTACTTTAAGTTCCATTTCAATTTAATCACAAGAAATCTATAATGTTTTAATCAATTTATTGGATAAATGGGATACTGAAATTAGTAATATTCTCGTTTAAATTCTTTGTTTTTGTTGTCTTAATTTGGGTGATGAGGAACCTATGAGAACAATCTGTTTCAATTTAGTATAATTTTTTTCTTAATTTAGGTACAGACAAAGCTATCAGAACAAGTTATTACTATGGCTTAATACATAATTACACTTTCAAACTTGGCAAGTTTGTTCCCTTGGCACCCTGAACTTTCATATTGACCTATCACACACCTATAACTGCCTAAATTGAACCCCATACACACAAAATTAATGATAAACATATTTTAAAGCTGACATGGTATAAGCGTGATGTGCAGGAAAAATCAAGCGCGTGAGGGATGATATTTGATGTTTATAAGGTTAATATTCACAACTACCTCCATTAATCACCCTTTTCTTCCTCATCTTCATCAGTCGCCTTTTCTCATCACTTCCTTGTATTCATTGTGTTCTTTTCCTTCACTAATTTAATCAAGCTCTTTCTTCTTCAATTTTGTTTTTTCTATTTATGTAATTTGTTCTTCCGCTCTATCAATTTAGCTGCTTTCGTTTCGAAGGATGACGACAAATGAAAGGAACTTGTAAGTGTGGAGAAGTTGCAATCTTAAACCTTCTTGGACAATAGCTAATCCAGGGAGAAGATTTTTTGTATGCAAATAGTATGAGGTAAGTTTATTTTGATCAATTTCTAATTTTGGGGAAATTAGGCATGCATTCAATTTGTTTAAAAAAAATCCTTCCTCTTTTCTTTTAATTTGTTTTGAGAAAAAATATTCAATCTGAAGCGTTTTAAATTTGTACAGATAAGCAAGAATTCATGTGGGTATTTCTTGTGGATTGATGATGACATGTCTGAGCATTATGGTAATGTCATTAACGGTTTGTTGGAGATCTTGAAGGTGAAAGATCCAATTATAGAGCTGGAGAAGAAAACAATGAAGAACAATGACATGTGGAAAAATTACTACTTGAAGAAGTGTGTATTGGTTTTCATGTTAGGTGTGATTTGTGGCATTTGGGATATCCTTTAGAGAATTACCTTGTCCCCTTATGTAATCAATTGTAATTTTCTTGGATATATAATCAATTATAATCAGTTTTCTTGAATTTTCTCAGTGCACCATAAATGTATTGCTATAGAAAAAACGTCCAGTATTAAATATTTCGTTGAATATTTCGTGTTAAAAAACGTTCAATGTTAAATATTTCGTGTTATAAGGCTTAAAACGTTCAGTGTTAAATATTTCGTTGAAATTTCCAATCTATTATGTCTATGTAAAATAGCCAAAGCAGCAGAAACCATGTAAGAACTAAGAAGTCAATCAAATGATACTAATGTTAATTCAGAGACTCATTCATAGACTCTCTTTTGCTTGGCCCTCATGATATAATGTGGAAAGTCTTATGAAGCATAAATAAACTAGATGGATTAAACGTTGGGAAAGTTTATAAGGTTGTAGTTTTAGTACTGCAGAAAATCTCATTATAAAAAGAATTCAACATAAAACTGCAGAAAAAGCTGCAGTTTTGTAAAAAAAAAAAGCTGCAGAAATGAAGCTGCAGATTTGCAAAAAAAAAAGTAAATGAAACTGCATATTTGGAAAAAAACAAGAGTGAAAATCTAACTACAAAAAAAACTGCAGATTTGCAACTAAAAAAAACTGCAATATATATTTGTATAATTTCCATTATCAGCAACCACAACTACAAAAAAAAAAAGATGCAGATTTGCAACTAAAAAACTGCAATAAATATTTGTATAGTTTCCATTATCAACAACCACAACTACAAAAAACTGCAAATTTGCAACTAAAAAACTGTAATATATATTTGTATAATTTCCATTATCAACAACCACAACTACAAATATGTATCTCATTCAGTATAAAATATGAGCACAACCATCCAAAATATAGTATATATCTCCACTAATCAATAACCATTGTACCTAAAATAATCCAAAATATAATATATATCTCATTAATCCACAATTCATTCTTTAAAGGTTGTAGCTGAAATTTGGCTTGCTTGTACAAATGAAGCAGATGAATTCAGCTGAGTTTGGCTTTCTTGAATTCCGATGACCCTTGATCTATTTGCATAACTTCTCTTTTGCTGATCCTTTCTCGAACTAATCTTCTGCATATCAGTAATGATAGTGTAATGATCCCCATCTTTCATATCTAGATCGAGTTTCAATAGTGAAATGAACCAACTCCAACTTACTTTAGTTTCATAATTCACCATTACCCATGCAATCAGAAACATTTGATGATTCCCATCCTTTAATACTGCCACCAAAAGCTGACCTTTGCACACTCCTTTTAAGAAGCAACCATCTAATCCTATGCACTTCCTACACCCTTCTAGAAATCCTTTCTTCATGGCATTCAAACACATATAGAATCCACTGAATAACAACTTCCCTGGTTGATCTTCTTTATTAACTTTGATTATACATGTGCTCTCAGGATTACTGCCAAAATTTGATCTCTATAATCATAAAGCCTCTTAAACTCCAAAGTGTAGTCTCCCATGAATTCTGTCATTACTTTTATCTTTGCTCTTCTACAAACAGATTTGTTGGTATACACCTTCCAATCGTTCTTTATATCTTCCTATAATAACAAAAAAAAACAAACAAATCACTTCAAACAGACCAACATATAAATGAATTAAACACAAAAATAAATAAATATTAATTACATGTAATTGCCAAAGTCTGATACCAGGTTGCCTATAAATAGCATTCTTGTACATCTTCACAATAAAATTGGAATTACAAAGCCTATTCTTGGTCAACTTTGAACACTTGTGAACTGGAACATAGTTCTTAATGATAAAAATTGCTTGACTTCCCATCAACACTAGCAAATAGAAGCCAATGGCACCCTTCCTTATTACACATAACCCTTACCATTTTTGGTTCATTTGGTCTCAAATCCACTGCAACACCTCTTTGCAATGAATACTTTGTCACTACATCACGAACTTGCTTCACATTTTCGAACACCATACCTAGCTGCCAAATAACTTATTGGTTTGCTGGATCATAATGGACTCCATTTCTTTGTCTTCTTTTAGGTATGTTCTCGCCATTGTCTCCATCGCTTTCTACTTCACTTTCAAAGCTTTCAGCATCCGAACTGCCTATGTAGTCCTCATCGCCACCAAGTTTGCCTTGATAATTTCTTCGTCCACCTCTATAAATATGCTCGAACCCCGAATCAATACTAGCCTCTCCTAAAAGAATATCAATTGTATTTTTTGCTCGATGACTCTTGGATCTGCTCCTTCTATAACTATTTAATGTTTCTCTTGCCACGACCAACTCTTGATCAACATCACTTAATTCATTGTCAACCTTCTGATTTTCATCATCATCACTACCAATATGGTCTTCACTATCAATACTCTCATCACTTTCTCCATTTTCACCACCCAAGTCTTCAGCTTCAACTGCTAGATCTGCGTCTTGAACATCATCATCCCTTGAATCTATTTCTGTCCACCCTTCATCTTCAATATGAATGTCACAGTTGAAATCAGTCACTCTAATATTATCTTCAAGTCCACAAGCCTCACCAATATTAGAAGGAATTTCAACCTCACTTTGCCTTCCAACCTCAACCAACCACACCCTCCCCTATATCCTCTCTAACACTATCTCTATCCAAATTTACACTATTACCTCCTTCCAATATTAAATTATCAAAAGGGACCACATATAAATGTACTTCCTCTCCTTTCTTAATTTTATCAAAACATTTGAAAACATCTAAATTTGTCCTTAAAGGCTCAAATGAATTGGGCCATTTTACATAGATTCTCTCAACACTAGCACAACCTAAATCATATGTTAAACTAGTTTAGTTCAAAATAAGCTATCTTGTCTATATCAATAAAAAATCTCCCAATAGTACCCCCAATATATCTTGGACAAGAGTTGTCTTTGTCAAAAAATTTACCCCAACATGGAACAACATTTATGGTTGTAATTCCCATTTAAACCTGTGTAAAATAATTATATTTTACATTAAAAGAAGAGAATGTACAGACACAAAAGCATCCCATGTGAATAACATTTATTTCATACCCAATGTTACAATTTAACCCTAAAAATTCCCAAAATAACGAAATATCCTAAACTAGTTTCAAAGCATGTATTTTAGAATGTAAAATGAGTAGCAAAGATAACAAACATACCTTCATTCCTTTTCTTTGAACTTCAATTCACCAATTAGTCACAATACAAAATGAGGAAATCAACTCCTGGTGAAATCGTTTATGAGGATTTGGGCGAATGAAATCCAAGACACGTTAAGGAACTCAACTCCAAGTAAGTGTGAAATTGAAGAAAATCTGAGGAAATCAACTGAAATATAAATGAAATAGAAGGATATAAGGATCGAAAACTGATAAATCCTTAATTAAATTGAAGAAGTACAAGAACGAAGAAGAACCGTTGAGAAAATAAATCACTAATTTCCTTTTAACCCCAATTAAATTTTTTTCTAAGATGGCAATAACTCTTCCACATGTCCCTATTTTATTTGTTACTTTCCATATCAACAACACGTGGAAATCACAGACATTTATACGGATAAGTGCACTGTAAATAGGTGTGTAAGAGGTTCAATTTAGGCAAGTAGAGGTGTGTAATAGGTCAATGTGAAAGTTCAGGGGGGCAAAGGAATAAATGTGCCAAGTTTGAGGGTGTAATTATATATTAAGCCTATTACTATTATTCTCCAACTTTCCCTTAGTTAGGAAAGGAAATCCATTTATTTTTTTCTTATTTGTTATATTATATTCAACATGGATATTAGATTATTATACCATACACATACATTACACCTCGTAAATATTATGCCGTATATGAAATTATATTATTTGAGTTTATGCCATATATAATACATGATATAATACCAATATGATAAACCAATAATGTTTTGCCATGTGAATATTGATATTATATTATTTTAGTTTATGTCGTATACACGATACTACCAATATGATAAAATAACTAGTTTTAGGCTCGTGTTTTACACGGATTGTTGATTTGATTTTGTCATCATTGTGTAGATGTAAAGAAATTTACAGATACAACTCTAATAAATATGTATATATTAAAATTTAGTGTAATGATTTTTAAATTTATGGCGTATTAAAATATTGAAGAATAACGATAATCTTATAAATTCCCATGCATAAACAATTAATTGAACAAAAACTGGATTTAAATGGTAGGTTAGCAGGTAATAGGTAAAAAAACTCCAAAAATTGTTTTATTTTCTCTAACAACTTGTAATTATAAGTAATACAAAATGTGATTTTCCAGTTTTCAATTTTATAAAATCAATTCTTCAAACCACAAAGCCAAGTAATTTCAAAATAAAATATAAAAAAACATACCCCCAAATAAAATGCCAACAGAGCAAAAGTTAATGATAAATTTAAAATATTAAGTTAGGTCTTATGGATAACCTTCTTACATACAAAACTACAAATGTCTTAATAGTATTCCTATGTCCTAAATTAGTAAATTATATACTCATCTTACAAAATATCAAAAAGTATACTTTTCATATCCACTCTCACAAAATCACATTCACTCTCACAAAATCATAAATGCCCTTATCCAAATGGACATTCATATTTGCATATCTTTCATCTAAAAAAGAGTAATATTACTCTAATCTTCATCATAAAGTTTCATTAGAGAGTTTCGATCATTTATGTTGGGGAATTTGCTGATTTTTCAAAAAAAAAACTTAAATCAAACTTACAAATTATTCTCAATTTTGAACGCATAAATGGTTTAAACATCGTTTTTTGAACGTATAAATGTGTTTGTTTTTAGAATTGTTTGATACACTGAGTCAGCCATTATAAATATTAGGACGAAAAAGAATGAGCTATGTAGCATAACATGAAATAAAATCATTTTGCACAATTTATTGGTTACTGATTTTGAAGTACATAGTAAGCATTTTCATAAAGATGCAAAAGATACCGAACATGAATAACATTTGGTTGTAGTCACTGTAGATTATAGATAATTGAAAAAGTGTATTAAATTAATAAGCACATACATACCAAATTACACATTAAATTCAAATTATATATATATATATATATATATATATAAGATGTCCATTGTCCCATTTCAAAATACATACAAGGTCAAATATGGACCAATTATTTGTTCAACCAATATATCTGCACTTCTCCTCGTTTGGCATGATACCTGCCTTCCTCGTTTGGCATGAGATCTGCCCACAGCTCTCATCAAATTGACAATTTCGAGAACTCTATCAACTCTAGCAATTTCAAGAATTCTGCATTTTATCAATCGCTCTTGCCCTTTTCTCCTCCAGCTTCCTCTACGTTCATTTTTATTTAAATTCATTAAAACTCACAACATTGTCTCGTTTTCAATCTTTCCTGTAAAAAAGATTGAAAAGTAAAAAGAATAAGAACCGTGGATTTGGGAGCCAACAATTACAAAATAAATCAGAAAAAGAGAATATAAAACCATAAAGAGTTATGTACTTCACAGTGGATGGCTAATCAAACTTGACCTGAAATCTGAAGCCTATAATAGAGATCGGAAACAATTTGTAAACATATGTCAATTGCAGTGAAAATGTATTGCAATAGAAAGAAAAAAAAGATAATACTGACCATTGTAGAAATCAGTGATCCCCAAACTGAAAATTGATACTGAAAACTTCAAGAGGAAAAGAATAGAAACACTTCCCTAAAAATGTTAAATTTTTTAAAAATAAATAAATAAAGAACACGCACCATCCTCATTTGTGAGGCTGCAAAAAAACAACAACAAATAAGTTAAAAGTTACAGCTATATAAAATTAACTATCTGTGGAAGTAAAGAGTTTAGGAATTCTAAGCTTCTGCTTCAAAATAAATAGATAAGCTATGTTAAAAGTCATAGCTATATAAAATTAGCCATCTGTGAAACTACAGAATTTAGAAATTCTAAGCTTATGCTCATCAGTTTTTCAAATATATAACGCATAAGAAATAGCGTTTTAGGTGTAATGAAGCTTCTGCTCACTAGGCTCGAATGTAAAAGCAAAATCTCTAACACAAGATCTGAAATTGTTAATCCACAAAACTAAAAAAATTAAAAATAATCTCACCAGGTCTAGTTACATCGCCACAATGCCTTCGACTATACTCACCAACACTGATACAAAAGATTAGGTGATACAAATGATAAGAAATATAGTTTAAAGTCAGCCCTACGAGTTGGATAATGCAGATATTATAAAATAAAGATTCTTAAGTTGTTGAGTGAATTTCATAGATAACTATAATGTCTACCTTTGATATGGTTAGAAAGTTTTTTGAGACACAAACCAAAATCTATACAGTCAACCTACTAAATTGCTAATAAAATGCACATGAGATGATACGTTATGACTAAAATGCTCTTATTAATCTTTCTTGCTCTCTTCGAGCATGCTGACCATGAAACTTGTTCAAAGAACCCTAAGAAGCAAGATAAGTGAAAATCCATTTTGTATCCAAATACTTATTCACGAACTTGATACCTGTTCTGGAGTCCATTCTGGGGGTTAGCGGAAATTGTATACTCTTGTGGCTTTTAATGAAGACTGGAAAATACAAAGAATTTGTTAGATATAAACTCTTTGAACAACCACACAAGTGAGAAAAAGGAAGCTCTTGAGGGGAAATCAAATGTAGAATGGAAAATGGCTGTCATCATCTTGTAAAATATGAGGTTTACAACCAATGGGAGCAGTAGATACATAATCTTATACAATTTCTACATACAAGTCTATATTACCATTCTGATATGCTTTATGTTTTGAATAATTTTTTCCCTTCCCTGCAAAAATCGCAAATTAAAGCTGTAATCTTTTTTGAATATAATCTTGATGATCAAATTCGAAGATGAACAAATTACAATTGTGCTTACATAAATTGAGAGGTGAAGTAGAAAGTGTGAATAAATTGAGAGGTGAAGTAGAAAGTGTGGGTATGGGACAAAAACCGCTAAACAGATAATGGGAAGAAGAAACAATAATCCTAAATATGAAGCAGCAGTTGAGGAAAATTCTCAAAAACCCAACCGCAACCACTTGTTTTCCGCATTGACCCAACTTGAATTATGAGCAATCCGAACATATGGTTTGGAATTACAAAACCGATTTTACCAAATTAAGGAATTCCAATGGAACCCACAACTGCTATCAATAAATAGAGTACAATTAAAAGAAATAGAGAAAGAGAGAAAAAATGAAATGAGTCAAAATTAGAGAAATGAAACCTTTGCGGTAGACAAACGATCACATGAAGGAAGAAATCAGTTACGTATATCGAATTAGGAAAAGGAAAACATTACTAGAGGAAGAAGACGACATGAAAATGAGAAAATGTAGAAAAGAGAAGCAATTGAGCAAGAAAACTTTACATCCTCAAGAGATAGAAAAAACAGTTCTGAAAGATCTTCACAAATAGGATAAGACTGCACCGTTGAATCCGGGAAGAGCTTGAGGGAACCGGTACCGTTTTTTAGAAGAAATGGGGAACGATTGTGTTGAAAAGAAGAAAAAAATTCTTTTGATTATATTGTGAAATAAGAAAAATAAATAATTATTCGAAAAAATAACAACATGCCACATCAGCACATCTTTAAATATATAGATGTCATGTTAAATTTGTCTATAAATTTAGAGTATGTATAGATAATGATTATGCCATATGATAAACTAACAATGATTTCATATTTTATTTTTTCCCTATAAATTGCAATTTTCCTTTTTGACATTAATTAAAACCAGATTTTGTAACATTTTGATTCATGAATAAGAATATGAGATTAATTACTAAACATTTATTTCTTTATACAATTTGTTGCAGATATGACAAACACTATTTATTCATCTGCATCTAATACAACTACGGATTAAACAGTGCATCTAATACAATTGTAGAGTTAAATAGCCAATATAGTTCAATTTCGAAGGTTAAGTCAAATGATGTAGGTTGAGATTATGTTGTGAAAGTTGAGGAAACGAATTTAGATAAATTGAGGTGTTTGTTGTGTGATAAAATAGTAAGTGGTGGAGTAAACCGAATCAAGTAATATATTACGCACATCAAAAGGAATGTCGACCTTTGTACCAAAAGTACAGATGAGGATAAGGCCAAATGCATGAAAGCTCTTGAAGATCGGCGAAATAAGAAGAAATTAAGGTTGTTATCGAAAAACAAAATTGAGGGAAGAAGTTGTTATTGAAGAATATGAAATGAAAATGGAAGGGGAAGATGTCCCCACTTTTATTATTTTGGGGACTCTGACTTTTTGGAATTTTATGGTCAAGTGGTTACAAAAGAACATTGTCTCTTATGTTGAGGCTATGACTTTTTTGGGAAACCTAATAGACATATTTAAAGGGAATCTTATTTTGGGGACATCTTTTTAGATTTTTGGACAAAATTGTATCAAGATATTACAATTTGTGGATATGTTTAATTTATCTCAATTATGGACAGAATTTGTGTAACTTGTTTGTATTTTGTTTAGGCTTAAACCCTCCCAGCTCCCTCAAGTTGGCCTAATACTGCAACTGCCCCTCCGTACTTACACTTTTAACAAGCAAGCCCCCAACTTGCTTATTTCGATCAAATAACACCTTAAATAGGTTATTTCAGGAGTTTTTTTTGTCATTTACTTAATGTATCTCTAGATTAGTTAAATGTAGCAACCGATAATTTGAAATCTTTTATTTTTGATGTAATATTATGTTGAATGTTTTTTTAGGTTTATGGGTTATTTGTTCTAAATAAGCAACTTGAGGAGTTATTTGTTCCAATCGAGCAATTTGAGGGG
Source organism: Euphorbia lathyris (assembly GCF_963576675.1). Taxonomy (NCBI): domain Eukaryota; kingdom Viridiplantae; phylum Streptophyta; class Magnoliopsida; order Malpighiales; family Euphorbiaceae; genus Euphorbia; species Euphorbia lathyris. Next base: position 81,310,653 of record NC_088916.1, read on the forward strand.
TTATTTGTAACTATATCTTGCAGAACGAAGCTGACCGTGGAAGCTGAGTGAAAGGCAACTCAGTATCGGAATTGGCAACAATCAAAGACAACGGCTATCAAAGTCATGCTGAATGATCTTAAGGACATCACCAATGATCCGTTGCTATAAGACAAGATCCGACAGTGATCTGCACCAATTTAGAAGCTTTGGAATTATGCATGGATACAGTTTCGAGACGCATGGGTCAACTGTCTGTTAGCTAAAAGACGAAACTTGTACAAGAAGACAAACATGCGAGAAGACAAGCCTCGCGCCTGCCGGATTCAGACGACAGGATTGGCCTGCAAATCTGGAGCTGACCAGAACATGTCACAAGAAAAAGCCATTTGAATCCAACGGAAAATTCCGGATTCAAATCATTGTATCTTTCAGATTTCAACTATAAAAGGACAAGTACACTTCTTGGATCCTTTGCTGAAATACAAGAGAAAAAGAGCATACATACAAAGCACATCAAAACAAGAAAAAGATCTTACACCAAATTTCTATCTCTGTGTAAAAGCTAGTTTGATTTTGTAATCATCTAAAGTGTTCTTTGTCTGAAAAAGAACAAGTTTGTATCAATTGTAAAATTGAGAGAGTTGTGCTGAGTACTCGGTTTTAAGTACTCAACGGTAGAGAAATCTAGGTGTTCGGTTATAGCACTTAGTAGGAGTTGAGTAGACGAATAGAGGAAGGTACTCTTGCATATTCAACTGCCTTGTAAACGGTTTGTGCTCTACCTTTAAAGAGCTCAGTATTGGATTGAAAAAGCCCGGAGGGATTCTGGGGACTGGACGTAGGCGAAGAGGCCGAATCAGGATAAGTCGTGCTGAGTAATTTCTAACTCTCTCTCAATATATATTTGTATGTGTTGCTTGCTATATTTACTCAGTATATAAATTGTTTTAACTGACACTGAGTAAATCAGAGTGCTGAGTTGGAAGCTGACCACAAAAGTGTCATTTCCCAACTCGCTAGTAAAACAGCTCTAATCAGTATCTGACTAAAGCCATCTTACGTCTCACTCGGCCGTGCTGACCAAAACTGAGTTGTGAAACTCAAAGAATTATATTAAGTCAGCATAATTAAAGCGAAAAAATTATATTAGTTCCTAACCCCCCCTTGGAACTAATCACACGGGACCAACAAGTGGTATCAGAGCCTAATAGCTCACTACTCAAAGATATAACTATCTTGAGCTAATCCTGATAAATGGCTGAGAACAACACTCGCTTCCTTCCAGGGAACCAAACAACACAGATACTCCCTGAAGGATTATCAATTAGTCGGCCTCCCCTATTATTTGGATCTAATTATACATTCTGGAAGAATAGGATGAAGAACTTTATTCAAGCCACAAACATGAGTGTATGGCTTGCAATAGTTCAAGGCCCATATGTGCCTTATAAAACTGTTAACAATGAGAAAGTTGTTAAGAGTGAAACTGAGTGGTCAGAAGATGACCTTAAGAAATTACAAAATAACGCTTCGGCTATCAATATGCTTCACTGTGCTCTAGATGCTGCAGAGTACAATAAGATTTCAAGTTGCGAGTCAGCATAGGAAATATGGAAGAAGCTGGAGGTGACCTATGAAGGCACGAGTAAGGTCAAGGAATCTAAGGTAAACCAGCACATGAGACTCTACGAGCTATTCGAGATGAACGAAAATGAAGACATCTCGGAGATGAACTCAAGATTCATGTTAGGCATGAAATTGACTAAGTTTTAACACGATATTTATAAAAGAATAGGGGTGTTTTCTGTTATACTACGAGAATGAAGGGCTGATTAATGTTTTTTTACAGATAAGTAAAGATGAAGCCAAACAATCTGGAAACAGCTTGTTTTGCAACTGCCAAAGAGGAGTTGGAGCCTTTCTCTGATCCAGCGGTCAAACGCCGGAATCTGATGACGGACAGCGACAGGTCAAAAGTGGGCATGGCAGAGGCAGCAGGTGGAAAGATGTATCAGAGCGTACCTAAGTAGCAAGATGACAAGAAGTTTCGACCCTTGAGTGTTCAAGGGTCAAAAGGATCCATTATCATTTCTAGTTTGTTTAGATTTTTGGACAATTGACTTATTTCTGTAATATTTTGTAAAGGTACTTTCGGGTACCGATTTTGGCCCCAGTCTTTCCTTTAAATAGATATAGCAAAGGGAAGATTGGGAGAGGGCATATTTTTAGAACAGAAAGTCGCTGTCTAGGCGAAAGAAGAGAGCTCCACCAATGGAGTTTCTGAATGTTGAAAGAATTTCTGATTGCTCACTACTTAATATGAGTGAGTAATCCATTTTGAATGGGCACGGCCAGTCTGGGCCGGTAATGTAAGTCTCATAACTTTGCGGTGAATATATAGTGTTTTACCAATGATGTGTTGATGAGGGTTTATATTTCTACGCTTAGGCATTTATGCATGTGATAGAGGAATGATAGGACACTGCTTGCATCTTCACTGATATCTCTATCAATCTCGCAACCTCGAAGCAGACATGTTAGATGGTTGTGTCAAAGGTTTTCTTAACAGAAATGCGGCTTTGATCTTAATGCAAGAAAGAATGTTCCTTTAGGATGCTATTGGTACTAGTAAATCTTAGAAACTTAAGAACACACGAGAGTTGACTTAAGTGAGCATTAAAGCTGATACTTTGACTTCATTGGTATTGTCACTGATTCGTTGGGCTGTTTTAGGAGCTTGCACTACCTGTTCGGCTGTGCTTAGCCTGTTCTATCTTTTAACTGTCATCTATTTGTTATATCTTTAATAGAAGTAGCACTCTTTTGTCTTAACTGACCAACCTCAACAATCAACTTTGCTAAGAAGATACCTTTACACACACACTGTTCAGCAACGATTTTCTTATATTATTTTGGATCTCAATCCCTGTGGAGACGATACTTGACTTATCACTTTATTACTTGTATCTAGTACACTTGCTAGAGTCTCATTTTAGGACAACAATTCACAAATATCATAAATAAGCTCAAGAGGCTCGGGAAGAATTTCACCGAAGAGGAACAAGTGAAGAAAATCTTGAGAAGTCTACCCAAGAGCTGGCAAGCTAAGAAAACGGTTGTGGAGGAAGCCCAAGACTTGACCACGTATAAGTATGACGAGCTGATCGGATCTCTGCTGACTCATGAGATCTCTATGAAAAACTTCGAAGCAAAAGAAAAGTCAAAGGACAAGAAACAAAAATCACTTGTCATGAAAGCTGACTCAACCGAAGCTGACTCATCAGACGATGAGGAAATGACCATGTTTACAAGAAAAATGAAGAAGCTGTTTAGAAAGAACGATAAGAACAACAAGAGGTCATACAAAAGAAGCGACAGGTACAAAGTTGAGTCCAGTGACAGCAGATATAAAAAGGACAGCTCCAAGCCTGTCACATGCTTCGAGTGCCATCAAACTGGGCACATTAAGTCAAGCTGTCCCAACTTAAAGAAAGAAAAGAAGGGAAGCAAAAAGGCAATGGTGGCCACATGGAGTGACAACAATAAGTCAACATCATCTAAAGCTGATGCCACCAAGTCAGCAAATATATGCTTCATGGCCGATGATGCTGCTGACCACACTCAATCTGAGCAAGCTGACCTCTCAGAAGAATCTGAACAGGAGGAACACTCCAATGAGGTAACATCTTTACTCTTGCTTAGAAATGAAATGGTCAACGCCCTGAGTGATCTATATACACTAACTAAAAAGTGTAACAAGAAAATAAAAGCACTCAGCAGGCGGTGTGACGAGATTGAAGAGGTCAAACTGAGTGACCTCCGATATCTTCTCCAAGATAACTCAACTTTGCATGACAACATGAAAATCATGCACAAGTTTGTCTCGGAAGTTCAATCAGATTCAAAGAAACTGAGAAAGGATGTCACAACCCTATCGAACCAAACAAAATGTTCAGCTAAAAATAAATCCCACACTGAGTACTCAGGTATAGCTCAACGCAGACAGTTCACTCAGTGTGACTGTTGTGGGAAAAAAGGACACACAATAGATGTGTGTTGGTATAATAAGCGGATTGTCCAATGTGACTTTTGCGGAAAGAAAGGTCATACCACCAAGGTATACTGGCATGCTCAGCACAGCGGTGCTGACCAAAAACAAAGTCACCCTAAAAGGGTAACTCATTGTGACTTCTGTGGTAAACAAGGCCACACAATAAATATATGTCGTCACAAACTAAAACATGATATTGCACCTGTTTATGCTAACCAACGAGGACCCAAAAAGAATTGGGTACCTAAAGATGAATAGTTTAAAATGCAGGTGAGCCTGAGATGCATGGAGAAATCAAAACTGTGGTATATTGACAACGCATGCTCGAGGCACATGACTGGTGATGAAACTCAGTTCATCACACTTGAGCTTAAACTAGGTGGAAATGTAAGCTTTGGAGACAATAAAAAGGGTAAGATAGTAGGTTCAGGTACTATCGGAGGTAACCCCACTATTGAGTCAGCCTCCTTAGTTAAAAGTCTCAAATATAACCTATTGAGCGTAGCTCAGCTGTGTGACATCGATAGATGATAGGGGTCAAAAACCCCTATCTTTGGGTACGGTTTTAGGACGGGTTTTAGCGTTATTTTGTTAATAAGCGAGCAATTCTCTCATTTAAATGCTTTTGTGTGAGTTAGTTAGAAATTGGAAACGTTTTATTTAGTTTTCGTTGTTTAGGCTCGTTTTATGATCAATTTAGGCAAATACGGCCAAAATGGCATGCATATTATAATTCTGTTATCTTTTGAAGCTAATTGATCCGTCAAAAGTCGCACCAAACGAAGCGTTTGCTCAAATAAGCGATTGGCGGGTCAATTTAGCCATTGGACTAATGTCGTTTGGAGTTTATGTGCGTGTGCAGGTTAAAACATGATCAATTTCAGGCAAAAACCGTGTCTGGGGGACCCCCGGCAGTCGCTCGGCGAATTGAGCATCGGCGCGCAGCCCGGGCGCTGCTCGGCGAGCAGCCCAGGCACTGCCCAGGCACCGCCCATGCACTGCCCAGGCACCGCCCAGGCACTGCCCCGGCACTGTGCCTGCTCGCCGAGCAGGTTGTGCCTGCTCGTCGAGCAGGCCGCCAGGCACCTGCTCGGTGAGCAGGGGGCTGCTCGTCGCGAGTAGCCCTGCTCGCCGAGCAGCTCGCCCTGCTCGACGAGCAGACCTGCGGGAATTGGTCAAAAAGACCAATTTCGCCCCCACGATGCCACGATGGACCCCACGACTTCCTACATCAATAAGGACACGAATTAGGTCAAGAAAAGGGCCCGAGCCGCGTCTATAAATAGGATTTTTCCATTGTAATTTAGATATCTTTCGTTTTTGTAAATTATTTTAGCTCTCCCCTTGTAATTCCTCTCCATCTTCTCCATATCTTCTTCAACCTCCATTGAAGCTCCTTCAAAGCTCTTCCTTGAGGAATTATCAAGGTTCGTCCTTAAGATTAAGTCGCCGGCTGCAGAGTAAACAGGTTCCCTGAAAGGGATTTTTGTAACTCCTTTTATCTTTCCTTATTTGTACTCTTTGATACAGTTGCCGAACTTGACTTATTGTATCTTGTGACAATTAATCTCTGTCTTACGCTTTATTCAATTGGTTTAACTCATTCAAAAGCCCCAAAATCTAGTAGGCACATATTACGAGCTGAATCTGACCTAGTCAGAGCCTAGGAGATTGACGACCTCTTAGTTGATTAAGCGCCAATTTACTGAGCCTTAGACCTAGTTTCGGCCTTAGGGAATCACGCGCTAGGAACCTCAGGATGGTAAGTAGGGTTAATCGCCTTGAATACAAGTGACTCAGATTAGGTTTTTATTCAATAGACTTGATAACCTATCTTCATTATTATCGTTCATACCATATTCCTTCGGATAATTTCATTAATGAAAGATCAATTAGGAGTAGAGTAATTTAGTTAGGCGTAGAATAACTTAGTTAGAATTAGATAACTTAGTTAGAATTAGATAACTTAGCTAGGATTAGTACAAATCAACCTAGGAGTAGATTAATTAAAACAAACTAACTCAAAACCCCCTAAGCCTAGATAACATCCGAGATCGAGTAGCTCGGTACTTGTAGAAATAAATCCTGTGGACGATAACCTAGACTTAAACCAGAAATTTATTACTTGATAACGACGGGGTACACTTATCCCTTAGTGAGTTCTCATCTCGAGTTAGGTGAGGGCGCATCAGTAGACATGTTATATTTGATGCTACTCAATGTCGGATACTCGAGGGAAAAACAAATAACTTGATTTTAACTGCCCCTCGTGTTGACAATGTATATATGTTGAGTTTAGAAAAACAGTTTTCCAAAAACATATGCTTAGTATCTAAAGAGGATAACTCCTGGCTATGGCATAGGAGACTTGGTCATGTAAGCATGGACCTCCTTGCCAAATTAGCTAGAAAGCAACTAGTTGAAGGATTGCCCAAATTGAAATTTGAAAAAGATCAATTATGTAATGCTTGTCAGCAAGGTAAACAAACGAAAAAGTCTTTTCAAAGTAAAAACATTGTCTCAACCAAGAGACCATTGGAATTACTACATTTGGACCTTTTCGGACCTGTCCAGCCACTCAGCTTGGGCGGTAAGAAATTTTCCTTAGTCATTGTAGATGATTTCTCTCGGTATACTTGGATCATCTTGCTGAGTAGCAAGGATGAAACATTTGAGATGTTCACAACATTGATTAAAAAGCTTGAAAATGACAAAGACCTAAGAGTGGCTCATATTAGAAATGATAATGGCGGAGAATTCAAAAACCAATAGTTTGATGAATTCTGTGAAGTCAGTGGCATTGACCATAACTTCTCTGCTCCTAGGACGCCTCAACAAAATGGGGTTGTTGAAATGAAGAACAGAACAATAGTTGAAATTGCTAGGACAATGCTGAGTGAAAATAGGCTTCCAAAGTACTTCTGGGGTGAAGCTGTCCACATAGCATGTTATATATTGAATAAGGCTTTAGTTAGACCTATACTCAAGAAAACCCCTTATGAACTTTGGAAAGGACGGAAGCCCAACATTGGCTACTTTCGTGCCTTTGGGTGTAAATGTTTTATACTCAACACAAAAGATAACCTTGCTAAATTTGATGCTAAAGCTGACGAAGCGATCTTTTTAGGGTACTCAACTAACAGTAAAGCATATAGGGTGTATAATAAACGAACTCAAGTTGTAGAAGAGTCTGTCCACATCGAGTTCGATGAAACTGACCCTGCAGGAAAGACAACTCAGTTTGCTGAAGATGAACCAAGCACAGCTTCCGCTGATCAAAATGGTGTCTCTGAGTCATCAGTACAAGGGCTGACCAAAGGTAAGCACGAAACCGAAATTACCTTTACTGACCAAACTACTCCTGCAGATATTGTAGAAACACTTATTCCAGACAACTCAACATTACCCAAAGAAATCAAAATTTCAAGAGGACATTCAGAGAAGTCCATTCTTGATGCTGCTGACAAACAAGCTGATGACGAGAGATCAGCTTAGAAAGTATCTCAGCAATGTTGCATTCGTCTCAGTTCATGAGCCAAAGAGTTTCGCTGATGCCGAGCACGACGAACACTGGATCAATGCTATGCAATAAGAGCTTGATCAGTTCAAAAGAAATGAGGTATGGGATTTAGTACCAAAACCTAGGAACCAAAAGACCATATGAACTAAGTGGGTCTTTAGGAATAAACTAGATGAGCAAGGCAACGTAGTCAGAAATAAAGCCCGACTTGTAGCCTAGGCTATAGTCAGCAAGAGGGCATTGTCTACGGTGAAACCTTTGCACCCGTAGCTAGGTTAGAGGCTATACGTATTTTATGTGCTTATGCTAGTTACATGAATTTTAAACTATATCAAATGGATGTCAAGCGTGCATTTCTTAATGGCTTTATAAACGAAGAGGTATATGTTAGTCAGCCTCCAGGGTTTGAAGATCCAAAACTTCCAAACCACGTTTATAAACTCAAGAAGGCCCTATATGGCCTAAAGCAAGCTCCAAGAGCTTGGTATGAGAGGTTGACCAATTTCCTGCTGACCAGGAACTATGTTAGAGGCAAAGCTGACACAACCTTGTTCATTAAGAAAAAGGGTAAAAATACCATCCTCGCACAAATTTACGTAGATGATATAATCTTTGGTGCTACTGATGAATCTATGTGCAAAGAATTTAGTAAACAAATGCAAACTGAGTTCGAGATGTCTATGATGGGCGAACTCAACTTCTTCCTTGGACTTCAAATCAAGCAAGGGGAAAATGGCATCTTTATTAGTCAGTCTAAGTACGCCAAAGAAATGTTAAAGAAGTTCGATATGGAAGAATGTAAGCCCATATCAACCCTAATGGGTACTGATACTGTCCTTTGTGCTGACGAGAAAGGTAAGTCAGTAGACAACAAGTTATATCGAGGTATGATTGGCTCTCTACTCTATCTTACTGCTAGTAGACCTGATATTCAGTACTCAGTATGCTATTGCACTAGATATCAAGCTGACCCCAGAGAATCACACCTTATAGCTGTAAAAAGAATTTTTAGATATTTGCAGAGCTCAGTTAATGCAGGTTTGTGGTATCCAAACTCAAATGACTTCACACTTATTGGATACACTGATGCTGACTATGGATGGGACAAGCTAGAGCGTAAGAGCACTTCTGGAGGATGTCACTTCCTTGGAAGCTATCTAGTGTCTTGGTTCAGCAAGAAGCAGTCATCAGTTGCCCTGTCTATAACTGAAGCTGAGTACATTGCTGCTGGAAGCTGTGTGGCCCAAGTCCTATGGATTAAGCAACAACTTGAGGATTACGGAGTTAAAACAAAAACAATTGAAGTCAAATGTGATAACAAGAGCACTATTGACCTATATAAGAATCCAATCCAACACAGCAGGATGAAGCATGTCAGCATAAGGCATCACTTCATCAGAGATCATGTACTCAAAGGTGAGATCAAGCTGACCTACGTACCAACAGATGAACAGCTTGCGGATATCTTCACTAAGCCTTTGGCTCGTGAGCAATTCAGCATACTCAGGGAAGCTATTGGTATGTGTAATCCCATTCAATAAATTCTTGATCAATATTGACTGATTATACTATATGCCGAGTAGCTATTGCATGCTAAGTAACTTACTCAAACTGAGCTAATATGAATATCATAAAATCACTTTCTGCTGACTAGACATACATGTTAAGTGATTACTGCAGGCTGAGTTACTTTTGTATGAAAATTTCTTCTACGTAAAACTGAGCACTTAATATCTCAAACGTTTGGAATTCTAAATGCCGAGAAACATTCACTTGGACATTAAATAGCACACACGCATTAAATAGCCACCTAGGATGACGTAAGAGCAATAATTAGAAAACAACTGCGCCGAATGTGTCATAAATGCCAGATTATTATCGTTTGATCATCTCGAGGTAAAACGGCTACTCCAACATTCCAGATCAACTCGACCCTCTATAAATAGTGGACGAATTCCCACTCACATCTTTTTACACTTTGAAATCTCTGGCAAATTGATTTCTATCAAAGAATCCCTAATCTTCAAATACTCTCAAAGAATCCCTAAAAATCATGTCAGATTCCCAAAACATCTCCGGAGCTGGTTATGACGGCAATCACTCCGATGAAAACCCTCTATCTCCTGCTCAGCAGGAATACGTCGAGACTCCCACCAAGTCTCAAGGACAAGGTCAGCATGACCAAACTCCGAGCAGGAGCCCCCAAGCTGACCTCGCAACCTCTTCGAAGAAGAAGAAGAAGAAGAAGAAAGACAAGCAACCTAAGGAAAAGGAATTTTGTATGGTGTACGACAGTGTCAAGAACTATGAAGTACTTCGTTGCCGGTGGTTCTCCCCGAGTTTTATCACCGCTGAAAAGTCGTTCTGTGAATGGATCTTAAAACGGGTGGTCGGAATTATTCTCTCTCCGGTAAAGCTTACCCACGATTAGTAAGGGAATTCTATTCGAATCTGAAGGTGGATAGGGACAACGCTGGCCATCTAGTCACAAAGGTCACGGGTAAGGACATCACGGTAACTCCATCGTACCTTGCAACTTTACTAAAACTGCCCAACAAGGGTAAAGAATTTAGAACCTCAAACGTCAAACTTGACTACCGAGTTGAGTTCTGTAAACCAAAGGACCACAAGGGAGAAATATCCAGCATGTGCATGGGTCAAAATCAAAAGATGGCTCAATACATCTTGACCAACTTTATCTTTCCTAAAGTAAACGTAGCCTCATCTGCCTCCAACTTCGAGCAGAATTTTATCTGGCACATGCTGACCTACCAACCACTCAATATGCCTGTCTTTCTTGTCGGTGCATTCCAACGAAGTACTGGGAAACTCAGGTTGGGCTCCCTCATCACAAGAATTCTTGAAGACCATCAGGTGAGCACAGTCGGTGAAATTGAGTCATGGGGAACTGAGATTACAGCGGCACTGCTGTTCGGGTTAGCATACAACCAACCTCTCAAGTCTAAGAAAGGAAAAGGGGCTGTTGAAGAAAATGAGGAAGAAGTTGATGCTGAGGAAGGCGCACAAGCTATGCCGACCAAGATGGGAAAGAAAGCGGTGGTGAAACCCCATACTGACCGAACTCAGCAAGATAAAAAGCGGAAAGCTGACCAAGCCACGAAGGATGTCAACACGGTTCCAAAGAAAATTCGTTTTGTGTCAAGCGAACAGAAAGCTGCTACTGAGCAAGCTAAGTGATGCGCCCTCACCTAAGGTTAGATGAGAACTCACTAAGGGATAAGTGTACCCCGTCATTATCAAGTAATAAATTTCTGGTTTAAGTCCAGGTTATCGTCCACAGGATTTATTTCTGCAAGTACCGAGCTACTCGATCTCGGATGTTATCTAGGCTTAGGGCGTTTTGAGTTGGTTTGTTTAAACTAATCTACTCCTAGGTTGAATTATACTAATCCTAGCTAAGTTATCTAATTCTAACTAAGTTATCCTACGCCTAACTAAGTTACTCTACCCCTAATTGATCTTTCATTAATGAAATTATCCGAAGGAACATGGTATGAACGATAATAATGAAGATAGATTATCAAGTCTATTGAATAAAAACCTAATCTGAGTCACTTGTATTCAAGGCGATTAACCCTACTTACCCTCATGAGGTTCCTAGCGCGTGATTCCCTAAGGCCGAAACTAGGTCTAAGGCTCAGTAAATTGGCGCTTAATCAGCTAAGAGGTTGTCAATCTCCTAGGCTCTGACTAGGTCAGATTCAGCTCGCAATATGTGCCTACTAGATTTTGGGGCTTTTGAATGAGTTAAACCAATTGAATAAAGCATAAGACAAAGATTAAACAAATAATCATAGAACAAAACAAGAGCTAAATTATTATTAAAGGCGAAGATAATTGTCACAAGATACAATAAGTCAAGTTCGGCAACTGTATCAAAGAGTACAAACAAGGAAAGATAAAAGGAGATACAAAAATCCCTTTCAGGGAACCTGTTTACTCTGCAGCCGGCGACTTAATCTTAAGGACGGGCCTTGATAATTCCTCGAGGAAAAGCTTTGAAGGAGCTTCAATGGAGGTTGAAGAAGATATGGAGAAGATGGAGAGGAATTACAAGGGGAAAGCTAAAATAATCTACAAAAACGAAAGATATCTAATTTACATTGGAAAAACTCTATTTATAGACGCGGCTCGGGTCCTTTTCTTGACCTAATTCATGTCTTTATTGATGTAGGAAGTCGTGGGGTCCATCGTGGCATCGTGGGGGCAAAATTGGTCTTTTTGACCAATTCTCGCAGGTCTGCTCGTCGAGCAGGGCGAGCTGCTCGGCGAGCAGGGCTACTCGCGACGAGCAACCCCCTGCTCGCCAAGCAGGCCTCTGGTGGCCTGCTCGGCGAGCAGGCACAGTGCCTGGGCAGTGCCTGGGCTGCTCGCCGAGCAGCTCCCGGGCTGCGCGCCGATGCTCAATTCGCCGAGCGACTGCCGGGGGTCCCCGAGACACGATTTTTGCCTAAAATTGATCATGTTTTAACCTGCACACGCACATAAACTCCAAACAACATTAGTCCAATGGCTAAATTGACCCGCCAATCGCTTATTTGAGCAAACGCTTCGTTTGGTGCGACTTTTGACGGATCAATTAGCTTCAAAAGATAACGGAATTATAATATGCATGCCATTTTGGCCGTATTTGCCTAAATTGATCATAAAACTAGCCTAAACAACAAAAAGTAAATAAAACGTTTCCAATTTCTAACTAACTCACACAAAAGCATTTAAATGCGAGAATTGCTCGCTTATTAACAAAATAACGCTAAAACCCGTCCTAAAACCGTACCCAAAGATAGGGGTTTTTGACCCCTATCAAACCTCCTCGCACTTAAAACTTTACTTGTCCCCAAGTAAACTAAAAAAACTAAACCCGCAATCACAAGCAAGCTAGAAAACCTCCCGGTTTGACTAGGTGCTTGACACAATTTCGAGCATCTGTAATTACATGCATTCGGAAATACAAAGTAGAGACACGATATCAAAAAGCCGCATTTCAATTATCATAGGTCATAGTTTTAAGCAAAATGACACATGTTCAATTAAACGAGCTTGAGGGGATCGCTAAGTAAAACACCTCACCATAGGTAGTTCACTCATTTCACACAATTTTGGTGGCTAAAGTGTTTACTCTCGGCTTATGTTCTTACTTAGGATTACGTTGATTTTGCACGTTCATCTGCGTTCCTCTACTATGCTATATGATTCCGATGATATCAAAAACAGCCTCTAATCGGGGTTGTAATGTGGTTAGAGGGTTAAAGGTACAACAAGGGTTAATAGTTCTAGCGCTACAAAAACTAAGTTTAAATGGCTTTAGCAAATATGAAGTGACTGAGCTTTTTATTCATCCCTTATTATTTTCTTTTTGGGATGTTTTCTTGAGACGTTATGATTTTAAGAACTGAGGAATGAAGTTCTCCTTTTTGTTCGTCTCTTTTCTTTTCTTTTTTTTTCTCTTTTTTTTTTCTTTTTTTCTTTTTGGATAGTGATGCTCAATCACTTCTTAGCCTTTTGGCTTGCTACTATGATGCCATAAACAAACACAAAGCGCTAGAGGAAAACAAAAGCTCGATGTGAGCTTTGCAAAAACTTAGGGTTAAGTAACAAACCAATTGATGGCTTGCAAAAATTGGGTTAGAACGAAAGAAAAATCTATAAACTACAAAAATACAGGCTCAAAGGGGCTTCCTAGAGTGGATGAAAAAGAGAAAATAAGGTAAAGAAAAGGGTTAATTCTAGTGAGGCTGATTCATCGTTTATCATCTCAAATCATTGCATGTAGGTTCAACACATTATTAGGTGCAAAATCTGTAATCTTTCCACAAGTCAAAGCATTCACACAAAAATGTCAAGAAAAAGAGCTTTTTGATGTTCGCTCTTAGGCTCAAATTCAACTCACAATTCTTTGGGTTTCAATTTTGTGTTTACTAGTTTTCCCCAAACTCAAGTTCAACATCACATGCCTTCAATTCTTAAGTTATCTACCTAAGTAATGATTTTAGCATTTCTTCAAAAGTAGGGTCTAAATGCAAACTTTAGCTCATGCTTTTATAGATACAAGGATTGTGTCCTACACCTAAACTAGTTGTCATGCAATCTTAGATTCGGTTCTCAGCCCTCAAGGACAAATAACGAAGTTTAGATTCGAAGGAGGTTCACGGTTTTAGGTCCAGAACATGCAAAACATAAACAAAACCCAAAAACGCTAAACTAAACTAGACACGACGCAACAAAAATAAAAAATTTATACAATTTTTGTAAGTTTGTCTACCCCTCCTCCTCACACTAAAAATATGCAATAAGTTCCAACATTGCATCACAAACCATAAATTACAAGTGCAAAAAGTTAGGGTGGAGAAGAAAACTTACGGATTTTATCGCAATCGCCAAAAAATTGATGATTTGCGGTGCCATTTTTTTTTGTTTTTTTTTATTTTTTTATTTATTATTATTATTATTATTATTATTTTTCAGCTCCGTTCGGGATTTTAAAAAAAAATCCCGAACAGTTTGCTTATAGGAGCCGAGCAGCGGGCTGGGCGCAGTGCCCAGCTCGGCGAGCTGGGCCTCCTGGGCCAAAAAAATTTATTTTTTTTTAATTTTTATTTTAAACCTGAAAACTTAAAAATAAAAAAATAAAATAAAATAAAATAAAATAAAAGAAAACTAAACAACTAAAAAAATATTTATTTATATTTATTTTTTTTATTTATTTATTATTATTTTTTTAAAACGAACACTTTAAAAAAACGTAAAAGAAAACTAAAAAGGATAAACTAAAAGATCAATGTATAATCTAAATAAAATAAACCTGAAAAGTTTTATTAAAACTTGGGTTGCCTCCCAAGAAGCGCTACGTTATAGTCGGTGAGCTCGACATAGAATTTCCGCCTAGGTGTATGCTGACATTCGTGTTAGGAATTCAAATTCCTGAATAAATAATCCGTACCTGCAAAACGGATTATCAGTTTCAAGGAATTTTAATAAAAACAAAGGATCAAATTTAAATAAATTATGAAAAAGTTTAGTTTGCTCCCTTTTTGATTCTCTAGGTAGATCGAAGAGAATGAAATCTTCTAGACATGGAGCAAAACCGAACTCTTCTATTTTTGGATTCTTCTCTAGAGGCTCAATTTCAACTGATTCCTCAATTAATATTGAAACTTTTGGTTTCTCATAATTAGGGATCAGTTCTTCATTGTTAATGGAAAAAGATATTACCTTATCAACCTGACCTACCAAATTGGGTTCTTTAATTGATTCGTCCGCGGTTGAATCAACTAGGACCCCTTTTTGTATGCATAAATTTTTAATTGAGGCATACAAATCGTCAGTTTGATCTTCGTGAGTAGATAGAAAGTTAAACAAATGCGTAATAGACTCCTTATTTCCATTGTTTCTAGCCATTTTCTCAAAAAAGAAGAATCATTAGAAATAACAATAAAAATTAAAAACAAATATTCACAAAAAGAAAAGTATAAAGGATTATATATAAACAAGTATAAATGATTATAAACAAAGGATAATAACAAGGAATGCCTAAACTAACAAATCGACCTTTGGTTCGATATTGCAGAAGAAATAAATCCCCGGCAACGGCGCCAAAAACTTGATGCGCCCTCACCTAAGGTTAGATGAGAACTCACTAAGGGATAAGTGTACCCCGTCGTTATCAAGTAATAAATTTCTGGTTTAAGTCTAGGTTATCGTCCACAGGATTTATTTCTGCAAGTACCGATCTACTCGATCTCGGATGTTATCTAGGCTTAGGGGGTTTTGAGTTGGTTTGTTTAAACTAATCTACTCCTAGGTTGAATTATACTAATCCTAGCTAAGTTATCTAATTCTAACTAAGTTATCCTACGCCTAACTAAGTTACTCTACCCCTAATTGATCTTTCATTAATGAAATTATCCGAAGGAACATGGTATGAACGATAATAATGAAGATAGATTATCAAGTCTATTGAATAAAAACCTAATCTGAGTCACTTGTATTCAAGGCGATTAACCCTACTTACCCTCCTGAGGTTCCTAGCGCGTGATTCCCTAAGGCCGAAACTAGGTCTAAGGCTCAGTAAATTGGCGCTTAATCAGCTAAGAGGTTGTCAATCTCCTAGGCTCTGACTAGGTCAGATTCAGCTCGCAATATGTGCCTACTAGATTTTGGGGCTTTTGAATGAGTTAAACCAATTGAATAAAGCGTAAGACAAAGATTAAACAAATAATCATAGAACAAAACAAGAGCTAAATTATTATTAAAGGCGAAGATAATTGTCACAAGATACAATAAGTCAAGTTCGGCAACTGTATCAAAGAGTACAAACAAGGAAAGATAAAAGGAGATACAAAAATCCCTTTCAGGGAACCTGTTTACTCTGCAGCCGGCGACTTAATCTTAAGGACGGGCCTTGATAATTCCTCGAGGAAAAGCTTTGAAGGAGCTTCAATGGAGGTTGAAGAAGATATGGAGAAGATGGAGAGGAATTACAAGGGGAAAGCTAAAATAATCTACAAAAACGAAAGATATCTAATTTACATTGGAAAAACTCTATTTATAGACGCGGCTCGGGCCCTTTTCTTGACCTAATTCGTGTCCTTATTGATGTAGGAAGTCGTGGGGTCTATCGTGGCATCGTGGGGGCGAAATTGGTCTTTTTGACCAATTCCCGCAGGTTTGCTCGTCGAGCAGGGCGAGCTGCTCGGCGAGCAGGGCTACTCGCGACGAGCAGCCCCCTGCTCGGCGAGCAGGCGCCTGGCGGCCTGCTCGGCGAGCAGGCACAGTGCCTGGGCAGTGCCTGGGCTGCTCGCCGAGCAGCGCCCGGGCTGCGCGCCGATGCTCAATTCGTCGAGCGACTGCCGGGGGTCCCCGAGACACGATTTTTGCCTGAAATTGATCATGTTTTAACCGGCACACGCACATAAACTCCAAACAACATTAGTCCAATGGCTAAATTGACCCGCCAATCGCTTATTTGAGCAAACGCTTCGTTTGGTGCGACTTTTGACGGATCAATTAGCTTCAAAAGATAACGGAATTATAATATGCATGCCATTTTGGCCGTATTTGCCTAAATTGATCATAAAACGAGCCTAAACAACGAAAAGTAAATAAAACGTTTCCAATTTCTAACTAACTCACACAAAAGCATTTAAATGCGAGAATTGCTCGCTTATTAACAAAATAACGCTAAAACCCGTCCGAAAACCGTACCCAAAGATAGGGGTTTTTGACCCCTATCACTAAGTCAGCTGGAAAAAGGCCCGTTATGGCTGAAGAAGAAGAAACTGAGGAAACTCCTGAGACACCTCTAAGGAAGAAGAGAAGAACATCTGGTTTGAGTCCCATTGATGCTGCCCCTCTTGATGTCGTCATCTCCGATGATTCCCACTTCGTGAGAAGTCAAGAGGTTGACCTTGAGAAAACCCATGTTGACCAGGAAGATGACTTGGGAAATTTCGAAAGTCAGCTTGGTGCTGAGAAAACAGTGCGTGTTGATGATGTGCAAGCTAAGGATGTTGCTGCTGGGCAGACCAAGTCAGTTGATGCTGAGCCAATTGAACCACAAGCTGACCCAACTGTAAGAGTTCAAACTGTGAGAAGCCTTAATGATTCCCTAGAACTCAATTCTTCATCTGAGTCTCTTGACTCAATTGTTGCTGACCAATCACCTCCAATCAACAAGGTCAGTTCTGAAAAGCGTTTCAAACGCAAAGCTTACAAGTTCAACTCCTTAGACCTATTGGCTGATTCTCCACTTAGAGAACCAATTACTGATCTAACTGGACTTCAGTACGAATTCTTCTCCTCCGTCATCGAGCCAACTCTAGATCAATTCAGACACAAGCAAGCCTCTGTTACTCATACTGAGGAACACGCCAAGACTCCTGAAATCCAATCTCTGTCGAGCAAGAGCTCGAAGTTCAAGCTGCTCAAAAGGGTGAGCGAGCAAAGGAAAATCCTGTAAGTTCTGAAGTACCTCCTCCTACACCAACTCAATTTTAAACCAATGTTGAACAGTCAGTTCCTGGTGCTGACTTGAACAAAAGTATAGTTATTGATCATGCTGGCCCATCTGGTACCGGAAAGCATCCTACTCAAATACCGGCCGCTGAGCGAACTCCTGAGGCAACTTATGCCTACCTAAATGCTACCTAAGATTTGACTCCCTCTCATGCCGATGCTGCTGGGTTCGTTAATGTTGAGTCAACACAACTTTCTTCTGTCACTCAGCTCCTGAATGAGATCAAGGGTCTCAAAGATCTTATGAGTGTCATGACAACTGCTCAATCTCAACAACCCAAGCAAGAATCCATAGTAAAGCTGGCTGAATTGCAGTTAATGATGGTGAATCACATGGATTCCCTCCAAGGCCAAATAAATGCTCTGTCTGTAGTAAACACGAGATATGCTACTTCTGCTGAGGTTGACCACCACTTCACCAAGCTACACTCTGAGCCGACCGATACTCGTGCGCTAATTTCCTCCTCTTCCCAGTGTTCGATCGAGCAAATTAGCGAAGCTATCCGTCTACTCAACTTGAGTAAGGAAGAGATGGATACTGACTTAGTGAAAACAAATGAAATCCTGCAATACTCCCAAGCCACCTTCAAACATGTGCGCCATACGAATGCTTAACGTCAGTTCTACGATTCGGCCTTGCTCAAAATGTATCATCAAGCTTATACTAGGCTGACTGACACGCTGACCTGGATTGGGAAATCACAAGAATATATTCTCAGTATGCTTAGTGCATCTATTCGAGTCCCCGGATCCATTATAGACGATGGTGTTCCTGTGTTCGACGATCTCAAGGAAAGCACGAAACAGCTTAAGGCGTACTCAGTGAGATTAACTCGTGCTGCTCTCAACGACACTTTCATTCCTCCTCCGCCCGATGC
Source organism: Euphorbia lathyris (assembly GCF_963576675.1). NCBI lineage: Eukaryota > Viridiplantae > Streptophyta > Magnoliopsida > Malpighiales > Euphorbiaceae > Euphorbia > Euphorbia lathyris. The sequence continues at coordinate 81,329,119 of NC_088916.1, forward strand.
TGGTAAAACGGGGGAGAAAGAACAAGCTGATGGAACTCAGCACAAATTAGGAGAAGCAGGAGAAGCATCTGGTAGTCAGCAGCAACAAAGAAACACCAATGGAAAAGGCAAAGTTAATCCTGCCCACCAAGCCCAAGTCAACAGGAAGAAATAGATTAGTTAATCTTAGAATTTGACTTGTAGTACTTGTCTGGCGTATTCTATCTGTTTGTTTGCTGACCAAACTATCTATTTTAAAAGCATCTTTTATTTCAAACTGACTTATCTACTCGTGATGCTTAATTGTTGTGCTATATGCTGAACTATCTTAAAAGAACAAACACACTAAAATTAAAAGGGAAAATGCTGAGAAAAATGCTCAACACACACTTACTTTGATACATGAATACATTTGCTCTAATACATGAATTCATATATATAATCTCTCTGATGCCTAAGCTGACCGCGTATCAAACGGAGTAGATACATGTTCCAAGTATTGACCTCTTCTGAAAGCTGACCTAGGCTCATCTGAATTAGATCTTGGAAGGTCTAGAATTGAACTTAGTCAGTACAAGCATGTTTAGATTTTTCTCAATTAAATCTTGGAAGGTTTAGAGTTAAATTGAATCAAATAGATGCAACCCTTACGGGGGAGTAATCTCAGAAGAACGAAAGACAATTCAATCATGGGGAATTTCAAAACTGAGTTCCATAACTAAATATTTTGCCAACATCAAAATAGGGGAGTTTGTTGAAACACCTTTCCAACATGATTTTGATTTGACAAAATTATTTAAGTTAATCCATGATTAAGACAATTAAATTTAAGTGCTTTGATTTAATTGTACTAATGCGTTTGTTCAATGTTAAGTATAAAAATATTTAAGAACAGGAATCAAATTAAGACAGAACGTAGTCAGCATGATAACATAGCACGGGCTGAGTAAAGAAGGACTCAGTACGAAAGAAGGAAAGTCTTCTTCAGGACCGAAGCTTACAGAACGAAGCTGACCATAGAAGCTGAGTGAAAAGCAACTCAGCATAAAAGAAGAAAAGTCTTCTTTGGAACTATATCTTGCAGAACGAAGCTGACCGTGGAAGCTAAGTGAAAGACAACTCAGTATCGGAATTGGCAACAATCAAAGACAACAGCTATCAAAGTCATGCTGAATGATCTTAAGGACAACACCAATGATCCGTTGCTATAAGACAAGATCCGACGGTGATCTGCACCAATTCAGAAGCTTTGGAATTATGCATGGATACAGTTTCGAGACGCATGGGTCAACTGTTTGTTAGCTAAAAGACGAAACCTGTACAAAAAGACAAACCTGTGAGAAGAAGACAAGCCTGGCGCCTGCCGGATTCAGACGACAGGATTGGCCTGCAAATCTGAAGCTGACCAGAACACGTCGCAAGAAAAAGCCGTTTGAATCCAACGGAAATTTCCGGATTCAAATCATTGTATCTTCAGATTTCAACTATAAAAGGACAAGTACACTTCTTGGATCCTTTACCGAAATACAAAAGAAAAAGAGCATACATACAAAGCACATCAAAACAAAAAAAAGATCTTACACCAAATTTCTATCTCTGTGTAAAAGCTAGTTTGATTTTGTAATCATCTAAAGTGTTCTTTGTCTGAAAAAGAACAAGTTTGTATCAATTGTAAAATTGAGAGAGTTGTGCTGAGTACTCGGTTTTAAGTACTCAGCGGTAGAGAAATCTAGGTGTTCGGTTATAGCACTTAGTAGGAGTTGAGTAGATGAATAGAGGAAGATACTCTTGCATATTCAACTGCCTTGTAAACGGTTTGTGCTCTACCTTTAAAGAGCTCAGTATTGGATTGAAAAAGCCCGGAGGGATTCTGGGGACTGGACGTAGGCGGAGAGGCCGAATCAGGATAAGTCGTGCTGAGTAATTTCTAACTCTCTCTCAATATATATTTGTATGTGTTGCTTGCTATATTTACTCAGTATATAAATTGTTTTAACTGACACTGAGTAAATCAAAGTGCTGAGTTGGAAGCTGACCACAAAAGTGCCATTTCCCAACTCGCTAGTAAAACAGCTCTAGTCAGTATCTGACTAAAGCCATCTTACGCCTCACTCGGCCGTGCTGACCAAAACTGAGTTGTGAAACTCAAAGAATTATATTAAGTCAGCATAATTAAAACGAAAAAATTATATTAGTTTCTAACCCCCCCTTGGAACTAATCACACGGGACCAATAATTTGTTCCAAATAAGCAAGTTGGGAGGGTTACTTGTTAAAAGTGTAAGTACGGGGGGTCAGTTGCAGTATTGGGCCAACTTGAGGGGGCTGAGAGGGTATTAAGCCTTTTGTTTATGTTTAATAACTTTGTATTTTATTTAGGTTTACTCTGTTTACGTGGACAAAATAAAAACCAAATATGTTTAATTTCAATAGTAATTGAACAACAAATCAGTTACCAAAACTAAAAAACGGGTAGACATTATATGTAGAAACATTCAATTCAAGATTAATACTGCAATTGATGAATAGCAATACAATGAGTTCGATGAGTATTAGCATTAACAACTATATTATTACTCCTCTTGTGATGCAATGAGTCATGTGAAAATAAAACGAATTTATACTCTTTTTTAAAGAATAGTGATACAACGGTCTTGTGAAAATAAAATGAGCAATAGCAACTATATTCTTACTCCTTTTGTGAGCAATATCAGTTATATTGTTACTCCTAAAGCAACTATAACGGTATTCATCTAGATGCAGTCAATATTCTTACTCCTTTTGTGAGCATTAACAACCAAATTTAAAGGTTTATTCTAAATATGTGAATACTAGTTAGACATACCAAATATTGGAAAAACTCCTTTAAAGTATACACACCTGTTTTTAGGACTTATAATCGCGGAATTGAATTAACTAAATCAAACTGAATGTTAATTAACAAAACCAAAATATAGAATCTGATATAGATGGAGCTAATCCAAATAACATTCCCAAATTATAATTTAAAAAGTTACAATCAAGCTAAATAACAACTAAAATTTTAAGATTTCAACTAAACTAAATTACTATATACTACTTCAATACCACAAAAATCCCAATAAAAATCAACACCAGACAACATATAATTAACAAAAAAAATTGACCATCTTCACATTACACATGCCATAAAGAGTTTCGAATTTGTTTTTTAGGACATTGTTCTCCTTCATTAAGCTTAACATATCATTCTTTGGCTCCATTAAATTTTCCTTTATTTCCACCATCTCCATTGTGCTTCTAGTTCCTCGGTTCCTCATCTCCAACATGCTATGACTTACAATTTCACTTGTGGCACTAGAAATTGTAGTAACACACACATTATCCCTACAACAGTAATATAACCTATTTGAAACTTTCAAACTCTTGGATATCTTGACTTCATAACATTTTCTACATGCACAATCATTGTTAACAAACTTCATAACATCCCTTGTGCTTATAGACATTTTGATTTTCAATCTTTAAGCCTCAATAAATCCAATATCACATAAACCCTAATTTGGAATAATTGTAAATTTTGAACCTTTAAACTGAAAAAGCACCAAATGGACATAGAAGTATAGAAGGATGTGGTCAAATAAGAGAGAGAAAGTCAAATTTACCAATAAAATTGGTGAATAGGAATTCAAATTTTTCTTCCATCCGTTTCAAGTCTGTATGGAGATGAAGAAGAGGGAGTCATACAAAGAAGAAGACGTGGGAGCCATGTGAAGAAGGAAGAAGAAAAATAGAAGAATAAATTCATAAAGGAACCATTGAGAATCTGATGGAAAGAAAAGAAGAAAGTGAAAGAATGAATAGAAGACTATAAATAAAAAGAAAAGAAGAAAGTGAAAGGAAGGAAGGAAGGAGAAGAATAGTATGATTGTATAATGTAAGGGTCGGCTACATGTACTTTAGGAAATTCTTATGAGTTTAAGTAAACTTTGATTAGATTTATGTTTAACTGATCGAGCTTCTCTAAAATTTTAATGAAAGGGATGTAATAGTTGAAGTTGAAAAACAGTAGGGATCTCATAATGTATTTTTTACCAATACAAGGACTAAATAGTGTGTTACATCATAATATAAGGACCAATAAATTATTTACCCTAAAAAATAATGAGAGGAAAGATGACGAGATTAACTATTAAAAGAGGAGCCTAAAGTCATAATATCTGGTCAAAGACCACAGTGATTTTTATGTTAAAAGTATGAAGTTCAAATGACTTTTATATTACGCTTTGAAGTTTATCAGCAATACCATCAAAATGAGTAAAATTCAATAGCCATGGATGTAATTTATCCAAAAGAACATTGAGAAGGAAATGATATCCTTATAATATAATATAACGACAATTTTTGTAAAATTTTAGAAAGTAAATTAAGTGGGATCCGTTTCAAGATAAAGTAAAACAAAAGAGAATGTTGCTTATTGTTGGACGCTTTCACGTCCAACTTCAACTGGGGTCGCCGACCCTATATGAGGTCGACGACCTCAATTCTATTTTACCCAAAATATTTAGAGCTCGAAAACTTGAGCCCTGGAATTACTTCCCCATGCGCATTTTGCTTCCCTATGATCCTTTAATGCACGTTAAACACATCGTATCCTATCGAGTCCTCTAAAAAGTCTCTAATATTCACTTGGTCTTCTTGAAAATGATTGAACAAATTTATATTCTCATTATATATTTTGATTTTTTATTAATTAAAAAAAATATATATCATAATTTACATCAATTCTTGAATTAGTAAAACCCAAAATTTTAAAGATAAAAACCAAATTTAACTCTAATATTTTAAAGGAAGTATAAATTTAGTCTTAACGTATGAAGTGATGTAAATTTAATCTTGATGTTCCAAGCAATATTAAATTTAACCACACGTTATCGAAAATTTGAAAAATTGGTTTAACTGGTATTTAACTGTCACTTCAGACATTCCAAATATCAACAATGTCAAAGATATTTAATGTAGTACTGATAAAATTACAAAAATTCTGTTAAAATGCTAAAAATTCAATTTGCTACATATAAGTTAATCATAATTTTTTTTTGGTCAAACTGTCTAAAATATTTACTTTGTTATTAATATAAAAAACCAACAAAAAATATACAAAACTGCTTCAATTTATCGATAAACTTATTTGGAAGGTCCGAAGTGACAATCAAAATAGTCTTTTCAAAATTTTGATGGCGCATGTGTAAAATTGATCTTGCTTGGAAATATCAGGATTAAATTTGCATCATTTCATACGTTAAAACTAAATATGCACTTCACTTTAAACGTTAGAGTTAAATTTGGTCGTTGTTCCTACATTTTAATATAATTTGGGATAAGATCCAAATTTACCCTTGGCGTTTTTGGGGAAGTGCAGATTTACCCTTAACCAGTGGCGGAACATAGGACCTCTCAAATAGAAGTAAGCATCCTTAACCATCTCATCTACCTTTAAACATTGAAATAATACTACATAGAGTCAATATCATTCTCTCCAAAATATTACCAGACACTATTACTAAAAAAAAATTTCTCAATTTTCCAGCGCCCTGCTGGGGCTCGAACCCCCCAACCCCCTGGTTCCGCCCCTGCCCTTAATGTATGAAATGATGCAATTTTACCCATAACGTGTCAAACAAGTTCAATTTTACCCTTACACAATAGAAACTTTGAACCGACTGATTTGACAGTTATTGACTATCACGTCGGATCTTCCAAACAAGTTTATCGATAAAATAAAACAGTTATGTGTATTTTTACAGGTTGTTTATACCTATTCGAATAACACAGTTTTATACAGTTTTTTTTTTTATGATTAACTTGTATCTGCCAAACTTAAGTATTATCATTTCCGCATGTTATTTGTAACTATGTAAATGACAGAATAAATAATTTAGACATAATTGATGTTTGTAAGACCTTATATGATAATTAAATAACGAGTTAAATAACAGTAAATCTGTCTGTCTGTAAATTTAGACCTTATCTAGTATAATTTCGAACATTTTCAAATTCCCAAATTGAATAGAAGGAATCTCAAAAACGATAAAACGGGCCGGCCCGTCCGCAAATGTAGGTGGATAGGTTAGATAGACTAATCCTCTGTTTGGGTTGTTCAACAAACACCTCTTCCTTTCCTTTCCTTCCCTTTCCTTTCCTTCCTTCCGTCTTTGGCTTCTGCTGCTACTGCTGCTTTCATATTCGGACGCCTCTTCTCGGCAGGTATTCTCTCTTACAATCTGCTTTTACTTTTGTTTGTTTTTAGTTTAATCTATTGAATTTCTTTTGCGGTCATGGATTTCAATTAGGGTTTTTGTTTTTAACTATTGATTTGGGCATCGAGGTCACTGAGATCAATCGATGTCCCCTAGCTGATTGAAATGTAGATACAGTTAGTGTATTTTTGTGCGTGTATTTTGGTGCAAAAGTCTGTGCATATGATGACTTACACTTGATCTCTGAACTTCAGGTAAGTTCACTTGTTGACATTATTGTTCTGATGCACCTGCTTTTGCACCTTTCTTTTTTCAGTTTCATTCTGTTTATGGGTGTGAGTATCAGATAATGTGAAAGGATCATGTAATTCATGGAGATAAACTAAGTGCCGTTTAGATTTTTGTAGCTCATTTTTTGCTGTTTTACTCTAACCAGTAGATATATGAGTGTTTGGTTAGGTTTGAGAAACAAATGTTGATAGCTTTTTTGGAAAGGAAAGTAAGCTAATATTCACTACAAACAACTAACAACAACAGTTAACACGAGCTTTAGAGCCAGTTTGTTTCAGTTGTTGCTGTCTATTGTTTGCTGTTGTTGTTGTTGGTAGCTGATAGATATTAGCTCATTTGCCTTCAAACAAAAGAAAGTGAGAGGTGCGAAGCTAAGGTGTTGATCAATTAGAAGAGCAAGGACCGGGGGCTTCCCTTTTTTTACTTCCCTTTTTTAAACTTTACACCGGGCTTTGTTGGATGTGAGATTGCCGTTTATTTGTATCAAGCTTTTGTGGGTCTCATTCAAGACTTACTCAAAGTATTGTTCAACAAAAAATAAGAGCTTTGGTTTCGGCCCATCGGGATAGAGATAGACAGAAATGCCTCGTGAGTCTGGCTTCTAGAGATGAGGCCTTTTGGCAAAGCCAAGTCAAATTTTTCCCCTGGCTGGCCGAGAAGATAGAGAGCATTTAGTTTTCTTAATCCAAGACCTGACCTTAAAGGAACTGATCTTTCTAGAAGATATTTCTGCAAGAGAATAGAGTTCCCTCCGAACAACTTCTCTTTCATTTCTTAATCCGAGGCTCCCCGACCTGGCAGTTTAAGCCTTGGTCCAGTCCTGCAGCCTCTTTTCGAGGGCTTCTTTCACTTGAGCTAATGCTTGCTATTTCAATCCTAATTAGACACTCTTATATCTCAAAAAGGGAACCAAACAGGCACTAAGTCCTCTGCAGCGTTCTATATTATTAGTAGCTTATTCAAATAACACCTTCTCCTTCCAAACTTACCCTTTATCTCTATCTCTCTTGAACAACTAGTTCTGAGGCCGGAATAACTTAAATTCACCATAAAAAAGGGCGGCCCGGTGCACTACGCGTCCCTGCTTAAGCGAGGGTCTGGGGAGGGGTCTCCCCTGCCAATTTTTTGGCAAGAGGCTGCTCCTAAGACTCGAACCCGTGACCTCTTAGTCACACGACAACGAATTTGTTTTCGATTGTTTCTCACATTTAACCTTCAAAATGTATCTTCATGGTTGTGGGGCTATGTTTTATCATTGTTTGAATTGGGAATTTTTGGATAATGGTTTTGCTAAATTGGTGGTCTTAAATGGATCTGTTTCTTCTGAGAGTCAGAAAGAGTTTACTGCAGTTGCACTAATGCCAGTAGCTGATTAGTCGAGATATCTTAACCTAACCCGAATTCTGGTGTGTCGAAGAGTAGCAAAATGAAATCTTCATGAACAGTTGAACACTGATTTTATGAGAAGAACGAAATATTTGTGCTGTTAAAACATCTGTTTGTCATCCAAATTTTTCAAAGCTGTATATTTAGAAAGATTCATAACAAGTCAATTTCGGAACATCATAGATAATTTCGCTAAAACTTCTATTGTCTGTATCGGAAAGTTGACATTTGTGACTTGATTAGTTTTGTTTATCTTATGTGTTAATTTGCAGCTGAAGGAAATGGTTAATAAACCAAAGAAGTCTAATGTTGCTAAGAGGGATGTTCTTAAATGGACCGAACGGATGGACGCCGCCTTCATCGATTCTCTTGTTAATCAGCAAATGCTAGGAAACCGAATTGATTATGTCTTCACAACAGCAGCATATGATAACATGTTAAGGGAAATGCGCGAAAAGGTCGGAATGCCATTTCAGAAGGATCACTTGAAGAATCGTTTGAAAAGCCTCAAGAATAATTTTAGGGATTGCTTTGTCCTCTTCAGCGGTGTTAGTGATTTTGCGTGGAGTCCGGAAACAAAAATGTTTAGTGCAAAGCCTGAAGCTTGGAAAGCATTTGTGAAGGTTTGTTGATTATTCTCTCAGCACGAATCTAACATCATAGTATCCATGCTCTTGCGAGACTGAAGTTTCGGGTTTCTTTTAATCTTATGTTAGGAAAAACCTGAGGCCAAAAAGTGGATGACTACTCAAATTGCTCATTATGATAAGCTGACAATACTTTTTGCTAACGATAGGAAAAAATCTACCGGCGACAATACTCCTAAGCAGAAAGCGAGTCAACTGGCTGCGCCTGGAAGTTACCGTTTCCTCGATGTTATTGACAAGCAGAATGAAATTACTCTGAATCTCGATCTGGAGGACTTAAACGAGATAAACGACGGTACAAGTCAACTAGCAACTCCTGTTGAAGCAAATTCTCAAGCAGTTTCTCAAGAACATTCTCAATCTGCTACGTCATCGAAAGGCAAAAAACGGAAAGCTATAAACGATGATGTATTCGAGAGACAGTTTAAAACCATAAGAGAAGCAATCAAAGATGTAGCTGAAGCAATTAGAGAGGGAAATGTCATTGCAGAGAGAGGACGCCCTCGAGTACGCTGAACATGAAGTTTTCGCAGAACTTGTGAAGATAGGAGTCGAAAGGCATTTGCGCTACAAGGCTTATACATTCCTTATCGCGAATGCAGGGAGAGCACGAGCGTTCTTTGGTTGCCCGTCTGAGGAGCGCAAGGAGTTTCTGCTGCAGATCATGTACAGCCCAGAAGAGTCCTGACAATTTTCGTTGCGGGTGGCTTGAGCGGAATAGATGTGTTCATACTTTGTGTAGTTGATTGGAGAGTTTTCGGTATAAAATTATTTGATTCGATAGACATTTCGTTACAGTTATGGCTTTGCCTCTAACTTGTACATAAATGGCGATGATTGATGAATCCAATGCCCAGTGCCACAGATTGTTGGGTGTTATATAATTTTTGTGTATCAGTTATGGCTTGTTTTTGTCAGAGATTAAATAGGTAACAGTTCGGGTGATCGTGTTATAATCGTGTGTTGTGTTATATATATGTTTTAAATGATTAAATATGATATAAATGCAAGAAAAAATGATTAGTCGGATTATCTCAATAAATCGTGTTTTCTTTAGATTTCTCCTTTAAACTCGGTACTAGATTATCCATTACGGCTACTATCTCAATAAGTATGATATTTTCGGGGTACAAACGGTCGTATTGAATATTTTCAGCTATAATTTTACTAGAATGGCTGTCATATAGGGGTGTTCAAACTTGGGTTGGATGAGTTATAGTATAATTTTAATCCAATCTATGTAAGGAACTTTTTTTTTTTTTTTAAATGGGTTGGGTTATAGTGGGTTTGATGGGTTATTGTATATTTACCATGAATTGTACACAGTGGCGAATCCAGGATTTGAGGGAGGGGGGGGGGGGGGGGGAGGGAGGGGGGCAAAATTCTACGTAAAAAAAATTTAGACAAAAAATGTAAAATTGTTCAATTTTTTATGACAAAAAATGCAAAATTGTTCAATTTTTGGTGATGAAAAATGCAAAATCGTTCAATTGTCATGCATTATTTTCATGATTTTTTTTTATAAAAAACGTAAATTATAATGTTTCCGACTCGTAATCATCCATTTCCGGGATTCTCGGGTTGTTACGCATCAAATATCCCTAACGTTTTGGGTCAGGTGTAATTTTACCCCTAACATCTAAAATGGTGCAATTTTACCCCTAATGTTTGTAGCCAAGAGCAATTTTATCCCTAACGTTGATAAATTAGATCAATTTCAGACACTATTATAAAATACAGTCATTTTATTCTTTATTTTGCACCAATTGCATATCAATTTTGTAATTTTGCACCAATTTTACTCCTAACGTTGATAAATTGGATCAATTTCAGACACTATTATTCATGACCAAGAAGACAGTTTGATGAATTATTTCTCAAATTGACCCAATTTATCAACGTTAGGGGTAAAATTGCTCTTGGCTTCCAACATTAGGGATAAAATTGTACCATTTTAGACGTTAGGGATAAAATTGCTCCTGACCCAAAACATTAGAGGTATTTTTGCACTTTAACCCTTATTTTTGGACTAATTTTTTTTAATCGGATGAGGGGGGGGGGGGGGGGGGGGGGAGGGCAAATGCCCCCTTTGACCCCCCTACATCCGCCCCTGATTGTACATAACAATTCAACTCTATTTTTTTTTTATTGTGCTGATTTTTTTTTTTTAATAATAATAAGTAAACCTCAAAATCATAGTTAAAGGTAGGGGTGTTCAACGGTCGGTTCGGTCTGAAAACCGAACCGAACCGAAGTAACCGAATACCACCTAAAATGAAAATCGAACCTAACCGAATAATATTAACAAATCAAACCAAACCGAATATTTTAGTTTGGTTCGGTTTGATCCTCGGTTTTATCAATTATTAAATAAATCGTTACTTATTTATTAATTTATTTACTTATTTATCCTATTATCCTACTAGCAATACAATACAGTACACTAATACAGAGATATATAAATTATAATTACTAAACCAAGCAAACTGATAGTTTATTAAAAAAAAAGTTCCAACAACACAACATTAAATATTACTAATGTTTACTATTTTATACTCCTATAATTTATAACCAAGTAAACTCGTAATAATGTAAAACATTAATAAAATTCCAGGGAACATTATCAATTATCTATAATTTGGTTTGGAATAGAACCAAACCGAAATAGTTTGGTTCGATTTGAACCGAACCGAATTACAATTTGGTTCAGTTCGGTTTATAAAAATTACTCTTATTTAGTTCGGTTTTATTTGGTTCGGTTTGGTTTTTGAACCGAACCAGACCATACTCACCCTAGATGATCTTGCCTTTTCGAACTATGAAAAGTAATTAAAATCAAAATTAATTAATAACAAACAAAAACAATGATGAAAAATAAAAAATAAATAATATGCGATAAATTACCTATCTCGAGGCTTAAATTAATTAATAACTCTGGAGACGGTGTCAATGGAGGCGTCGATTCCGACAGTGGCGTTCGACGAGCGAAGACGGTGGTCCGACCAGGAGGCTTTAAGGCGGCGGAGGAATTTGAATGGAAGATGTTGGACGGGTAGGGTTTGCGTAATGAAAGAAGAAGTTAATTGCATGGGTATTAGGTTTTTCACAAATAAATGCTATTTTTTTAAGTTGGGTTGGTGGGTTAATTGGGTGGGTTATTATAACCCAGCCCATGTAAATCAAATAATTTTTTTTTGTAACCCATCAAACCCATGGAACCCACATATAACCCATTTATACATGTTCTATGGGTTGGATGGGTGGTAATAACCCATCCATATTTGAACACCCCTACTGTCATAGACACTTAGAGCATCTCCAATAGAGGTGCCTAAAAGAGTGCCAAAACTTACTAAAATATAGTATTTTATTGTCTCTTTCATCCACATCATTTTTGGTAACTTTTACTTAAAAAATACTCCAATAGAGGTTGCTTGAAAAGTTGACACTATAATTCTACAAATTATTATTTTATTATAAATAAAATGTTCCAGATTTTATTATTTCTAGGAGAGTATATTAAAAAATAATTAAACAAGGTTGCCAAGAGGTTGCCAAAAATTGGCAACTTTCCTTGGCACCCACAATCACTCCAATAGTGGGCACCCTTTAAAAGTTGCCAAACTTGATGTCACATCAGCTGGCACTCTTTTGGGCACCCTCTATTGGAGATGCTCTTACAAATCATTCATGTGAAGATGATGTCATCTATTTTACTTGAACGTTCCATTTAACTCTTAAAAGCTAAGGGCGTTTGTTTACATATTTTTCACTTTATGTTTGCCTTAGGTGTTTGGTTAGACATTTCTAAAGCTGAAAAGTAGTTTTTTTTTTTTTACAAAAACATAGAATCTCTGCTGTTACTTAAAACAATTTTTTTTTTTTTTAAAAAGCAACCAGCAAACAGGAACATCAAGTAGCCAAACGGACTTTAAATCCGACTATTACGATTATATATTACTATAATAGTTTTAAGTAACATGATTTGAATAAGGGCTTGTTTGGTTCAGCTGTTAGCTAATAGCTGTTTGCAGTTGCAGTAAGCTGTTAGCTGTTAGCTGTTGCTGTTAGTTGTTTGTTATTAGCTGTTTAATTACTAGTGTTTGGTAAAATTATATTGAACTGTTGCTGTTCGGATTTAAAATGTCTAAAATGGACATGTTTTAAATTAATCAACGATGAAATTATAAAAGAGAAAATGTGAAAAATGCCCATAAAATTACATTTGGCTGCCAACATTAGGGGTATAATTGCACCATTTTAGACGTTAAAGAGTAAAATTGTTCCTAACTACAAATGTTAGGGATATTTTTGCACCTTATCCTATTATAAAATAAGAAATGTGTTACACAAATTAATAAAAATAATCTATATAAAAAATAAAAAAATTATTGAACGCAATAAAACCTTGTTCTTCCGGTAATTATGTTGTAGAAATATAAATAATGTTAAAGAATAAACATATTTTGTGGAAATAAGAAGGATAATTTTGTTAATAACATATAACTACAAACAGCTGTTTATGAAAAGCTCCAAATACGAGTTTTTCGTGAAACGCTCCAGAACGCTGCAGTTTCCAGAGAAAATGCTAAACGCTGCAGTTATATAAACCTAACCAAACGCTATATTTCCTGCAGTTTGGAGTGAAACGCTAAACGCTTATTCGAAAAGCTGAAACAAACACCCTCTAAGTATATATAGTAAAACTTTCATAAATTTTTTTTTGGTAGGAATAAAACTTTCATAAATTAATAATCTCTTTAAAATAATAATTTTTTTTGGTCCCGACTTGGACCAGTTCAAAAAATGATCAATTTTAATAAATTAATAACATAATAATTTTTTGGAACAATCCTTTATAAATACATTGTTTTATTATCTCTATAAATTAATATTTTATTAAATACATATGTCAATTATATATAGATATATACTTAGGATAATTTAACAAAATATGACTCTATAGTACTTTGTTTTTTCTTGAAATTTAAATTTAGTTGAATTTCATCTCTAACTATTCTCAGTGCATTCAAAAATTTGTCAAATAAAGAGTCGTTGATGCTATAATTGCTTCCTTTCTTGTGACTGGTTCCAAAGGTACCGAATCATCCATAGTTTCATCCCCAACTTCATCACTCTATAAATTAATAATTATTAGTTTATCGATTAATTAATACAGTAGAACCTCGATAAATGAATACCTTTGGGACCAAAAAAAAATATTCATTTGACGATTATTATTCATTCATCTAAATTTTTAGACTTTTTTTTTGTAATTATATCATTTTGTAAATATACCACAAGTGTCCTCAAGAGAAGCTTTTCAAGCTATTGTCACTATACAAAATTACATGGTGCAACATGATCAAAATATTCTAAAAGTGGTGCATGCTTTACACAAAATCAAGGATCAGATGCATTTTGGGGGAGGAAAGAAACAATCAACTTTGGAGGCATTTTTCGAAAAAATATGACTTATTAATGTGTTTGAAAATTAGTCATTGGATGAAATGTATTCATGATATATTATATAAATAAAAATATATTATTTGAAATATAGTGATTATTCATTTATATTTACATAGGGCCTATAAAGACTTCATTTGTATTTATTCGTTAATGCATTAAGCGAGGTTATTCGTTAAGCCCATTGGACCAAGTTGGGACCGAAGAAATTTATTCATTAGACGAGGTTATTCATTTATCGAACATTCATTTATCGAGGTTCTACTGTATCTCTATAAATTAATAAAATTTCATGGTCCCAACATTATTAATTTATAAAGGTTTTACTGTACATCAACAATTCTGGTGACAGTGGCCGAAAAACGTGTAGAGAGTGTTGGTTTCAGTTTTTTGGAACAATGTTTAATGTTTCCCTCCAACCCGTATAAAATATGATGTTTGATTAAGTTTATACAACAACAACTTTTAGAAACAATAGTGGTTTAGAGTTTTTCACGAAAAACTTATTTTTAAAACTGTTCATAAACAACTGTATGTATTTATTTGATGTTGATAAAATTATCCTTTTAATTTTCACAAAAACACATTTTTTTTATTATTATCGAAAAAATAAAATTTTACTTCATTCAATAAATAATTATTTTAACATCAATACCAACAAGTTAAAAGCTGAATCAAATGGTAAAATAAAAAAGGGATAAGGTATCAAAATTGGTCCGAGGTTTTTAAGGAAGTATCAATTTAGGCTCTACGTACAAAATAACACAAATATAAGCTTAACGTTTAAAAAAGAGTACCGATTTAGACATTGATAATGAAACGTGAGACGCCATTCATATTTTCCAGAAGCGTTAGACCTATTTTAGTACTTTATTTAAAAAAATTGTGTTATTTTATTGCGATAAAATCAGCTTTTGTAACCTTATTAATCATTACCCAACTGTATGTACATGATATTTCCGTGATTATTAAGGGCCCGTTTGTTTTACCTGCTGTTTCCTATTACGGGTTGTTATTTGAAAAGACTATTTTTCTAAAAAGCAGAGATCCCATGATTTTATAAAAAACTACTTTTCTGCTACAAAAGACAAGCACGGGACGTTTGATATTCTATTGGGATAGGGATAAAGGTTGGGATAGGGATAAGGATAAATGGTTGAGATAATGATAAAAATATGATAGTCGAGAATTATTATTCAATGTTTGGTACGTGAGATAGGGATGAGGATAAAATAATACATTTTACTATTTTAACCTTATTTAAACTACATAATATTAATTTGAGTAGACCTGGCAATTTTCGTGTTCGTGTCGTGTCAGGTTTTGGGTTCGTGTCAACACTTGAAACACGAACACGACACGAAAAATTTTCGTGTCACAAAATCAGAACACGAACACGGCCTGCTCTTGACACGGTAAACACGACACGACACGAATTTTTTACACAACCAATTAAATTGACACGACTTGACCTCCTAACACGACCTAACATGCTCAACAAGACCTATCTAACACGACTACACCTGGCAATTTCGTGTTCGTGTTGTATCAGGTTTCGAGTTTGTGTTATAAGGGTATATTTGTAATTAAATTTCGGGTCAGTTTCGTATTTTCGGGTTGACACGAACACGACACGAAAATTAACGTGTCATTTCGTGTCGTGTCATAAAACCCTAAACACTAACACTAAAAAAGCGTGTCGTGTTCGTGTCGTGTCATCGGGTCGTGTGTCGCTTTGCCGGGTCTAAATTTGAGGGATAAAATTGATTTTTCCATCCTATTAAAATCGTATGAGCTTATCACACCTCCTTATACCACCCCTCCTGGGTATAGGATTTGATGGATAAGAAGCTTATCCCTTATCCGTCACACTCTTCTATCTCCTTAACAAATACAGGATAACTTATCTCGTATTTTTTATCCCTATCCCAGCTCCTATATCCCTTCTAACAAATACCGGACAGAAAACTTCTAAAACTCTTTCAAGAGTGAAAAGGTAAATAGGAGGCCGAAAAAAGCAACCAAACACCTCGGATATTGTTGATAAGCTTTTCAGTTTCCCGCCATTCTTCACTTGTTGATGATTTACATATTCAAATTAAGTTGGAGTGGTGAAGAGGTTTAAGTCGGATCTGAAGTTGAGTTTTTTCTGAAGAAGTTCGTTGCCTGGAGAGATAGGAAGAGGTCCAAATTTCTGCTAAACCCTATCCAAAAATGGTTACAACTTGGAATTCTGATCTTCCATTATGCAGAAACTGATACGAATTCAGAATTCAGAGCTGGATCATCTTTGTTCTTAGATGCTTGATAGCTCCCATTTATATAGGGTTTTTAGGATTAATTTAGATTGTTTTAGTTTAGTCTTTAGTTAATTTAGATGTTAATTTGATAGTTTTTAGTTAAAATATGTATTTTCCTTTATTTATGGCATTTTCGGTATTTTCAGGGATTTTCAGGACTATTTGAGCATTTCTGAACCAGACCCAAGCCTTGTGGAGCAATTCCGGATTATTCAGGGACCGTCGGAGCACTTTTGGGACTCACCAGGGACCATTAGAGCATATTTCGAAAGCCCAGGGATCAAAATGGACAAAAACCAGAGTTCTGCCCCATTTTGGCACCTGTCTCGGCGAGACACAAAAGTGTCTCGGCGAGACAGGGCCTGTCTCGGCGAGACACTTCCTGTCTCGGCGAGACGAGGCGGGGAAAGGCGCAAAAACGCCTTTCCCTTGCTGGAATCTCGAAATTAAGCCCTGGAAGCCTCTTTTTATTGTACGAAATGTCCATTGTACCCCCGGAGATACTAGGGTTTCGCCCTATCTCTATAAATAGGGAGCTCCTTTCAGTTTTACGGGACGGATTCAATAGGGAGCCGCCGTAATGTAGAATTTTAGCTTTTTATTTCCTTGCTTTCTAGATTAGGTTTATTTTTAGTATTTATTTCTTTCAAGAACAATTGATGGGAGAAGCGCTAGATCTTCTATTGTGTAATTGAATCAGACAAACGGGTTCTAGATTTCTTCTCTCTTACCCTTTTATCTTTTACTTTTATAATCTATTGAAGCTCTTTTTCCATTATTCCTATTGTCCTTTCTCTATGATTGGTTTGTTTATGAACTAATCCCCATCCAATCTGGGATGGGGATGAGATTGATTATATGATTATGTATGATTAGGGATCTAGGGTTTATATGATTGCTATTGATTGATTGATTTATGCATGCTTAATGCCTTGAGACCGACAGGAGATAGGATTATAGATAGATATGAGACCGACAGGAGATTATCTAGTCTGAATTTGTATGAATTGACCTCGCTAGGACACTAGGAGTGCGGCTTCGTGCATGGGCTACGACTTTAGTCTTAATCACCATAGAACCTAATGCTTTGCATGACCTAGGTTATATTGCCTAACCAAGCTATTAACCAAATGCATGTAAATAGGTTATATGGATCTTGATCACGTTCATATTTCTTGTTAGGGTGATTACCGTCAAATAGATACCAAAAATATAAACCTGAACCCCCTAAAATCATACATAGGATTTAATCAAAGGATTCCTCATCCTAGATTGTACCTTCCATTAATTCACACTCTACCCTGTCAATTGCTCACCTTATTTTGTTATCTTTATTGCTTTCAATTAGTTAGTTAATTATCAAAAACCCAAACATTTATCCAACCCTTTAAACAATTAGATCATTCTAGGTAGATTTGCTAGTTATAATCAATAGTTTTTGTGGTTCGATCTCGTGCTTAGCACAATATTACTTGTTGCGATAGGATACACTTGTCCTATTAAATGCTATATATTTTACGAGCATCAATGCTATATATTTTACGAGCATCAATGCTCGTTTAGATATTGAATTGAAGAACAAGCGTGTTCGACAAAATATCTGTGAGACATTATGCGTTTGTTTATCTACAATTTTCCCCCATTTTAGTTTCTATTACTAAGGAAATGATTTTCAAATACTTGTCCATGAATCTACATCCAATTCTCCCATTGGAGAGCAAATTTTCTGTTCAGAAAAACAGAGGAACTTCGTATGCAAAAGTACACTGCAGAAAAAACCTACCCAAAAACCTTCGTTCTCCTCGGCGTTCCAAGCTTCCTCCTGACTTTGGTGTTAATTTGTTCCTCAAAAAGCCATCCACTCGTATTCATCCCTCGCAATTGGATTCGATTCTAGATGATGAAGAAGGGGAGAATGTAGAAGAAGACAAATTTGAAGCAAAACATGGTAAAAATGGTGAGATTGTTTGGGAATCCGATGAAATTGAAGCTATTTCGTCTCTTTTCCAAGGAAGGATACCTCAAAAACCGGGCAAATTGGACAGAGAAAGACCTCTCCCTCTTCCACTTCCTTACAAGGTAAGACCCTTGGGACTTCCTTCTCCTAAACAATTCGTGAAAGATGTTTCTCCATGGATATCATCTTCTCGAGCATCTATATGTAAGCAAGTATACAAAAACCCTAGGTTTTTGATTAGTTTAGCAAAGCAGATTAAATCCCTTAATCCAGATCAAGATGTCTCTTTGGTTCTAGATGATTGTGCTCGCTTCTTGCGTAAACGGTCTTTGTCGTTAACCATTAAAGAGTTGGGTCATATGGGTCTTCCTGAGCGAGCTTTGCAGACCTTCTGTTGGGCTCAGAAACAACCACACCTTTTCCCTGATGATCACATTTTGGCTTCCACTGTTGAAGTTCTGTCAAGGAATCAAGACTTGAAAATGCCACTGGATTTGCACAAGTTCACTTCTTTGGCGAGTCGGGGTGTGATTGAAGCAATGATTAGGGGCTTCATTAGAGGTGGAAGCTTAAGCCTAGCTTGGAAAATTCTCTTGGCTTCTCAGCACAACAGAAGAATGTTAGACCCCAGCATTTACACAAAGCTGATACTGGAGCTTGGAAAGAATCCGGATAAGCACACTCTTGTTGTAGAGCTGTTGGATCAACTTGGGGAAAGAGAAGAATTGAATTTAAACCATCAGGATTGCACTGCTGTAATGAAAGTTTGCATCAGGCTTCGAAAATTCGAGTTGGTGGAGAGTTTATTCATTTGGTTTAAACAATCTGGGCGTGAGCCAAATGTGGTTATGTATACTACTCTGATCCACAACCGTTATTGCGAAGAGAAGTATAGGGAAGCATTGGCTGTGGTTTGGGAAATGGAGGGTTCAAATTGTTTGTTTGATCTCACCGCTTATCGGGTTGTTATAAAGCTTTTTGTTGCCTTGAATGATCTCTCAAGGGCTGTGAGATATTTTGCAAAACTCAAAGAGGCAGGTTTCTCTCCAACATATGACATATATAAGGATTTGATTTCAATTTACATGGTTTCTGGGAGGCTGGCCAAGTGCAAGGAGATTGCCAAAGAAGCTGAGATGGCAGGATTCATTCTGGATGAACAAATGAGATCGCAGTTGTTGCTACTTGAAAGAGCAACATAGTCCGCTTTCTCGCACATGTAAATGCAACTATCCATATTCATGAACTGTAAGACTATTCATGTATCTTCATTTCAATAGAAAGTCTGATATTATTTTGAAATTAAGCTCTTTTTACTTTGTTTGAAGCTGGTAGATCAGATTGTTTGTTGTGAACACCTAGAGTAAACCTTTAACCATTAAATGTATGCATAAATTTAGAGATAAGGTACAAATTTAACCCTATGGTTATTGGTGGAGAACATATTTGGATTCCATGTATACAACCGTGCAATGTTTGCACTAACATTTTGTAGATGCTATTTCAGATTCCATTAATGGCATATCCAAAAGAAGTCAATTTCCATTAATTTGATTTCATGTTTGCACCATCTAAGAGCCCTATGGCTATTGTGGCCGAACAAAATTAGACTCCACCTATGAAACCATGCAAATTTAACACTAACGTTTGGTTCCACATGGACGACAGTGGAGTTTAGGTGGTGTAAATTTGGAACGAAATTAACAGTAAGGCTTCTATTGGATTTGCGATTAATCGTCTGAAATTGCTCCATATACAAAACGTTCATGCTGAATAACCATGGAATTTATTGGTTGTTGTACTGTGCGTGGATCTAAATCCATTCTCCCTGAATAACCAAGGAATTTTGTATTCTATCCCATAAATTTATTTGCAATAACTTTCTCATGAAATCAGTGGATTGAACATTGGTAAATTTAAAATAATGATATTAGAACTTCAATTAACATTTTGATCTGTCAACCTACATTGACAGAATACATCTATGGTACTAACATATGCTCTCATTGGCGGACAGAGGTTTCACCCTGGGACGGGGATGCTGCAATTGCACCCCCAAACAGACCCTCTTCCCTGGATCCGCCATTGTTAGCTCTCTCAATGAAATTTATTAAGTTTTTGAGATACAATAATTCACAGTCTGCTCCTTCCACTCATCATCTTCAATTCAAGATATGTTTCATAAAAGCTTACTTCTCCATTTGCTCTTACTGCCAACCCAATAATGCTTCTTGTACCGCAATTTCCCTGTAAAACCAGACAAACAATTAGAAACTTGATAAAGATGCCATTACTTTCGCATGTAATAGAACAAATCACATACCAGGGGAGTGTCTACTTGTACAAATATGGAGCTTAGGCTGTATTCCCAATCAAGAGAACAAATACCAGGCAACCTGCTTTTCTCAGCTTTAACTGTATCTCTCATTAGCTTCTTTATCATCTCTTTGATAGGTATTTCGCCGTCGCCATACTTATCAAGCTGATCCTTAAAATTCAGCTTCAAACGCTGTGCCTGAATGAAAGGACAAAAGATGAATACCGTTGTGCCTGTAATGGGTTTCCAGAGAAGAAAGAATTGTTCTGTAAATTGTAACCTTAGGCCAGGGAAAGTCGAGCTTTGCATTGGAAAGAACATGAATGCCAGGGGAAACCTCTTGAATGTCAATGGCTTCACCTTTTGGTCTGTTGGAGATGTATACCATGGTGTTGGATGAAATATCAGCCAATATCAAGTTAAATCCATTGTACTGATGAGCCTCTTTCACCAGTGTTCCTGCAAATTCTTTTGGACTCTTCGAACTCTATCATGTTGCAGAGAAAACAATAAGTCAATAACATAAAAATGGGATTAAGGTACAATTCTGCTCCTATTGTTTTTCTTTTAGAGTGTGCTATTTAGCTGTTCGAAGGGTTACGATATTGCTCTCAATGTGTAAACACAAAACCAGTATTACCATTTATATGTAGATAGTGGCAGACGGAGGGGAGTGCACGTTGTCTGTTGCACTCCCGGCCAGTGGAATCTGTCCTAGAAGGGCCTCAATATTGCTCTCAATATGTAAACACTATACCAATCATTACCATTTATATAAGGGAGGGGAGTGCACGGTCCGTTGTATTGGCATTTTGAAATATGAGAGGTTAATATCTTCTAGAAGTGAAATATGAGAGGTTAATATCTTCTAGAGGTTAATTTTTAAGGTAATATGAAAGAATTTATGCTTTCTGAATTTAGAGTTTTTTTCTGGGAATTACCTGCAAAATGGTTCACTGGAATCCACCCTAGGAGGGATGGTTCCAGGCGTCCCTCCCCTTGAAAAGAGTATGGGAATGCTGCAAAATCTGCAATTGCATTGCACCCCAGACCCTCTTCCCTTGCTCTGCCATTGTATGTTGAGAGGGATATATGTCCGCTCAGACTGTTAAGAGATGCTATTTACCTCCAAGAAATGAACAGGAAGTTCTCCTCTGCTTTTTGCCTCGGGAAGGCTATGGAGCTCCAAAACATTGGTAAGAGAAGCTACTCTGCCAGACCTTGAACAGGCCAACCATGTTCCTCCTGCTACACTATCTTTCCCTCCTAATATGTCACAGCCATCCCACCATGCCACTGCTTCTGATGGCCTGTACACAGCGGAGCCAGAACAAAATACTCGGGGGCTTAATAGACGAAATATGTTAAAAACTACAGAATGTTTTTCACTACCCATCAGCAACAAATATTTTCATCACAGATTCTATATAAAGTGATATTACAGACGGAATTGATACATTTAGCAATGAAATTCCATCGCTAATTCAAAGGAATTGTGCATGGATGCATTCTTTTTAAACCGTTTTTCAGAACCCATAATTGCAAAACTTGCCTGTTGTGATATTCATCTCTGTTTTGCAGGAGAAGCAAAGGATAGAGGGGGTGAGCCTGCCAAACAAATGCAGCTATGCACATTTTCTCAACACAAATCAATCTCTGGAAAATGTTACAAAGAAATGAACTTTGTTATAAAGAGAAAAAGGTTAGTGACATGACAACAACTGTTTTTGCAGGTCTTTCTCTTTAATGCTGCCTACTATATCTAGTAATTAATCTCAAAAGGGAATTTATTTAAAATAATCTGCTAATTTTTGCTAGAAAACTATCTGAACATTCAGTAGAAGTACAGCAAAACAATGGCTACTGACCTGATATAGGAAAGGTTGAAGCTTGATCTCTGTGGTTTTATAGCAAAATGGTCGGGTAAACTACAGTCATGGCCCTCTCACCTTAGGCTTTACTTATCTTCAAAACCGGACATAAAAATTCTAAACTCGCCTTTTACTAACATAAAAGACCTTAACCTTTAATCATTTCAATAGTAGGTAACCCTCTCTTGCAGAGCTGATGAAAATGATATTCTAAGAAAATTTAATACTTGAACCTTTTGATTTTTAGGTCGTTTATGTGTTGTTTGGTTAGGAGAGAGAAAGTTGTGAAAATGGTGATTTGGAAAATAAAAAACGGTGGTTACATGAGAATTTTTTTTCTAAACAACTTTAATTTTTTGAATTTTCTATTTTGAGGTCGTCATCCGTCATTTTGAAGTCGTTTTATTTTTATAAAAGGCTTTTATGTTAGAAAAAAGCAAAGTTTAGGGATTTTTTTTCATGTCCGATTTTGAATGTAAGGGCCATAAAGAAAGTAAGATCTAATTGAGGGGGCATGAGTATAATTTACCCCAACATGGTGGGCTATTGGGTTTGCTAAAAAGATTGTAAAGTTTCTAGATTTTATCCATAATCATTTCCAGTAGGTCCTTATAATTTAAGAACTTGAATATTGTAAATTTATGGTATGACTAAAATTTGCAAAATGAGATAAAGAAGAAAAAGATTATCTATCTTGTATGATTGATCATTTATTAAAGCTACAATTGTAGTATTTTTTTTAAAGCAGCTTTCCGAGTTTTCTCAGCTTTTAAGGAATGTTGTTTTGCATTTACCAAACACTGCTTTTAGCTGTGAAAATTGCTTTTATGGTCTGCAAAAGCAATGCCAAACGGGGCCTTAAAGTGACATATGCCCCTAAAGTGGTTACAATAATCCATTAGTCACTCTGAACTTGTTTAAAGTGTACACATTATAACTTGTTGAAATCTCTAGTTCATGAGACTAACAAGATATCCTTTCAGGGATCAATCGGTTTTTCTGGCCAATTTCAACGCCTCTTGATGTATTAAGCCATTATAAAACAATCAGATATTAGGCCTAGAGTTTGTGTTTAAGATCAATTTCAAGCATGTTTTTAATAATTATGGCTACCGGTTTTGATCACATGGACCTTAATGACCATGTAGTAAAAAAGGTAAAGTAAAAAAAAAAAATCTTGTGCTTTCATGTTTTGTTAAAACAGATACTTCTATCGGGATATTGAAGAACAAACTCACCAAGTGTTCGACAAATGAGATCACAGTTGTATACTACTCTGATCCATAGCCGTTATTGCGAAGAGAAGTATAGGGAAGCATTGGCTGTGGCTTGGGAAATGGAGGGTTCAAATTGTTTGTTTGATCTCACTGCTTATCGGGTTGTTATAAAGCTTTTCGTTGCCTTGAATGATCTCTCAAGGGCTGTGAGATATTTTGCAAAACTCAAAGAGGCAGGTTTCTCTCCAACATATGACATATATAAGGATTTGATTTCAATTTACATGGTTTCTGGGAGGCTGGCCAAGTGCAAGGAGATTGCCAAAGAAGCTGAGATGGCAGGATTCGTTCTGGACGAACAAATGAGATCACAGTTGTTGCTACTTGAAAGAGCAACATAGTCCGCTTTCTCGCATATCTAAATGCAACTATCCATATTCATGAACTGTAAGACTATTCATGTATCTTCATTTCAATAGAAAGTCTGATATTATTTTGAAATTAAGCTCTTTTTACTTTGTTTGAAGCTGGTAGATCAGATTGTTTGTTGTGAACACCTAGAGTAAACCTTTAACCATTAAAATCCTGTTATTATCTGGCTGAAGGGATTAGAATGAAGTTGCAGGATAGGACCTTATCTTCGAATCCAATGGTGGTTAACTGGTCATCGTTGTGGAAACTTGATGTCCCGTCTAAAATCCATCATTTTCTATGGGAACTTTTGAAAAACAAACTACCCTGTTATGTGAATTTACAAGGGCGTGGCGTTATGGTGGAAACGATTTGTCAGGGCTGCGGTTTTGCAAGAGAGGATACCGAGCATGCTCTACTAAAATGCCCCGATGTGAAGGACCTGTGGCGACAACTGCCCTTACCGTCACGGCTAGACAAGGTCCCTGTTGCTGATATGTGGTCTCTGTTTACATTTATTCTGAAAAATTGCAATGTGCAGGGACAACAGATGGCGGTAATTGCTTTGTGGTGGGTGTGGTATAGAAGGAACAATTTACTCTACAAAGGGAAAACCATACCAGTGCAGATTGTGTTGTCAAAGATTATGACTTTCCAGGCAGAATGGAGTGCTCGGGAAAGAGATAGTGTGGAGCTGCATAGAACGCATTTGGGACAGCAGCAGGTGAACACGAGATCTGGCGTGCGTTGGATTGCTCCACCACTTGGAACTTACAAGCTTAATTGTGATGCAGCCTGGAACTCAAGCACTGGACAGACGAGAATTGGAATAATTGCTCGAGATGGGGTCGGGCAGATTATGGTTTCTGCAGGTATACCAGTTACTGATTGCAGTTCCGCTGAAGAGGCTGAACTTATGGCAGTTCTTGAGTGTGCAAAGCTTGCCCGTGATTTTTTCCTTAGCCCTATCATCAAGGGACAGATTCCACAATCTAGTCTCTCCTTTATGTACTCTGATGTTATATTTGTGAGCCGTGCTTTCTCCTCATGTGTGTTCCAGTTTACTCCTCGGGAGGGAGATAGTGTGGCTCATGCTTTAGCTAGGTGGGCAAAAGATCTTGATTCTTCAATTATCCTTATGGAGGATTGTTCAGCTAGTATCTGGTCTTTAGTTTGTAATGACTGTGCGGGTTTATTTCTTTAATTATATTCTATCAGTTTTTTATTAAAAAAAAAAGGTACAAATTTAACCATATGGTTATTGGTGAAGAACATATTTGAATTCCATGTATACAACCGTGCAATGTTTGCAAGAACATTTTGTAGTTCAGATTCCATTAATGGCGTATCCAACAGAAGTCAATTTCCATTAATTTGATTTCATGTTTGCACCATCTAAGAGCCCTATGGCTATTGTGGCCGAACAAAATTAGACTCCACCTATTAAACCATGCAAATTTAACACTAACGTTTGGTTCCACATGGATGGCAGTGGAGTTTAGGTGGTGTAAATTTGGAGCGAAATTAACAGTAAGGCTTCTATTGGATTTGCGATTAATAGTCTGAAATTGCTCCATATACAAAACGTTCATGCTGAATAACCATGGAATTTATACGTTGTTGTACTGTATGTGGAGTCTAAATCCATTCTCCCTGAATAACCATGGAATTTTGTATTCTATCCCATAAATTTATTTGCAATAACTTTCTTATGGAATCAGTGGATTGAACTTTGGTAAATTTAAGAAAAAGTCACTGATGTTGATATTTCAGCATAGGTTTCTTTATTGATATAATATAATGATATTAGGACTTCAATTAACATTTTGATCTGTCAACATACATTGACAGAATACATCTACGGTACTAACATATGCTCTCATTGGCGGACAGAGGTTTCACCCTGGGACGAATATGCTGCAATCTATGAAGCACGGATACTTCAACATGCATGCGTGATACGTATCCAATACGTTTCGGATACGGAAACTCCCGGAAACTTCTAGGAAACATTTCGGGACCGTATCCGTAATATTCAAAAGTTGGATATCCATATCTGTCTGGGGAACCCGTTTCCCAGACAAAAAACGATTGCATTTCACTTCAGAAAAAACAGAGGTAAACAGAGCAATTATGGTGCAGCAATATTTGAAGGGAAAACGAGCAGAAATATCCAAAGGAGTATGTGGATCTTTATGTGCAGCAATAAATCTTAGGTAAGCCAAAAGACAGTGAGGAAAACTTTAGATGAACCGGAGCTAGAATCCCTACTTGTTTATCTTTTTTTCTCCGAATGTTTTTTTGACATCATTTATATTTCATGTATCTAATAGTTATGGTTAGATAAGAGTTTCATAATTTCTTTTATATGTATTTATTTAGTTATATTACAAAAATTCAAATATAAAAATATATTTTTAATATTTATAAATGTGCCCTAATATTTTTGATATTTACACGTTTCCCCCACATTTCCGTGTCCTATGTTTTATAGAAAAGACGTTTCCCGTGTCCGTGTCCGTGTCGGATACCGTACGGGCAACATAGGCTGCAATTGCACCCACAAACAGACCCTCTTCCCTGGATCCGCCATTGTTAGCTCTCTCAATGAAATTTATTAAGTTTTTGAGATACAATAATTCACAGTCTGCTCCTTCCACTCATTATCTTCAAGATATGTTTCATAAAAGCTTACTTCTCCATTTGCTCTTACTGCCAATCCAGTAATGCTTCTTGTACCATAACGTCCCTGTAAAACCAGGCAAACCAATTAGAAACTTGAGAAAGATGCCATTACTTCTGCATATAATAGCACAAATCACGTATCCAACATACATACCAGCGGGGTATCTACTTGTACAAATATGGAACTTACGCTGTATTCCCAATCACGAGAACGAATACCAGGCAACCTGTTTTTCTCAGCTTTAACTGTATCTCTCATTACCATCTTTACCATCTTTTTGACAGGTATTTCGCTGGCGCCATATTTATCAAGCTGATCCTTAAAATTCAGCTTCAAACGCTCTGCCTGAATGAAAGGACAAAAGATGAATACCGTACGGTTTTTCAGAGAAGAAAGAATTGTTCGGTAAATTGTAACCTTAGGCCAGGGAGAGTCGAGCTTTGCATTGGAAAGAACATGAATGCCAGGGGAAACCTCTTGAATGTCAATGGCTTCACCTTTTGGTCTGTTGGAGATGTATACCATGGTGTTGGATGAAATATCAGCCAATATCAAGTTGAATCCGTTGTACTGATGAGCCTCTTTCACCAGTGTTTCTGCAAATTCTTTTGGACTCTTCGAACTCTATCATGATGCAGAGAAAACAATGAAGTCAATAACATTAAAACCGGATTAAGGTACAATTCTGCTCCTAAAGTTTTTCTTTTAGAGGGTGCAATTTAGCTGTTAGAAGGGTTACGATATTGCTCTCAATATGTAAACACAAAACCAACATTACCATAGCGGCAGATGGAGGGGAGTGCAAGTGGTCTGTTGCACTCCCAGCCAGTGGAATCTACCCTAGAAGGGGTTGCGATGTTTCTCTTTTGGACGAGTAATTTAGCAGTTAGAAGGGTCTCAATATTTCCCTCAACATGTACAATCTTACACTATACCATTATTATCAATTATATGTCGAAAGTGGTGGAGGCCCAACCACTAGAATCCACTCTAGGTTGGGTGGTTTCAAGAGGTCCTCTGCCTAGGAAGATAGTCGGGGGTGCAATCTTTCTTTTTCTGAATAAGTAATTTAGCCGTTAGAAGGGGGCTCGATACTGCTCTCTATAACATGTAAACAATATACCAATATTAGCATTTATATGTCGATAGTGGTGGATGGAAGGGAGTGCACGTGGTCCGTTGCACTACCCGGTCACTGGAATCTATCCTAGAAGGGTGGTTCCATGCGGCTCTTCTCTCCGCCTGGATATAGGATCGGAGTTGTAATATTTCTTTTTTAACAGAGTAATTTAGCTGTTAGTTAGAAGGGCTCAATATTGCTCTCAACATGTACACTAAACCAATATTACCATTTATATGCAAGGGAGGGGAGCAATGACAATGACTATGAGGAGGATGATGACAATGACTACAATGATGATGATGATGGTGACAACGATGGTTGCACCTGCGCCTGTGGCTGCATTGGCGCCTACGACGATGCTGTGACTACGACAATGATGATGTCCAAGACTATGAATAAACAGGTAACTTGTTCATACATGGAGTCTAAATCTATGCTCCCTATAATTTATTCATTTTAGGGTTAAATTCTCTTTTTGGTTAAATTTTTTGGTCAAATTCTTGTGTTTTTCATTTGAAGCTTACTTGCTTGCTTTGTATTTTCTTTCCCTTATTTGCATATTGGATTAAATCAAAAAATCTTTTAACAACACAGATAATTATGATTAACTCTTTCTCTTTCTACAGAGTCTTGATGCACCCTAGGGTGGGGTGGTTCCAAGAGGCCCTCCGCCTGGGAAGATGGTCAGGGTGCAATATTTTTTTTTTTGAACAAGTAATTTATCCATTTGAAGGGACTCAATATTGCTCTCAAAATGTAAACAGTTATACCAATCAATCATTACCATTTATATGTCGAAAGTGGCAGAGGGAGGGGAGTGTACAGTCCATTGTACTCTCGGCCACTGGAATCCACCTTAGGAGGGATGGTTCCAGGCAGCCCTCCCCCTGAAAAGAGAGTCTGGGAATGATGCAAAGCTTGCCATTGCAATGCACCCCAAACCCTCTTCCCCGGCTCCGCCACTGTATGTCGAAAGGAATATGTGCAATCAGATTTTTAAGGGCTTATTTTTTTGCCCCAAACCAGACAGAAATTATCTTTACCTCCAAGAAAAGAACAGGAAGTTCTCCTCTGCTTTTTGCATCAGGAAGGCTATGGAGCTCCGAAACATTGGTAAGAAAAGCTACTCTGCCAGACCTTGAACAGGCCAGCCATGTTCCTCCTGCTACACTATCTTTCCCTCCTAATATGTCACTGCCATCCCACCATGCCACTACTTCTGTTGGCCTGTACACAGCGGAGCCAGAACAAAATACTCGGGGGCTTAATAGACGAAAATATGTTAAACACTACAGAATGTTTTTCACTGACCACCAGCAACAAATATTTTCATCATAGATTCTATATAGAGTGAAATTACCGATGGAATTTATACATTTAGCAATGAAATTCCATCACTAATTCTAATTACTTTCAACTGAGTCGGGCTCCGCGACCCCAGTCCCTCCACCCCTGCCTGTATATGCACATGCAACACAAGAACATAGCTTATTCAAAGGAATTGGGCATGGATAGATTCTTTTTAAACCGTTTTTCGGAACCCATAATTGCAAAACTTGCCTGTTGTGATATTCATCTCTGTTTTGCAGGAGAAGCAAAGGATAGAGAGGGTAAGCCTGCCAAACAAATGCAGCTATGCACATTTTCTCAACACAAATCAATCTCTGGAAAATGTTACAAAGAAATGAACTTTGTTATAAAGAGAAAAAGGTTAGTGACATGACATCAACTATTTTTGCAGGCCTTTCGCTTTAAGGCGGCCTAAAAAAAGGGCGGCCCGGTCGCACTACGCGTCCCCGCTGAGCGAGGGTCCGGGGAGGGGTCCCACCACAAGGGTGTCCTGGGGGCAAGCCTTCCCCTGCCAATTTATTTGGCAAGAGGCCGCTCCTAAGACTCGAACCCGTGACCTCTTGGACTGGCCTTTCGCTTTAAGGCGGCCTACTATATCTGATAATTATTCTCAAAAGGGAATTTATCAAATATTTTAAAAACTGGACCGGACATCAAACCGGCTTCGTAACTGGGTCAGAGTTCAATGGATTCAACCAGTTAACTCCGTTTGGTTAAACTAGACATCATAAATAATATATATATACAAATTAATTGGAGAAATTAAAACTAATACTCGAGTTCTTATATTAAGTACAAGATCTTCAATTCACATTTGGACACTGTATTGTGACTCCACGCAATAGTTAAAATAGTGGGACCTAGTAGGTCCAATGTTACACGTGTCAAAAATATGTATGTGAGGTCCTTCATTTGACCTCCTAATAAGTTGCCCAACAACACAGATATGAAAATAAAAAGAAAATTGCTTTCCATTGACAACCACTATAGGATGTTTTTCAATAAGTAGGAAATTATTCTTTTTGTAAGGATAAAATCTCATTAGCACAACAATAAAAGGAAGAACAAACAGAATCCTAATAAGGGCAACAACTCAGCACAACCCACAACCCAGCATAAACGATTTTCAGCAAAATTAAAATCAGAAAAACACATAAAAAATTTGTAGCAGAGGAAACATTACGCAGAGCCAGAACAGAAGCAGTCTTAGAAAAGAAAAACACCATGCAACAACAAAAAGGAAAGGATTGAAGGAAGAAAGAGATCGGGGAAGAGCCGCCACAATCGTCGGTGATGCCGGAGGAGGAAGAAAGAGATCGGGGAAGAGCAGCTACAATCGTCGGTGATGCAGGAGGAGGAAGAAAGAGCTCGTTGTCGACGATGTAGTAGATGCAATGATTCGTCGGATCTTGATGATTGGAAGTCGATTTGAAGATTTAGGGATTTAGGGAAATTTTTTTGAAACAAGGAAGAAAGAAACAGAGATCGAGAAATTGGGAATAATGAAACCCAAAAAATTTGAAACTGATTTAGATTTCTTTAGGGGTAAATTACACACATGCCACTGAACTTTACACATTTTAATATTATAGTCACTGAACTTTACATTTTTTTAACACTGGTAGACACTCAATTTTAACTAACTCCTCAAAATGACCGTTAACGATCTCAAAATGAAAATATTCAAGAATTAACGTTGTTCAGAACAACATTTACCATGGAACCATATTTTTTATTTTTCAAAATCACATTTTTTAGAGTTTTCTCTCTCTAAAAATTTACTTTCCCTCTCTTAATCAAATAACACCTAAATAACCTCAAAACGAAATTTTTCAAGAATTAAAGCCTTAGAATATTATAACTCTTCGAATTTTTTATTTTGAGGCCGTCAACGGTCATTTTGAGTTGTTGAATGACCACCGATGTTAAAAAGTGTAAAGTTCGGTGACCATACTGTTAAAAATTGAAGTTCAGTGGTCATAATATTAAAATGGTAAAGTTCAGTGGCCATGTGTATAATTTACCCATTTCTTTAGTTAAATCAGTTTTTGCAAGAAAACCGGGTTCAGTCCGGGTCACCGGGTTAATACTGGTTTGCCGGTCTGACCCGAGTCACATGGGGTCAATGGATTTGACTCCAAATATGTATAACCAGACCGGATATCTGGCTGGTTTCCGGTCGAACTAGTTCAACCGGCCAGTCCGGTTTTCAAAACCATGGAATTTATCTAATTTTGGCTAGAAAACTATCTGAAAATTCAGTAAAAGTACAGCAAAACAATGGCTACTTACCTGATATAGGAAAGGTTGAAGCTTTATCTCTTACCTTCAAAATCGGACATAAAAATTCTAAAATCGCCTTTTACTAACATAAAAGCCCTTAACCTTTAATCACTTCAATAGTAGGTAACCCCTCGCTTGTGGAGCTGATAGAAATGATACTCTAAGCAAATTTAATGCTTTAGCCTTTTGATTTTTAGGTGTTTACGTGTTATTTGATTAGGAGAAACAATGAAATTTTGTTCTAAACAACTTCAATTCTTTGACTTCCATTATGAGATCGTTTTATTTTTATAAAACACTTCTACATTAGAAAAAAGGCAAACTTAGGTGATTTTTATGTCCGATTTTGAATATAAGGGCCATAAAAAAGTAAGACCTAAATTGAGGGGGCGCAGGAGTATAATTTAGGGTCAAATACATGAATATTATAATTAAGTATAAAATTACAAGTAAGTCATATCACCAAACTTAATTCTTAATATGTCATTATTTTCTATATATTATGATTTTACACCATAATTTAAAAATTCTAGACTCCAATTCATAAATTATAAACTCTAAAAAATATATTCTAGACCTCTAATTTATAAATTCTAATCCTTAAAATATATTAAAAGTACTGATTTTAATAATTTGATATAATCTAAAATTATAACTTGATATAGTTGTAAATTGATTATAAAAGATGAATTTCTGTGTAATTTTCCCTATAATTTACCCAACAACATGGTGGGCTATTGGGTTTGCTGAAAAGATTGTAAAGTTTCTAGATTTTATCCATAATCATTTCTAGTAGGTCCTTATAATTTAAGGACTTCAATATTGTAAATTTATGGTATGACTAAAATTTGCAAAATGAGATAAAGAAGAAAAAGATTATCTTATATGATTGATCATTTATTAAAGCTACAATTGTAGCATTTTTTGAAAGCAGTTTTCCGAGTTTTCTCAGCTTTTAAGGAAAACTGTTATATTTACCAAACGTTGTTTTTAGCGAAAAACTGTTTTTATAGTCTGCGAAAGCAATGCCAAGCGGGGCCTTAAAATGGCATATGCCCCTTGAAGTGGTTACAATAATGCATTAGTTATTCTGAACTTATCTAAAGTGATACATATTATAACTTATCGAAATCTCTAGTTTAAGAGACTAACAAAATACCCTTTTGGGGGTCAATCGGTTTTTCTGGTCAAGTTCAACGCCCTTTGATGTATTTAAGCCATTTTTAAAGTAAAAAACAATAAGATATTAGGCTTAAAGTTTATATTTAACATCAATTTGATGCATGTTTTTAATAATTATAGCTACATTGTAACTTAATTTAACTAAAATCTAATTTAAAAAATGACAGTCTAATTAGAAAAGGATAAAGTAAAAAAAAAAACCGTGCTTTCATGTTTTGTCAAATACGTACATGTGGATTTTTTTTTGTCCAAACGAGGACTGAGGTTCTTTTTTTGCGATCAGGAGATCACTGAGGTTTTTTCGCTTTGCTAAAAACAATTATCTCAAAATTTAAATGAGTGTTGATCATCTCAAAATTGAAAAATTCAAAGACCTGATGATATTCTAAGCAACTTTAATCCTTCAACTTTTTAATTCTGAGGTCATTTAAGAGTTGTTTGGTAAACTGAGAAAATGAATGTTTAGAGAGAAAGTTCTGAAAATGATGATTTTGGAAAATAAAAAATTTGGATTTATAGTAAATATGATACCAAACAATTTTAATTCTTGGAATTCTCCATTTTGAGATCGTTGACATTCATTTTTATAGTATGAAACTAAAATATTATCGGTTTTAACAAAACGAAAACCTCAATTTCTGTGAGGACAAATGGTGAAAATGGTGATTTGGAAAATAAAATAAGGGATAGTTACATGAGAAATTTTGTTCTAAATAACTTTAATTTTTTGAATTTTCTATTTTGAGATAGTAATTGGTCATTTTGAAATCGTTTTATTTTTATAAAAGACTTTTATGTTTTAAAAAAAACAAAGTTTAGGGATTTTTTATTGGGTAAATTACACCCATGGCCACTGAACTTTACCTACTTTCACATTATGGCCACTGAACTTCATTTCTTCCCGGTATGGCCACTGAACTTTACACTTTTTAACACCGGTGGCCACTTAACATCTCATAATGACCGTTGACGGCTAAAAATAAAAAATCCAAAGCTTTAATGATATTCTAAGGAACTTTAATTCTTGAAAATTTTCGTTTTGAGGTCATTTGAGTGTTGTTTGGTTAGGAGAGAGAAAGTGAATTTTTAGAGAGAGAAAGCTCCAAAAAATGTGATTTTCAAAAATAAAAAACGTGGTTTCATGATAAATGTCATTCTGAACAATTTTAATTTTTGAATATTTTCATTTTGAGGTCGTTAATGGTTATTTTGAGAAGTTAATTAAAATTGAGTGGCCACCGATATTGAAAAGTGTAAAGTTCTAAATTGAAGGGGCAGGAGTATAATTTACCCCAACATGGTGGGCTATTGGGTTTGCTAAAAAGATTGTAAAGTTTCTAGATTTTATCCATAATCATTTCTAGTAGGTCCTTGTAATTTAAGAACTTGAATATTGTACATTTATGGTATGACTACAATTTGCAAAATGAGATAAATAAGAAAAAGATTATCTATCTTGTATGATTGATCATTTATTAAAGCTACAATTGTAGTATTTTTTTTAAAGCAGTTTTCCGAGTTTTCTCAGCTTTTAAGAAATATTGTCTTGCATTTACCAAATACTGCTTTTAGCTGTGAAAATTGCTTTTACAGTTTGTGGAAAGCAACGGCAAACGGGCCTTAAAGTGGCATATGCCCCCCGTGAAGTGGTTACAATAATCCATTAGTCACCCTGAACTTGCCTAAAGTGATACATATTATAACTTGTCGAAATCTCTAGTTCAGGAGAATAACAAAATACTCTTTTGAGGGTCAATCGGTTTTTCCAGCCAAGTTCAACACCCCTTGATGTACTAAGCCATTTTAAAGTATAAAACAATCAGATATTAGGCCTAAAGTTTATATTTAAGATCAATTTCATGCATGTTTTTAATAATTATAGCTACAATGTAATTTATAAAGTAAAAATAAAAAATATGTGCTTTCACGTTTTGTTAGTGGAACGTTTTGCCAAACGGAGACTGAGTTTTTCTTTTTCAGCGACCAGGAGATTACTGAATTTTTTTTCTTTGTTAAACAATGATTTTAAAATTAAAATGAGCATTGACGCTCTCAAAATTGAAAAATTCAAAGATTTTATAATATTCTAAGCAACTTTAATTCTTCAATTTTTTAGTTTTGAGGTCATTTAGGTGTTGAACAGAGAAAACGAATGTTTAGAGAGAGAGTTTTGAAAATGATGATTTTAGAAAATAAAAAATTGGGTTTTCATAGTAAATGTGATACTAAACAATTTTAATTTTTGGAATTTTTCATTTTGAGATCGTTAACGGTAATTTTTACAGTATCAAACTAAAAGATTCTCGTTTCTAGCAAAACAAAAACCTCAGTTTTTGTTAGCAGGTATTGGGCTGACGTCCAAATTCATATAGAGAAAGATACCCAATACATATAATTTGATAATTACTATGACCGACCATTTTAAATAGTCGATGAACCTAAAATATAAGAGATTAGTTTTAATATTTTGAGGATGATTCTGATGATAACACTCACAAGTAGGGATAGAAACGGGTAAAGTACCCGCAGGTAGTGCCAATCCTAAATCCTTATCCTTTTATTTTTTAATTACCCTTATCCATTCCATTATCCTAACGCCTAATAAATTCGCTAAACGTCTAATAAAAGAAATTCAACAATTGTCCAAATCTTTTAACAAAACAATACAAAAAAAAAAAAAGCACTTCAAAAAGATAAGAAAGATCTTATTTAGGATTCTTAATAGATTTAAATTATTTAAAGGGTAAATTTTAAAAAAAATCCATGTGGTTTCACTTTTTTTTACAGAAAAAGGACTGTGGTTTCTTTTTTTCAAATACAGGACTGTGGTTTATTCCGTTACACTATTTACGGATTTGGTGAAGATGCCATTTATTTGCTGACGTGGCTGAAGGACGAATATGAGTTTTTAAAAAAATTGGGGTAAATTTAAAAAAAAAACCATGTGTTTCACTTTTTTACAGAAAAAAGATTGTGGTTTTTTTTCTTTTCAAATACAGGACTATGGTTTATTCTGTTACACTATTTACGAATTTGGTGAAAATGTCGTTTATTTGCTGACGTGGCTGAAGGACAAATATGAGTTTTTAAAAAAATTGACCAATGGATTTTTTATAACTATTTTGGGTCTACAATATTAACCAATGGATTTTTTTATAACTATTTTGTGACTACAATATTGACTATAAAATCTCACATTAGCGCAAATATCACATGGTTGTTCAAGGCCTTTTATAGTCAGTTTTTTTAAAAACTCATATTTGCCCTTCAGTCATGTTAGCAAATAAACGTCATCTTCACCAAATCCGTAAATAGTGTAATGGAAAAAATCACAGTCTTGTATTTGAAAAGAAAAAAACCAGTCATTTTTCTGCAAAAAAAAGTGAAACCACAGGTCTTTTTTTTTAATTTACCCCAATTTTTTTTAAAACCCATATTTGTCCTTCAGTCACGTCAGCAAATAAACGACATCTTCACCAAATCCGTAAATAGTGTAACAGAATAAACCACAGTCTTGTATTTAAAAAGAAAAAAAAACCACAGTTCTTTTTCTGTAAAAAAAAAAAGTGAAACCACGTAGTTTTTTTTTACCCTTATTTAAATCATTATTGATATTATGGTTGCAGTAGGCTCACAAGTCATACGGTCCTGTATGAGTTATCCGATCAAGGACTAGGAAAAGTGTAGGTACTTTTATGATGTCTTAAATCCATATATTATTCAATTTGACGATCAAATATATTAAAGACAAACACACACATATATATAAAGCAGAAGATAAATCCTTTATGGTGTGGAGTCTTCTATCTAACTGTATGGGGGTCTTCTTTAGAAACGAAACGTTCCATGGAAACTTTCTGATAGATCTGAGGGGCTTAATTTAGACACGTGATGGCTGATCTGAAGGTTTCTAAAGTGCTACGTGTCTGATTTGTTTAAGTGAAGTCTATAATATTGAATTGTTTCGTACACTAATTGATATTTTAACTTCTTTAAAAATATTACAGGGGCATATTTAGTGTTTATCTTTTTATTATTTAAATTATTTAAATAATTATTGATAATGTGGTTGAAGTAGGGTCTTACAAGTCATCAATGTAATTTTATTTTAATTTCAATAAAAATTTAAGGCTTAATACATGATTTGGCTCTTGAACTTGTCCAAAAAAATTTGATTGGCCCCTTAAACTTTTAAAGTGTCTCGATGGCCCATTCAACTTGCATAAAATGTTCAGTTAGCCCCCTAAACTTTCATAAAATGTAATCAATTGATTACTCGGTCGCAAAAAAGTAAGTTAAATGTGGAAGATGTATTCCACGCATCTTAGAATGTTATTGCATAATTCAAAAATAGATTAAAAAGGAAGTTATTGCTTGTTCAACTATACAACTTCTCTTCTCTAATTTAAGAACCGTATACCCCGATTTCGATCATTTTACTTTTTTTTAAGACTCGTGCAATACATCTTCCGTATTTAATTTACTTTTTTACAACCGAGTGATCAATTGATTACATTTTGCGAAAGTTCAGGGGGCTAACTGAATATTTTATGCAAGTTGAGAGGGCTATTGGAACACTTTGCAAGTTCAGGGAGCCAATCAAGTTTTTTGAACAAGTTCTGGGGGCAAATGATGTATTAAGCCTTTAACGAAGGTTAAAGTATTTATTTATCTATACATTTTTTTCATATTAAAGTAAAATTGAAATCAAATTCAATATGCCAAATAAAATTGAAATTAAATTTATAAAAATAACATAACACAAACTAAAATAAATACATAACACAAGTTAAATGCATAACACAAATTATCAAGAACTATAATTAGCACTAATATATTGGCACATTTTAAGATCTATCAAAGCGATTTCGTTCATAGTCGATGTATCTTTGGTGAGGGTTGCAAAATTCATAGAGCCAAGTATCTTCCTACTGCTTAGCTATACGATTAAATTAAAAAAAAAAAGATGCTTGCTTTCCGCTTTGTCCGCTTAAAAATATTCCATCGGTGTGTTGGTATTTTTTTTTTTACCTTTCACGCTTTTTTATCCGCCTTCTAACCCATTGGACATTCTTCGATCGCTCCTTCGAAGTGTATGCAGTTGTGGTAGAATTTTTTGTTCTCTTTGAAGAACCTTGAGCCTTGTTTTTATCTGAAAATTCATGTCACTTAGGTTGGCCTATTAGGATTTCCGAACAGTGAATATAAGAAAATTTACTATTTAATCTCTAAGTGCGTGGTTCATTACTTAGTAATTACTTGTGCTTTGTCATGGCCGCTCGAATAGCTTTAGAAAGCAGAGAAAACCTTACTAAATTTGTACCAATGACATGAAGCCGTTTGGTGATTCACCTCAAGACCTTCCTTCATCCACATATTATAGTAACTTTCAATCTTTTTCTAATTGCTTTATCAGACCCCACAATTGGATCAAATTTGTGGTTCTTACCAACCAACAGTGGTATAAATGCACATCACATACATTATTCCACTTCATTTTCGATGCTTTTTTTTATTGTTTGCATTTCGTTCTTGAACTTCATGACCTTTGAACTCGGCAACAGATTTGGTACTTGGAGATCCGTCTAGCATGATGGAAGACCCACAAACTATCTCTTCTCATATTTTCAAGAACCATATACAGTTCTTGAGGATAGAAGGTACGAGGATAGTAGTCTGGCATCATTAGACGATTACTCGGTGCAATCATAGGAGGAAAGTAACCATCAGGTTTATAGTACATCAGAGGATTCAAGACATTTGATATATGAGGATCATAAAATAGATATCCATTTTTGTCTGGAATTTTCTAACATTTTTTCATTTTTATTCCGTATACGAACGAGTCATAAATATTTCATTTTAAGAACATCTTATTAAGTGAAAGCACGTCTTTTTCTGAAATCAATTTACAACATGTCTTTTTCTGAAATCAATTTACGAATCTTCATGAAACGTCAAAGTTATGTTCGGAACGTGAACGGTTAGGATTAAAAGGTGTGAAGTCGGTTTGATAAGAATTTTGCCAAGCGTGTTTTATTTCAAAAACATAAAATCAAATTAGTTTGGATCTGAATCGTCACTTACCGATTTTTGTAAGTTTTACGCATTATAAGAATCTAACAAGATATTAGCGGGTTAAAAGTTTATTAAATAAAATTTAATTCAAACTTTTGAATGTTTGTCAATTAAAAAATGTCAAATAATTAGAAATATTACTATGTCCTCTTATATAATTTAATGTCACAAATAACATAGATAGTAAGATTACATGTAACACACAAACAAGATAAATAATCGATACTAACTTGATTAGTTTATTACTATTTTACTAAATCATGAAATTGCATATAAGGAGCGAGATGACTTGTAAGATCTTATCGCAACCACATCATCAATAATAATTTAAATAATTTAGTGTCGTTAAGAATCCTAAACAAGTTCTTTCTCGTCTTTCTGGAGTAATTTTTGATGGTGTTGTTTTATTAATATTTTTAGACAATTGCTCGATTTTTTTTAATTAGGCGTTCAACGAATTTAGCGGTTCACTCATTTGCAAAAGTTGTCTATTCTGAGTCTATTCAAGATGAGTGAGTATGTCCACTGCTTTCCATTATCAATATGTTCTCCTTTTCAATTTGTTTTAATAAAAGTTGGTTCTTTCAGAAAATAGGATAAGCACTAAAATATGCTCGGAAACAATTCAATATTAGACCTCACATTTATATCCGAGATTAACTTCATGCATACTGTTAATAATCGTAGTAGTTACACCGTTACTCGGTCTAACAAAAAACTAACTTCAAATAGCATTTGAGATTGACATACTAAGTTCTAAATTTGTTGATGAAATTTTTTCTTGATATGTTAATAGTATACAAATATATATATTATGATGAATAATAAAAGAATAAGATGAGGACCCTAAATAGTTACAGAAGATTCAAATGGAAGATTCGTAATAATGGGAATAAATATTTCGCATTTCAAACCTTCTAGGAATTTTCTTTTGCTATTATTGCGGAAGAAGAAGCTTTCGAGTGTAGCAGGGAAAGTTCTTTGGTCGAAGTCATTCAAGTCGGAGATTGGAAAACAACGAAATGATGGTAAAAGTTGAATCATAGTGAGCGGTCGGCTTGTGTAGAACCCCAGTTGGTGTTCGAGTGAAAGCGAAGATCTCCTCGTAGAAAGCCAACACGATCAACGAGGACGTTAATCATCTAAGTGGAGGAGAATGTCATGGGGGGAGAGTTTGGCCATAGGCAAACTCTACCCCAGACATGGACAAAGACATCCCAAGCGGCGGGCCAAACATTGGCGAGAGCTGTGGCAAGGTTTCGAGGAAGATTGGGCAGGAATGGTCGCGAGTGGTGAATGAGACATATCAATATCCAGTGGTTATGGGCTTCAAGTCGGCGTAGGAAACACTATAGGGGGGACATGGTTCACATGGCGTCGGATCTCCACCAATCCCTGAGCCAGTTGTTGGCACTGGTTTAAGCGATCCACCCTAGTCTACTAAAGAGTCGGACATTCGGTCTTTGGTAAGTGTTATAGTCGTAATTTATAGCATTTTTAGTGTTTAATTACTAGTTATTTTGTACAATTTTAATAAATTTTAATAATGGTTTTTGTTTATTTTTTTTCATTTTATGTATCTAATCCACTTTGTGTGTTTTTAGGCACTTTCGCAAGGTTTTCAGCACAAATAACCAAGTCCGGGCTTAAGGCGACAACTCGAGAGTAAAAGGGACCAGAAAAAAGGAGTTTTAGTGACACCCAACATGCACCTCGCCGCAGATGGGTTCTGTAAGATAAAAGTCCAATTGTTCACACTAGGACAGATTTGACACATTTTCGTATTTTTAACTTATCTCCCTCATACGGGCTCAGATTCAAAATGCGTCGAAAAGCTAAGAGAAAGATGTACAAATGACTAATAATAATCATTTCCAAATTCGAAGTGTACCAGGCTCAGAAAGTTATCCAAAGTTGATGAACATGTTGAAGCCTATGATTCATTTCCCACCTTTACCAATTTCAACTCCTAAATTGTCAAAGTCTTCCACCACCCTTTTTTAAAGGCTGAATTCAGAAGATTAGGGAGTGGGAGTCCATAAGGAGACTTGGTCTTTAGAATTATGTGTGCCATTTTACTATAAAAAGGAGACATTGGGAGCCATTTGAAGACACACCAAGCTTAGGCTTAATTCCTCCCTCTATAATGTTATTTTGCTGATTTTTCTCTTCAAAAATCAGTTGTTTGTGTTGTTGTAATTGTTGTTATTGTTCTTAAAGTGTTGTTTGTACAAAAGTTCATCCAATAAAAGTAAGTTTTAAGTTACCGAAGAAGTTCGTTCGACAATCGTCTTTACGGTTTCTTCTAAACTTCAATATCTTTTATTACTATGAACTTCATTATCTATCTTTCTAAGGTGTGTTTTGATCTAATTATGGACTAAACCCCCTTTAACTAAGGCTAAAAGCGGATCTTAACCTTAATTATGTGGTAATTACGTTTAATCTATTTAAGCTATGTTTATCCTTTTTTTAGAACTAACTTATGATTCTTAATGCTTGTAGGTGATGGGCCCAATTCCTACTTGAATATAATTAATCTTTTATATTGACTGTGATTAAATTGATTAATCAAAATTCATAAGTTGGACCTAATGACCATTTAGTGTGGCTTATTGGTTTTCCAAGGATTTTCATAAATCTTATTACAAATCTTAGATTTATTACTTGAGCCGGACCAAGGGAAAGTAATAAATCGAAGGTTTGGAACTAAAAAAACTTAATGTTTCTTTGGATTAATTACTTGAGCCGGACTAAGGGAAAATAATTAATCGAAAGTTTAGAACTAATTACTCGAGCGGTTTTTCTTGAATCTTAAGTAATCACTTTAGCCGGATCAAGGTAAAGTAGGTTAAAAAGGTTTAGATTAATAAAACTTAATGCTTCTCAAGATTAATTACTTGAGCCGACCAAGGGAAAGTAATTAATCGAGAGTTTAGAGCCAATCTCGAGAATCTATTAGTTAATAAGAAAAATTGTCATCTTAAAAAGGATAAAACAATTTAAAAGGGGTTAAGTGTTATTACCAAACAAAGAGGTTAAGTGAAGCTAGAAGCCTTAGTTTCTTTCATTATAAGTATTCTCTCATCTAATTTTGTACAATTTTCATCTTACTTTTTAATTAAATCTTAATTTGGTTGTCTAACAAACTCTACATTTTGATTGTTTAAATAATAGATAGTAAGCAAAAAGATTAGTACTTATAATCACCATCCTCGTGGGAACGATACTCTACTTTCATTTTATTACTTGATACACGACTAAGGTACACTTGCATTCACATGCACGTACACGTAAAACGTGCATCAGTAAGGGAGGTGGATGTTTCCATAGAGTGGAATCCTATTGACACTTTAAACTCCCAAATTAGCTCATAGTACGAGTCCTTATATATATTTTTTACCGTTAAATTGAATATAAATTTAATATGTTCACATCTGATATGGGCCTTTGGTTCAAGCCTATATCTAGGTTCAGATTCAACTAAAGGCCCATATCAACATGTACATTTCAAGTGAGAAATATATTAATTTAAGAGATAGAAAAAAATAAGAAAGGAAAGGTAAAAAAACAAAATATTAAAGAAAAATATTAGTTGGAATAAGTAAATAATACACAAATAACATGTTAGTGTCACATGTCACTTTAAATTAATTTTTTTAGTTAGACTGTCATTTTAAGTTAGATTTAGTTAGATTAAGTTACACTATAGTTATTTCTAAAAAAAATTACACTAGATATAATCACTAAGGATGACAATAGGTAGGGTACCCGAAGGTAGTATCAATCTCAATATCAAATCCTTACCCATTTATTTTTTAATTATTCGTACCCGTCTCATTACCCTAACGAGTATATTTTTTGCATTCCATACTCGTCCCATTACCCTAACAGGTATACTTTTTGCATTTCATACTCGTCCCATTTAATTCACGTGTACCCGCGAGTATCTTATCCGTTAAGAATCAATAAATAAAACAAAAAATATTACAAATTTAACAAAGTATAAATTTAATAAATCACCAATCTAAAAATTGAACAAATTGAACCTCAATCAATAAGAATAAAGTAGCTTAGTGGTATCACTCAATGGTTGACGAACAAAAGGTCGATGTTGAAATCTCATATCTTACATCTAAAAAACAATAATATTTTTTAATATATAAAAAGGTTATGTCGAGTAACGGGTACCGGATACCCTGGGGGTATTCCCATACCCGTCCCATTACCCTAACGGATAATGGTTTTGATTTCATACCCATCTCATACCCTTTTATACAGGGTACGAGTTGTGCCATTAGGGTCGGATAGTGCCAGGTACCCGTTGCCACCCCTAATAGTCACTAATCAAAACCTAGACCGTTTGGACCGTTTAGGCCCCGTCTAGACGCTTGAAACGTTGATGAATCTTCTATCAGGTTTTATTTCGACCTGAGCACCTCTCTTCCAGAAATCACTTTTCTGTTAACCCCTTCTTTCTATTCGAAAGTCCTTCCGAAATCCTTGTTCTTTCTTTGTTCCAATTTCTTTCCGGGAAAATCGAGAATCTGCTCCGCTTTTTTTCTGTTTTTTTAACCCCGTTTAGGCGCTCGAAATCGAGAATCTGCTTTGATGCCGTCTAAGCGATAATGAACAAAAATATTTTTTATTGTGAATTTATTTTTTGCTTTATTATAATTACTTTTGAGTTATTTGAATGATATTGTTGTTGAAATATTGATGTTTGTAAATTTTTAAAGATATTCGTTACAAATATACGTGTTTTTCTATATTAA
The DNA here is from genome assembly GCF_963576675.1 of Euphorbia lathyris. NCBI lineage: Eukaryota > Viridiplantae > Streptophyta > Magnoliopsida > Malpighiales > Euphorbiaceae > Euphorbia > Euphorbia lathyris. The sequence continues at coordinate 81,372,676 of NC_088916.1, forward strand.
ATAATTTTTATATTATTATTTTTAGATAGTATAATGCATATTTTAATTGAATTTATATAACGATTTGTTCATTAACAGGTAAAAAATACAAAAATACAAATCTGATTTCCACCGATTAGCGCCTAACGTTTAATTATTAACAACATGCATGAAACTTGTCTTAGATATAAACTTCAAGTCTAATATGTGATTGTTTTATATTTTAAAAATGGGTTAATACATTAAAACCAGTAATTTTAAGGGTTATTGAATTAGGGGATTCAACTAGTAATTCACATCACTCTCTAAAAAAAAAAAAGCAATTCACATTATTATAAAAAATAATAATAATTCAAATTATTAACTTCTCTTATTGTTTTCTATAATTAAAATTTTATTTTGATTTTAGTTATATTTTCATATTTAAAGAAATGGTGATAAATATCATAATTTTTGACAAGAAAACATTAATGTGCCATACTAATAAACTTTATTAGGGGATAAGGTTGTAAAAGACGCTAGCCGCTGGTCAGGCGGACATGGATCTTGGAGATTAATAGGGAATTAATCATATTTGTATTTTTTATTTTTTATTACATAAATACAATTAAAATATAAATTATATTATGTAAAAATAATAATATAAAATATTTAGGATAGAAAAACATATATATTTTAATATTATTTAAATTAATGTCTTTAAAAAAATAAAAAATTAGTTAACAAAATAACATTAATAACAAAATGTGTCATAAAAATAAAATTAACATTTTTAAATACATTTGATAGTTTAAGGTGTTTTTTTTAGTTTTTTTGTTATTTAATATTTTATTTAAGTTAAACAAATTTAAGGGCCAATTTTTTAAAAGGGCCGCATGGAGTCGCCTAGACCCGTCTAAGACCGCCTGGGCGGTCAAAAATCGGTCAACCAATTTATACCACCTGACTTGAGGAAATCGGGACAGTGTACTAAAAATGACCGCCTTGGCCGATTTTTAGAACACTGATTAGAGGTGACAATTATGTATACAAACAGATAATATAATAAATCAAACTCGGGTTCTTGGTAGGTCTGGGGGTGCTAACCTGGTTGGGATGCACGTCATCCATCTTCATTTAAAAAAATATATGAACCCAAAATTCAGTGGATTTTTAGCTTATTAAAGGGATAAGGTGCACAAATACCCCTATCGTTTATAGGTAGGAGCAATTTTACTCTTAACGTATAAAATGGTGCAATTTTACCCCTAACGTTGGCAGCAAAGAACAATTTTACCTCTAACGTTGGCAAGTTGAGTCAATTTTAGACAATATTATAAAACAAATATATATTTTGTTCCTTATTCTGCACCAATTGCACGTAACTTGATTCTAAAAAAAGATTTCATATTTTTTTATGATCTAATAATAGAATTGGAGATTAAATTTTTAAATTCAGCGAAATATTTGATTTTTTTATCCAACTCGTACAAAGTACAATATATTTTTTAATTTTTTTTAAAAACATTCACGTTCAATCATATGTTTGTGATCTGTTACTAATTGGTGATAAAATGACGCATATGTAAAGTGTAGATGAAAAGATTCATGATCGAGAAGACAATTTGATGAATAATTTCTCTAATTGACCAAACTTGTCAACGTTAGGGGGTAAAATTGCTCTTGGCTGCCAACGTTAAGGGTAAAATTGTACCATTTTAAACGTTATGGGTAAAATTGCTCCTAGATGTATACGTTAAAGGTATTTTTGCACCTTATCCCTTTATTAAATAGGTAATAAATTATTTCTTAGTTGATGCGAAAATGACATATAAATTTTTGGATTCAATGAAGGCCGAGCTGCTAACTCGAAATAATACAGATATTAAAATTATTTATTATATCTTTTAGTGTTTTTACACATCACCTTAATTAATAAATATAATAAAATTTCAATTATCACATGCTGTTAGCGATATTTTGTGAATATACTAAATTCAACATTGTCACATGCGGTTTGGGTGTGAGCATGTCATCGAATTTAATTCGCAATTAAATGATTGGTTATTGTTGTAATAAATATGTACAATAACTTGAAATGTAATCGAAATGATTGGCGAGGGACACAAAGATTAAAAAAGTCCCTCTTAGGTACATAGATCCGCTATAACAGCTTAGCTAATTAATGATGAGATTTGCAAAAAATGTAGTAAATGAAATGTAATTGCAAGAAGATTACAAACGTTTGAAAAACGAAAGCAAATGATAAAACCAAAGCTATTTCTATTCACAATCATAATAATTATAACGATCCAGTCCGGAGAGGGTGGCGCCGGGGTAGAAAGCCTGAGCAAGGAGCGGCCCTAAGGGATGGTGATGGGGGCAGGAACGAACTGAATCCCACATCGGAAGTGGAGAGGGAGTGATTGGAGCTTATTAGTAAGATGATAATCCAATACACGTAGACGCGTTTTAAAGCCATGAGGCCCAAGGTGTTAGATTTGGACCAGAGCGGACAATATCTACATGGTATTGGGCCAGAGTGCTACAATTGGTATCACGTACGATGTGTGGTTCGGGGACGAACCAGACGGAAGCTGGTGGGCCTGTAATGACCCGATCCGGAGAGGGTGGCACTGGGGTAGAAAGCCTGAGTAATGAGCGGGTCCTAAGGGATGGCGATGGGGGCAGGAATGAACTGAATCCCACATCGAAAGTGGAGAGGGAGTCATTGGGGCTTATTAGTAAGATGATAATCCAATACATACAGACGCGTTTTAAAGTCGTGAGGCCCAATGTGTTGGAACAAGGTGTTACAATAATTAACTCAATTATATAAAACAAAATTGAAATAACGCAAGTATAAATTCAATTGACAGAACTGTAATGACAATAATTGTAAAGGCGGAAATATCAAATGTAATTAAATTGACAAACTTGTAGCCAAATGAATGGCTAAGTATACGTGATCGAATCTAATCTTGAAGTGTAATTCATGAGCTAATGAACGAGTTGATCGGACGGTTGGTGACGATTGATTTGTAAGGCTTCGGAATTGATTTGACTGCTTTGTAGAAAGGCTTAAAAAATGATCCTAGTTTATGCTAGCTAAAATGATCAAATGACTTGGAATGATGTTGAGAAGGTAAATATCGAGTTTGTGTGACTCAGAGTTGATCGTAATGTATGATAGGATTAGTTAAAACCAGTTCGAGTAATTAGTTTTATTAATTAATTCTGATCAAATTTTTTGTGAAAATAATATTTTTAATGCTGGAAACAAGTTGTTGTAAATGGGTTTTCGGTTACCGATTGAGGTGAAATGAAAGACAAAAGTGAAATTCAAGATGTTAGGAACAATTTGTGAGAAGGAATTTGAGACAGAAAACGACTTTAAGGGGTCAAAAAGGCTAAAGCAAAGTTGCTGGACAGATTGCTTGATAATCTGAATTGTAAAAAAACGCTTGATTTTAGAAGTATACGATATGACTCGGATTCGAGACCTAACTTAAGCGATTTAAGACTCTTAACCACTCAATTCAATCTTAATTGGTTCTGCATGTGTTTAATCTTCTGAAATTCATTAAAATTTGAATACGATTTCATTCACGGACCCCGAATATTCCTTGGAATCCTTGAGATGTCTACTATTCAAATCAATCGGAAAAATGACGTTTAGTATTTCAGAAAATTCGTTGAAGTGGAAGTGGTACATGCTGAAAAATAGAAAACTATAAAACTAAGGTGCCGTTTGGTTCGCGGAATAGAATGGAATGGAATAGAATGATTATTCCAAAGGAATAGAATAGCAAAGAATGAAATAGAAATTCTTAGGAATTACTATTCTTATGTTTGGTTGGTGGAATAAGGTAGAATGGAATAGATAATTTTTTTTATTAAAAAGACAATATTATCCTCAAATGTAATTTCTTATTTATTTTAAAATTTTAATTTTTTACTATAAATTGTTTAAATATTTAATATATATTATTTTAAAAAATATATAAAAAATAGAAAAATGGGAAACACGAAAGAAGAAAAAAATACGAAAAATACATTAAAAACGAAAAAACAATAAGAACATGAAAACGGAAAAATTGTAAAAACACGAAAAAAGAGAGGTAAAAAAACAAAATGTAAAAGCGCAAAAAAAAAACATTAAAAACACAAAAACAAAAGAAAAAAATGAGATAAAAGTGGAAAAGGGTGAAAACGCGAAAACATATAAATGTGTTAACACAAAAAAAACACACACACGCAAAATATGAAAAAACACAAAAAAATGTGCAAACCGTAAAAAAACACAAAAACATGAAAAAAGTGGAAAACACGAAAATGTGAAAAAATCGAAAAACACGAAAACATGAAAAAGTGTTAAAAACACGAAAAATGCGTTTGTAACGTTTTTTTATGTTTTTCCGTGTTTCCCAAGTTTTCTTGTTTTTTCCGTTTGTTCACGTTTTCGTATTTTTCACGTTTTGTCATGTTATTGTGTTTTATTTTGTATTTTTTCAATTTTTCACGTTTTAGTTTTTCGGTTTTTCCCCTTTTTGTTTTTTTTCGCGTTTTTGTATTTTTCGTATTTTGTTACTTTTTCGTGTTATTCACGTTTTTCCATGTTTTTCGTATTTTTTCATATTTTTTTTGTTTTTAACGTTTTCGTGTTTTGTTTGCGTTTTTCGCATTTTCATGTTTTTCACATATTGTCACTTTTTTGTGTTTTAGCATTTTTCGTATTTTTCGCATTTTCGTGTTTTTATTTTTCACGTTTTTTAATATTTCGTGTTTTGTCACTTTTTCGCGCTATTCCTATTTTGTGTTTTTCGTGTGTTTGCATTTTTTGCGTCTTCGTGTTTTTCGCATTTGTTCACGTTTTCATGTTTTTCGCGTATTTTATTTTTTTGCATATTCTCGTGTTTGTAACATTTTCACATTTTTCGTGTTTCATATTTTTCGTATTTTTACATTTTTTAACGTTTTCGTCATTTTTCCATTTTTCACGTTTTATATGATATAAATTATGGATTGTCCAAAATTTATAAGATTTGGGAAAGTGATTAGAGAGAAGATTGAGGATTAGTGGAGGATAATTTTATAAATTACAAAAATATAATATTAGGAATAGGCTATTCCTAACCTAAATTGAAGAATACTATTCCATGAAATCAAGGAATAGGGATTCCATGGAATAGCTATTCCATAAAAAAAAAATCAACCAAAGGTGGGAATAGCTATTCTTTAGGAATAGGCTATTCTATTCCCCCTCTATTCCGCGAACCAAACGAGCCCTAACTTCCTTTGACTATTTTCTTTCTTTTCCATTTTCCATTTAATTAAAACCTTATGTTAAATTATAACCTATGGTTTTAACTTAACTAAAAATGAAATTTTTATATTTGGGTAACACATGCGAACACGACTTAACTACCATATTTTGGGTAAATTACACTAATGAACTTGAACTTTACTTAGTTTACACTTTGATACCTAGATTACATTTTGTCCTAAAAATATACATAAAGTAACAATGACAGGACAACTTAATATATTTTACCGGTTAATGACTGGTCAACGTGAGTTCCATGAGTTAATTACATCAATGGTACATGAACTTTATCATAATTCAAATTTCGGTACCTTGATTTTATTTTATCCTAAAAACATAACACAAGTAAATGTGACTGAAAAATTTAGTTCATTTGACCGGTTAGTGATCGGGTAAGGTGAACTAAATATTGAGACTCATCATACACTTAATTAACATAAAATTAAGTGGGTCTCATCATACACTCAATTAACATACACTCAAATAACAGTATTGTAATTTTATGTTAATTGAGTGTATGATGGGTCTCAATTTTTAATTTAAAATAGTCAAACTTGCATTGACTGATTACTGATCGGTCAAATGTACTAAAATGTTGAGTCATCTTTACTTGAGGTGTATTTTTTAGACAAAATGAAATCTAGGTACCAAAGTATGAATTAGGGTAAAGTTCAGGTACCATTAGTGTAATTTACTCTTCAAAATCGCATTGACCGGTAAAATATACTAAATTATTCGGTAATCATTACTTTAGGTATATTTTTGAGGCAAAATGTAATCTAGGTACCAAAATATAAATTAGGATAAAATTCAGGTACCATTAGTGTAATTTACTCACCATATTTTTATGTGTCGCATATTCTTAATAGAGATAATAAAATTACACGCATATTCTTAATAGAGATAATAAAATTACACGTGACTTGTAAACACATTAAGAATCCAACAAAATATTAACAGATTAATTGTTTATTAAATAGAATTTAATTAAAACTTTTGGATGGTTTGGGTTAAACTGTTAATTCAAATCTAACATAAATATTTAGAAGTATTACTATATCCTCCTATATATTTTAATGTCACGATTAATATAAATAGTAAAATTACATGTGACCCGCAAACAGTATAAAAAATCGACACTAACTCGATGGGACCATTGTGACATGAGATTTTGAGTTAAGTTAGGCTTGCTCATCTGACGTTAGTTTGATAATCGATAAAAAACGAACGTAATACATATCTGATAATTGCGACCCTAAACTTAACTCGTTAATTTATTACTATTTTACCAAGTTAATCATGAATTTGCATACAAGAGGCCAGATGACTTGTAAGACTTTACCGCAACCATATAATCAATAATAATTTAAATCCATTTTTGCTCATTGATTCTCTCCTTATTAAAACTCGATTAGGGATGTATCGTGAGTACTCCGTCAGAAGAGTATGAATCTCAATAAAGGGATAAACACTAAAAATGCCCCTAATATTTTTAGAGAAGTTACTTCGCTTTTATATTTGAGATTAACTTCAGACATATTATTAATAAATAATCATAGTTACGTCATTACTCGGTTTAATAAAAACAACAACTTAAAGTGACACTTCAGATTGACATATTGAATTTTACATTTATTGATGAAAATGGTTTTTGATGGATTGATATTATATATAAATATTTTTTTCAATATATTAGATCGTCAAATTTAATATAAATTTAATGTATTCGTATGTATATGTAAGATATAAATCGAAGTAAGAGAGAAATATATAAATTTAAGAGGTCATGTATATAAGAGACTAATATTGATCCTTTAATGGACCCTATTGCAACCACATCATCAATAATAATTTAAATAATTTAAAATTGTTAAGAATCTTAAGCAAGATCTTTCTTATCTCTCGGAAGTGATTTTTGAATTGCTCGTGTTTTCAACAAAGCTCACTCATTAACAAAAGTTGTCTATCTAATTTTGTTCGCAGCGAGTGGCTATATCCAGTGCCTTCTGTTATCGATGTTCTCTTTCAATTTGTCTCAATAAAAGTTATTTCTATTAAAAATAATAATAAAGAGATAAACACTCAATATGCTCTAAAACAATTCAATATTAGACATTGCATTTATACTTGAGTTAACTTCAAGCACAGTAGTTTTCACCTTGTCAGTGATTGACCAAGTGAATTTGGTCAGTCATCGTTAGATTTAGGCTTGTTAAAATCACATGGTACAGATTAAAACAATCGTATGGCTTAGATTTACACCTCCTAGATCTAACGGTGACCGACCAAATTCACTTGGTCAGTCACTGACCAGGTGAAAATCAGTGCTTCAAACATAATGTTAATAATCATAGTTATACCACTACACAGTCTAACAAAAAACGAACATCTCCCATTCCCCACCATTTTATCCAATAGAAAACCCCAAAGTCTTCCTCCCTTGCACCGGTGACGATCCAAGTCTCTCTCATTTTCGCCTACGACACTTCTCTTTCAAACGGCGACGTTTATTTTTTCTCCGACGGACGGTGATAAAGACCTTTTTTCTGATCTCCTTATCTTATTTCCTTTCCTTCTTCATTTTTCCGTTTCTTTATTTTCTTCCTCTAATATTCTTTTCGTTTTATTTATTTATTTCTTTCCTTGACGATTTTAATTCTTCACCATCTTTATGTTCATCTTCCTTTTCTTCAGCATCTTCCTTTTCCTCTTCACTTTCTTCAACATCTTTGTGTTGTTCCTCCTCATATTCTGTATTGATCTCATTTAGCAGTGATTCATCAACAATTAGACTTGCAACAAAATCTGAATCCTTCATGGTGTTGCTCATATTCTGGATTTTATCTGCTTCAATGTCATGCATAAAAAATTTTAGAACATATGCTGTAACATATAAAACATATGTAACATTATTTAGAATATTCTACTTAACTTTTTAGAATACATGTTATAAAATATAGAATATATACTCCAGCAAAGTTCTGTTATGCATATGTTATAAAATGAGTGTCTTATGTTTTTAAAGAATATTTCTAAAAAGTCACTAGAGTTCATGCATAAAACTGTTTAGAACACATTCTGTAGACATTCGAACATATGTAACATTATTTAGAACATTTTACCTAAATTTTTAGAACACATGCTATAAAATATAGAACATATGCTCCAACATAAAAGTATTTATAATAATGTCATGAATGAGTGTTCTCACATAAGAACCATTCTCACAAAAGGGAGATGTTCTCACCTGAGCCCCCCATATATGCGCCGTGAAATGAATATAAATTTAATATATTCACATATAAAGAAATATATGGATTTAAGGGATAAAGGGAAAAGTAAGAAAGGAGAGGGACAAAAGAAAGAAAATACTAAAGAAAAGTATTAGTTGGAATAAGTAAATAATACATAAATGACATGTCAGCGTCACATGTCATTCTAAATTAGATTTTTTTTAGTTAGACTGTCATTTTTAGTTAGATTTTAGTTAGATTAAGTTATGATGTAGTTAAAATTATTAACAAGATGCATGAATCTGGTCTTAGATACTGATTTTGACTGGAAAATTCGATTACCCTTTTGAATTTTAATAATATCTTGTTAATTTCATGAATTTGCTAATCCACATAGCAAAACAATGAGAGATTTCGACAAGAAAAAAATATGTAGCATTTTACGCAAGTTCAAAGGGCTATATAATCACTTAAGAATTGCTAATATGTTGCTTTAAGCAAATTTATAGGTTGTGAGACACCTTTAAATTCAGAGTCGATAAGGTTTTGTGAGCAAATTTAGGAGGCCTTGAACGCATCTCCTAGAGACTACTTTATTAGGTTTTAAGTTAAATTTTGAGAAATATGTGACAAGATCCAACTTCATTAATCTCTTAGTTCATCCTCAAATCACCAAGAGTCTCTATTTTCTCTCTATTATTAAGTAATTTCTCTCCCCTTATTATTTAATTTTTTATTAGTTATTTTTTTTATTGAGGAGTCTGTCTCCTCTCATCATGGATAAATATAACAATACATAATAATTTTAATGCTAACAAAAAAAATAGTGAATATTAAGGATATTATTGGAGATGATATGTATTTTAATGCTTTAAATGATTAATAGTCGATTATTTATATTATTTTCATAAAGTGGACTAAAGCCTCTTGAAGATGCTCATATGCATTATATCCTTAAAATTATATTTAAACTTTTAAAAAAAGAAGAAGGTAAGAGCATATCTTTTCCTTCTCCCAATAATAAATATGATTAACTATAAAAGAATGATAATGTTTTTCTTCTTTATCTATTGAGCAAACTTTACCATAAAAGTCTTAACTAGAGTGCCAAAATAGGTTAATTGCACTGATGAAGTTTGGAGTTAATTTTAAAAAGGTCACTGAACTAATTTTATTTTCATGAAGTCGTTAAACTTTAACTTTTATTTTGATAAATTATTCCGATAATTTCAGACAGAAAAAATCACCTGACTAGTGACATGACAATCACATTGGAAATGATTGACTTTTAAGTATAACATGATAATAAAAAAATTAAAATTATACTTCATCCATTCCAAAATATAAGTCATTATAGGTTGTTTCACACAAATTAAGAAATACAATTAATTTAGAATGAAATTAATATGATTTACATTGATTAATTAAAAAAAATTCTCTCTCATGTAATGGTTGGTGAATAAGTCATATAATTTTGAAAAACACATGAACTAAGATAAAAAAAATTTAATGCTTGGACCGGAAAACTACACTAAAAGTTTTTGAAAAGCTAGAAAGACTTATATTTTGAAAAAAAACTCAATTGTTAGAATGACTTATAAAAAGGAATGGAGTGAGTATTTATTATTACTCAATTCAACTATTTGAAATGGTCACATGGCAGCCACTTAATTTAAAGCTATTAAGAATCCTAAATAAGATGGGGGTGAAGCTCTTAGCCTATTGGTTGAGAGCTTACCTATGCCTTGGGAGGTCATGAGTTCGAATCACATCTTGGTCTGGTGGAGATTTTTCTTTCTTCTTTTATGTAAGCGCATTGCGCAATTTTTTTTAAAAAAAAAGAATCCTAAATAAGATCTTCCTTATCTTTCTAAAGTGATTTTTGATTATGTTGTTTTATTAAGAGATTTAGATGTTTGCTAAATTTCTTTTATTAGGCGTTCAACGAATTTGGCAGCTCATTCATTAGTGAAAAGTTGTATATTCTAAGTCTGGTTGTGACGAGTGGGTATATTCACTGATTGTTATTATCAATGTCATGTCTTTCGATTTGCTTTAATAAAAGTTTTTTCTTTCAAAATAATAATAACAAAGGGATAAACACTAAACATGTTCTGAAACAATTCAATATTAGACCACACATTTATATCTAAGATTAACTTTAGGCATAATGTTAATAATCGTAATTACATCGTTACTCAAACTAACAAAAAACTAACTTCAAGTGACACTTGAGATTGACATACTGAGTAAATTTATTGATGTATATATATATAGAGGAGGGATCAAGTGAGAACCCTCCCTTAGGTGAGGACACTCAAAACTACGTATTTTTTAGTATAAAAATCAATTAAAATCAATAAAAAAACACTCACTGCTACTTGTGGGATTCAAACTTGGGCTCTCCTATTTACACTCCACCCTACTTACCACTAAGACAATTACTTCTCTTGTTTATTATATCACACGCGTTGCTTAATATAACATTGTACTAGTAGCTTCTATTGTTTAATATTTGACGCATGCACTTATTAATATCGATTAAATATGCATAATAATGAATTATTAATAGAAAAAAAAGAAATGTGCATAATAATGAATTATTAATAGAATGAAAAATGAGAAAAACAAAAAACACGAAAAACTTAAAAAAAATGCAATAAAAAAGAAGAAAAACAAAAAAAAAATCGTGATGAAAATATTTCATCACGTTTTTCGAGTTTTTCGTTTTTCGTATTTTCAAGTTTTAACGTTTTTTTCATTTTTAATGTTTTCTAGTTTTTTTTTGTTTTATCGTTTAATAAGAATTGTGCATAATAAGTATTAATAACAAAATGGAAGAGTTAGTCGTAATGAGGATTCATGTCTATTATTTATGTAATGCTTATTACATAAATTTGTAAAGAAAACTTGAGTGATGTATTTGTGATTCTAAAATCTAAGAACATGCTCTAATTTCTTATTTATTTAATTCCTTTATATTTTTGTAATTTATGTTATATAAGAAAATATATTTTTTTAAACATACGTTAGAACATATATTTTAACTTTTAAAACATGAACTATGAAGTTTAGAACGTACGACATATTTTTTAGAACATGTGTTATGTTTTTTAGAACATGTGTTATGTTTTTTCGAACATGAGTTATAAATTATATTATAGAACAAATGAAAAAACGATCCAGATATCTACTGATTTTTTTAGAACATTATACTTAATTTTTGGAACACAAACTATATATTTTTAAAAAAAAACGTTAGAACATATATTTTAACTTTTAAAACACGAACTATGAAGTTTAGAACATACGACATATTTTTTAGAACATAAGTTATGTTTTTTAGAACATGCGTTATATTTTTTCGAACATGAGTTATAAATTATATTATAGAACAAATGAAAAAACGATCGAGATATCTACTGATTTTTTTATAACATTATACTTAATTTTTGGAACACAAAATATAAACTTTAGAACATACGTTATGTTTTTTAGAACATACGTTATGTTATTTAGAATATGAGTTATAAATTATATTATAGAACAAATGCAAAAATGGTCCATATATTTACTATTTTTTTAAAACATTATACTTAATTTTTAGAACACAAATTATAAAGTTTAATCCAATGGTGAAAACACACAAAGTAAGGCTTACTTTGTCAAAAATAAAGTAAGCATAGTCTTTACCATGTAACAATATTTAGAACATCGTCCTTAACATTTTAAAATATAAATTACAAAAATATAGAGGAATTAAATAAATAAGAAATTAGAGCATGTTCTTGGATTTTTTCTATTAATAATTCATTATTATGAAACATTTCTTTTTTTTTCCTATTAATAATTTATTATTATGCATATTTAATCGATATTAATAAGTGCATGTATCAAATATTAAACAATAGAAGCTAAAAGGGCAATGATATATTAAACAGCGCGCGGCATAATATACAAGAAAAGTAATTGGCTCAGTGGTAAGTAGTGTGGAGTGTAGTTGAGGAGTCCAAGGTTTGAACCCCCTTATTAGTAGCAGCGATTTTTTTTAATTTTCATACTCAAAACTACGTAATTTATATATATATATATATATCACTGTCAGATTGGATATAAATTTAATATATTCATATATATGTGAAGTACAATCAAAGTGAGAATAAATATATGAACTTAAAAGAGAGAGAAAAAAAGAAGGGGGAGGGGAAAGAAATAGAATAGTAAAGAAAAAAGTTTAAAATACTTACTTAACCCTCTGAACTTGTTTCATTTTGTCAATGTTATCAGAATTGTATTAGATATCAAACCGGATTTATAACTGGGTCAAACGTCATTTGGTCGGATCGGATGATTCGGATTGGTCGAACCGGATGATATAATAAATAAATAATAAATATATATGTATATAATTTGAAATATTTTTTATAAATTGTATATAATCCAATACATCAACATGACATGAGATAAATTATATATAATTTAGGGTATAATAATAATATATTGAAATCAAGTGTGTTTATTTGGTCCCTCTTTCAAAAAAAATAATAAAAAAATTGGTCCCTTTTGAAGAAAATGAAAAAACTGCTTTTTATAAAGAATTATGGCTGTTTCCATAAAAAAGTAAAAAAATGGCTGGATTATATTAGTAATTTTCCAACAATATATTGTCCCACATCGGAAAGATGAGTGGAGCCAAGGATACCTATGTAGTATAAATGAAATAGTAGAGCAAGTGGCTTGATTGCAAGCAATGCTTGCCATTTGCGGATGAATTTTTCAATTAAACCAGTCACTCCGGTTACTGGTTAGATCACCGGTTCCTGGTCTGACTCTGGTTCTAACTGGTTTATTGCAAATGCAACAAACCAGTCCAACTTGGATTGGTAATCTAACCGTTTTCCGGTTCAACTGGTTGAATTGACTGGTCCGGTCCGAGTTTTATAACATTGCTTTTTGTCACGTAACTATGTGAACTTAATAACCAATCTTTCGGCCCTTTAAACTCAACAATTGTAACATAGTCAACCCATTTATGCTTAGAAGGCAGTGACACGACATATAAGCACCTCTTAATGTTGGTAACCAGAGACGAACCCAAAATAATTTGTAAGTAGTGAGGGCAGACTATATATACGGTGTAAAAAACAAATTGTATATATACGGTGTAAAAAACAAATTATTCAAAAAATCAATAATAACATAATGCGTCAATTGCTTGTTAAATGGGAATGCTAAATTCCTAAATTGCTATATTAAAAATGCTAAATAACTAAATTATAATAATCAGCAGACAACCCAAACCATAATTTATACGCAAACACCAAAATTACAATTTCGTTTGAAGCAACACAATTAAGAATTAAATTACAATCAATAAACAAGCATAAAAAGCAACAAAGAAATCGTTCAATTCAACATTCGTTTTGTTCCTCCTGGTTCGAGATCTGTAAAAAAGTCATTCTTGAAATTCAAGTTGAAGGAGGAAGACAGACGGACAAACGAACAATGTCGATGGTAGAGTTGAGAGTGAGAGAGAAGAGTAGATCAGGAGTTTGGGTTGGGGAATTCAAAATTGAGTGAGAGATCGAGAGGTTAGGGCTTGAGGGATTTAGAGCAGATGAGTTCTTGCCTTGCTTGTGCGTTATTGACAAAGTGAGAGATGGAGAGATCGATTGAGAGTTTTTTTTTGTAATTTTTTTATTTTTTTACATAAAACGATGTTATTCCACTTAAGTGGAACATCGTCGTTTTCTATACAAGAAATAAAAAAAATGGGATAAGTTACTAAAATAGGCCTATGGTTTTTGGAGAAGTATTATTTTAGATTCCACATACAAAATAACATCAATGTAGGCTTAACGTTTAAAAAAGAGTACTAATTTAGGTATTGATAACAGAATATGACACGTCATTTATATTACTCAGTTAAGTTCTAATTTCTCTCTCCACGTACAATTGACAGAACTTAACGGAGTAATATAAATGACGTATCATGTTCCGTTATCAAGGTCTAAATTGATACCCTTTTTTAAACGTTAATCCTATATTGATGTTTTTTTAAACGTTAAGCCTATATTGGTACTATTTAGTGATTTACAAATTATTTGGCCATCTGATTGAAATCGTAGATTGATTCGGGCAGGAGTTGCTCATACCAGAAAGCTGCGAACTCCTTCAAGGTTGTGGGAAAAAGGCTGCATAATACTGCATCCGTGGAAGTGGTTTCTTCCACAATCCTTTGAAATTGTTTTACATGAATGACAGGGTCTCCAGTACCCCCATATTGGCTGAAGGTTAGGATTCGAAACCCTAGGGGCATTGGCTGCTGCTAGATCTCATTGGATAATGGTGTTCAGTTTCGGACAAGCCTGAATATTCATATCGTGGGTCAGCTTTTCTTAATGCATCCTTTCTAAGAAGCTCCAGAACATCTTCCTTGCTAAGTGGTGCACTGTCCTTCGGTTTTAATTTATCTGGCCCCGAACGATCATGCCGATGTTCTGAAGGCTTTGAGGGAGAACGATTCTTGCTACGCCCCCGGGATCGATCCTTACACTTTGGCTTTTCATGACAATATGGAGGACTTCTTGATCGTGAATACCTCATTGTGGGTGACAAGCTACAGAAACATGCCTTTGGGGTCTTAGTGGACTCCCAACTAGACTTTGTCGCGTGAACAAGCTTATTTTGGAGAGCCTCTTTTGCTTTTCGCAATTGTTTCTTGAGCCTGACCATCTCCAGCTCGTGGGGCGCTTTAGCATCGTCCATCTCCTTCTGCATGTCCATCAAATTTTGGCTAAACCTTCTTCCGCCAACAACTGATATTAGGGATCCAGCTAGGGGCTCCACCCATTGATTAACTTCCTACTCATTATTTCTATGAATGTCCGATTGAACTCGACTAGACGTAGCCATCACCGAATGATCTGAATTATCATGGAGAATTCAGTTCCACGCTCAACGCACCAATGGTAACTGTACCTGATTTTGCTTACATGTCTAAAGCGCCTTAGTAATCTTACTTTATTGATAACCTAGAAAATAGTAACGTAGGTCAGATGAGGTGGGAGTCTAGCGAACCCTCTCTGATGTCAAAGTCAGTTTGTGATTAGGAGGTCGGAGCTTCGATAATTGTCTTTGGCCAACATCTTATGCACGTGCCTTTTAGCTTTAAAGAAGGCGGAATTGGCGTCATCCACGTGATGTCATTTTGCATGATATATATATATATATATATATATATATATATAACGTGAAATAAATATAAATTTAATATATTCATATATAAAGAAATACATGGATTTAAGGGAGAGAGTGAAAAATAAGAAAGGAGAGGGACAAAAGAAGAAAAATACTAAAGAAAAGTAGGATTTTGCTATTCACCGCCCCCTTTCTACTTATTACCACTCCATGTTTGACATTTTCGCCCTTTTCATTTTTCATTCAAAATCTTAATATTCTCTCTCTCTCAAGGCAAGTTTTGGATTTGTGAAAAATGGACTCGAGAACTCCGGAAAGGGACGATTTCGAAGACGAGGTAATGAATGGATCCTAAAACTACTGAAATATAATGAATTGAAGCTAAAACGAATTTTTTTTTCCGTTGAATTTAGCCTAAACGGGTGGCCCATACTGTCTGACCCATGGGCAGGCAGTATGAACTACCTGTTCGGCCTGCCGAACGAGTAGTTCATACTGCCTACCCATGGGCCGGACAGTATGGGCCACTCGTTTTCCCCTAGGAAGAAATGGGACCCATTTTTCCTAGGGGAAAACGGGTGCTAGACCCGGGTGGAACACCCTGTCGGCCCTAGGCCGACGAGGATGAACGACCCGTTTCTCCCTAGGAGAAACGAGTGTTCCACCCGTTTCACCTAGGAGAGAAACGGGTAGTTCATCCGTTTCGGCCTAAGGCCGAACTGGGTCATCTACCCGTTTAGACCACCTTCAACGAATTCCATCTCCGATTTTAGAGACGGAACTCGTTTAATTCGAAATAATTTTCAACAACAAGACTTACCCGTTCAAGTATTCGCCCTTTTTCTTTCCCGTGTTTTGGAGGCATGATTGTTCTTCGGGTTTTTGAATTCCTTAGATATTTAAGAGAATTTCACTTTTTAGAATGAAAAAATGAAAAGAGAAAAACCGTCAAACAGATGGCGATAATAAGTAATTTAGGGGCAATGAATAGCAATGAATAGCAATCCATGAAAAGTATTAGTTGGAATAAGTAAATAATACATAAATGACATGTCAGCGTCACATGTCATTCTAAATTAGATTTTTTTAGGTAGACTGTCATTTTAAATTATATTTTAGTTAGATTAAGGTATGATGTAGTTATAATTATTAACAAGATGCATGAATTTGGTCTTTTTTTTTTTGAAAAGATGCATGAAGCTGGTCTTAGATACTGATTTTGACTGGAAAATCCGATTGGCCTTTTGAATATTAATAATATCTTATTAATTCCCTGAATTTGCTAAATCCACGTAGCAAAACAATGAGATATTTTGAGAAGAAAAAATATGTAGCACTTTATTCAAGTTCAAAGGCCATAATCACTTAAGAATTGCAAATTTCGAGGCTCTGAGACACCCTTAAATTCAGATTTGATAAGTTTTTGTGACCAAATTTAGGAATTTTTTGTGAGCAAATTCAGGAGGCCTTGAGAGCATATCCAAAAGACTATTTTATTAGGTTTTTAAGTTAAATTTTGAGGAACTTGTGATAAAATTCAACTTCATTAACCTTTTAAGAGTCTCTATTTCCTCTTTATTATTAAAGAATCTCTCTCCCTGTATGATATCATGCTAAATGATGTCACATTCATGACATTAGTACCATCCTCACTACGGTCCAAGTCTAAGTAATAAAGGCCCCGAACACATCTATGACAGCCTGTGACCCACTTCAGCAGCCCAAACACGTCTATAGCAGCCCGAGCCCAACGAATAGCAGCTTAACACGACTATTGGGGTTCTAACCTCCAGGCTCAAAGGAATCTTCTGAAATCCTATGAGACAAAAGGTTCCCCCCAGGATTCAGACTCTTTAAAGGACTGGATCCTAGCTCCATAAGGATTCTAAAGTAGGTGACAACCTTACATCTAATTGAACACTATAAATAAACAGGTATAAACACAATGTTCGGTATGTTAACTACTATCTCATACTTAGGTCTTGTTTGATAAACCACTTAATTGCTTAAATTAAAATGTTAAGCATTTATTTAATTTAAGCAGTCTTGATCACATGCACCTTAATGAGCATGTATAATTTGTTCATTCACTGTTAGATCTAGACTTATTAGAATCCTAAGGTGGAGATTCAAAGCATCCTGAGACTTAGATTTAATAGGTCTATATCTAACAGTGAATGAGCAAATTCACTTGCTCATTAAGGTGCATGTGAAAATTCTTGAAGAAATTCAATTTGTCCCTTTCCATAAATAAAAGAAAAGAAAAAGTAGGGTTAATTTGGGGATTTTGCAAAAAGATGTTGTGATTCCCACATCGGGAGCAAAAGATTAGTTATCCAAAGGCACATGTTATAAATAAAGCAGTAAAACCAACAAGGAACAAAGCAAGTGGTGGAAGCTTCTTCTTGCTCCACAATTTTTTGGTCTTAAATTTTTTTTAAGACCAAAATATTAAAGTTTTAATTTTTTTTTTAAAAAAATATAAAGTTCAGAGACCAGAGGGACCATCGGTTCCCGGGTTTTTTCGGGTCTTTTCGGTTTGTTGAGGATTCAACAAACCAGGGTGGTTCGGATCGGTTGTTCGGCCGATTCCCGGTTTGATCGGTCGGTCGGACCGAGCTTGATAACATTGATCGTAGTAGTCCTACAAAATAGTATGTAGGTCAGATGGGACCGGAGTCTGGCAAACCCGTTCCGATACCTAAGTCACTTTAAAGTGATTAGGACTGAATTGAAGGGTACTAAAGTGCTGTTTGATAAAACTGAAAATTAAGTGCTGACAAAATAAGTACTGAATTTCAAGTGCTGAATATTATAAGTGCTGAAAATATTGAATGATTTAATTTATATAAAAAATATTAGTTGATAATGTTTAACTTACAATGTTAAGTTAAATATTTTGACTTATCAAAATAAGTAGTTTTTAACTTAATTAACTAATTTAAGTGGTGGAGAAACAACCGTTATCAAACAGACTGTGAATCAGGAATTTTCACATGCACCTTAATGAGTAAGTGAATTTGCTCATTCACCGTTAGATATAGGCCTATTAAATCTAAGTCTCAGGATGCTTTGGATCTCCACCTTAGGATTCTAATAAGTCTAGATCTAACGGTGAATGAACAAATTATACATGTTCATTAAGGTGCATGTGATCAAGACTGCGAATTTCTTTTGTTTAACATGAATTTAATTGAACGGCAGGTTTTCTTTGACAAAACGATGTTGTTCCACTTAAGTGGAACAACATCATTTTACAACTGGAACGACATCGTTTTGTGTAAAAAAATAAAAAAAAATTGCACAAAAACCTAAACAATTCATCTCCTTCCTAGAACAGCAGCTCCACTGCGGCATCAATGGGGGCAAAGATCAAAACTACAAAAAGTTTACATGGGATATTCGTCCATAAATCTCAGTAGGGACAAGTGCCCTCATTACTCCCACTGTAGATTCGTCCATGTTGGTAATACCAACATGTGTAATGACACTGTCATGTAGGGAAAAAAAAAAAAAAAAGAAGCTAAATATGTTACAATTATTGCAATCAGGGAACTATACACAAATGCTATGTCAACATCATATGTCATTTTAAAATAGATTTTTTTAATTAGACTGCCATTTTAGATTAGTTTTTAGCTAGATTAAATTAGGATGTAATTATAATTATTAACAAGATGCATAAAACTAGTTATAGACATAGGCTCTATGTTTGAAATAAATTTGGAGTTTCGAACAACTTTTAGAATTTTGATTAAAACTAGTTATAGACATAGACTCTATGTTTGAAATAAAATTGGAGTTTCGAATGACTTTTAGAATTTTGAGTAATCAAAATCTTTAATAGTAGCGATTGGTAAAAGAAAACGGTTTACCACTAATTTAAAAAATAAAACTAGTTTTATTAGATTGCAACATTTATATTAAAAGATTTTTTCATCCTTTTTTTTTGGTTCATAAGATTTTTTCATCCTATATTACTACCTTAATTGCCTGAGAATTTATTTCTTTTATTATTAATATTTTTGTTTGGAAATTTTGAACAATTTAAAATCAATTGAATAAAATTAAAAAATGAAGTTTCCAAACATTCTTAAGAGATTTTAATTCCAATAGAATATATCAGTTTAAAATTATCTTATAGTTTTCATTTTACTAAAATTTTCAGGTATTATTTTATTCAATGAAATATAAACCGGTGTCATATATTAAAATTCTTTAACTTTTATGTGTTAATAAAAAGTTAAGTTATATTAACAATATCACATATTAAACACTAATTTGTTGCAAGAAAATTATCTTTTTTTTTTCTGAAAACCAAGAAAATTGTTGATAAACATAAAAATATATATTTTGCAAAAAATTATATTTATCAATTAGCAACTCAACATTTATTTAAATACAAATTATTAAAAAATAAAATAATAACCATAAAAAATCAATATCCTTATTTATTATTTTACAATAAACAACTATTAACAATCAACTAAATTTGGTTTCAAAAAAAAAAAAAAGCAATCAACTAAATTTTTTTACCAAACAACTTTATAATTAAATCAGCTAATCAAATCAACTAAACAAAAAAATAATCAGTCAACATTTAAATGCTATTTGTCAAACAATGATTTATAGCTCAGAAAAACAGTTGATTTCACAAACCTTTTTCTCTCAAGCCTCATTGGTAAGTGCTACAAGATCTCGTATATTGGAACCCATGGTTACGGACCCGAATCCATTAGTATGGAACATTTTCTTTTCCAAGTGAAATCCCCTAGTACACGAAAGAGTAAAAAAAGTGCTACAGTTGTTGTGGAATAAGAAGCCTTCGTATCTTAATGCATGTATTTTTTTTTTAGATTTTTAACTGTTATATTTGGTATAGACAGACAGAAAATAACAGAATAACGTGACCGTTTTGTATCCTATCATGGCTGTCCTGAAAGCTAATATATGTTTGGTTTAAAATCTAAAAAAAAGATAGACAAAAGGACCAAAAGGTTAATGTTGATAAAAGATAGGGATCTTATAATGTGTTTTTCAAAATAAGAGGACTAAACAGTATATTACGTAAAAAGGTGGGGACTAATAGATTATTTACCTTTTTCTCTTTATAAGATTGTCCAAGCAAGCTTCATCCAAGTTTGATTTGTGTAGAGAAAATGTGCATAGCAGCATTTATTTGGCAGGCTCACCCCCTCTATCCTTTGCTTCTCCTGCAAAACAGAGATGAATATCACAACAGGCAAGTTCTGCAATTACGGGTTCCGAAAAAATGGTTTAAAAAGAATCCATCCATGCACAATTCCTTTGAATAAGCTATGTTCTTGTGTTTCATGTGCATATACAGGCAGGGGTTGACGGACTGGGGTCGCGGAGGGTCCAATGACCCCCCGACTCAGGGGGAAGTAATTAGAACTAGCGATGGAATTTCATTGCTAAATGCATAAATTCCATTGGTAATTTCACTCTATATAGAATCTGTGATAAACATTCTGTAGTGTTTAACATATTTTCGTCTATTATTAAGCCCCCGGAGTATTTTGTTCTGGCTCTGCTGTGTACAGGCCAACAGAAGTAGTGGCATGGTGGGATGGCTGTGACATATTAGGAGGGAAAGATAGTGTAGCAGGAGGAACATGGCTGGCTTGTTCAAGGTCTGGCAGAGTAGCTTCTCTTACCAATGTTTTGGAGCTCCATAGCCATCCTGAGGCGAAAAGCAGAGGAGAACTTCCTGTTCTTTTCTTGGAGGTAAATACTAAAGATAATTTCTATCTGGTTTGGGGCAAAAAATTTAGCCTGTAACAATCTGAGTGGATGTATATTCCTCTCGAGATACAGTGGTGGAGCTAGGGAAGAGGGTTTGGGGGTGCATTGCAATTGCAGGCTTTGCAGCATTCCCAGACTCTCTTTTCAGGGGGAGGGCTGCCTGGAACCATCCCTCTAAGGTGGATTCCAGTGGCCGAGAGTACAATGGACTGTGCACTCCCCTCCCTCCGCCACTTTCGACGTATAAAGGGTAATGATTGATTGGTAGTGTTTACATGTTGAGAGCAATATTGAGTCCCTTCAAATGCCTAAATTGCTTGTTCGAAAAAAGAAATATTGCACCCCGACCATCTTCCCAGACAGAGGGCCTCTTGGAACCACCCCACCCTAGGGTGCATCAAGACTCTGTAGAAAGACAAAGAGTTAACCATAATCATCTGTGTTGTTAGAAGCCGCCAAAATAGTAAATCCCACAAAATTAGTAGTTTAAAATGATTAAAAACAAGTTTAAAGATTTTTTTATTTAATCCAATATGCAAATAAATAAGAGAAGAAAAAAAAAAAAGCAGGCCAGTAAGCTTCAAATGAAAAACACAAGAATTTAACCAAAAGAGAATTTGACCCTAAAATAAATAAATTATAGGGCAGAAAGCTCATCATATCATATGCACAATATAAGAACAAAAAAAGGGAGCAAATTATACAAGCAAAACTTGGGAAATAAACAAGTTACCTGTTTAGACTCATTTATTCATAGTCCTAGACATCATCATTGTCGTAGTCACCACCGCAGATGCAATCATTGCTGTCATCATCATCGTCGTAGTCGCCAATGTAGCCACAGGCGCAAGTGCAATCATCACCGTCATCTTCATCATCTCGTCATCCTCATTGTCCATGTCCTCCTCGCTATCATCATCATCATCCTCCTCCTCCTCGCAGTCATTGTCATTATCCTCCTCATAGTCGTTGTCATTGCTCCCCTCCCTTGCATATAATTGGTAATGTTGGTTTAGTGTACATGTTGAGAGCAATATTGAGCCCTTCTAATCTAACAGCTAAATTACTCTGTTAAAGACAAAAGAAATATTACAACTCCGATCCTATTATTTCCAGATGGAAAGCCGCTTGGAACCACCCCTTCTAGGATAGATTCCAGTGACCGGGTACCACATGCACTCCCCTCCATCCACCACTATCGACATATAAATGCTAATATTGGTATATTGTTTACATGTTGAGAGCAATATCTAGCCCCTTCTAATGGCTAAATTACTTGTTCAGAAAAAGAAAGATTGCACCCCAGACTATCTTCCTAGGCAGAGGACCTCTTGGAACCACCCCACCTAGAGTGGATTCTAGTGGTTGGGCCTCTGCCACTTTCGACATATAAATGATAATAATGGTATAGTGTACGATTGTACATGTTGAGAGACATATTGAGCCCCTTCTAACGGCTAAATTACTGGTTCAAAAGAGAAACATTGCAACCCCTTCTAGGGTAGATTCCACTGGCCGGGAGTGCAACAGACCACGTGCACTCCCCTCCGTCTGCCGCTATCGACATATAAATGGTAATGTTGGTTTTGTGGGAGCAATATCGTAATCCTTCTAACAGCTAAATTGCACCCTCTAAAAGAAAAATGTTAGGAGCAGAATTGTACCTTAATCCGGTTTTAATGTTATTGACTTCATTGTTTTCTCTGCATCATGATAGAGTTCGAAGAGTCCAAAAGAATTTGCAGAAACACTGGTGAAAGAGGCTCATCAGTACAACGGATTCAACTTGATATTGGCTGATATTTCATCCAACACCATGGTATACATCTCCAACAGACCAAAAGGTGAAGCTATTGACATTCAAGAGGTGAAGCCGGGCATTCATGTTCTTTCCAATGCAAAGCTCGACTCTCCCTGGCCTAAGGTTACAATTTACCGAACAATTCTTTCTTCTCTGAAAAACCGTACGGTATTCATCTTTTGTCCTTTCATTCAGGCACAGCGTTTGAAGCTGAATTTTAAGGATCAGCTTGATAAATATGGCGCCGGCGAAATACCTGTCAAAAAGATGATAAAGAAGCTAATGAGAGATACAGTTAAAGCTGAGAAAAGCAGGTTGCCTGGTATTTGTTCTCGTGATTGGGAATACAGCCTAAGCTCCATATTTGTACAAGTAGACACCCCGCTGGTATGTATGTTCGATACGTGATTTGTTCTCGTATATGTGGAAGTAATGGCATCTTTCTCAAGTTTCTAATTTGTTTGTCTGGTTTTACAGGGATGTTATGGTACAAGAAGCACTATTGGATTGGCAGTAAGAGCAAATGGAGAAGTAAGCTTTTATGAAACATATCTTGAAGATGATGAGTGGAAGGAGCAGACTGTGAATTATCGTATCTCAAAAACTTATTGAAAGAGCAAACAATGGCGGAGCCAGGGAAGCGGGTCTGTTGGGGGGTGCAGTTGCAGCATCCCCATATCTGCCTGGAATCACCCGTCCCAGGGTGAACCCTCTGTCCGCCAATGAGAGCATATGTTAGTACTATAGGCGAAATAAGGGTTGATGTATTCTGTCAATGTAGGTTGGCAGATCAAAATGTTAATTGAAGTCCTAATATCATTATATTATACTACCTCCGTTTCATATTACATGTTGTCGTGTGACCAAGAGGTCACGGGTTCGAGTCTTAGGAGCAGCCTCTTGCCAAATAAATTGGCAGGGGAAGGCTTGCTTCCAGTACACCCTTGTGGTGGGACCCCTCCCCGGACCCTCGCTCAGCGGGGACGCGTAGTGCGACCGGGCCGCCCTTTTTTTTTTATACATGTCATTTTTATATGATCAGTACACGTTAAGTCATCTTTTTTCCTGCTATAAATCGTGTGTTTATAAAAATTAATTAGAATAATGGACTTATTATAGAATAAATAAATAGTTGAATCAATAAATAAGGGGCAACAATGTCTTTTCTCTAATATCCTTAATTTCTATACAACTCTCTAAAACGACATGTAATATGAAAAGGAGGGAGTACCAATGAAGAAACCTATTGTGAAATATCATCAGTGACTTTTACTTAAATTTACCAATGTTCAATCCACTGATTCCATGAGAAGCGAAATATAAAAAAGTTATAGCAAATAAATTTATGGGATAAAATAAAAAATTAGCCCTATGGTTATTCTGGGAGCATAGATTTAGACTCCACCTATACAACCATACAATGTTAGTATGAACGTTTTGCAGATGGAGCAATTTCACTCTATTATCGGCAAATCCAACATAAGTCCATTTGGTTCCATATTTACACCACCTAAACTCCAGTGCCGTTTATGTGGAACCAAACCTTAGTGTTAAATTTGCACGGTTTCATACATGGAGTCTAACTTTGTTCTTCCACAATAGCCATAGGTCTAAATTTGTATCTTAGATGGCACAAACATGAAATCAAATTAACGGAAATTGACTTCCATTGGAACTTCGTTAATGGAATCTGAAATCACTCCATCTACAAAATGTTACTGCAAACATTGCATGGTTTTATATATGGAATCTAAATATGTTCTCCAACAATAACCATAGGGCTAAATTTGTAGCTTATCTAAATGTATGCGCTGTTTAGTGTTAAAAGTCTACTCTAGCTGTTCAACAAAAAGAATCTGATCTACCAGCTTCAAACAAAGTAAAAAGAGCTTAAATTCAAGACGAAGATACAAACATAGTCTTACAGTTCATGAATACGGACTATCTTGCTGTTTCAAGTTGCAACAACTGTGATCTCATTTACCCATCCAGCATGAATCCTGCCATCTCTGCTTCTTTGGCAATCTCGTTGATCTGGATTAAGGGATTTAATCTGCTTCGCTAAACTGATTAAAATCCTAGGGTTTTTGTATACTTGCTTGCATCTTTCACGGATTGTTTAGGAGAAGGAAGTCCCAAGGGTCTCACCTTGTAAGGAAGTGGAAGAGGGAGAGGTCTTTCTCTGTCCAATTTCCCCGGTTTTTGAGGTATCCTTCCTTGGAAAAGAGACGATATGGCTTCAATTTCACCGGATTCCCAAACAATCTCACCATTTTTACCATGTTTTGCTTGGAATTTGTTTTCTTCTACGTTCTCCCCTTCTTCATCATCTAGAATCGAATCCAATTGCTTTTTGAGGAACAAATTAACACCAAAGTCAAGTCAGGAGGAAGCTTGGAACGCCGGGGAGAACGAAGGTTTTTGGGTAGGTTTTTTCTGCAGTGTACTTTTGCATACGAAGTTCCTCTGTTTTTCTGAACAGAAAATTTGATCTCCAATGGCAGAATTGGATGTAGATTCATGGACAAGTATTTGAAAATCATTTCCTTAGTAATAGAAACTAAAATGGGGGGAAATTTGTAGATAAACAAAGGCATAATGTCTCACAGATATTTTGTCGAACACTTGGTGAGCTTGTTCTCCGATATCCCGTAAAAGGGCTAATTTTCCGACCTGGGCCTCGATACTACCAGCTAGGGATCGAGCTGTTACAGACCCATCAGTTTCTGTCTGGTTCCTACCGGTACCACAAGTCATACATGAAGAATCTGGTTGTAATACAATTTAACATTAAATTTGATTGTTAGGATTCTAACTCTCGACCATATGGTATCAATGCCTCTTAGACTAAGTGGTCAAGTGTCCAAATCCTAGCAACCCTATTTAATATTGGATTTGAACAAAGCGGACAATATATACGTAGTATTAATCATAACATATAATATTGATATCATAATTACTAGGGGTGGAACGTGCACGTAGAATAAATGATTCGAGTAAGGATCCATGTGAAATGAATGATTTGTAAGCGTCTATCCTAATAATTGTGTAACTGGAAAATGTTTAATGTGACCGTCTATGTAATATATCCCGACAATAAGCAATTTTGCCACTAAAGTCTAAAATGTTGTAATTTTAACTCTAATTAGTTTTTGGTCCATACCATGTAGAGATTAAGAATGAAAAACAGATTTGATGGAAGGAAAAACATACCAAATGAATGAACGGAGAAACAACAGGACAGATACTGATTAAGAATGAAAAAAAAAAAAAAAACATTGGAAGAAGAAACATACCAGATGAATGGAATGAGAAGGAGAAACAGCAAAACGTACTGATAATATAATATGATCTTTCATAAATATAAATAAATATATATATATATGTAAAACACCGTGCAATGCAGGAGATTTATTATAATTTTTTAGTTTTTTTAGTACAAAATTTTAAATGCAATTTTTTTTTGTTACAAATGCAAATATTATTCAATACATTTGTTGTATACTATTTGCAAACTAAACTAATAAAATATAATAAATTTAATGATATAATTATTTTATTTAAAAAAACTAAAAAAACTCATTATTTTCAATAAGAATTTTCAACATCGTCTTACTCTTGATTGTAGAGACTGCCAAATGCAATTGACTATAATATAAAATTTAACGTGAAAAGATATATCGACATATAAAAGTAATTGTTTCTTACTTTTATATTATCATAGTTAAACAAAATATAAAAATATTCAATTAAGTTTTATTAGTATTCTAATATTTATTGGAGGAAAAAAATAATAGAGGAATAAATATTTTTTTATCTAATATTACAATGCAGGGTAACTTTGTTTTTTACAAAGTAAGTTTTTTACAAAGTAAGCCTTACTTTGTGTGTTTTCACCATTGGATTAATTTTATACTCCATCATCCAATGGTGAAAACACACCAAGTAATAGTACTTTGTCAAAAACAAAGTAATCATAGAAGACACCTACAATGCACTGTAGACCCGCATGATATATGCATATTTGTTAATTAATAAATAATAAATAGTACATTCCAATTTAATCTTCAACCAATAACTCCAATTTTTTAACAAAAATAACTCAAATTTCTTTTTTTTTGATAAAAAAATAAATTGGTTAGAAATTTCTAGAATTATTTCAAATCATCCAAACACATAATAATATGAATCACTTCATTATATCAACAACTCAATGAATCTAAGACAATATATAAAAAGGAAGAGGTAGAGGAAAATCACTTTAGTTAAGAAATGAGATTGAATAATTAAATTAAGAAAGGACGATTGAGTCTGATGCAAGCAATTTTTGAGAGTCTATCCTTAGCCAAAGACTGTGGATTTTCTAATATATGCATTGAGTCTGATGCAAAGGTGGTGATTGACGTCCTAAAAAGTGGTACTATTCCAAATTCTCATCTTAAATTTGTGTATTCTTAGCTTGTGTACTCCCTTCTCCTTTTGTACTTTTGATTTTGTTTCTAGAGAAAGCAATATGGTTGCTCATCTACTAGCTAGGTGGGCAAAATATTTTAATTATTCGGTAATTTTCATAGAGGATTGTCTGAATCTGTATGGAATGTTGTACATCTTGATGCTCTTGGCCAGTAGGCTTAATGTAAAGCTGTTGTTTATCAAAAAAAAAAAAAGGGCGAAGAATAAGGAAGCGGAGAGAGAAGCAGTTGAGAGTGTAACAGCTGAAATGTCAAAGGAGTCTTAGCTTTAGGTAGTCTTTCCACACTTGATTCCTTGGTGTCAAAGGGCACTTGACTTCAAGCTTTGCCCGGCTTAGGCCACCTATCGGCTTATTCACCCGCCGCAGGGTAGGGGAGGAGTAGTCATCCAAAATGGAAAATCGGTTGTTTTCGGGGGCTTAGTTTGTTCCACCCGGGGTTGAATCTCTTTCTTCGACTTTGGATAGTATGGGACATTCCCTCATGATGGAATGGCTACCTTCTTTGTGTTGTCTACTCAAGGAAAGAGCTTCGAAGTATTTTTCCCTTCTAATATTTTTCTATTGGAAATTTTCATAAAATCACAAGAATTAATACCATAAGAAATATAATTAGAGAAATTATAGGAGAGATTTAAGAAATTGTTAAAAGAAAGAGATAAAGAGTATTTAATTTGGAAAATGAATATTATATTGGTTATTTAATTTTATATAAATTAATAAAATTAATAATTAATAATATTATTTTTAATCAGTAAAAAAAAAAAGAGGAGGCATGAACAGATACATGGAGGGGTCTGGGTCCCTTCGGCCATCTGAACCACCATGATCACGAGTAGTTTCGGCGCACATGTCTCCATAAAACTTGAGGATGTGGTGGTTCCGACTCCCTGTCTTCAAGAAATTTTGATGGGGGTGCTGAATTAGCACCTTACAATTAGCACGTCTTAAGTTCTTTCTAAATCTTTTTTTTTTTTTTTTTTTTTGCATGTTAGTCCCTCCTGAAATACAACAACAACAAAGCGTTAGTCCCAAAATGATTCGGAGTAGGCTAACATGAACCATCATATGAAGCCGTGCAATCAAGTCGTGTCAGCGACACAAATTCTCTCCCTCCACTCTGTCCTATCCACTACCATATTCTCCTCAATCCCTAATAAACTCATATCATTCTCGATCACCCTCCTCCAAGTTTGCTTAAGTCTACCCCTACCCCTCACCACTACATCTCTCATGGAATACAAATTTTTAAATTTTTTTGACCTATTAGACTCTTCTTAGATCCAAATTTCTAATTTTTTTTGGCATGTTAGACGCTCCCTAAATCCGATTTTTTCTATTAGACACAATTTTTTTTAATGGTAAGAATCTTAAACTCAATGTATCTTAATTTTGAGAAGTTTTATATTGGTGCTTAAAAATTGATTATTGACCACTCAAATTATAACACATATACATACGTGTAAAATCAGCATGCTAATCGATTAATCATATATTCCCCACTGGATAAAAACATCACCATCACCTTAGTTCCATAGTTACTGTTTTTTTTCATTTATTTATTTCTCTTTCTTCTCAATCAAATCAAGGGTTAAGGTGCAAAAATACCCCTAACGCTTTGGGCCATGAGCAATTTTACCCCTAACGTTTAAAATGGTGCAATTTCATCCCTAACGTTGGAAGCCAAAAGCAATTTTACCCCTAACGTTAATAAATGGGTTAATTTGAGAAAATTCATCAAACTGTCTTTTCGGTCATGAATCTTGTCATCTACACTTTATACGTGTGTCATTTTATCATTAACAAATCATAAACATACGTTAGGATGTGAAAAAAAAATAAAAAAAATATATACTATCTTTTTGTACGAATTAGACAAAATAAAATAAAAAAAATCCACCAAATTTATAAATATTAATCTCAAATTCTATTATTAAATTATAAAAAATATGAAATCCTTTTTTCAGAACGAATTGTTATGCAATTGGTGCTGAATAAGGAACAAAAAATCTGTGTTTTATAATAGTGTCTGAAATTGACCCAATTTATTAACGTTAGGAGTAAAATTGCTCTTGACTTCCAACGTTGGAGGCAAAATGACATCATTTTAGACGTTAGGGGTAAAATTGCTCCTGACCCAAAACGTTAGGGGTATTTTTGCACCTTAACCCTCGAATCAAATGCATGTCCTCCTCAGAATTAGATCCAAAAAGACAAACCAAATTATAAATGGGCTTTTAGGTTTTGTATAGATAAGTTTATTATCTGGCAAAACCATTATGTATTTATATATATAGACATATAGTATACAATGTCACAAGTTTGTTTCCACTATTATTGATCACTTTAATAATTTTTGGAATCAATATCTAATCTTTTGGATAATTTACGGAAAAAACAAAGAAGAAGTTATAAAAAATAAATATAATCAAAACTTCACTAAATTAATTCACATTTCAACCACAAATTTTATTTCTTTCGAATAATCTAGATAAGACTTCCAACTTCAATCTTAGAAAATAATTAATTGACCATTCTGAATTCAAGTCTGCTATTTTCCATATGCAAACTGGTCCTGACAGGTTAAATTCGGGATTTTATCAGCATTTTTTGAGTCTAATTGGATTTGACATTTTTGCTAATGGTTTTGGTTGGTTATTGCTTGCTATAAAACTGACTAAGTAAAGAACTTACGCTGAATTAAGTCTACTAAGAAGCTGAGTTCAGGAATAGACTCTAAGTGCTAATTCCTGACTCAAGTAAAGAAGCAGACTTAGTCACAAGTTGACTAAGCTTGTGTCTTGAATCTACTTAGTGACGCTGTGTAAACCTTTTCATTAGAAAAGAAGTCAGCCTTAACGGACAAAATTTTAAATAGTTCCTATCCCCCACTTGGAACTAACTTGTCACGTTATAAGGGACCAACAAGTGGTATCAGAGCTTGAAAGCTCACTGTGCAAGGTTTAACTACCTTGAGCTGATCCCCACTATGGCTGAGAACAGCACTCGGTTTCTCCCAGGAAATCTGACAACTCAGATTTTACCTGAGGGTCTGTCTATAACTCGGCCTCCTCTATTCTTCGGGTCTAACTATACCTTTTGGAAGAATAAAATGAAGAATTTCATTCAGGCAACAAATATGAGTGCATGGCTATCTATAGTCCAAGGCCCATTTGTTCCTGTTGAAACTATTGATGGCCAAATGGTTGTCAAAGCTGAGACTAAATGGACAGAGGATGATCTCAAGAAGCTACAAAATCATGCTTTGGCTATAAACATGTTTCACTATGCTTTAGATGCTGCAGAATACAACAAGATTTCAGGTTGTGAGTCAGCGCAGGAGATTTGGAAGAAGCTGGAGGTCACCTATGAAGGAACCAACAAGGTGAAGGAATCCAAAGTCAACCAGCACATGAGGTTGTACGAGCTGTTTGAAATGAATGATGATGAAAGAATCTCTGACATGAACGCAAGGTTGACAAACATAATCAACGAGCTCAAGAGACTTGGAAAAATCTTCACTGAGGAAGAGCAAGTCAAGAAGATTCTTAGGAGTCTTCCTAAAAGCTGGAAAGCAAAGAAAACTGTTGTTGAGGAAGCTCAAGACTTAACCACCTACAAGTATGATGAACTCATTGGCTTGCTGCTGACCCACAAGATATCAATGAAGAACTTTGAGGTGAAGGAAAAGTCTGAAGACAAGAAGCAAAAGTCTCTTGTCATGAAAACTGACTCCACTGATGGGAGCTCAACAGACGATGAAGAAATGGCTATGTTCACTAGAAAGATGAAAAGGCTGTTCAGAAAGAATGACAAATATTCTAAGAAGCCTTACAAGAAGTTTGATAAGTACAAAGCTGAGTCCAGCGATAGCAAGTACAAGAAGGACATCTCAAAGCCCATTACATGCTTTGAATATCATCAAACTGGTCATGTCAAGTCAAGCTGTCCCACGCTGAGGAAAGAAAGAAAGAACAGCAAGAAGGCAATGGTGGCAACTTGGAGCGACAGTGATGAGTCTTCATCATCAGAAGGTGATGCCACTGAGTCAGCAAAGATTTGTTTCATGGTTGACGAACTTGCTGAGCCATGTGTTTCTGAGCATGCTGACCCCTCCATTGCATCTGACGATGAGGAACACTTAACTGAGGTATTATCACTACCCTTGCTCAGAAATGAAATGGTTAATGCCCTGAGTGACCTCTACACACTTGTCAAAAAGTGTAATAAAAAGGTTAGAGCACTCAGCAGGCGATGTGACGAGGTTGAGGAGGTCAAACTGAGTGACCTTCGATATCTTCTCCAGGATAACTCAACTTTGCATAGTAATGTAGAAATTATGCAAAAGTTTGTCTCTGAGGTCCAATCAGATTCTAAGAAACTGAGAAAGGATGTCACATCTATTCAGAACCAACTTAAGGTTCCGAATAAAAGAAATATTCCTCTGCCTATTGCCTTACGCAATGTCTTGTATACTTATTGCAAATGTCTTTGCCAATCGTCTAAAACAAGTTTTACCTAACATCATTGTACTAGGAAGATCAATTATTGACAATGTTCCTGTGGCGTTTGAATCCCTGCATTTTATGAAGCGAAAAAATAGGGGACGTGTGGGTAATTTGGCTTTGAAAATTGATATCAGTAAAGCATACGACCGAGTAAATTGGGGTTTCTTGAAAGCAATGTTGGTCAGTTTGGGTTTTCATGACACACAATGTCCTTGATCATGTTATGCGCAACAATTGTGTCTTATTCAGTGACAGTAAATGGTACCTGACTGAATCGTTTACTCCAAGAAGAGGCCTGAGACAGGGTGACCCTCTTTCTCCTTATCTATTTATCTTATGCGCTGAGGTTTTCTCCAAGTTACTGTACCGGGCTGAGACGGAAGGTCTATTCCAGGGACGTCGTATCCATGCCAAAGCCCCCTCAGTATCTCATCTACTTTTTGATGACGGCTCTTTCTTGCTCTTCAACGCTTCCATGGAGGATATCAAAGTGATTATGGACATATTGCACATCTATGAGAGAGCTTCGGGCCAAGCCATAAACCTGCAAAAATCTGGTATTTTCTTTAGACCCAATGTTTCGAGTGAAACTAAATGTGTTATTCAAACATTGTTACAAGTTGATTCTCCTTTGGACACCGGAAAATATTTGGGATTGCCTTCTTTGGTTGGTCGATCTAAAGCTGCTATATTCGGTTTTCTAAAGGATAGGTTAAAGAAACGCCTTATCGATTGGAGGTCAAAATTACTATCCAGTGTGGGTAGGGATATCCTTATCAAAACCGTGGCTCAAGCTCTACCCACATACTGTATGAGTGCTTTCCTTTTACCTCGATGCCTATGTGATTAGCTTCAGGGCATGATGAACTCTTTCTGGTGGGATATGAATGGTGATGGTAAAAAAAATTATTCATTGGTTCGCTTGGAACCGACTCAGTAATCCTCATAGTTGTGGAGGCATTGGATATCAGAATCTCCACTCTTTTAATCTCTCATTGCTTGGAAAACAAGGTTGGAACTTCACTAACAACCTTGATGCTTTGGTAAGTCGTTTGTTCAAAGCCGTATATTTTTCGGAAGGTAACTTTCTCAATTCCAAACTGGGCAGTAACCCTAGTTTTGTTTGGAGTAGTATTTGGGGTTCTTTGGTTAGGCTTGAGATGACGCATTGGAGATGGGAGAAGCATTCGTATTTGGCGAGACCCATGGTTGATTCATGATCTTAATTTTATACCTACTCCGAGTATTGATACACATCTAACAAATGCTAAAGTGTCAGATCTTTTTGTGTAGGGTGAGTGTCAATGGGATGGGGAAAAAAGTGAACGACATGTTTACCACGGAGGAGACTGCGGTTATTAAGAATATGGTGGTGCCAAGTCGAAGGGGCGTAGATAGGCTAATCTGACATTTCACTAAGGATGGATTGTACTCCTCTAAATCAGGTTATAGAGCTTTTGAACAGTATCATCGCTCGAATATGGCAGTTTAGGGATGGGATGAATTATAGAGACTTTGCATTCCCCCAAAGATTAATTTCTTTCTATGGAATATGGTATCAAATTGTTTGTCAACCAGAGTTAATTTACATTCCAAGAATATAAATGTCCCCCTCAATTGTCTGCTCTGTGATGGGAAGGTCGAACATACATGGCATTTATTTTTGGAATGTCCATTTACAGTCGCTTGTTGGCAGGAAGCAGGTTTGATTCCCCCCTGGCATAATGAAATGGAGTTTTCGGCTTTTTTTCTCCATCTGTGCAAAAATTCAGCGGACACATGGTTGTGTAAAGCTGCGGTTTTAATTTGGATTATATGGGGACAACTGAATGAGATGTTGTGGAATGGCAGACATTTGCCGCCAGAAGCAGTGGTTACACGGGGTCTGCAATTTTTTACAGAATGGCAGATTCAACAACAAACGTAAGTCTCTCGGGTGGTGCTACCTCCAATGGTGGAGTTCAAATGGTAGAAACCAATCACTGGAAGGTTAGCTTGTAATGTGGATGCCTCGATTTTCAAGTCCAACAACTCCCATGGGTGGGATGCAGCCATCAAGAACGAGGTCGGAGAGCTCGTGGCTTGCAGGAGTGGTTCCGTCTCTGGGTTGCATCCGATTGAAATCCTGAAGGCGGTCACTTTGCTCGAAGGTATGGTTTGGATTTAGCAATCAAACTATACACATGTTGATTTTGCCACTGATTCAAAAATTGTGGCAAATGTTATACATGGTACATTGCATAATCTTTACGAATTTGGTAGTCTTATTCTTGATTGTAAACAGATTGACAAAATCTACCTGATTTTGGGGTTTCTTATTACTCTAGATTAGCGAATGGTGCAACTCATACTCTAGCTAGGAATACCCTTTCCAATGCTAATCTGTTTTTATCTTTTATCAATCCGAGTTTCTTGGAGTCTGTACTTTTTAAGGATCTTTCTTCTATCGAATGATCTCTGAATGTAATTTCAAAAAAAAAAAAGAAAATGCGATTAACTATAAAAGAAGATAATGTTTTTCTTCTTTAACTCATTGGGCAAACTTTTCCATAAAAAGTCTAAAACTAGAGTGATAAAATTGGTTAATTGCACTAATGGTCATTCAAGTTTAGAGTTAATTTTAAAAGTGAATGAACTTCATTTTATTTTAATAAAGTCATTAAACATTAAACATTAATTTTTATTTTAATAAAATCATTCCGATCATTTCAGATGGTAAAAATTCACCTAAATAATAACATAACAGTCGCATTAAAAATAATTGACTTTTTACGTATGACACGACAATAACAAAAAATCAAAATTATCTTGAAAATGATTAGGATTAAGGCACTATTTGCCTCCCACAAATTTGGTTTTTGTCGTTTGCTCCTTGACCTGTCTAAAATATTAATCTTTATGCTGTGGTCTATCTAAAATGTTGATTTTTGCCCCCATAACTTTTTATTCGGTAATATTTGTCTATGATCTATCAAAATTGAGGAAATTTCAACCGATAATTTACCATCTACATTCAATAGTTGAGATTTCACTAATTTTGACAGATCAAAACGTATATACTACCAAATAATAATCAAGAGGCAAAACTAAATATTTTAATAGATCATGAGACAAATATTACTGAATAATAAATCAAACCGTAAGAACCAAATTTTGGATAGGACAATCGAAAAATGATTATGGATAGAATTTAAAAAATTAGCAATCCTTTGAGCAAACTCAATAGCCCACCATTTTGCTATAAAACCAGAGAGAGAGATAAGCTTCAGCCTTTCCTATTCCAGGTCAGGATCCACTGTTATGCTGTAATTACTATATACTAGACACGTCACAAACCTTTTTCTCTTTGAGTAAATAATTTATTATTACTGTCATTTTTAGATAATAATAATAATAATATATTATTTAGTGTTCCTATTTTGAAAAGCCCTAATACACAAATAACTCCTTGAATTTGTCCAAATGTTGCAACTTTTTCTCCAACTTTTAATTGTAATAACTTATTCTTTAAATTTGTCCAATTGTAAAACATAACCCCTCAAACTTGTCCAATTATAAAACAGAACCCCAAATTGCTGATATGGACTGCAATTGAAGAAACACGTCAAATACAAAAGTTGCAATGCTCGTGGAATGTGATAATCAGATCTTTGGACTCAAAAAAATCAGTATTTTAGTAACCAAATCCCTAATTTTTCAACTTATTCTTCAACCTAACGGTCTTTTTTTTTGTTATTCCTATTCGTTTTTTAGTGATTTCTTGATTCAAAGTTTTGAGATATTATGGGGGTGAAAAAGTGTTTATGTGAAGAAATAGCTCCATTGAAGATTTCATGGCGTGATACGAATCCAGGGAAACGTTTTTACGGTTGCTTCAAGTACGGGGTAAAAAAAATCTCAATTTGGTTATGTTTTACAATTGGACAAGTTTGAGGGGTTATGTTTTACAATTGGACAAGTTTAAGAGGTAATTTGTTACAATTGAAAGTTGGGAAGACGGTTGCAACATTTGGACAAGTTCAGGAGTTATTTATGTATTAGGCCTTTTGAAAAACATATTATTTGTCACTATTAATTTTTGGTCATTATGTTTATCTTTTTTAAATTTTAACCTTTATATTTGCATAAAGAGACTGATAAAAAAAATATCAGAGTATCATGACTGTTTTATAAGCTAACATATATTCCGTTTAAAATCTAAAAAAGAAGGACAAAAGTACCAAAGGTTAATATTGATAAAAGATAAGGACCTTATAATGTGTTTTTCAAAATAAAGGGACTAAACAGTATGTTACGTAAAAAGGTAGGGACTGATAGATTATTTCCCTTTTTCTCTATATAAGATTGTCCAACTTCATCCAAGTTTGATTTGTGTTGAGAAAATGTGCATATCTGCATTTATTTGGCAAACTCATCCCCTCTATCCTTTGCTTCTCCTGCAAAACAGAGATGAATATCACAACAGGCAAGTTCTGCAATTATGGTCTATGAGAAATGGTTCGAAAAGAATCCGCTTTTCGTTTCTGCGTTTCATACTTCAACTCTATGTTGCATGGAAACTCTTCTTCATTAGCATTTCTATGTTTCGTGTCCGTTTCTGTTTCTTTATCATTTCCTAGCTAATTTTTCTTAGAAATAACTTTTTCCGGTATCCGTTTTATTTTCTGTTTCCATTTCCGTGCAACATAGTTTCTAACTAAAATTTTCAGTTTTAGACTTCTGGTATCCTTATTTGTTGCAAAGGGGAGCACCTCGAATAAGAATAGAGGTCTAAAATTGATAAGTTCAGCAGAAGTACATGGTGTCAAACTATGTTACATGGACTCGGATACGAGTGTCTCACACGGGTGCGGATCCGAGTATCCGGTATGGCAAGTTAAAAAATTTTGGACACGGGTACGGGGATACGGGAATAATTTATATATATATATATATATATAAATTCCAAAAAAAACCCAAAATTTAAAACATCCATCAACTGTATTAATTTAAAATTAAAAGTTCAATCAACAAAAGCACAAGATACACAAGCCTAAAGCAAACAGGTTTGATTCCCAATTAAGTTTAATTTTCTTTTTCATATAAAAAATTAATCTGCTTTTACTTTAATTAGATTGTTTTTTAAAATACTCTTTAGGCGGGATTTTATTTTCATTGGTTCTGCACTCCAAAGCAACATCGTTTTGGCGTTCAGAACTAATTAAAAAAAAACTGGGTCCAGATTAAACGACGTCGTTTTGTCTGGGCCCAATTTTCTTAAAAAATGGTGCACAGCCCATTAGGGCTGTGCACCTTCTTCATTGAAACAATCTCAACGAACAGGAAGATACATTTGACGGCGGCAGGGCGGCAGACCTTCCTCAGCTTTCGCCGGAGATGGAGGGCAGTTCCGAGCTTGCCGTATCCGAGTGTTCACTTACGAATCCGACAAGGATTTTGTACCGGATCCGTGTCGTGTCGCTGGTACGGCGGCATTTTGCCGAGTCAAACGACAAAAAGTACTAAATTTTAGGTGTATAACTATGTATTAAGCTAACAGAATTCATTCCTGTGAATAAAGTGTGTTTTTGTGTTGCATGTATATATATATATATATACACTTTTCGTCGTTTGACACCCTGTACTTAAACTAAACTTGTCGGTTTTAGACTTCTGGTATCCTTCTTTGCTGCGAGAACTACAAACGTTGAGCACCTTCAATAAGAATATCGGAGGTCCAAAATTGACAGGTTCAGTAGAAGTACAGGGTGTCAAACCATAAAAAGTACTAAATTTAAGTGTATAATTATGTATTAAACTTGTCCGCTTTAGACTTCTGGTATCCTTATTGAGAACTACAAACGGCGAGCACCTCCAATAAGAATATTGGAGGTCCAAAATTGACAAGTTCAGTAGAAGTACAGGGTGTCAAACGATAAAAAGTACTAAATTTAAGTGTATAATTATGTATTAAACTCGTCCGTTTTAGACTTCTGGTATCCTTATTTGCTGCAAGAACTACAAATGATGAGCACCTCCAATAAGAATACCGGAGGTCCAAAATTGACAAGTTCAGTAGAAGTGCAGGGTGTCAAACGATAAAAAGTACTAAATTTAAGTGTATAATTATGTATTAAACTTGTCCGTTTTAGACTTCTGGTATCCTTATTTGCTGCAAGAACTACAAACGGTGAGCACCTCCAATAAGAATACCGGAGGTCCAAAATTGACAAGTTCAGTAGAAGTGCAGGGTGACAAACGATAAAAAGTACTAAATTTTAAGCGTTTATATATATATATATACAGGAAAACAGAAGCAGTGGCATGGTGGGATGGGTGTGATATATTGGGAGGGAGAGATTGTGTAGCAGGAGGAACATGGTTGGCCTGTTCAAGGTCTGGCAGAGTAGCTTCTCTTACTAATGTTTTGGAGCTCCATAGCCTTCCCGAGGCGAAAAGCAGAGGAGAACTTCCTGTTCTTTTCTTGGAGGTAAGATAATTTCTGTCTGGTTTGGGGCAAAAAGTTTAGCCCGTAACAATCTGAGTGGACGTATATTCCTCTCGAGATACAGTGGCGGAGCCTGGGAAGAGGGTTTGGGGTGCATTGCAATTGCAAGCTTTGCAGCATTCCCAGACTCTCTTTTCAGGGGGAGGGCCGCCTCGAACCATCCCTCCTAGGGTGGATTCTAGTGGTGAGAGTGCAACAGACCCGTGCACTCTCCTCCCTCCGCCCCTGTTAATGTATAAATGGTAATGAATGGTATAGGCCTAGGAAGCACCGAACTTCTAGAAGGTTAACGTACGAGTGTCGGACGTTCTGATACTCTAGTAAATAAATCAAAATCTAAAGAAAAGAATATAGCAGCCGTGCCTTTTCTATAGTTTCAATAATTTGAAGTATTAAATGTTTCTTTTTGATGAATAAATGACTTGTTATGGACGTTATTTATAGTTTATAATGACTTATTAATGTTATTTATGATATATATATATATAAGATTCCACCCCTTCTAGGATAGATTCCGGAGGCCGGGAGTGCAACGGACCACGTGCACTCCCCTCCTTCCACCACTATCGCCATATAGCTGGTAATATTGGTATAGTGTTTACATGTTGAGAGCAATATTGAGCCCCTAAAGAAAATATTGCACCCCGACTCTCTTCCCAGGCGGAAGGCCTCTTGGAACCACCCGACCGAGGATGGATTCTAGAGGTTGGACCTCCGCCTGCCACTTTCGACATATAACACACACCTCCGTCTGCCACTATCGACATATAAATGGT
Organism: Euphorbia lathyris; assembly: GCF_963576675.1. Lineage (NCBI taxonomy): Eukaryota > Viridiplantae > Streptophyta > Magnoliopsida > Malpighiales > Euphorbiaceae > Euphorbia > Euphorbia lathyris. The sequence goes on from NC_088916.1 coordinate 81,412,202, forward strand.
AAGTTGGTATAGAGTTTATACGTTGAGAGCAACATCAAGCCCCTTCTAAAAGCTAGATTGCACGTCTAAAAGAGAAACATTAGGAGTAGAATTGTACCTTCATCCGATTTTTATGTTATTGACTACATTGCTTTCTCTGCAACATGATAGAGTTCGAAGGGTCCAAAAGAATTTGCAGAAACACTGGTGAAAGAGGCTCATCAGTACAACGGATTCAACTTGATATTGGCTGATATTCCATCCAACACCATGGTATACATCTCCAACAGACCAAAAGGTGAAGCTATTGACATTCAAGAGGTGAAGCCGGGCATTCATGTTCTTTCCAATGCAAAGCTCGACTCTCCCTGGCCTAAGGTTACAATTTACCGAACAATTCTTTCTTCTCTGAAAAACCGTACGGTATTCATCTTTTGTCCTTCCATTCAGGCACAGCGTTTGAAGCTGAATTTTGAGGATCAGCTTGATAAATATGGCGCCGGCGAAATACCTGTCAAAAAGATGATAAAGAAGCTAATGGGAGATACAGTTAAAGCTGAGAAAAGCAGGTTGCCTGGTATTTGTTCTCGTGATTGGGAATACAGCCTAAGCTCCATATTTGTACAAGTAGACACCCCGCTGGTATGTATGTTCGATACGTGATTTGTTCTCGTATATGTGGAAGTAATGGCATCTTTCTCAAGTTTCTAATTTGTTTGTCTGGTTTTACAGGGATGTTATGGTACAAGAAGCACTATTGGATTGGCAGTAAGAGCAAATGGAGAAGTAAGCTTTTATGAAACATATCTTGAAGATGGTGAATGGAAGGAGCGGACTGTGAATTATCGTATCTCAAAAACTTATTGAGAGAGCAAACAATGGCGGAGCCAGGGAAGCGGGTCTGTTTGGGGGTGCAAATGCAGCATCCACATATCCGCCTGGATTCAGCCGTCCAGGGTGGAACCTCTGTCCGCCAATGAGAGCATATGTTAGTACTATAAGTATTCTGTCAATGCTGGTTGGCAGATCAAAATGTTAATTGAAGTCCTAATATGATTATATTATTATATCAATGAAGAAACCTATTATGAAATATCAGCATCAGTGACTTTTTCTTAAATTTACCGATGTTCAATCCACTGATTCCATGAGAAGCGAAATAGAAAGAAGTTATTGCAAATAAATTTATGGGATAAAATACAAAATTAGCCCTATGGTTATTCGGGGAGCATAGATTTAGACTCCACCTATAAAACCGAACAATGTTAGTATGAACGTTTTGTAGATGGATTGCTTCCATATTTACACCACCTAAACGAAACCTTAGTGTTAAATTTCAAATTTGCACTGTTTTATACATGGAGTCTAATTTTGTATCTTAGATGGCGCAAACATGAAATCAAATTAACGGAAATTGACTTCTGTTGGATCTGCCGTTAATGGAATCTGAAATCGCTCCATCTACAAAATGTTAGTGCAAACGTTGCACGGTTTTATACATGAAATCTAAATATGTTCTCCACCAATAACCATAGGGCTAAATTTGTACCTTATCTCTAAATGTATGCGCATGTTTAACTGTTAAAAGTCTACTCTAGCCGTTCAACAAAAAGAATCTGATCTACCAGCTTCAAACAAAGTAAAATTTGAGCTTATATTCAAAATAATATCAGACTCTCTATTGAAACGAAGATACATACATAGTCTTACAGTTCATGAATACGGATAGTTGCATTTAGAGATGCGAGAAAGCGGACTATGTTGCTCTTTCAAGTTGCAACAACTGTGATCTCATTTGTTCATCCAGAACGAGTCCTGCCATCTCAGCTTCTTTGGCAATCTCCTTGCACTTGGCCAGCCTCCCAGAAACCATGTAAATTGAAATCAAATCCTTATATATGTCATATGTTGGAGAGAAACCTGCCTCTTTGAGCTTTGCAAAATATCTCACAGCCCTTGAGAGATCATTCAAGGCAACGAAAAGCTTTATAACAACCCGATAAGCAGTGAGATCAAACAAACAATTTGAACCCTCCATTTCCCAAACCACAGCCAATGCTTCCCTGTACTTCTCTTTGCAATAACGGCTGTGAATCAGTGTAGTATACATAACCACATTTGGCTCACGCCCAGATTGCTTAAACCAAATGAATAAACTCTTGACGAACTCGAATTTTCGAAGCCTAATGCAAACTTTCATTACAGCAGTGCAATCCTGATGGTTTAAATTCAATTCTTCTCTTTCCGCAAGTTGATCCAACAGCTCTACAACAAGAGTGTGCTTATCCGGATTCTTTCCAAGCTCTAGTATCAACTTTGTGTAAATGCTGGGGTCTAACATTCTTTTGTTGTGCTGAGAAACCAAGAGAATTTTCCAAGCTAGGCTTAAGCTTCCATCTCTAATAAAGCCCCTAATCATTGCTTCAATCACACCCTGACTCGCCAAAGAGGTGAACTTGTGCAAATCGAGTGGCATTTTCAAGTCCTGATTCCTTGACAGAACTTCAACAGTGGAAGCCAAAATGTGATCATCAGGGAAAAGGTGTGGTTGTTTGAGAGTCCAACAGAAGGTCTGCAAAGCTCGCTCAGGAAGACCCATATGACCCAACTCTCGAATGGTTAACGACAAAGACCGTTTACGCAAGAAGCGAGCACAATCATCTAGAACCAAAGACACATCTTGATCTGGATTAAGTGATGTAATCTGCTTTGCTAAACTGATAAAAAACCTAGGGTTTTTGTACACTTGCTTGCATATAGATGCCCGAGAAGATGATATCTATGGAGAAACATCTTTCACTGATTGTTTAGAAGGAAGTTCCAAGGGTCTCACCTTGTAAGGAAGTGGAAGAGGGAGAGGTCTTTCTATGTCCAATTTGCCCTCCCTGCTTTGGAGGTATCCTTCCTTGGAAAAGAGACGAAATGGCTTCAATTTCATCGGATTCCCAAACAACCTCACTATTTTTACCATGTTTTGCTTCGAATTTGTTCTCTTCTACATTCTCCCCTTCTTTCATCATCCTCTAAAATCAAATCCAATTGCGAGGGATGGATACGAGTAGATGGATTTTTGAGGAACAAATTAACACCAAAGTCAGGAGGAAGCTTGGAACGCCGAGGAGAATGAAGGTTTTTTCTGCAGTGTACTTTTGCATACGAAGTTCCTCTGTTTTTCTGAACAGAAAATTTGCTCTCCAATGGCAGAATTGGATGTAGATTCATGGACAAGTATTTGAAAATCATTTTGACAGTAATAGAAACTAAAATGAGGGAAATTGTAGATAAACAAGCGCATAATGTCTCACAGATATTTTGTCGAACACTTGGTGAGCTTGTTCTTCGATATCCGGAGAGAGTTCAGAACTTCTGAATTCCAAATCAGGCTCTGTCTTTATCGCTGAAAAAAACTGAACTGAACCCAATTAAACTGAATAATACTGAACTGAATTTAACTGAATACTATTAAATACTGAACTTAACTAAATGCTACTGAACTTAACTGAATGCTACCGAACTTAACCGAGCTTAACAATAATAATGATAGTGTAACATTCTCAAATTTAGGATAAAAAACAATATATCATAAATAAATAAAATCTACACTATATAAATTAGAGATTCTAAATTTGAGAATGTTAAGAGTCAGAATCTTAAGAGTCAGAATCTCATTAAAGCCATCTTGAGGCTTCGTCCTGCCTTCGATTCTCTTACCTTCTCCCATATTTATAGGGAGCAAAACCGCGTGGCGGATCGCTTGGCAGCTGCTGGGCATGGGGGATGTTAGGTGTTTCTACCATTTCCGTTCCTCCTTCTTTTCTGTTACCTTCTCTTCTTGAGGATAGGATTGGGGTCAGTCTTCCTAGACTGATCCCGGGTTAGGTTTTTGTTTGTTTGTTTTTTTTTCTTCCCTTCTTACCAAAAAAAAAAATTAGAGATTAACAAAAAAAAATTAAATTATTTTTATGAAACAATATTTTATGTAGAAAAAAAATAATAATAATTGTGTTAGAGATACATATGGGTCAAATAAATTAAATTTCACTATGACTTTTGTGTTTTGTGGGTCAAACTAAATTATTAGTAATGTAATAGTGTGATTCTTTTTCAAACTATATTAAAATATTGTAAAGATAAGCTTTTATTAATTATGGACACAAATAACTTATTTTCTATATAAAGTAGTCATATTGTATTTTTTTTTTCTCACTAGAGGAGGCTACAAGTTTCTCAAATCTAGGTACAAAATGATTTTCATTTTATAAGTTAAAATCATATGATTTTTGTATAAGTATTTTCAATGTGTAGTATTTGAATAGTATTTTATTTACGATTATAATAAACTATGCTAGAATGTTTATAGTTTCGTTAGTATATAAAAGAGTTATAATTTTATGAGATATTTAAAAGATAAATTATATATATATATCATCAAAGGTGAAAAGTTTATTTTTTTATGATTTTTATTTTTTTATATTTTTTTTTTTTACTAATGCTATTTTCCAATTTCGAAAATAGATCAAAATTTATATAGGCTAATTTTTTATATATATACTATTACTAATATGATTTAATTATTAAAATTTTATAACTTTTTGGTTTTCTTAAATATAAATTTTGGTTGTTGTTGATTGTTTTGATGGAAGTATACATCTCTTTGAATAAGAACAAAATTCTCATAATGTATGCCCATATAAATTTTCTAAATGCAAGTTTCAAAAAAAAAAAAAAAAGACAGTAGACTCACATGTTTATATATAATATTGATAATTAAGTTAATAAATAAATATTAATTTCACATTTTTTTTTCTCTAGCACTTATGAGTGTTTAGTTAATGACTTTACCTAATAAATATTATATATAGGAGGTGAGGATCAAGTGGAAGACGGACTGGAAGAAATTGCTTAATTATATTTTCTTTTGGCATTAGAGGTAATTGGTTAATTAAATATATAGTATGTGTGTTTACATGTTGGGTGCTATGCTTAATTTGATGACAAAAAAAATAAATAAATAAATTCTTGTTGATTTGATCTATGTGCTTGACATGTATACTTGATAAATTGATGATGTGTGATATATGATGACATGAAACTTTGTTATATATTTTACACATGACATGAATGAGAACTTTACATGAGAAAAAAAAAGGCTTACCCATGATAGTATATTCAATGGTTGTAAAATTTTAATTAAGAAAAATTAATTATTATGCTCACGCGAATTATAGACACGGCTTTCCCCTTTCTCTAATAATAAGGTAAGCTGTAAAAGCTCCTTCCTTCAGCTGGTGCGCAGGAGCGCACTTCCGTTTTCCCCTTACTATACAAGGGGGGGTGTAATGAATAGGGATCTCCCGCCAGCAGTCTTCTCTTCCTATCACTTCACTTCGTTCGCGAGATCTGATCTCATCGGACTTCACCGGGCCGGGGGAAGGGGAAAGAATGGGTGGTCCGGGAACAGCAACGGGAGAGGGTATTTGTTACGACATGGTGTTAAGGTACCGGGTATTTGTTACGAAAGGGTACCTAAAAAGGAAAAATAAGTGAAAGGGGTACCGGGTATTTGTTACGATAGTGTACACCCATAGTATGAAGGTATATAAAATAGCAGAACAACCATTGGGTACTACTAGATTGGGATAAGCAGGGCCCAAAATCAAAATTTTCAATAATAAATAATTAATGAATATGCTATTTGGTCACCTATAAGTTAAAGCATAAGATTTATTTTGTATGTGGTGTGCTATATATTTAATTAACTGTCTTATTGAGTTAGCAGCTCACCCCTTGCCACTAACATTTTTCAGGAACAAAGAATTAGCGACGCGTGTACCGATCTGTTCATTATGTTGTGTCATTTTTTTTCTGAGATTTTAGTTTGACTACCTTTAATAATTTTATGAAATTTGAAGTGTTGGATTGTTAATTATTTGACATTATGTTATGCTGAAATTTTATTTTTGTAAGACTATAATGGAACTATCTGTACTCGTTTTCATGGCACATTGAATGGAATGAAATTTGAGTTTTTTTTTTTAATTTATATATAATTTTTTTTTTTAAAAGGTTACATTTAGTGGTATCAGAGCGTTAGTTTTATGATTTTTAGGGAGTTTTTGAAAATAGAGATTCTGGAAAAAAAATCATTTGAAATAATTACGATATATATACATGTATATATACATTTAAATTTATCTCAAATTCCTAGACAAACTTTATGACTAGTTGGACTTAGCTAGACCCATACTTACCTAGACCCACTGCTTTGACTTTGTTGATTTGTTATTTCAATTATTTGTTGTATAACATTTTAAAATTTAAAATTAAATACTAAGGTGATATAAGATTTTCGGGTAATTTTTATTTATTTATTGAAAAAAAAAATATGAATTTGATTATATTTATAAAGTTAGTAGTTAGTAATTTACATGACCACTTCTTATATTTCTTTTTTATAATGAAAACAATTTTTATATAGTACTTGATATATGTGGACACTATTATATGTTCTTTATTTATTGCTTATTATTATTGTAGAAATATATAGATTTTATACCATTAATTTATGATTGAGTATTTTATCAACTCATTGTTTTAATTCCTAGAGTAGCGTTCTACAAAAATATCAAACAAATTATCAAGATGAAGTCTTATTATTTCTTATACAATTTATGGGAAACAAATATTACTTTTAGTGGCTGATGTTAGGGAAGATAAAGTTAAATTATTTATTAAACCATAAATTAACCTTGTCTATGATATATTGTAGGATTATGGCATCTAGGGATATAGCACGTAGTGACCGAGCGTCTAGTGAGGATTCTGTTGAATCCCATCATGCATCCTTTGCACCTCAAAATGTTGGTAATGGTGCTAGGCCTGCAAGCGTACCCGGAGATAATATACCCCAAGGATATCAACAGTTTGCTGAAATGATGAACTTTTTTGCGGCTCGAGCACAAGCCCAGACTCAAGCTCGAGCTCAAACAGATCCTTTAATTGATTATAATTTTGAAAGGTTGAGGAAGATGGGTGCAGACGACTTTGAGGGTACTACTGATCCTACCAAGGCGGAAGAATGGCTAAAACATACTGAAAGAGTGCTAGACAGGCTTAAGTGTACTCTTGAGCAGCGATTAGACTACATTGTTTCATTACTTAAGAGTCATGCGATTACTTGGTGGGAGTCTATCCAAAGAGCTGTCGTTCCTCCTATGGTACTAACATATGAAGACTTTAAGAGGGAGTTTGCTGATAAGTACATGCCCCGAGTATATCGAGATGAAAAGAAAGTGGAGTTTTACAATCTGAAGCAGGGTAACATGACAGTGTCTGAATATGAACTCCGATTTGCTGAACTTTCCAAGTATGCTCTAGATGCAGTGGCGACTGAGGAAGACAAATGTTACTGTTTCGAACAGGGACTGAGATTAGAAATTCAGAGGCATCTAGCTGTCAAGATTACTGATTTTAAGATCTTGCTAGAATCAGCTACTAGATTAGAGCGCGTTTTCCAGGAAGAGAGACGTATAGAGAGCACTAAAAGACGTTATTCAGAGCCTCACGGGGAACAAAGTAATTCTGCAAAAAGAGGGGGCTCATATCTGAATTCAGCTGGGAGATCAGGATTCCAGCGTAATCATGTTAGCCATCGAGGTGGAGGCATTTCTGGTTTCGAAAGATCTAGTGGACAGAGTAGAGGGACCTTTGAGCATAGTTCTTATAGTGCTCCATCTGTGGGTATTGGTCGAGGCTTTAGTGCTGGAGATAGTGTTCCTTTTGAGAGAAGATCTACACCAACACCGACTTGTGAAACATGTGGAAGAAATCATTTTGGGCCATGTTGGAGAGCTGGGAGGATGGTTTGTTATGCTTGTGGAGAACAAGGTCATTTTCAACGCGACTGTCCGACCTTGATAGGTACTAGGGGTAACACTCTTTCTGTTACCGTGGGGCAGAGCAGTATTGGCGACAATGGTACTACTAGTAAAGGTCGTGGAAGAGGTCGAGGTGGCATTCCTAGTGCGAGTGGAGCTCAGGCAACACAAGAACAACCTCGAACAAGAATGTATGCCATGACTAAGGACGAGGCACCTGCTGCTCCAGAAGTCATATCTGGTACTATTTTTATTTTCGATATCTCAGCTTTTGTTTTGATAGATCCAGGATCAACACATTCATATATATCACATGCTTTAGCATTGAAAATACCGGGTAACATAGAGTCACTAGGCTATGAATTACAAGTTCATATGCCTGCGGGTAATAGTGTTGTGGTGAATAGTGTAAGAAAGGAAATTCCGATAGAGATACGAGGAATAGGGTTTTTAGTTGATTTGGTGGTAATGGACTTTAAAGAATTTGATATCATTCTGGGGATGGACTGGTTGTCTCAACATAAGGCAGTAGTGGACTGTTGTGCGAAAGAAGTGGCCATAGAGTCTGCTAAAGGGGAAAGGGTAGTATTTGTTGGTGAACGCACAGTAATTGAATCATGTTTAATATCAGCCGTACAAGCATTTCGTTGGATAAAAGAAGGATGTGAGGCATTTTTAGCTCACATTGTTGATACAGAAGTTGAAGGTCCATGTTTAGATGATATACCAGTGGTGAGGGAGTTTCCCAAAGTGTTTCTTGATGATTTGCCAGGTTTGGCACCGCGTAGAGAGGTAGACTTTACCATTGATACACTACCAGGAGTGGCTCCTATATCTGTTACACCATACAGAATGGCACCAGTTGAGTTGCAGGAGCTGAAGAGACAACTGGAAGAATTGCTGGAAAAAGGCTTCATTAGACCAAGCACTTCACCTTGGGGTGCACCAGTCTTGTTCGTGAAAAAGAAGGATGGTAGTATGAGACTATGTATCGATTATCGGAAGTTGAACAAGGTCACAGTGAAGAATAAGTACCCATTGCCGAGGATTGATGATCTTTTGGATCAGTTGAAAGGAGCCACAATATTTTCAAAGATTGATTTAAGGTCGGGATATTGGCAGTTGAGGGTAGCAGATGTAGATGTGCCTAAGACAGCTTTTCGTACGCGTTATGGCCACTATGAGTTTCTAGTAATGCCATTCGGGCTGACAAATGCACCAGCTGCATTCATGGCATTGATGAACCGGACATTTCAAGAGTATTTGGACCAGTTTGTGATCGTCTTCATTGATGATATTTTGGTGTACTCAAAGACGAAAGAGGAGCATGAGTTGCATTTAAGAACAGTGTTGCAAATCCTAAAGGAGAAAGAGCTATATGCAAAGTTGAGTAAATGTGAATTTTGGATTGATCAAGTAGTATTTCTAGGACATGTAGTGTCTAAGGATGGGGTTATGCCTGATCCGACGAAGGTAAAGGCTATTATGGAGTGGAAGCCACCAAAAAGTGTGACTGAAGTACGAAGTTTTCTGGGATTAGCAGGATACTATAGAAGGTTCGTGGAAGGCTTTTCAGTGATCGCTGGACCATTGACAAAGTTGTTAAGAAAGGGTGTCAGCTATCAGTGGACTGAACAATGTCAGAAGAGTTTCGATGAGTTGAAGAAGAGATTGACATCATCGCCAGTGTTAGTATTACCATCTGGTAGAGGTGGATTTATGGTGTATACTGATGCTTCAAAGCATGGGCTGGGATGCGTGCTGATGCAAAATGGTAAGGTGATTGCTTACGCCTCTCGTCAGTTGAGGACGCATGAAGTGAATTATCCTACACATGACTTGGAATTGGCAGCAATTGTACATGCATTGAAGATTTGGAGACATTACTTATATGGAGAGACATTTCAAATTCTCACGGATCATAAGAGTTTAAAATATATTCTTTCACAAAGAGAGTTGAATTTGAGGCAAAGGAGATGGATTAAGTTGTTAAAGGATTACGATTGCACCATTGATTATCACCCGGGCAAGGCGAATGTTGTAGCAGATGCTTTGAGCAGAAAGACTTCTCAGATGTTGGCGAGCATGAAGGGCCATAATATGACATCATTGGTAGAGTTAAGAGCTATGGATGTGAAAATCAGTGTGGATAAGATGACTAGTTTGATGGCTACACTACAACTAAGGCCAGTATTAGAAGATATGATTAAGGAAGCGCAAGCTCAAGATCCTTATTTACAGAGAATGAAGGTTAAGATCCAACAAGGAGAGAAGCCTAACTATTCAGTACGAGATGATGGAATGATGATGATGATGAGCAGTCGAGTATGTGTACCAGAAATAGGTGGGTTGAGAGTTGAGATTATGAAGGAGGCACATAATGCACCTTATGCAATGCACCCAGGAACTATAAAGATGTATCGAAACTTGAGACCACATTATTGGTGGCGGACCATGAAGAAGGATATCGCGGAATTTGTGGCTAAATGTCTTACTTGTCAACAGGTTAAAACAGAACATCAAGCTCCTGTCGGAAAATTACGACCTCTAGCTATTCCATCTTGGAAATGGGAAAGGATTACCATGGACTTCGTCATCGGATTGCCTAGGACGAGGAGTAAACATGATGCGATTTGGGTGATTGTGGATCGTCTAACCAAATCTGCTCATTTCTTACCAATTCGGCGAAATGATCCTTTGGACAAGCTAGCAAGGCTGTATAGAGATGAGATCGTAAGGTTACATGGTGTTCCTATTTCTATTGTATCGGATAGAGATCCTCGTTTCACCTCTCGATTTTGGCGTAGTTTACAGGAAGCTTTGGGCACAAAGCTGAATTTTAGCACAGCTTTTCACCCTCAGACTGATGGACAATCAGAACGTACTATTCAAACGTTAGAAGACATGATGAGGGCATGTGTGATTAATTTTCAGGGGGATTGGGATAAACACTTGCCGTTAATAGAGTTTGCGTATAACAACAGCTTCCATTCCAGTATTGGGATGGCACCATATGAGGCTTTGTATGGGAGGAAGTGTAGGAATCCGGTCTGTTGGGACATGGAAGGCATGAGACAATTGGAAGGACCTGAGTTGGTACAGGAGACAGTCGAGAAGATCGAGACAGTAAAGAAATGTTTACGAGCGGCACAAGATAGACAGAAAAATTATGCTGATAAGCACCGTCGGGAGATGTAATATGAAGTGGGAGATCGTGTGTTCTTAAGGGTTTCACCTTGGAGAGGAATCGTTCGATTCGGTAAAAGAGGGAAACTAAGCCCTAGGTACATTGGACCATACGAGATCATAGAAAGGATTGGGCCATTGGCATACAGACTAGCATTACCGACAGAGTTATCGCAGATTCATGATGTCTTTCATGTGTCAATGCTAAGGAAATACCGATCAGATCCGAACCATGTTATTTCAGCTCCAGAAATTCAAGTAGTGAAGGATTTGACCTATAAAGAAGAGCCAGTGGAGATATTAGAGACACAAATGAGGAAGCTGAGGAGACGAGAAATTCCAATGGTTAGAGTTCGTTGGAGTCACCACCGATCTCTACGTGAAGCCACGTGGGAAATTGAAGAACACATGAGAAAGCAGTACCCACATCTCTTCGAAATTACTGGTATATAAATTTCGGGACGAAATTTTTTTTAGGGGGGTAGAATTGTAACATTCTCAAATTTAGGATAAAAAAACAATATATCATAAATAAATAAATAAAATCTACACTATATAAATTAGAGATTAACAAAAAAAAAATAAATTATTTTTATGAAACAATATTTTATGTAGAAAAAATAATAATAATAATTGTGTTAGAGATACATATGGGTCAAATAAATTAAATTTCACTATGACTTTTGTGTTTTGTGGGTCAAACTAAATTATTAGTAATGTAATAGTGTGATTCTTTTTCAAACTATATTAAAATATTGTAAAGATAAGCTTTTATTAATTATGGACACAAATAACTTATTTTCTATATAAAGTAGTCATATTGTATGAGATATTTAAAAGATAAATTATATAGGCTATGCTAGAATGTTTATAGTTTCATTAGTATATAAAAGAGTTATAATTTTATCAGATATTTAAAAGATAAATTATATATATATATATATCATCAAAGGTGAAAAGTTTATTTTTTTTTTTTTTGGTAAGAAGGGAAGAAAAAAAACAAACAAACAAAAACCTAACCCGGGATCAGTCTAGGAAGACTGACCCCAATCCTATCCTCAAGAAGAGAAGGTAACAGAAAAGAAGGAGGAACGGAAAGGGTAGAAACACCTAACATCCCCCCATGCCCAGCAGCTGCCAAGCGATCCGCCACGCGGTTTTGCTCCCTATAAATATGGGAGAAGGTAAGAGAATCGAAGGCAGGACGAAGCCTCAAGATGGCTTTAATGAGATTCTGACTCTTAAGACAAACAGCATGTCTATCCGAAATCCTGTTGATAGCCTCCAAATTATCAGACTCCACCGAAAGTCTTTTAACACCCATGCGAATGGCGAGTTTAATGCCAGACAAGATCTCCCAGAGCTCTGCAGTAAAGGAGGAGCCCGTACCTAAGTTATGGGTAAACCCAGCCAGCCAGGCGCCACCAGCATCCCGAAGAACTCCACCAGCAGCAATTCTGTCATTACTAAGGCAGGAGCCATCCGTATTCAACTTGACAACCCCTTCCCTGGGCTTCCTCCAACCAACTAACTGGACCTCTTTAACCGGGGAGGGGTGAACCAGGGGCTCTCCTTCAAAACTCTTTGTAATAACAGAGAGTTTTTTCGAGAAGTAAAACCGGAGGTCAGGAATAAAGACAGTCTTCTCAGCAAATAACTCTTCATTCCTCCATTTCCACATTTGGTGACAAATAATAGCGAAGAGAATAGCCCTGTGCTCCATACTGGCCAACAAATTCTCATTAACGCCTTCAGAGAACCAGTCAATATCAGAGAACCCCATAAAGGAAGGAAGGATGTGGTGAGGAAGGACCCCTTCCCAAACCTTTCTACTATTCGGGAAATCCCTCAAAGCATGGCACAAGGTTTCCACATGGCCGCTGCATCTGCTACAGGCACCAGATACAGCCAAGTGCCTTCTGTGTCTATCTGCATTCGTGAGGAGCCTGTCTTTGACTCCCAGCCATAGGAAACTCCTAATGCGGTAGGGGACTTTGAGGGCCCAAATGGACTTCCAAATTTCCAAAGGAGGATCAGCCCTATTAGGGGTAAAAGCTTCATAGGCCGATTTGCAAGAATAAGAACCATTATTAGTCAAGGCCCAGCAGTGTCTGTCCTTATCCTCCTCCTGATTACTAATCTTCACACCTCTAATATTAAGGAGGGTCTCCAGGCTAAGAAAGGAGTCGAACTTAGACCAGATCCAGTCTCCCTCCGAGTCCACCACATCACCAATTCTCCAGGAGAGGAGATCATTCGGCGGAGGGGCGATGCACACCTCAATCAACGGTTTGTCACCAATCCAGGTGTCATACCAGAAACTAATGGATCTCCCATTACCCACCTCCAAGCCAATCCCTGTACAGAACTCAGCAAAAACAGCACTAAGCCCTTTCCAGAGGAAGGAACAGCTGACAACCCTCTCCTTCGGGCCACCAAAGATTCTATCTTTCCTATACTTGCCGCACAGAAGACGAACCCAAAGGGAGGAGGGGGATTGCCACATTCTCCAAAGAAGCTTCATTAACAGGACTTTATTATTGTCCTTAGCTTGCCTTATACCAAGACCCCCCTGCTCTTAGGCTGGCAGGCTTCCTTCCAAGGGACCAGGTGAATCTTCCTCCCATCCCCAGACTCTCCCCACAGAAAACGCCGATTAATTTTATCAAGGTCGTTGAGGACCGACTCAGGGAGCTTACAGGCTTGCATGATGTGATTTGGAGCAGCGCAGTTGATAGACTGGATTAAAGTAAGGCGACCTGCAAGGGAAAGAGAATTAGCTTTCCAGCTAGCACACAAACCGTTAGATTTGTCCAAAATGTCTTTAAAAGAGGCTTTGGACACCCTGTCACTATGAAGAGGGACCCCAAGGTATTTCCCAAACGATTGAGTCAGGGGAATGCCAGACATCTCACTCAGTCTTCTACACAAGCTATTATCCATATTCTTGGAACAAAGCATACGGGATTTATGGATGTTAATCTTCTGGCCAGAAGCCTCACAAAAGCAGTCGAGGATATCCATCACAGCCTTAATTTGTTCCTCATTACCCTCCACAAAAAGCATGACATCATCAGCAAAGAGTAAATGGGTAACAGGGGGGCAATGTCTGTTGATGGAAACAGGGTGGAGAGTCCCTTTGCTCACCGCCTCTTGGATCAGGTGAGACAATCTTTCAATGGCAATAACAAAAAGGAAGGGGCTCATAGGATCCCCTTGACGAATACCCCTGGATGGAGAGAACTCATCCGACATATCCCCATTGATCATAACCTGGAAAACAGGAGAGGAGATACACTTTCCAATCAAATTCCTCCAGTTCTCCGGGATACCAGCTTTGGCTAAACTATCCAGAAGAAAGCTCCAGTTCAACCTATCATAGGCTTTCTCCAGATCCAGCTTGAGAGCCACGATCCCTTTCTTGCCTTTCTTAATCTTCATAGAATGGACAACCTCCTGGGCAATAACAACGTTATCCATCAATTGTCTTCCAGGAACAAAGCTCCCTTGATTTTGGCTGATAATATCCGGAAGGATCTTCCGGATTCTATTAGCCACAATCTTAGTAATAGCTTTATACAAGACATTACAAAGACTGATGGGTCTCATCTAGAAAAAGGAAGAAGGCTTGGCAACCTTAGGAATCAAGACAAGGAGGGTTTTATTAACCAAACTGATATCGTTCGAACCACCAAAGACACCTAACACAAAGCTGTATATACCCTCTTTAACAGTGTCCCAGTGTTTATGATAGAAACTAGCGGGGATACCATCAATACCAGGAGCCTTAGTGGAACCGATGCTGGAGAAGGCCAGATCAATCTCTTTAAGCTCAATGGGATGGAAAGCATTATTAATAGCATCCTCCCCCAAACGAGGAAAGGAAATGCCAGAGTGGGCACTCTCTAGGTCCACAGCTTCCTCTCTGAACAGGTCCTTGTAGAAATCAAGGGCAAGGCGCCGAATGTCCTCCTCCTCAAAAATCCACTCACCACTGGCGTCTTTAATAGCCTCGATCCTATTTCGCTGTCTCCTAATGATCGTTGAGAGGTGGAAAAACCTGGTATTCCGGTCCCCGTCTTGAATCCAAGCCTTCCTAGATTTCTGGAACCATAGAAGCTCTTCCTGTCTAAGCACAGCTTCCAACTCGTTCTGAAGAGCTCTTAGGTGACCATTCAGGCTATGATCAAAACGAACCTCCAAGCAACGCTGAACACCTTCCATTCTCCTCAAGAGTTTGTTCTTCCTCCTGATAATATGACCAAAAGTATTTTGATTCCAAACAGCCACATTCCTCTTGAATTCCTTAGTAGCGAGGAGAACATCAGAGTGGGGATGCCAATTGCTTTTAACGAAATCCTTAAACTCGGGGTGAGACTCCCAAGCCACCAGATACCTAAAAGGTCTATTACCTTTCAGCCGATTTCCTTTGACCAAATTAATGAGGATAGGGCAATGGTCTGAGTGACGGAAAGGGAGATTAAGTACCTTGACCTCAGAAAACCTATAAATCGCTGCAACATTAGCGTACACCTTATCCAACCTAACAAACACACTATTCCTTTTCCAGGTAAATTTGTGGCCAGCAGCACCCAGGTCCGAAAGCCCGCACATATCCATACTTTGCTTATGATTAAGACACCGGTTCACATAATGATTACCCCCTCCTCTCTGATCACTCAAGAGGGCAATGTCATTAAAATCCCCGGCAACCAACCACGCCTCCACCATGTTAGAGCTAAAAGAATGAAGGATCTTCCACAGCCTTCTTCGGTTAGTCGAAACAGGATCAGCATAGACGAAGGTAATAAAGAAGGGTTTATTACCCGGGTAACACACCTTACTATGGATGAATTGACTGTCCATAGTAACAATATCAATATTGACTTGACCTGGCTTCCAAAAGAGCCAAATCCCCCCTGCCCGGCCAGTAGCCTCCGACCTGACGCAATTCCAATTCTTAAACTTTCTAACCACCTCATCTGCTTTGGCTCCACTAACCTTGGTCTCAAGAAGGACAAAGCAGGAAGGGTTAAACTGTTTAATGAGATCATTGACATGAATGCGGGTAGCCTTGCTCGCCGCACCTCTAACATTCCAAACGAAGAAGTCCATCAGAGGGGGAGACTACAGACGCAGGCCCAAACCCTAGATCAGGTATTTGTTTGGGGCTCCGGAGAGCCTAGAGGCGGTCCCAGAAGGACCCCTTTTATCCAAAGAATTCAAACCATGAAGGTTCTTTTTAGGTTTCCCTTTGGGATTCTTCATGTTTAACTTACTCACTCCTATAGTCTTACCAATAGGAGCATCAACAGGAGGATGTAGAGTACTCGCCTCCCTACTCAAACCCTTCCCAGCTGACAGGATAGACTGGGGAATCTCTTTGCCTTTAGCAGAAGCATTAGAGACAAAGAGAGGATTAATAGAATTACCCAGACTAGAGGCATGCTCTACCGACTCCAGACCAGGCATGCTTAAATCAATCTGCTTATCAGAAGGATCCGAGTCTTGATCTTCCTCCATAGACAAAACACCGAACCTTGACCCGGAACCCGAAGCTGAGTCCACTCCAGTCTCAATCCCCTTCTTAATATCCGGGGGTCTGACCTTGATCTCAGGAGCAATCTGGAGAGTAGTCATCTTCGTACTGATATCTGGTGAATGATTAGCATTAACATTAGCCCGTGGCTTCCTTCTCACTGGCCTCTTGGCAAGCATCCATGGGCCAAAGCTCCTTACTTCCCCTTGACTCTTCTCAGCTTCGCCTATGATAGGTTGCACCAACTCCTCCATGGGCCAAAGGTGAAAAGTTTATTTTTTTATGATTTTTATTTTTTTATATTTTTTTTACTAATGCTATTTTCCAATTTCGAAAATAGATCAAAATTTATATAGGCTAATTTTTTATATATATACTATTACTAATATGATTTAATTATTAAAATTTTATAACTTTTTGGTTTTCTTAAATATAAATTTTGGTTGTTGTTGATTGTTTTGATGGAAGTATACATCTCTTTGAATAAGAACAAAATTCTCATAATGTATGCCCACATAAATTTTCTAAATGCAAGTTTCAAAAAAAAAAAAAAGAGACAGTAGACTCACATGTTTATATATATAATATTGATAAATAGTTAAGTTAATAAATAAATATTAATTTGAGTTAATAAATAAATATTAATTTGAAATAAATACTATCTGTACTCGTTTTCATGGCACATTGAATGGAATGAAATTTGAGTTTTTTTTTATATATATATAATTTTTTTTTTTTAAAAAAAGGTTACATTTAGACTTTAAAATAATTTTCTTGGACATTAATGAACTTATAATAATAATAATGGTTCTAATAAATTTAATAATATCAATAATAAATAAATATATTATTAAAGATAAAACTAAATTGAATATCAAATAAAAGCCCGGGATGATAAAATCTTGGCTCGATAAACGCCTATGAAATTAAATAAAAATAAATCTAATTTAAATTAAAAATACAAATTACATACAAACATAAATTTATATATAATTTAAAGCCTATGAAATTAAATATAAATCTTCATATTAATACAAACTCTTAACTTTTTATTTTAATTAAGGGTTAAAGTGCAAAAATAACGCTTGGGTCAGAAGTAATTTTACCTCTAACGTCTAAAATGGTGGAATTTTATCCCTAACATTGATAAATTGGATAAATTGGATAAATTTGAGAAATAATTCATAATATGGATGCAATTCCTAATTTTTAAATATGGATGCATACTTTAGGTTTTTTTTTTATTAAACCATATATACTTTAATAAACTATCATTTCTTGACTTTTATCTTTTTTTTTTGGTAGAACTTTCTTGACTTTTATCTAATTTATAGATAACGATAAACTATAAATAATAATAATAATAATAATAAATAATGATAAATTATAGATAAATAATAATAATAATAAATTATATATAAATAATTATAATATAATAAATAATGATAAATTACTGAATACTGAAACTGGATGCTGAAACTGAATGCTGAACTGAACTGAATTGAACTGATTGTTACTGAAATTAAGTGATAAAGAACATGGCCTCAGTATCAGTTGGCTGGGCGGATACGTCATCCTCTTACACCAAAATTGGCTCTTTTCTTAAAAATTGGAAAAGAAAATTTTTATAGAAAGGGTAAAATTATCTAAATAGAGGCAGTAATAAGTAATTTAGAGGCGGTAAATAGAAACAAAAACGTGGAAACATAATTTTTACAAGACATAGGAACAGAAATGTGAAGAAACATGTAAGTATTAAAAGTATAGGGCCATATTTATAAATATTAAAATATATAGAGATAAAGTATCAAAATAGGTTTATGTTTTTTGGGGAAGTATTAATTTATGCTCCACGTATAAAATATCACAAATATAAGCTTAACGTTTAAAAAAGAATACCAATTTAGGCCTCGATAACGGAACGAGACACGTGATTGATATTGGTCCGTTAAGTTCTGTCAATTGTATGTGGAGGGAGAAATCAGAACTTAATGGTGCAATAGGAATGACCAGTAGTTTTCACCTAGTCAGTGACTGACCAAGTGAGTTTGGTTCGTCACCATTAGATTTAGGTGGTATAAATCTGAACCCTACATTGATTTTAATCTCCACCATAAGATTTAAATAAGTTTAGATCTAACGGTGATTGACCAAATTCACTTAGTCAGTCACTGACCAGGTGAAAACCACCGATGGAATGACGTGTCTAATCCGTTATAGATACATAAATTGATGTTACCTCCGTTTCATAATACATGTCATTTTATATGATCAGTACATACGTTCAGTCATTTTTTTCCAGTTATAAAACATGGATTTATAAAAATTAATTAGAATAATAGATTTATTATAGAAAAATAAATAGTGGAATCAATGAATAAGGGTAACAATGTCTTTTCTCTAATATCCTTAATTTCTATACAATTCTCTAAAACGACATGTAATATGAAACGAAGGGAGTACCATTTTTTAAACATTAAACCTATATTGATGTTATTTTGTACGTTGAGCCTAAATTAATATTTCTCTAAAAACCGTAGATCTATTTTTGTACCTTATCTCAAAAATATAATAAGCCTAATAATAATAATAATAAATTATAAATATATAAAATAATTATTGATAAAACATAAAAGATGTATAATTTATAATTTCATAATTGTAATTAAAATAGTCTAAAATAATAATAACTAAAAAAAATTAAAATAATTATTCCACCATTAAAATTAAATTCTTTATGTAAAAAAAATTATAATTTAAAAAAAAAAATAGATTCATAGCAATATAGAAATAGCCCAACCAAACTCACAAAAGAACAGAGAAAAAATAAATAGATTCCAGAAGCCTCCATAGCATTCGAGAAAACGCACAAAAGAACAGAGAAAAAATTGAAAATAAACCCAGACCAGACTCAATATGAAGAAGAAACGTACTGACTCGAAGAAGAAATCGGAGTAGCCAGACAAGAAATCAGAGTTTCATTTCAGTTTTGAGAAGAAGATTAACAAATAAACAGAAAGTTTTTGTCAAGTCGGAAGATCGTTTTCAATCTCAAGAAAATTACTAATCGGAGAAATTATGTGTGGTAAGTAAGTTGTTTATATAGAATTGGATCGGTGACTTACGTTTCACTGAATATGAATAAATTTCAGTTTTCAAATTTTGGAATAGCGTTTAAACGGTATCTTACTTAAAAAAGTGGGGACTAATAGATTATTTACCTTTTTCTCTATATAAGATTGTCCAAGCAAAGCTTCATCCAAGTTTGATTTGTGTTGAGAAAATGTGCATATCTGCATTTATTTGGCAGGCTCACCCTCTCTATCCTTTGCTTCTCCTGCAAAACAGAGATGAATATCACAACAGGCAAGTTCTGCAATTATGGTCTATGAGAAATGGTTCTGCAATTATGGTCTATGACATGAATATATATACACTTTTCGTCGTTTGACACCCTGTACTTAAGCTAAACTTGTCGGTTTTAGACTTCTGGTATCCTTATTTGCTGCAAGAACTACAAACAGGGAGCACCTCGAATAAGAATATAGGAGGTCTAAAATTGACAAGTTCAGTAGAAGTACATGGTGTTAAACGATAAAAAGTACTAAATTTAAGTGTATAATTATGTATTAAACTATGTTTTTGTGTTGGGTGGATTGTATAAATATATATATATGTACAGGAAAACAAAAGCAGTGGCATGGTGGGATGGGTGTGATATATTGGGAGGGAGAGATTGTGTAGCAGGAGGAACATGGTTGGCTTGTTCAAGGTCTGGCAGGGTAGCTTCTCTTACCAATGTTAGGGAGCTCCATAGCCGTCCTGATGCGAAAAGCAGAGGAGAACTTCCTGTTCTTTTCTTGGAGGTAAAGATAATTTCTGTCTGGTTTGGGGCAAAAAATCTAGCCCGTAGCGTATATTCCTCTCGAGATACAGTGGCGGAGCTAGGGAAGAGGGTTTGGGGTGCATTGCAATTGCAGGCTTTGCAGCATTCCCAGACTCTCTTTTCAGGGGGAGGGCCGCCTGAACCATCCCTCCTAGGGTGGATTCTTGTGGCGAGAGTCCCCTCCCTCCACCTCCTGTTGATGTATAAATGGTAATGATTGGTATAGGCCTAGGAAGCACCGAATTTTTAGAAGGTTAATGTACGAGTGTCAGACACTCTGGGGACATGCGCCCTGCACTCCAAAATAAGTGTTCCCTCTCTTTCCTTTTGTACAGGGGACACAGCTTCTGAGTTAATTAAGTACAATATAAGAGAAAAGAATATAGGAGCAGCCCCTTTTCTATAGTTTCAATAATTTGAAGTATTAAATGTTTCTTTTTGATGAATTAATCACTCGTTATGGACGTTATTTATAGTTTATAATGACTTATTAATCTTAATAATGATATATATAAGATTCCACCCCTTCCAGGATAGGTTCCGGAGGCCGGGAGTGCAACGGACCACGTGCACTCCCCTCCTTCCACCACTATTGACATATAACTGGTAATATTGGTATAGCGTTTACATGTTGAGAGCAATATTGAGCCCCTAAAGAAAATATTGCACCCCAACTCTCTTCCCAGGCGAAGGCCTCTTGGAACCACCCTTTTCTAGAGGTTGGACCTCCGCCGCTTTTGACATATAACACTCACCTCCGTCTGCCACTATCGACATATAAATGGTAATGTTGGTATAGTGTTTACACGTTGAGAGCAACATCGAGCCCCTTCTAAAAGCTAAATTGCACGTTCTAAAAGAGAAACGTTAGGAGTAGAATTGTACCTTAATCCGATTTTTATGTTATTGACTTCATTGTTTTCTCTGCATCATGATAGAGTTCAAAGAGTCCAAAAGAATTTGCAGAAACACTGGTGAAAGAGGCTCATCAGTACAACGGATTCAACTTGATATTGGCTGATATTTCATCCAACACCATGGTATACATCTCCAACAGACCAAAAGGTGAAGCAATTGACATTCAAGAGGTTCCCCCTGGCATTCATGTTCTTTCCAATGCAAAGCTCGACTCTCCCTGGCCTAAGGTTACAATTTACCGAACAATTCTTTCTTCTCTGAAAAACCGTACGGTATTCATCTTTTGTCTTTTCATTCAGGCCCAGCGTTTGAAGCTGAATGTTAGGGATCAGCTTGATAAATATGGCGACGGAGAAATACCTGTCAAAGAGATGATAAAGATGCTAATGAGAGATACAGTTAAAGCTGAGAAAAGCAGGTTGCCTGGTATTTGTTCTGGTGATTGGGAATACAGCCTAAGCTCCATATTTGTACAAGTAGATACCCCGCTGGTATGTATGTTCGACACGTGATTTTTCCTATTGTATGCAGAAGTAATGGCATCTTTCTCAAGTTTCTAATTGGTTTGTCTGGTTTTACAGGGACGTTATGGTACAAGAAGCATTATTGGATTGGCAGTAAGAGCAAATGGAGAAGTAAGCTTTTATGAAACATATCTTGAAGATGATGAGTGGAAGGAGCGGACTGTGAATTATTGTATTTCAAAAACTTGATAAATTTCATTGGTAAGAGCAAACAATGGCGGAGCCAGGGAAGCGGGTCTGTTTGGGGGTGCAATTGCAGCATCCTCATATCCGCCTGGAATCACCCGTCCCAGGGTGGAACCTCTGTCCGCCAATGAGAGCATATGTTAGTACTATAAGTGAAATAAGGGTTGATGTATTCTGTCAATGCCGGTTGGCAGATCAAAATGTTAATGAAGTCCTAATATCATTATATCAATGAAGAAACCTATTGTGAAATGTCAGCATCATTGGCTTTTTCTTAAATTTACCAATGTTCAATCCACTGATTCCATGAGGAGCAGTATAGAAAGAAGTTATTGCACTCCCTATGGTTATTTCAGGGAGAATAGATTTAGACTCCATGTATAAAACCGTACAATGTTAGTATAAACATTTTGTAGATTGAGCAATTTCAGACTATTACTGGCAAATCCAACAGAAGTCTTACCGATAATTTGGTTCGGTATTTGCACCACCTAAACTCCAGTGTCTTCCATGTGGATTACACGGTTACATACGTGGAGTCTAGTTTTGTTCTGCCACAATAGCTATAAGGCTAAGTTTGTATTTTAGATGGCGCAAACATGAAATCAAATTAACAGAAATTGACTTCTGTTGGATCTCCCGTTAAAAGTATCTGAAATCGCACCATCTACAAAATGTTACTGCAAACATTGCACAGTTTTATATATGTTCTCCATCAATAATCATAGGGCTAAATTTGTACCTTATCTCATACCTTTAACTGTGAAAGTAAAAAGAAATCTGATCTACCAGCTTCAAACAAAGTAAAAAGAGCTTAAATTCAAAATAACGTCAGACTCTCTACTGCAACGAAGATACAAACATAGTCTTACAGTTAATGAATATGGATCTATGTTGGGACACGCGACACGGTATCCGACACGGACACGGGAAACGTCATTTCTTTAAAACACAGGACACGGATACGTGGGGGATACGTGTAAATAATAAAAATATTGGGGCACATTTATAAATATTAAAAATATATTTTTATATATGATTTTTTATAATATAACTAAATATATTAATGGCTTTAAATTAGAATCGATAAGTTTTTGGCTCTTCAGGAAATAAGAATCGATCAGTTTCTGGCTCTTCAAATACCAGAGGAATAAGAATCGATCGATAAGTTTCTGGCTCTTCAGGAAATAACGCGTAAGTCTTACCCCCTCCCTTTTCTGCAAAAAATTCATCCGCCATTGTCTTCTATCTACAGCAGCGATTAATCGGAGTTTTTTTCTCCGGGTGTCCAATTTTTCGAAATTGCGGAAACGGCCCCGACACGGTGTCCCTGACGTGTCCGGCCGTTTCCGTGTCGGAACCGTATCCGACACCGGATACGTTAGGGTAGAGCCGTGTCCGTGCTTCAGAGATATGGATAGTTGCATTTAGAGATGCGAGAAAGCGGACTATCTCATATGTTAGAGAGAAACCTGCCTCTTTGACAGCCCTCGAGAGATCATTCAGGGCAACCAAAAGCTTTATAACAACCCGATAAGCAGTGAGATCAAACAAACAATTTGAGCCCTCCATTTCCCAAACCACAGCCAATGCTTCCCTGTGAATCAGTGTAGTATACATAACCACATTTGGCTCATGCCCAGATTGTTTAAACCAAATGAATAAACTCTCCACGAACTCGAATTTTCCAAGCCTAATGCAAACTTTCAGTATAGCAGTGCAATCCTGATGGTTTAAATCCAACAGCTCTATAACAAGAGTGTGCTTATCCGGATTCTTTCCAGGCTCTAGTATCAACTTTGTGTAAATGCTGGGGTCTAACATTCTTTTGTTGTGCTGAGAAACCAAGAGGATTTTCCAAGCTAGGCTTAAGCTTCCACCTCTAATAAAGCCCCTAGGGGTCTTTCTCTGTCCAATTTGCCCGGTTTTTGAGGTATCCTTCCTTGGAAAAGAGACGATATGGCTTCAATTTCATCGGATTCCCAAACAATCTCACCATTTTTACCATGTTTTGCTTCGAATTTGTCTGCTTCTAAATTCCCCTCTTCTTCATCGTCTAGAATCGAATCCAATTGCGAGGGATGGATACGAGTGGTCGGCTTTTTTAGGAACAAATTCACACCAAAGTCAGAAGGTTTTTTGGTAGCTTTTTTCAGCAGTGTACTTTTGCATACGGATTTCCTCTGTTTTTCTGAGCAGAAAATTTGATCTCCAATGGCAGAACTGGATGTAGATTCATGGACAAGTATTTGGAAATCATTTCCTCAGTAATAGAAACTAAAATGGGGGGAAAATTGTAGACAAAAAACGCATAATGTCTCACAGATATTTTGTCGAACACTTGGTGGGCTTGTTCTTCAATATCCCGAGAGAGGTAAAAACTGTGTCAAATCACAAGTGAGAAAAGGGCATCTAAGAACAAAGATGATCCAGCTCCGAATTTCTGAATTCTGAATTCCAAGTCAGTATCAGTTTCTGCAAAATGGAATTTCAAAATTCCAAGTTGTAACCATTTTTGGATAGGCTTTAGAAAGAAATTTGGACCTCTTCCTATCTCTCCATTTTTCTTCATTCCGGGGATTCATTCTATCTCGACACTGTCCACTCTATACAAACCGTTACAAGCCCATCAGCTTATGTCTGGTTCATCCCGTATCACACATTGACTCTAATACCAATTATAAGATCTAATACCACATATAGAATGGCTAGAATTCGAACTCTCAACCACATGGTATAAATGCCTCTTGACCAAGACATTGGACCGTTGAACCCCAGTTCGAGACCATCGGCCCCACTTCTAGGAAGGATGGCCTCATTTTTTTTGTGAGGTGGCCCCTCATTTTAAGGGCTCTAGCCCTCATTTTTTGTAGCCTCCATGTCGAGAGGTCATTGTAAGTCTTGGGACCTCCAGCCCCACCTCTCTTTTGGGGTTTTGCATCCTATAAATAGGGGTTTAAAGTCTTTTAAGTTAGAGTAAGAAAGAGTTAGTGAGAGAAAGAAAGAAAGTTATAGTGAGAGAAAGTCTTAGAAATTCCAGAAATAGAAATTTGATAACTCTTTCTAGAGATAACTTTAGACTAGTTTTCAACTATATTAGTCTTGTAATTGTCTCGGTGTCTAGAGATTCCAACCAATTTGCAGCATTGTCCTTTAAAGAAAAAAGTAAATAATTTCAGTTTAATTATATCTGGAGAAATCTCATTCTATTTAAGCATAGAGCAATGTTTATTAAATTTAATTAAATAGGAGTTAGGATCTTCTCTAGGGTTGCTGCCGAATTGGCCAACGCCTTATAATAGTTGGATAAAAGTTGGTCTGATCTCAAAGTTATTCGTTGTTGTTGCCATGGGCTCCAATATACTTAAATGATTTTCGGTCCAACAATGAGTGAGTAACTCTTGCATAGTTTGAGGTTGAGCCATATCGACTTCTTCCTCATTTTCTTCCATGTCTTCCATGTCTTCTTTTATTCGGTTGTTATGGTTCCTACGACAAGAGTGTTCAATTTAGGATCAAAAGGAAGACTATGAGGCCAACTATCACTTCTAGTGATCATAAATAAAACTAAAGAAAAATTGCACCAAAAAATTGATGCTTTAGAAGTGTATCGTGCAACCAAGTAATAGAGAGTACGTAGGTATCGTCCCCATGAGATTGCGCCTATAACTAAATATTTTAAATGAAATTCCTATTATCTAAGCAATGAAAATTAAATTGGGTGTGCTTGAAATCTATGTTATCTAAAAAAACTAGTAACTAAAGGTTTAATTTGAATGATAAAAGTCACTAGATCCAGGCTTCCCTTAATTTTTCTTTATAACTCACTAAAATTTCTATCCAAGTTAGTTTAGTAAAATTTAGAGACGGTGATTATTTCCTAAGTAATAATCTAGCTTTGGTCCTGTCGTGAATAAGGATACAAGGAAATCATTAAGTTCTCATGAAATAGCCTCAAAATTCAAGTCCTAAAACTAAAACTCCAAAATTGCACCATATAGACACGGGTCTAAACTATGTTTTTCCGTTAATTATTCTAGTGTGTGTCAACCAGAGTACTAACTAAAACTAGCTAAATATTGATCACTTATTTAACTAGAAAATAAATCTTATAGTTTAATTCTCTTAATTTGTACCTATGAACTTGGATTCGAACTATGAATTAATTGCTTAGGTTACGGCATAGCCTAGTCACGGGGAAGTCAGGTCATGATGTGCGTGAAACTAAAATAAACAGAAAATAAGCAAGAAATCATGGTTAGAAGAAGAGATGGGTGAAGAGAAAACGAATCTGAAAGTAATTGAAATTGGCTGAAATTAATAATAAAAACAACGTTCATTTGAAGCTTAATGAATGAACTCCAAACTTAAACTTAAAACAAAGTAAACAAATGTTTAGAAACTTAAATTAAAATAACAAAACGAGCTAGAGAGAATAGAGAGAGTACAAAAAATAACAAAAACTACTTAAGACAACTAAAAACTAAAAAGCATTTATTTGTAGGAGTTGAAAGATCTTCTAGATAGATGTAAATACAACATAAGAAATTTGGATTAGCTTCAGACTCCTCCTTTAATGGTTCTCTTCAATCTTGATCATGAAATTCGAGCTTCTAAGTAGGATCAGAGTGAAATTTTAAAGAGTTAGAATAGTTCTTAAATTCTGAAATTTTGTCGCTACTCACTGAGTATTAATCCTACTCACCAAGTAACATCTTCCATTCGAGTTCAAGAGCCTAGATAGACAAATACTCATCATCGAGTAATATAGGCTACTCGTCAAGTACAACTTCTACTCCTCGAATTCAACGATGGCATCTTCCAATTTACAATCCATAGCTCTACTCACAAAGTAATTTTTTGCTCACGGAGTTCCCACTGCCTGAAACTCTCCGAAAGTGGCCTGCAATCACCTGAAATTACTTGAAATCCGCAATGAGATGTAAATCTAATAAAAACCTCTTAAACAATTGCTAAAATAGCCCAAAATAAAACAAAGAAGAAAGTAAATTGGACTTGTAAAACACTATAAAATACGAGGACAATAATACACGTGTTTTCATCTTAAGCCAACAGGGATGTCTAGAGCAAAGAGGACCGCCAAATCAAACTAAATGGGAATAAATATCATTCAGGACACGTGGACCAATGAGATGTACTCTGAATTCTCTTCGGATCAAGACCCTTGATTCACGACTATGATTAAGGAATTCCAATTCAGGTATATTACCAATTACTTAAAATACGTCCATCATCCAGGAATCGACACTTATCCACCAAAGTAGCTAGGGCACACACCTTACACCGACTACCGGATTTTTCCCTCACATCCTATAAATAAAACGCGAGTTCATAATCAATGTACATATACACATCTATTGCAATTTACTCTCAATTGCTTAGTATTCTCATTCAAAACTCCACTCACGTAGACATTTAGTAGAATCGTCGGTCAACTACCTCGCCTTGATCATTTTTTTCCTTACCTCAAACATAAAAGAAGCTATTGTAATTATCAGAGCACTATTGCAGAAATGCTTTTGTATCAACATATGAGATAAAAAAAAATTAAAAATATCCAAATACTTTATCGAGATTAAAGGCATTTGATCTCAAAATCTATTTTGAAATTATAAAAAAAATAACAGTAAAATCTTCCAAATTTTTTACTATTATGTAATTTATGCAAAATACCTAAATAAAATATTTGAATTTTTTTTAATGATATTTCAGATTAACCTAACTTACTAATATTTTATCTCAATTATACCATTTATAACGTTAAAAATATCCAAATAATTTATCGAAATTAATGGCATTTGATTTCAAAATCCATTTTGAAATTGTAGAAAAACAACAAAATCCTTAATTTTTTTTCACTAACTACTATGTAATTGAGGCAAAATACTGTAAAAAATATTAATTTTTAAAAAAAATATCGGGTATTATGATTTGAATGCAATCAGGTGGTTCACGGAAAAAATAGGCTCGGAATTCATCTAACTTCATAAAGGGTCTATTCGGTTCTAAATGGTTTCACTACTAGTCTATCGGTTGGAGTTCGGTAATTGGGCATCAACAAGCAGGTTCGAGTTCGTCATTTTTACGGTGGCTATCTCCTCCGTCTTGTCTTTATAAGGTAAACTGTGATGCTTCTTTTTCTATTTGGTCTCATCTCGCGGCGTTCGGATTGGTGGTACGCGATTTAAATGGGATGGTGGCTTTATCTGGTGGGGTCCTATTGGAACAGTATTGCCAGCTTTGTATGCCAGATTATTGGCAATTTTATCATCAGTACATGTTGTTTGAGAAGCTGGCTTTCATTCTATCTTATTTGCATCAGATTCTTTATCTGCTATTCGTCTGTTACGTGGCGACGAAAATGTGTATAATTGGGTTGGCGTAGTTGTTTTTGACATCTTAGAGGAGGTTCAAGCTTTTGCATATGTTGAATTTATTCATGAAAATCATTGAGCAAATACAGTTGCACATAGACCTGTTCATGGGCCCGAATATCCTCCCAGACTGGTGCCCCTTGGGCCGGGCCTGGACAATGAAAATTGATTTTAGGTCTATCCGATCCAGGCCCACTAAAACCCACCTTTATTTTGGTCGGATTTGAGATTGATAAAAATAGCACGGGCTTATCCAACCCGACCCGCCTAATAATTAATAAATTTATATATTAAATATTTACTATTAGGTATAATTTTTATTTTATTTAATTAAAATTCATGTATATATTTTTAGTTGGATTTATGTAGGTTGAGCTTGGGATATCATGTTTAAGCCTGAACCCAGTCTAGTACAAGCCCGCCTAAATTGATAGCGGACTGGCATGGGCTTGGACTGAATGTTTTCACCTAAAAGCTCGTTACTCCGAGCCCGAGCCCAACCTAGTACGATCCATAAACGGATCTAGTTGCACATAATCTGACTGCTTGATATGTTTCTCCTTCACATGAGAAAATACTTATCAAAGATTTCTCATTGTTTGTTTCATCTTATATTCAAATCGATACTATTATTTCTTGTTCGTACAAGTTTTCTCTTTATAAAAATAAAAGAAAAAAAGAAAACCTCAATTATATAGTTTATAAAGTTAAAAATAAATTTGATACTTAGACAAAAACGATGAGTTTTACATTAGCCCAAAATTGGATTTTTTTTTTTTTAAGAAAAATTGGATACTTCAAATCTCCAAATTAACATTCCATATCTATACACACTATATATTATAACATTCCATTTCTATACACACAAATACTATATATTATAACATGCCATCTATACATTCCATTATTATATAATATAGAAAATTAATTTGTGACAACTTTATACACATTCTAAGCCACGTTTTTTCATGCTTATATGGAAGTAGAGAAATATATGGAAAAGTGATATATATAGCTTTTGAAACAATTAAAGGATAAATTCCCACATTGGTCCAACATTTTCGAGGATTTCAACTTTGTGTGTAATTGAAGGCGAATCAACTAATTAATATTCTGAGTGATCAATTACAAAAATACCCTAACATAAAAAATAGCCGTAACATTAGCTGCCAACAATAATTTTATCTCTAACGTCTAAAATGTCTAAAATGATGCAATTTTACTCATAACGTTGGAGGAAAGAACAATTTTATCACTAACGTTTGATTTGGGTGAATTCCAGATATCATTATTCTGCACAAGTTGTCTATCAATTGGTTCTAAAAAAATGTACATTTTTTATGATTTAATAATAGAAATCGAGATTAGTATTTTTAAATTCGATGAAATATTTGAAACTTTTTAACAAACTCGTACAAAATACAGTATATTTTTAAAATTATTTCATGTGTATTCATATGTTTGTGATATGTTACTGATAAGTGATAAAATGACGCATATGTGAAATGTAAATGACAAAATTTATGACTGAGAAGACAATTTAATGAATTATTTCTCAAATTGGTCCAACTTACTAATGTTATGGTAAATTTGCTCTACCAACGTTAGAGATAAAATTGAACCATTAGACGTTACGACTAAAATTGCTCTTAAATGTCAATATTGAGAGTATTTTTTGGCACCTTATTTCGCACAAATTTATTGTGATTTGATTGATTTGCAAAGAAAATCACAGTTGCAAATAGGGGTTTGTGGTTTTTGAAGTTTACAAACTCAATCATTCTTTCAAAAATTGTTGTCGTAACTATTTACCCCAAAAGAAAGCGATTTGGAACAATTAAAAATACTAACTTTACAAATTATCTAAAATTCAGTATCTAATTTTACAAATTAACTAAACCATAAATATTATTTGATCGAAAAATTGACTCATATATCATTTAACTGCAAAATTTATAAAATACAGACTCATGTTTAAAACCTTTTAAACTATATGGATTATCTTTTTAACTTACAAAGTTTTTTTTTTTTTTACTTTTCTTTTATAATTATTTAGTATTATTTTAATTATTTCCTTTTTATATTATTTTATTTAAAGATGATTTATTATTTGGGTTTGTTCATCCTTTTTCGGATTGTGACCCTAAACGTATTTGTAGGGGAGAAGCGAAGAGTCTTAAATTAAATGCGACTAATATAAATATATTTATTTTATTAAATTTATTTATGAAACAAATATCACTAATTACATTTAAATTAAATAATTAATGCTTTATTATCAACAATTCAAATCAACCCCAATTCAAGGTGACTTCCTTTATTCCCAAAATTTTAAAAATAATAATAAAATAATGTTTTACAAGTAGATTTTGATTTGTTTTCTCGCTTGGAAACGTTAAGGTTAAGGGTCCGTTTGGTTTGCTGTTTGCTGTTGCAGATTGCTGATTGTTGTTTGCTGTTTGCCGTTTGCTGTTGTCGTTTGTTGTTTGATTGATTTTTAGTGTTTGGTAAAATTATGATTGCCCGTTACTGTTACGATATAAATGACTAATATGGACATGACTTAAATTGATAAATAAATATATAAATTTAATTCAAAAATTAATAAGATAATGCAAAATAATTACCGTAAACCTAACATTAGAATTATTATCTCCCAATTTCATTCATAAATCTAACATGTATTCAAAAGCACCAATTTCATAATTAATTATCCATTTTTTCCATTAACAATACACATCAAGTGATCGCGATTTCGTGCCGCTGCTCCTAGGGTTTCTACCGCCGTCGATCTCCGTCGTTCTCTTGCCGTCGCCGTCGACCTCCGATCCTGATGGTGCTCGTTTCGACCTAAGAAAATAGAGTAATAGATGAGAAAGACAAAAGGCGATCTTGCGTTGGAGAAAGGCGATCTCGTGCTGTAGGGATTCTGCCGCTGCTCCTAGGGTTTCTGCCACCGCCGATCGTTTCTGCCACCGCCGATCTCCGCCGTTCTCTTGCCGCAGCCGTCGACCTCCGATCCTGTGCTCGTTCGACCTAGAAAGAGAAGAGACCTTGTGTTGTTTTAATGGCGTTTTCCGCTGGTAGGGGTTACGGTGTCGTCGACGATCCGTTGAGCTTTCCGCCGTCGCCGATCTCTGTTGCCGCCGATCTTTACTAAAGGGTTCTGCCGATCTAAAAATCCAGAAAATAATGACCAGAAAATAAGCCTATTGGTTAAGTCATGTGATAATAAGGGGTTGTGTTCATTGGTTTATTGGCTTTTAAGCATTTTTTGTTTCAAGAGTATGAATTAAGAATCTCTCCCGTATGAGGAGTTTTTTCCGGACAATTTTATTGTAACTTTTCCGTGTTCAGATCTAGTCTTTGTATTCAATTCAATGGCAACCTCGAATAATCATAATATGATTGATGCGGTGGATAGAAGTATGCAGTTGGGGCTTGTGCTTGAAGCATATGATGTGGTTCAAACGGCGCCGATTCAACGATGGAGCTTTCTTGGGCGTTTTTTGAAGGAGAGGATTATAAGAACCCAAAAAATGCCGAGCGTTTTGGCTGACATCTGGCAACCGGCAAAAGGTTTGATGGTGGAACTATTGGGTCCTAATCTATTTCGGTTTGATCTATATCATCCATGGGAGCGTGAACGGATCTTAAAAGGAGGCCCTTGGACTTATGACCAACATCTTTTAATCATGCAGAAACTTGAAGGGGATGTTGTTCGTGGTGATGAAGAACTTATGTTTACGGAGATGTGGGTTCAAGTTCATAATTTTCCAAGTGGTTTTATGTCAGAAAGGGTGGTTGTTTTGATTGGCAATACTTTAGGGAGTTTTGTTGAATCGGATCCGAACAACTTCAATGGCGTCGGCAGAACGTACATGAGGGTTAGGGTTTCTCTTGATGTTCGGAAAAGCTTGTGTGCTTCTATGCCTATTAGCAGAGCGGGTGAGACTCCGCAAACCATTAGGTTCAAATATGAACGCCTGCCTATATTCTGTTTCTTCTGTGGTTGTTTAGGGCATGCTGAGAGATTTTGTCTGAAATTGCTTGATGTGCCTGATCCGGCTACTGTCATATGGCCATACTCGGTGGAATTACGTGCTCTGCCCCGCGGGTTGCAGCCCCCACCTCAGTCAAAGTGGCTCTTGTCAAATCCGCATGAAAGGGCTCGTCCGTTGGAAAATATTGAGGCCTCGGAAAGTTCTAGTGGAGGTATTATGAAATAAGGAGTTGGATCAAAGACAGTGTTGAATACTGTTTCCTTGTTTGAAAATAATAAGGGGATGGCCTCAAAGCAAGGTGAAAAGAAGGATAGCCTTGTTGTAATGGAGTTAAAGAGGAGAAGAAAGGAGGAGGTGATTGAGAATAAAACATCTGATATGGTGATGGATACAACGCTAGTAGTGACTGGTTCAAAAAACTTTCAGCAGGCGGGCTCTGGAGACCAGACCCGCCAAGGAGAATGAGTACGTTAAGCTGGAACTATCGAGGTATGGGCAACCCTCGAACAGTTCGTATGTTAAAGAACTTAGGGGGTGTTTGGTAGCTGCTTTTCAACCTCCTGTTTGCCTTTTCACTTTGAAAAGGAGAGTTTAAGGTGTTTGGTTAGACACCTCCTGTTTGCCTTTTGTAGCCGAAAAGTAGCTTTTTATAAAAGCAGGGAATCCCTGCTTTTTGGAACAGCAGCCTTTTCAAACAGCAAACAGCAAACCGTAACAGGAAACAGCAAACAGCAACAGCAAACAGCAGGTAAAACAAACGGACCCTTAGTTGCTAGGTTCAAGCCCGATTTTATTTTTCTGATGGAGGTGAAATGTAACCGCGAGAAAGTTGAGGTAATAAAGCGTAGTCTTTCTTATTCTGGTCTCTTTTTCATTGATCCTATTAACCAAGGTGGAGTTTTGGCTTTTTTTTTGGAAAATTAATGGTTCAGTCAGTTTGTTGCGGGCTTCTAGAAATTTTATTGATGTCAAAGTCTCTTTACTGGGTTTACCGGAGTATCGATTAACCGGTTTTTATGGTTTTCCTGAGCGTTCTAGAAGGTCAGCTTCTTGGGAGATGATCCGGGATCTGTGTAGTAATTATTCTTTGCCTTGGGTAATTATTGGAGACTTTAACGACATGGCTTTACAGAGTGAGAAGAGTGGTGGCCGCAGACATCCACCTTTTTTAATTAATGGTTTTTCTGATGTGATTGAGCAATGTAATCTGTTCGAGGTCCCAATGATTGGACATGCATTTACTTGGAAAAAGAGTAGAGGCTATCATAATTTTGTTGAAGAGAAGTTAGATCGGGGATTAGCGTCTTCCAGCTGGTTTCAATTGTTTCCTTCGGCCAAAGTTATTAATGAGGAAGCCTCGGCCTCTGATCATTCAGCTCTTGTGCTGTGTCCGACCCCTAGTGAAGGGGTGTTTGTTCGCCGGTTCCGATTCAAAGTTGCTTAGACTCAAGAACCTGATTGTCGTGAACGGATTGTAAGCTCCTTGAATGTGAATGCCTCGGCTGACATTTTGGTTCGGCAGGAGCAGTGCGGGCATGCGCTGTATCAGTGGGGAGCTGAGTTACACAGTCGGTTTTCTTCCAAACTTGTGGATTGTCGAGCTAAGATTAAAAGGCTGCAGAATCGTGTCGATGGGACTGGTCAGGCGTTACTGTTAGAAGCTCGAGAAAAGCTGGAAAATATCCTGTATCAACAGGAATTGTACTGGAAGCAAAGAGCAAAAAAATTGTGGCTGGCTGGCGGTGATATGAATTCAAAAAAATTTCATGCAGCTGCTAATAATAGAAGGAAAAAGAATAGCTTTGCGAGGCTTCGTGATCTAGATGGCGAATGGCGCAGTTGGGGTGCAGGTTTGGATTCTGTTATTCTCTCTTATTTTACTCAGCTTTTTACCTCGAATGGTTGTGTTTTGGGGCCTATTATTGAAAATGTGGTGCCAAAGTTGTCTGTGGAAAATTGTGATATGCTCTGTGGTGTGTTTAATGCTGTGAAAATTAAAGAAGCCTTGTTTTCAATGCACCCTGACAAAAGCCCTGGTCCTGATGGTTTTAACCCCGGTTTTTATCAGAAATTTTGGGATGTTGTAGGAGGTCATGTTACTGAAGCATGTTTGTTATGGTTAAATTCTGGATTGTTGCCTGATGAGATTCATGAAACTAATATTGTATTAATCCCTAAGAAATCGAATCCTGAGATGGTTTCTGACTTGAGACCGATAGCTCTTTGTAATGTGATATACAAAATTGTGTCAAAAGTCTTAGCTAATCGGTTAAAGAAAGTGCTTTATGTTCTTATATCTCCGTCCTAGAGTGCCTTTATCCCTGGCAAACTTATCACTGATAATGTTATGCTGGCATTTGAGGTAAATCACTATCTCCATCAGAAGACTAGAAGGGTTTCAAGTGGTATAATTGCTCTTAAGCTTGATATGTCTAAAGCATATGACAGGATGGAATGGAGATTCCTTCAGGAGATGTTAGTGAAACTTGGTTTCCCATCGAGCTTTGTTAACCTATTAATGCAGTGCGTTACAAAGGTTAAATATAGGGTTATCCATGGGAAGCATGTTGTGGGCCCTATTGTTCCACAGAGGGGGCTCCGTCAAGGGGATCCGTTGTCACCGTATCTTTTCATTATCTGTGCGGAGGGTCTTTCTCTCTACTTATCTCGGCTAGAGTCAGAGGGTCAGATCCGAGGTTGTGTTGTTGCGAACCAAGCGCCAGCAATCTCTCATCTGTTCTTCGCTGATGATAGTTACTTATTTTTCGGAGCCAATCGATCAGAAGCTTCAGCAATTAAACAAGCTCTAAATGACTATGAGTGTGCTTCTGGACAGAAAATAAATTTATCAAAATCCTCTATATCTTTCAGTCGAAACTGCCCAGATGGTGAGTGTGCTGAAACTAGTAATATTTTGGGGGTTTCCGCTGTAGCCCTCCCGGATAAGTACTTGGGTCTACCTTCGGTGGTGGGAAGGAATAGGGCACAGGTTTTTGGCTTTGTTAAGGATATGGTGCGGGCTAGACTGAAGAGCTGGAAGGCCGGATTTCTGTCAAGAGCTGGAAAGGAGATTATGATCAAATCAGTAGTGCAGGCGCTTCCTACTTATGCTATGAGTCTCTTCCTTTTTCCTGTGAATATATGTGATGACCTTGAGAAGCTGATGAATTCTTTTTGGTGGGGATCAGATGGTTCGGGTAAAGGTAGCTTACATTGGAAATCGTGGGATAAGCTGTGTTGCCCTAAAAAAGCTGGTGGAATGGGGTTCAGAAAATTGCATAATTTCAACTTAGCTTTATTGGCTAAACAAGGTTGGCGGCTCAGCTCAAACCATGAGTCTCTTGTGGCTCGAGTTTTTAAGGCTCTTTATTATCCGAATTGCTCTTTTCTTGATGCATCATTATCTGATGGGCCTAGCTTCATTTGGCGTAGTATTATGGGTGCTCAAGAATTGTTAAAGTCGGGTATTCGTAGATTTGTAGGGGCGGGTGGGGAGGTCCGGATTTGGGATGACCCGTGGCTCCCTGACGATCAGTTTTCATATATTGAAAGTGAAAAATTCGATGGGTTAGGGGTGGAAGTGGCGGCTGATCTAATGGAGGAGGGTCGGCGGTCTTAGGATGTTGGGTTAGTTTCGGGCATTTTTGCTCCTCGAGATGCAGATCTTATTCTCCGTGTCCCCCTATCTAATCGGTTTGATCAAGATGTGTGGTATTGGAAGGGATGACCGACGGGGCAACTATACAGTTAAAAGTGGGTACAGAAAGCTTATGTCTGGATTTGGAACAAATTGGTTCATTGATTCTCCTCTATGGAATAAAGTTTGGAATCTTAAAGTGCCCCCTAAAGTTAAGAATCTTCTTTGGCGGGTTCTTGCTAACTGTTTCCCTTCTAAAGTCGCGCTGAAAGCCCGAAGGGTTCCTATCTCAGATTTATGCGAGCTCTGACATGGGACGGTGGAAGATTCTTATCATATTTTTCTCAGATGTACTATGGCTCGAGCTATTTGGACTATTTCGCCTATTGGGGATGTGGGAACCCAATTTCAAAACATTTTTTATTATTGGGGTTGGATCTTCTCTAAACCGGTGGAGCTTGTTGAGCTTGTAGCGGTTTTATGGTGGATTATTTGGGGTTATAGAAATGACATTGCGTGGAATCGGAAGGATTCACAAGCTTCGATCCTGTACCATTCGGCCGGCTCATTTCTACAGGCCTGGAAGAAAGCGCAGGCGTCGGTTTCTCCTTCAGGCAGTCCGGCTGTGCCAAGCCTGACGGTGTGGCAGCGTCCTCCAATTGCCTTCCTAAAATTGAATGTGGATGGTGCGTCATTTGCAGACGAGAATGTGGCTGGGTTTGGTTGTATTGTTCGGGATGAGTTGGGCCGTTTTGTTGCGGCTAAAAATGGATCCTTGCAGAATTATCAAGATGCATCGTTCATTGAAGCGCTATCGGTCCGTGAAGCTCTTAGTTGGATCAAAGACCGCGGATGGAAGGATGTAATCATTGAATCAGATTCTTTGATCGTGGTACAGTCTATGGCCGCCCGTTAGAGGTTTCATCTCCTTTTAACGCCTTAGCCAATGATTGTCATTTTTCTTTGAACGAGTTTTCTAATTGCTCTATTCGTTTTGTCTGTCGTTCTGCAAACTCTGTTGCTCATTTGTTAGCTAGAAGTAGTATCTTACCTTTACATCGGGGTGAGTGGTTTTCTTTACTCCCTGATTTTATTTGTAATATGCTTCTTCTTGATTCTTAATATATGCTTATTTGGTTGTCAAAAAAAAATACATATCAAGTGATCAATATATTAAATGGTCGGAACTAGTGATATTCATTGTAAATGAAGAACTCATATATGTGTAATTTGTCTTTTGTAGGATTCGCCCACCCATAAATAATATCATATGACTTTAATCAATTTTCAGGGAGATGGACAAGGGTATTTAAGACATAAAATAGTTAAACGTAAAAGTAGTTTAAAAAAGCAGTAAAATACTGCTGATAGAAAAGGCAGTTGTTTTGTTGTCAAACAGCAATAGGCAGTTACAACCAAACAGTATAATATCTGCTGTTTAAGGGTGAAAGGCAAACAGCAGTTAAAAACACCCTCTAAATTTCTATGATCTCGTATATTAAGGATTAATCTGCCTTTTTTTAGGTTAAATTTGACTCTTATTTTATTTATTATATATAGAGAGAGCATAAAGGCCAAATTTGACTCGTAACGTTTCGATGAAGTGCATATTAGCCTTACTGTATAAAATTGTTCAAATTTGACCATAACGTTTCCAAGCAAAATTAATTTTAGTCATACGTTACAAAAATTTGAAAATGCTGATTTGATTGTTACTTAACTGTCACATCAGATCTTCCAAACATCAATTATGTCTATAATATTTAAGGGATATTGTGCAAAAATACCCCTAACGTTTACAACCATGAGCAATTTTACTCCTAACGTCTAAAATTGTGCAATTTTACCCATAACATTGACAGTCAAAAGCAATTTTACCTCTAACATTGTCAAGTTGGGTCTATTTGAGAAATAATTCATCAAACTGTTTTCTCGGTCATAAATCTTGTCATTTACACTTCACATGTTAGTTGAATATATTATAGGTCCTGATTCTTAATTAAAATTAGTTAAACTCGCATTGACCAGTCATTAACTGGTAAAATATACTAAACTGTCCGCTCATTACTTCAAGTATATTTTTGAGACAAAATGAAATTTAGGTACCAACATAAAATTCAAATAGCATAGGTGTAATTTACTCGAAAGTTAAAATAACACTTAAACCGGTTTTTTCAAATTTCCTATAACGTAAAACTAAAATAGATCCTGTTTGAAAACGTTAGAGTTAAATTTATATTATTTCATACATTAGGGTTAAATCGTATTTACGTTATAACTATTTTATGGTCATGTTTGGTAAAGAGCGTTTTGGGATAAAAAGAGCGGTTTTGACAAACTTTAGCGGTTTGACCACTGAAACCGCTGATTGGAGTGTTTGGTGGAGAGAGGTTTGAGAGAGAGTTTTGGGATGAAAACGCTAATTTAGAAAAAGCTCTTAAAAGGAGCTTTTTCAATTAGCGTTTTGCAATATTAAAATTAATAGACTTCTTTAACCCTAATAGATAGACTCCTCCTCTTCTCCTGCGCCAAAATTAAAAAAGAAATGCCCTTATCCGTCTTTTTGCACAAACCGCTATTATCAATCAGCTAATTTTTATCAAACAGGTCTACACAAACAGCTGGTCAAATCAATTAATGTAATCAGCTAACAGCTAACGGCTAATGTAATCAGCTAACAGCTAATTCGCAAACAGGGCCTATATATTTAAATATATATATTAACAAAAAAAATTGTAATATTCCCAATAATTTTGATATTTTTGTCTGTAAGGTGGAAATTTTTCTATGAATTTTATTAATATTTTCTTTCTTTTTTCTGGTTGAGTGTAATTAGCAAAATTTAATCCGTTAATTAAGTAAAATTTAATCCGTTAATTAAGTAAAATTAAATGGTTAAAATTTATTAAAGAAAATATCAAAATTCTATAAATACATTCTTTCCTTCTTCATTTTCTAGTTTAATCAAATTAGCACATGACCAGTCCGTTGAAGAAATCGCCGTCGGCTCCGCTCCTCCATCTCTCCGCCGTAGGAAGAGGAGCCGCCGCTTTCACCTTTCTTCCCGAAACTATGAATCGCCGCAAAATGGCGGCGCTTCTCTTTTCTTTCATCTCCGTTGTGCTAGTCATCTATTTCTCTCTTTATTCATCTCATAATCCTACTATATATCTCCCGGAGGTGCTTTTTCCGTCGCCGGGATTCTCAAGCCGTAACTCAAACATCGTCGTTTCTTCTAATCTTCTTGTACAAGATTCTGGATTTTCCCCAATTTATTACGTTCAGGGACCGAATTTCATTCCTACTGTGTCTATTTTGTGCCCGGATTGGGAAGTTCTTGTCATTGTTGCGCCGGAAAAGGATCTCGGAGATGATGATGATTTCACCTGTGTTTATCCTAATAGAGTAACGGCTCCGGCGAGTTTTTCTGGAATTTTGCCGTCTACTAATCGGACAACATTCAAGTGCGATATTCCTAAAGCTGCTCGGCGGAGGACGCCGTTTTACGCTCCGGTATTGAAAAGATCATCGGATAGGGAATTTCCTGTTCCTTGGCCATCTTCACCGCCGGAAAAGCTGATCAGATATAAAAATGTCGTTTACGAGTCGTTCTCTACGGAAGACGACGTCGTTGTGTTCGTCAAAGGTTTGAATAACCGACAAGGGGTCAACCGGTCACCGGCGGAATTCAATTGCGTGTTTACCGACGGAAAACACACCGTTTTAACCGCCGTCACAAGCTCAATTCAGGAGGTTTTCCGATGTCACCACCCGGAATTTCAACCGGCGGGAAAAGTCAAGGTCTCCATTGAAATTTTGGAGGGAAAAAAACTAGTCCCCTCTGTGGCGTACTACACACCCTACAGGCGCAAGATAGCAATCTCACAGCAGAAACACCAAATGTGCGCCACGACGATGGTTTACAATGTCGCTAAATTCTTGAGAGAATGGGTGACGTATCATTCTACAATTGGCGTCGATAAATTCATTTTATACGACAACCAGAGCGACGACGACTTGCAATCCGTCGTAACAGAGCTTAACGAAGAAGGTTTTGACATCGAGACGTTTCTATGGATATGGCCGAAAACTCAAGAAGCGGGGTTCTCACACGCCGCATTACTCGCCAATAATTCCTGTAAATGGATGATGTATGCCGACGTCGACGAATTCATCTTCTCACCATCGTGGGAAAACTCAACCCAACCCGATCACGACATGATCGACTCTTTACTTAAATCAATAGAAGAAGAAAATCTCGGCGAGTTATCGATCAAATGCAACGAGTTCGGCCCATCGAATCAGCAATCCCACCCTTCTGTAGGAGTGATGCAAGGGTACAATTGCCGACGAAGATTCGACAACCGTCACAAATCGATTGTTCTACTAAAAGCAATTGATTACTCGTTGCTTAACGCGGTACACCATTTTCAGGTAAATCGTAATTACACGATAAAGAAAGTGGGATTGGAGACCGCGGTGGTGAATCATTACAAGTATCAAGCTTGGCCGGAGTTTAAGGCGAAGTTTAGAAGAAGGGTTTCGGCTTACGTGGTGGATTGGAGGCGAACAGTGAACCCATTGTCGCAAGATAGGGCACCGGGATTGGGGTTTGAGGCGGTAGAGCCGCCCGGGTGGGAAAGTAAGTTCTGCGAGGTTATCGATGAGAGGTTGAAATTAATGACAGAAACATGGTTTGGTATGAAAACTGAAACAGGATTAATAAGAATGCCATGGCAAAGTTAATTTTGTAATTAAGTTTTTTTTTTTGTGTATTATAAGAGGATTTTAGAAGAAATGTAAATTTTTTAGGTGACAGTAGACAGAATTATAATTTTTAATTTCTTCAATCAATTAAGAAAATGTAAATAAGAATATAAGAAATATTTTAATTAATTTGGGGTTAGTGATAATTATCTTGATTAGAATATAAATCTTTGAAATTAATTTATTAATATGTATATTAATTTGGGGTTTAATCCATCATTCACCTGCTAAACTTGTCTAAAAAGTTTGATTGTGTCCTGAACTTTCAAATTAATATAATAGGTCTCTCCACTTATATAAAATGTCTAGATAGTCTCATTAACTGCAAAAAAAACTTATATACAGAAGTGTGTCGCACGCGTTTTGAAAAAGTAAAACAATCAAGATCGGGATATGAGATTCTAATATTACAGAAGTCAAGTTTTATAGTTGAGCAAGTAAGAACTTTCTTTTTACTATGTTTTAATTTATTCTGTGAATTATGTAAATAACATTCTGAGGCACGTGCAATATATTTTCCGCATTTAACTTACTTTTTTATAACCGGGTGATTAATTGATTACGTTTTACGCAAGTTTATGAGGCTAATTGAACAATTTATGCAAGTTCAAGAGGCTATCGGGACACTTTGAAAGTTCAGGGGTCAATCAAGTTTTTTAAACAAGTCGAGGAGGCAAATGTATTAAGCCTTTGATACATCATTT
The DNA here is from genome assembly GCF_963576675.1 of Euphorbia lathyris. Lineage (NCBI taxonomy): Eukaryota > Viridiplantae > Streptophyta > Magnoliopsida > Malpighiales > Euphorbiaceae > Euphorbia > Euphorbia lathyris. The sequence continues at coordinate 81,453,804 of NC_088916.1, forward strand.
GCTTCTTAAACTTGTCTAAAAAGCTTGATTGCCTCTTGAACTTTCAAATTGTTCTGATAGTTCCCTCAACTTGCATAAAATGTCCAAATAGCCCTTTCAACTTGCGTAAAATGTAATTAATTAATCACTCGGTTGCAAAAAAAAGTAAGTTACATACAGAGGTGTGTTGCACGCTTCTTGGAAAAGTAAAACAATCAAGATCGGGAATAAGATTCTAATATTAGAGAATAACATTTTAAGGCGCGTGCAACACACCTTCCGCGTGTAACTTACTTTTTTTGCAACCAATTGATTAGTTAATTACATTTTATGCAAGTTGATAGGGCTATTTAGACATTTTATACAAGTTTAGAGGACTATCAGAACAGTTTAAGTAAGTTAAGACGGTTATCGAGACACTTCAAAAATTCAAGAGGCTACTCAACTCTTTTTTTTTTTTTTGACAAGTAGTAATTATTTTCTGTAGAATATATGACTTTTTTTTTTAATATATGCCATATGAAGTTGATTTTTCTTGTTCATAATTTAGATTTTTCATTCGGACTTTTTGCAATTATAATTACATTGTAAATGTGTTAAAAATTAAGGGTAAATTACACCCATGGCCACTGAACTTTACCCATTTTCACATTATGGCCACTGAACTTCATTTCTTCCCAGTATGGCCACTGAACTTAACACTTTTTAACACCGGTGGCCACTTAACGTCTCAAAATGATCGTTGACGGCTAAAAATAAAAAATCCAAAGCGTTAATGATATTCTAAGGAACTTTAATTCTTGAAATTTTTCGTTTTGAAGTCATTTGGGTATTGTTTGGTTAGGAGAGAGAAAGTAAATTTTTAGAGAGAGAGAGCTCCAAAAAATGTGATTTTCGAAAATAAAAAATGTGGTTTCATGGTAAATGTCGTTCTGAACAACTTTAATTCTTGAATATTTTCATTTTGAGGTCGTTAACGATCGTTAACGGTCATTTTGAGAAGTTAGTTAAAATTGAGTGACCATCGATGTTAAAAAATATAAAATTTAGTGGCCATACCGAAAAGAAATGAAGTTCAGTGGCCATAATATGCAAAAGGGTAAAGTTCAGTGGCCATGGGTATAATTTACCCTAAAAATTAACTAATTGAGAAAATTGCCTACTGATTCGATGTGGAGAAAATTAAAGTTGTGGAAATTGATTTTTATATTTATTTTTTTGGTAAATAATCAGATTATTCGGTTTAAGGTTGTCGAAGGCACCCCTTTAGGTGGTTTCTGTTTCAATTAAGATTTTCGGTATATATTAGAAATCGAACTCAAAACCTAGCTTAAGCGATTAAATGGCATTTCCACTCAAGCCAACTTTAATTGGTTGTGGAGATTGAATTTAAAATCTCTCTATAATTGGCTTAAGACATCATGGGCCCCTGAATTTGTTCCAAACCGTCAACTAACCTCTGAATTTAAAAAATGTATTATTGACCCTCTATACTTGTTTGAAGTGAACATTTAACCCTCGAAAATTCATGTGGGGGAGTAAGATGAGATTTAAAAAAAAAAATTGAAATTTCTACACTTTAAGCAATAGTTAATAGATCACTTTAAGAAAGTTCAGGAGGCTAATTCAGAGAGTCAATTGACCACTTTAAATAAATATATAGAGTCAATAGAATATTTTTAAAGTTCAGAGATCAGATAACTTTTTGGAACAAGTTCAGGAGGCGCATGATGTATTAAGTCAAAATAATTATTTAGACATAGAGAAAGGGTGTACGGAGCCGTTGCACTAGGGATGCAAGTAGGGCGGGGATTCCCCGTCCCCGTCGGTGACCCGTCCCGACGGGGACGGGAAATCACCGATAAGAATCCCCATAGGATGGGGATAATTTTATCCCTCGTAACGGGGATGGGGCGGGGATGGGGAATCGTATCCCCGTCCCATGGGGATCCCTGACCCCGCCCCGTTAATCCCCGATGGAGAATTCCCGACGGATCCCCAATTATTCCTCATTATAATTAAAAGGCTTAATGCATATATCCACACCTAAACTGGGCAAGTTTTGCCTAATGGACCCTGAACTTTTAAAATAACATATGGTACACCTATAGTTGGCTTTAAAAACCTATCGCACACCTATAGTTGGCTTTAAAACTTATCACACACTTATAGTTCGCTCATTCGGACCTCCTAAACATAAAATCGTTGATCTTTCATCTTTGACGGATGAGGTGGCATACCGAACGAACTCACGCGCTTTTCTTTTTTTTCTATAACACGCATACCACCTCGTCCGTTAAAGACGAAAGTTCAACGATTTTGTGTTTAGGAGGTCCGAATGAGCCAACTATAGGTGTGTAATAGATTTTTAAAGCCAAGTATAAGTGTGCAATAGGTTTTTAAAGCCAACTATAGGTACGTGATAGGTTATTTTAAAAGTTCAGGGTGCCAATAGGCAAAACGTGCAAACTTTAAGGGTGTAAATATGCATTAAGCCTAATTAAAATTATACTTTAAATATTATTAATCTATAACATTTAACTTAAATTAAATAGACTTATTTCAAATAAAAAATTAAATGGGAAAAATAAAAGATTAGTTAAGGACTAAATGAATATTTTTCCTAACCTAAACTAAAGACATAATATCTCTGTCATTCTTTCAAACAAAAACTAGAATTAGAAAGGAGAAGAGAAAAGAGATATATACTGTTTTTTTTAAATATAAATGGTGATTCCCCGCAAGGACGGTGATGTGGAATAGAGAAAAAGTGTTTTTAAACGGAGATGGAAATCCCCACAGGAACGGGGATAGGGGACAAATTTGTCCCCGTCAACTCGCGGGAATGGGGATGGGGAATCCCCGACTAGTCGGAAACGGGGATGGGAAATGCATTCCCCGCTCCGTCCCGCCCCGTTTACATCCCTATGTTGCACCTATCCGGATACCACTTTATAAGAGATGGTTCCGGATAACTTTCTGGAACCAATTGATGGGGAAGGGGAATAAGAATTCCATTTTTTTTCACAAACTTAGTCACTGTTGATGACGTAGTGGAATATTAAAGATTCGTTGCTATTAGTTGATTCGGCGCACGGATACCTTACTAGTAAACTTCAAAACTCCAAGATTTAAAAGGAAAATTACATAAAAGCCTCCCAAAAATAGTAAATTGCATTCTCGGAAGCCTAAACGAATGATTTTAGACGAAAAAGCGCAAACATCACCGCCATAGGTTCCAAAAATGCAAAAAGCCAAAACTCAAAATTTGGTAGTAATTACAAAACTGCCACTGTATTAAAATTTATCGAATTGCTCCATGAACCCGTAAGCCAATTCTTCAACAACATTAATTATCAAGAGATAAGATGCAAAAATACGCATAATGTTTACAGTGAAGAGTAATTTTACCTCTAACGTCTAAAATGATGCAATTTCAATCTTAAAGTTGGCAGCTAAAAGCAATTTTACCTCTAACATTGACAAGTTGGAACAATTTAGAAATAATTCATCAAACTGTCTTCTCGGTCATGAATCTTGTTATATACACTTCACATGTGCGTCATTTTATCTCTCATTAGTAACAGATCACAAACATATGATTAAATGTGGAAAAAAAAATTAGTGAAATTTTTTAAAAAATATATTATATTTTGTACGAGTTGGACAAAAAAATTCAAATATTTCACCGAATTTAAAAATATTAATCTACAATTCTATTATTAAATCACAAAAAATATGATTTTTTTTTAAATCAACCAATGTGCAATTGGTGTAGAATAAGGAACAAAATATGTGTTTTATACTAATATCTGAAATTGATCCAACTTGCCAATATTGGATGTAAAATTGCACCATTTTAGATGTTAAGGGTAAAATTACTCCTGCATGTAAACGTAAGTTAAAGGTAGTTTTAGATGCGACTCGATTAATTAATTTATTTAGTAAAAGAAATAAAAATTCCTTTTTTTGTGGGTAAGATATTAAAAAAGAAATAGTTTAATTTGGTAAGTTGCTTGAGATTTGGGGTTTGATCACATTTTTTAGATGAATTTAAGGCAATAAAATAGGGCAATTATTGACAAACTTGTAATAGAGAATTGACCCATTTGAAGATTTAGAAAAAGAGAACAAACAAATATGTCTTCTTTAGCCGTCTTTGAATGTTCTTATATTTGTTTAGTAGTCTTGCCACCTCATTTTAAGTTTGACCAACTAGTCTTTACTTGCCAACATTATCCACTTGTATAGAATCATCGCGTGTTTGTTAGAATAGACATAGCTGGTGAGATAGAGATAAAAAAAACACGATATAAGTTATCTCATGTTTGTTTGAGAGATAGAAGAGTGAGATGGATGAGGGATAAATCTTTTACCCCTCAAATCCTATATCCAAAAGAGGCTGGTGATATAAGGAGATGGGGATAAACTCCTACGATTTTAATAGGATAGAAAAGTCTATCTTATCCCCCAAATTAATGTTATGTAGTTTAAATAAAGTTAAAATAGTAAAATGTATTATTTTATCTTTATCTCTATCTCACATACCAAACATTGAATAATAATTCTAGACTAACATATTTTTATCCTTATCTCAACCATCTATATATAATATAAAACAGTAACGATGGAACTGAGGTGTCACTTCCTCCTTTTTTAGTGATAAAAAATTTAATATATTAATTTTAATTGTATTATTATATTTATCTATAAAATGATTATTTTATCCGTACTATATCTAAAAGTTTTACAGAATTTAAATTAATCCCTAAAATCTCTACAATTCTCTACGTATCTATCTATATATAATATAAAACAGTAACGATGGAACTGAGGTGTCACTTTCTCCTTTTTTACTGATAAAAAAATATAATATAATATATAATATATTAATTTTAATTTTATTATTATATTTATCTATAAAAAGATTATTTAAAGTAAATGTGAAAATAAAATAATAATATTTAATTTATATAGCACATTTATGTCATTAATTGTAATTATTAGATTATATTTTTATTAATATTTATATATTAAGATGAATCCGTGCATCGCACGGGCCAAAAACTAGTTTATCCTTATTCATATCCCAACCTTTATCCTTATCTCTATCCCAATAGAATACCAACATTTATCCTTATCCCAACCTTTATCATTATCTCTATCTCAATAGATAAGCGGCAAAAATATCTTTAACGTTTACAATCAAGAGCAATTTTACCCTTAACATTTAAAATGATGTAATTTTACCTTTAATATTGACAGTCATAAACAATTTTACCCTTAAAATTGGCAAGTTGGGTCAATTTCAGACATTATTATTTTGTTTCTTATTCTGCACCAATTGCATATCAGTTCGTTTAAAAAAAGATTTCGTATTTTCTGTGATTTAATAATAGAATTGGAAATTAATATTTATAAATTCGGTGAAATATTTGAAGTTTTTTTATGTCCAACTCGTACAACAGACAGTATATTTTTTAATTTTCAGGTCTAATTATATGTTTGCAATTTGTTACTAATGAATGATAAAATGACATACATGTGAAGTGTAGATGACAAGATTCGTGATCAAGAAGACAATTTGATGAATTATTTCTCAAATTGATCTAACTTGGCAACGTTAGGGGTAAATTTGCTCTTGGCTGTTAACATTAAGGATAAAATTGCACAATTTTAGACGTTAGGAGTGAAATTGCTCATGACTGTAAACATTACGAGTATTTTTGCAACTTATCCCTAGGATCATTTACAATCAAATATGAAAGAAAAAAAACACATCCTCCTAATCTTGATTTTTTTTTTACAAAACAACGTTGTTTTCGGATAGCGGTGGAACAAGAACTAAAAATTCAAGAATCAATTAAGAAAAATTTAAGAATAGATATAAAAATACTTTTAACATTTACATTCAGGAGTTATTATACAACTAAAAATTCAAGAATCAATTATGCAACTTTATCCTAACGTTGGCAATCAAGAGCGATTTTACCATAATGTTGGTAAGTTGGGTCAATTTCAGACATCATTATACAACACAAATATTTTGTTCCTTATTATACACTAATTGCAAATTTGTTGTTTCAAAAAAAAAATCATATTTTTTCAGATTTAATAATTGAATTAGAGATTAATATTTTTAAATTGGGCGAAATATTTGAATCTTTTTTGTCCAACTCGTACAAAATACTATATATTTTATTTAACAAATTGATTTTTTTTCCAAGTCTAATCATATGTTTGTGATCTGTTACTAATTAGTGATAAAATGACGCATATATGAAGTATAGATGACAAGATTCATAATCGAGAAGATAGTTTGATAAATTATTTTTCAAATTAATCAAACTTATCAACGTTAGAGGTGAAATTGTCTTTGGCTGCCAAAATTACGAGTAAAATTGCATCATTTTAGATGTTATGAGTAAAATTGCTCCTGGTTATAAACATTAAGGATATTTTTACATTTTATCCCAAAAATTTAATAAGGAAACACAGATTTTTTGGGGATTCAGAACGAGTGACGGAAAATCCGTAGTACTGCCTAATTTCTCATAAATTTTTTAAAGAACGAAATTACCGACTAATTTTTTATGTTTAGCAACGGAATATTCATTGGAAAATCTAATTTTTCATTATTTTTTCTCGGATTTGGAGATTCGACGGATTTTCCGTGACTCCTTATAGTTCCTCCCTTGTTTTTGGATTAAAATTCTCAAGTAAAGTTTGGTTAAACTTCTTTTTAAAGCTAAAGATCATGTTTGGGTTATGTTTTTTTTTTTCACAACACGTTAAAGTCCATTGAAATTTGATTTCCACCGTCCATTCGGTGAAAGCATTCTGGTTGGTTATTAATTAATACCTTGTAAAAAGTTTTATACAAACCAATTCATAAATCCTAAATCCTAAAAAATATATCTCAAACCATTAATTTATAAATCACAGTTTTTAAAATATATTAAAAGTAATAATATACTTTTTTTGAAGAGAAAATATATAATTTTTATAAATGAAGCATCATTACATCAGCAGCTAAAGTTTGGTTTAAGAACACAGGCTCAGCGTGCCAAAAGCAAAGTGTAACCAAAGACAATGCCTCCCTTTAGTGACATGGGCAGCTTGGTTGGCAGACCTACGATTAAAACAAATTGAAATTCCTGAATTATCAGATAACATTCTACGACACGAGGCAACCACAATCCCATATTCCGATTGATCAGGGGCGTCCCAAGAGCAGACCTTTTGCGTCTGTTTCAAAGATGATACGAGTCCAGTTCTTGTCTCGTGCATGTTGGAAAGGCTCTGTGAAGACCCATTGCCTCCGCCAATCTAGAGTCAAGAACACCATTCCAGCATTCAGCAAAAGCGTACACGAACTGCCCTTCCTAGTCCCGCTCGACACCTCCAAGACCAGTTTTGTTTCGATTTTTACAGCAGGTCGCATCCACATTACACTTTCAGCTTCCCACCTGAGGCGTCTTCCACCGAGAAATTCGTCTATTTCCACCATCAACGCCAGGACTGTGAACTGATACAATGCGAAACTGCTCGTAGAAAGCATAACATGACTTGGCTGCAATTCGTGCCGGGAGATGTTTGTCCTCCCAAAGGCTCGAGTTCCGCAAAGTAATAATATACTTAGGGGGTGTTTTTGGTTGCTCCTTTTCATACTCCTTTTTGCCTTTTCACTTTAAAACGAGAGTTTTAAGTGTTTGGTTAGTGACCTCCTGTTTGCGTTTTACATCTGAAAAGCAGTATTAGGTGTTTAGTTAGTGATCTCATGTTTTCCTTTTACACCCGAAAAACAACATTTTACAAAAGCAGAGAATCTCTGCTTTTTGGAAAAACAGCTTTTTCCAACAGTAAACAGCAAACCGTAACAGCAAACAACAACAAGAAACCGTAACAGCAAACAGCAACAGCAAACAGTAGGTAAAACAAACAGGCTTAGGACCCGTTTGTTTTACCTACTGTTTACTGTTGTTGTTTGCTGTTACGGTTTGCTGTTGCTGTTACGGTTTACTGTTTGCTGTTGGAAAAAGTTATTTTTCCAAAAAGCAGAGATTCTCTGCTTTTGTAAAAGACTGCTTTTCGGGTGTAAAAGGTAAACAAGAGATCACTAACCAAACACCTAATGCTGCTTTTCAGATGTAAAAGGCAAACAGGAGGTCACTAACCAAACACCTAAAGCTCTCCCTTTTGAAGTGAAAAGGCAAAAGGAGCATGAAAAGGAGCAACCAAACACCCCCTAGTTTGATATAATTGTAGATAATATTTTAAATCTGAATTTGAAGATATTAAATTGAGAAAATAAGGGCTTGTTTTTTTTTTTTTTTATGGAGAAAAATTATGTTAACGATATATCTTTTTCATTAATATAAAATAATAAATTAAAATTGAATTAAGTGTATATAGTCTCTAATTGCTTAAATCATTGAGTTGGTTATTTACTTATTCATAATTGTTTGAAGAATGAAAAAAAAGCTCTTCATTATTTTTGAGAAGAAAAAAAAAGCTCTTTATAATCTCAAATTAAATTTTATTTATTTTCAAATTATTTTAAAAAAATAGAATTCAACTGAATTAAATATTACATACTTTGGATTCCTACATTCAATCACAATTGGGCCAACCAATTTGTAACTGTTGTTTGAGGCCCATATCAAATGTTAAGCTGGTGATAATAAATGGGCCTTAAAGCCCAAACATAAAATATTCTTCTAAGCACACTTGTTATCGCCTAGACCTGTTCAAAATCCCACTGGCACGTCCAGTCCCTCCAAGCCCGCTCTTCAAAGACTGGGTTTGGACATAAATGTTTCGTAATAGGCCCGGCCCGACCCAAGCCCGCTTAGGCCCGCATATAGAGTATGTTGGGCTTGGGATTTGTCTCAAAACCCAGGCCCAGCCCAGTCCGGCCCGAAATTTTAAAAATAATTTTAATTTAATAACTTTTATAGTTTAATAAACTTTATATTCCAAAAATAAAAATTTTAAATTTCTTCAACATAAAAATTTCCAAACCATATATTTTTAAAATTGGTGAACATGTACATATTTTTGTTACCATTTTATTTTCTACTATCAAAAACGTATTTTTTTATTTAGGTTTGCGTTAATTGATTTTTATTGAAATAATTCTCTAAAATTTAGTTTATTGTATTTTATTATTTATAGTATACTTTTTTAGTTTAATTTTAATTTTTAAAAAATACAAAGATATTAGTTGGGTCGGGCCGGGTTGGGCTTGGGAATTAGTTCTTTTAGCTTGGCCCAGCCCGGTCCGAACCCAATGTAAATATAGTGCGGGCTTGGTTGGGCTTGGACAAAGTAATTATGTGACAAGCCCAGTTAGGCCCGGTCCAAGCCCAGCCCGGTCCAGCCCATGAACAGGTCTATTATGGCCTTCCAAATCAAAATGGTCACTCAACTTTGAGTTTTATCTCAATTATATTACTTCGTCGATTTAATGGTTAAAAGATATCGAACTAATAACATAAGTGATACGTCAACACGAGTCAACTCAAATATCTGACCAAAACGAAACGTGACAACCACATGTTGGGTTTTTTTATGGAAAAAACTAAATTTTGTTTTTTTTCACAAAAATAACTGACACGTGATAGTTTGGTGACGCATACGTGAATGTCATGTGTTGTTTCATAAATCTGAGTTGACTCATGCTGACATATCACATATATCATCACTCTGATGTTTTTTAATCACTAAAATCGTCAAAGTGACCTAATTGAGACTAAACTCAAATTTGAATGATTTTATTGAGACAAATTGAAGTTAAATGACCATTTTGAGACAACCATGTAAATTCAGTGATTAATAGTATATTTAACCCTATTTTTCATGGGATGATTTCAAAATAATCCTATAGTCTTACGTTTTCACAAATAAATTCATGTGTTTCTTATTTGTTTTTACAAAAAGAGAGCCGAGTTCAATAAATTTCTGCGATTTTACTAACGGTAAGGACCTTACTTAAAAAAACAAAAAATTATCTATTACAACTTGAAATTATAGAGATTTATTTTAAAATTATTCCTATTTTAATTTGACAAATACGAGCTCTCGTTAAATCATATTACACACATTAAAACCACTATAGTTGTAAGAATCGGATTAGACCGGACCATCTGGTTTAACCCGGTTCGACCACTATTAAAACTATAATATATTAAAAGTACCGATTTTACTAGTTTGACATAATCCAAAATTATGACTTGATATAGTTGTAAATAGTTTTTAAAAGATGAATTTTTGTGTAATTTTCTCTATATTCTTCTAAGGGGTAAATTACACCAATGATACCTGAACTTTACCTTATTTACATTTTGGTACCTAGATTATATTTTATCCTAAAAATATACCTGAAATAATGATGACTGGACAATTTAGTATATTTTACCGGTTAATGACCGGTCAATAAGAGTTTCATGAGTTAGTTACACCGATGGTATCTGAACTTTACCATTATTCATACTTTGATACCTGGATTTTATTTTATCCTAAAAACATAACTTAAGTAAAGGTGACCGAAAACTTTAGTTCATTTGATCGGTTAGTGACCGGGTAATGTGAGTTTGACCATTTTGAACTAAACACTAGGACTCACCATACACTCAATTAACACAAAATTACAATACTTTATGTTAATTGAGTGTATGATGGATCTCAATTTTTAATTTAAAATAGTCAAACTCGTGTTGAGCGATCACTGGTCAGTCAAATATACTAAAATTTTGAGTCATCTTTACTTGAGGTATATTTTTTGGGTAAAATAAAATCTATGTACCAAAGTGTGAATTAGGATAAAATTCAGGTACCATCAGTGTAATTTACTCATCAAACTCGCACTGACCGGCCATTGACCGGTAAAATATACTAAATTGTCCGGTCATCATTACTTCAGGTATATTTTTGGGATAAAGTGGAATCTATGTACCAAAGTTTGAACTAGGGTAGAATTCAGGTACCATTAGTGTAATTTACTCTTCTTCTAAGCAAACTTGTAATGGGCCTTCTAAAGCCCAACAAAAAATAAAATTTGTGAAATAAGCCTTACGGTTCCACTAGGTGACATTTGATTTGATTTTGTGATATTATTATTATTATATTATTATTATTATTATTATTATTATTATTATTATTATTATTATTATTCTTTTTGTTGATTAACTCGTGATATTTTCATGGGATAATTTTAAAAATAATCCCCATAATTTTACATTTTAACAAATTAATAAGTGAGGTCCTCACGGTAAGTAAATCGACGGTGTCAACAAATTTCTGCGATTTTACTAACGGCGAGATCATGAATCCTCTTTTGAACAAAAAAACCGACTTGCTCACGGTTAATATTTCATTAACCAATGGCTCAATGCGTACAATTATAATTAAATGAGTGCTTAACGTATAAAACTAAAATATCAATAACTTAATCAATAAAAAAATAAAGTTAAATATATATATAGTTGTCGGTAGACCTGTCCACGGGTCCGAGTACCCGTTCGTCCCGCCCAGGCCCGTGTCTCTTGGGCCGGGCTTGGACAATGAAATTTACTTTTAGGCCTAGCCCAGCCCAGGCCCGCTAAAGCCCGCCTATTTTTTGGGCGGGCTTGGGACATATGAAAATATCACGGGCCAGGCCAGCCCAGCCCGGCCCGCCTTATTAATATTAATTAAGAAATTTATATATTTATAATTAAATATTTATTTTAAGTATAAATTTGATTTTTTATAATTAAAAATTATGTATATTTTTTTAGATAGGCTTATATGGGTTGGGCTTGGGATTTGATTTTTAAGCCCGAGCCCAGCCCGGCCCGAGCCCGCCTAAATTAATACTGGACTGGGCTGGGCTTGGGACGAACACTTTTACACAAAAGCCCGTCAGACCCGACCCGAACCCGGCCCAACCCGGCCCATGGACAGGTCTAGTTGTCGGACAACAATAATTTTATCTCCAAAGTCATAAATGATACTGTTAGAAATATTTAATATGGATGAAATATAATCCGATTGTAACGGAAATGAGTCGAATATAGATTAAAAATGGATAATTAGGGTTAAAGTATCAGTTAGTGATAAATAGATAATCACACCTTATAATCTAACCCTAATACATTTTATTAAAGAGAGAAAGCTAAGTAGCCTCATTCTCCTCATCTCTTGCACCGTCCACCTTCTCAATCTCAACGACTGTTTTTATTTCGAGGATCTATCGTGTCTTCTCCCGATTATCCTTGACGTAGTTAATTCGTGAGCTTTTCCCGATTAACCTCGGCGCAGTTGATTCGTGAGCTTTTAGTTCATGGATCTATTGTGTCTTTTCCTGATTAAACTTACTTAAAATGATTTATTAACATTTTCAACTTATTTAAAGTGACTTATTAATCCTTTCAAGTTACTTTTTTTTTCGGTTACTCCTTTCAAGTTACTTAAAGTAACCTATTAGTAGGGTTGTAATCGAGTCGAGCTGAACTTTGGTTTGCTCATACTCGACTCGTCAGAAAATCGACGAGCTCGAGCTTAAAAACTTATTCGTGAGCTGCTCGCGAGCATTTCGTTAATTTTGTTCACGAACTTTGCTTGCGAACAACTCATTAATTATGTTTATTAATTGTATAAAAACTACATAGTTTTGAAATAGACAAAACTAAAGTTTACACAAAAACTACGTTGTTTTACATTTTCCCTTTTATAGAACTATTATTATTAAAATATATATATATATATATATATTAAACCAAGTTTGCTCACAAGTGTGTTCACAAACATTATAATCGAGCTTGTTCATAAACCTATAACCGAGTCTGCTCGCGAGCTTTTGAGATAAACTCGATTCATTTATAAATCGAGCCGAAAATGGTCGAACATTTGTCGAACCGAGCGGCTCTGCTCATTTACAACCATACCTATTGGCCATTTGAACTTGTTTAAAGTGATATGCACTTTTACTTGTGTAAATCTCTTTTTACTCTATCACGTAAGACTCCGATTAATTTTATCACTTTAACGAGACATTTTTAAAGTTTAAAGGGACAATCAATTTTTTTTACTAAGTTCATGGCTCTAATGAACCTTATCTCAAATCGAAAATGACTGGAATGTTTTTTTTGCCATATTTTCGTACACATTGATCATAAGTGAACAGTTTATTGTAGATCGAGAAAATGCTCGCCCCGAGTTTTCTTTCGATTTTTGACCGAAAGGTAAGTGTAACGATCCGTTTCGGAGTGGGTGGTGCCAGGATAGAAGGTCTGAGCAAGGAACGGTCTTAAGGGGTGATGATGGGGATAGGAATAAACTAAATCTCACATCGAAAATGGAGAGAGAGTGTCCGAAACTTATTAGTAAGGTATGAATCCAACACATGCAGACACATTTTAAAGTTGTGAGGCCCAAAGTATTAGATTTGTATAGAGCGGATAATATCTACATGGTATTGGACCGGGATGCTACAATTGGTATGAGAGCCGACTCTCCATGTACAATATATCGGGGACGAACCAAGCGGAAGTTGGTAGGCCTGTAATGACCCGATTCAGAGTGGGTGGCACCAGGGTAGACGGTCTGAGCAAGGAGCGGTCTTAAAAGATGGCAATGAGGATATGAATGAACTGAATCTCACATTGAAAATAGAGGGAGAGTATTTGGGGCTTATTAGATCATTTCAAGCTGATTGGGGAGGTGAATTTCAAGCCTTGACAACTTATTTAATTGCAAATGGTATCAATCAACGTGTCTCTTGCCCCTATACACCTGAACAAAATGGGTGTGCTGAACGAAAACACCGTCATGTGGTGGAAACTGGTTTATCTATCTTGCATCATTCACGTTTGCCACAAAAATTTTGGACATATGCTTTCGATTGTGCTGTCTATATTATAAATCGGTTACCTGTTCCAACATTGAATTTTTGTTCACCATTTAAAAAATTATTTGGTGTTTCTCCTGATTATAATATGTTACGTATCTTTGGTTGCTTGTGTTATCATTGGTTACGTCCGTACAGTCCAACAAAGTTGCATCCTCGATCTTGTAAATGTGTTTTCATTGGATACAGTAAAATTCATAAAGGTTATCGTTGCTTTGATGTCATGAGTAATAAAATCTTTATCTCACGTCATGTTCTTTTTGATGAACATGTGTTTTCTTTTCCGGAGTTAGAACGTGAGTTGCTTACTTTATCGACTCCCAATCATACGAATCATCCATTGACCATTACCTTTCCGTCCATACATGAACCATTTACTGCCATTCCAGCCGAACGTATCAATGTTTCATTCACACAATTGAACTCATGCCCACTACACATCAACCCAACACTACTACCACATCCTTAAATTTCAACTCAGCAGCTCCAATAACCGAAACATCTCCCTCAAATGTGCATTTAAAAATAGCAGCTCCAACACCCGCAATAACTGAAACAGCTCCCTTAAATGTGCATTCAGAAATAGCAGCCCCAGTCCAAATAAATACAGATTCAGCCCCTAAGCATCCTATGGTTACACGGTCTAAAACGGGAAGTCTCAAGCCCAAAGCATTACAAGTTTCAGCACCAAAATCATTTACACCGACATGTTATACACAAGCCATGACTGATCCGCAATGGCGTGAGGCAATGAGGTCCGAATAACGGAACTTGGGAATTAGTTCCAATCACTCAAGCAACCAATGTAATTGGATGTAGATGGGTGTTCCGCATCCGGATGGTTCCATTGATCGACAGAAAACCCGTCTTGTTGCAAAGGGGTTCCATCAACGTCCGGGCCTTGAATTTGAACAAACATATAGTCCCGTGATCAAACCCACAACCATTCGACTTATTCTAAGTATGGCAGTTTCCTATGGATGGTTTATTCATCAATTAGATGTCTCTAATACATTTTTACATGGCTCTTTGGATGAATTGGTATTTATGGAGCAGCCCCCTGGATTTATCAACCCTCAATTTCATGATCATGTGTGCAAATTACGCAAGAGCTTGTATGGGCTTAAACAAGCACCAAGGATGTGGCATCGTTGTCTTACTCTTGCCTTATTGGATTTCGGATTTGTGTCTTCTAAGGCAGATTCTTCCTTATATTATTATTGTTCTAATAATATTTGGATCTTTTGCTTATTATATGTTGATGATATTTTGGTCACCGGAAGTTGTTCCAATGCTGTCAATCGGCTTCTTCGTCATCTTCAGTCACGTTTTGCAATTCGTGACCTTGGGAAATTGTCATACTTTCTTGGTCTTGAGGCTAACTGGTCTTCGAACACTTTGTCTCTTCATCATCGAAAATATATTCAGGACCTTCTCGTGCGGGCTACACTGCATGAATGTAAAGGGGTTTCGACCCCAGCTTGTACCACTCAAAAATTGGCACAAAATATTGGTGAACCATTTTCTGATCCGGGATTATATCGTAGCATTGTTGGAGGCCTGCAATATGCTACAATCACACGTCCTGATATATGTTTCACCGTAAACAATGTAAGTCAGTTTATGCATGAACCAAACATTGAACATTGGAAAGCTGTTAAGCGGATACTACGCTATTTGCACACAACTCCTTCTCATGGGTTAAGGTTTTGCAAAAGTTCCAATTTTTCTCTAATGGGGTTTACTGATGCCGACTGGGGTGGAGATCTTGATGACCGTAAGTCCACATCAGGGTTTGCTGTCTTTGTTGGTCCTAATTTAATCTCTTGGCGGTCTCGCAAGCAACGAACTGTCTCTCGTTCGTCAACCGAGGCTGAATATTGAGCCTTAGCTTCTCTTGCCTCTGAGCTTGTTTAGCTCAAAATGCTTATGCGTGAACTTGGTCTCTCCACGCCTCAAGCGCCTACAATTTGGTGTGATAATTTAGGTGCCACATATTTAACCGCGAATCCCATTTTCCATGATCGTTCAAAACATTTGGAACTTGACTTTCATTTTGTTAGAGACAAAGTTGCCAAAAAGGAACTTCGAGTTTCCTATCTTTCTACATTGGATCAAATCGCTGATGTACTTACTAAGCCTCTCTCCAAAGTAAGGTTTCAATTTCTTCGCGACAAGTTAAATGTTCATCCACCATTAACTTGAGGGGGACTGATAAGGATTGTTATTATTTGATAAGGATTAGGATTGTTATTATCCTCCTTATATTTCGTTTATCTGTAACTTCATTTTGTTATGTATATTTGTTAGGTATTATCTGTTTGTATTTCAAATAGTCTAGGATTAGATGAAGATATCCTAGTCTGTTGTAACAAATCTTGTACAGCCTTATAAAAGTGGCGTTAATTCATGAATTAATATACTGAGGATTTCTAACGTTTTCAAATCCAATACATACGCGTTTTAAAGCCATGAAGGACAAAGTGTTGGATTTGGACTAGAGCGGACAATATATACATGGTATTGGACTTGGATTTGTCAAGTTCTGCCAACTTAGTCACTTAAACTTTGATTTGAACTAAACTCAAACTGTACGGCCACTAAATTTTCTTATAGAATTGATACCCAAACTTCGATTTCGATTAAGCTAACTCTGCTTGTCAATTTCTGTAGTCATTTTGACTCTTAATTCATTTTCTTTTTATATGGAGATAATGTGCAAAAATGCCCGAACATTTATACCTATGAGCAATTCTATCCCTAACATTCATAATGGTGCAATTTTACCATTAATATTGGCAACCAAGAGTAATTTTACCTCTAACTTTGACAAGTTGGATCAATTGGAGAAATTATTCATCAAATTGTCTTATCGGTCATGAATCTTGTTATCTACACTTCACATGTGGGTCATTTTATTACTCATTAGTAACAAATCACAAATATATGATAAAACGTGATTTTTTTTAAAAAGAATTTAAAAATATACTATATTTTGTACGAGTTGGACAAAAAAATATTCAAATATTTCGCTAATTTAAAAATATTAATCTCCAATTCTATTATTAAATCACAAAAAAATATAAAACTTTTTTCTTCAGAATGAACTTACGTGCAATTGATGTAGAATAAAGAATAAAATATCTGTGTTTTATAATACTGTCGGAAATTGACCCAACTTGCCAACATTATGGGTAAAATTACTCTTAGCTGCTAATGTTAGGGATAAAATTGCATCATTTTAGACGTTATGCATAAAATTGCTCCTAGCCCTATACGTTAGGGGTATTTTTGTACCTTATCCCTAATTTTTTTAATTAATATTAATAAGACGGGCCGGACTGGACTGGCCCGTGCTATTTTTATCAATCTCAAACCTTCCCAAAAAACATACGGATTTTAACGGGTCTAGACGGATTGGACCTAATACCAATTTTTATTTTCCTAATCCGGCCCAAAGGACACGGGTTTGGACAGACCGGACAGACACCCAGCCCTGGACAGGTCTACTTTCTTCTAAAAAAAATTGCTTAATTTAATTTTTGAGGACTTTATTTTACTAATCTAACCTTTTGTAAAATCAAATTCATCTTTAATTCAAACTTAAGGTTACTAAAGTTGTTTGGAATCAAACATAAAACTATCCTATGTTTAGAAAAATGATATGGAATTATTACAAGGTGTGGTCCAGTCTAGTGAAATAAATATGTATCCATGAAATGTCAGCATCATTGATGGATGATATTTGGTCCCTCTCTTATACTACTGTTTAATCATGTGGCTACCATTCACTGTCGACAGATGGGTGGGGGCCATTCATGTCCAGCTGGCCATAAATAATTATAAATTAATAAAGAGACCAATAATTCAAATTAAAATGAAAAAAATGGTCACTTTATTTTATTTTTATTTTATTCAATTTTCAAATTAAATTGAAAAGAAGAACTCTTTATTGGATTCAGTTTTTGAAAGTGAGATGATCCATTAAAAAATCAATAATGCTTTTTCTTTTTAAAGTTTTAATTTGATTGTTGGGTTTGAAATTGATCTACTATGATTTTGAGTAGATTATTTTTTCCTAATTAAAGTCTATTTTGTTGTTATGTATCTCACACAAGGACGGACATAGAGGGGTCTAGAGGGTCTGAGTATTAAGGGACAGTTTGGCCATAGGCAAATTCAATCTCAGACATTGACAAAGCTACGATAATGTTTCGCTATGGAGTGGTGAATGAAACATATCGACGTATGCTGATGGTAGAGACCGAGTTGGTATAAGGAATACTATAGGGGAGATGGACTATCTTGACGTTAGATCTCCACCAACCCCTGAGTCAGTAGTCGGTACTAGCTTAAGTGATCCACCATCGTCCACTAGGGATAGGAGAGTTGGACATACGTCATTCGTGAAAGGAGACGGATGTCTCCATAGAGGGAAACTATATGGACATTGTGCCTTCTATGAGAGCCCATAGAGCGTGCCCATTCTAGGGCAAGGTTTAAACACATGGAGACCCTCCAGGACGGAATACCGACAGATGCATTGACAGGACGTTTAAAAGGGGATAGACCCTTTCAGTAGGAGTTGGCTAGCCGAGACTTGGGGAAGTCTTGGCGCCATACGTGGGTTTTGGCCTGGCTCAAACCTGCCCCCGTCACTGGAACCCCTTATTATTGATGGTTTTGGTGCCCCAACCATTGGAACTTCCCTACTACGGATAGTTTTTGTCCCCTATTTCCGACAAATTAAGATTAAGGGTGGTTAATTAACTTCTTGAAATTGTATTTAATTACGAAATCGAACTTGTTTAATATATGATAGACGATAAATTTTTCTAAATTTGTTCAAAACGATTCAATCTTATCTTTATAGTCCTAATATAGCTTAAGTTTGAAAAGTCTTACTGTGGTACGTAAAAATTGGTTCTGGACCACTCAGATGATAACATGTATATGTGTATACGTAAAGAAAATTGAGCGAGTTCGATTCAACAATTTTATTTTTTACGCACTAACATGTAAAAATGGTCCCGCTCAATGGACCAATCTTGTATTCATCACTGATCCCACATGAGCTAGTTATAAAATCAATCATTTATCAATAGTGTTGTCAGATACGGATCAAACCAATCAGGTCTTCTGTATGGATCATATTGGATTTGTTAATTTTCAATAATCCGGTAAGAACTTTCGGAACTCACGAGGACCTCAACTTTTTTTAATTAATTAAAAAAAGAAAACCGTAATTAAAAGAATAAAATAAAAGCTACTTCCAAGCCAAGATAGACAGTCGCATAAATGGAGATACTTAGGCCCCTTCGCTCCGCTATTTTGGCTCCTTCGCTTCACTTCTCTTTATCCCGTTAGAACGAGCTAAAGCTATTTCTCCCATTACGTTAGAAGGACCAGATTACTTTTGATTTTTTTTAAAATTTTAAGTCTAAATACTTTCATAATTCACTTATACATAAATAATTAAAAGCTTAATTTTTAAATACTAATAGTTTAATATGAAAATTGTTGTAATCGAAAGTTGAAAAAAACAATTCCAATTTCTAATCAATCAATGTATAAATGGCTATAATCAATTTCTCACCACTTATGATCCTATTTACACTCTTTAACTCCATAAAAATGGTATTTCTTATCCATTTATAGTAGTAAAAAAAAGTTAAAAAGAGAAAAAACGAATAAAAAATACAAATAATAAGAACATTAATATAAACAAGTTAATGTACCAAACTAGGCCTATGATTTTTGGGGAAGTATCAATTTAGGTTCCACTTATAAAATAGCATAAATATAGGTTTAACGTTTAAAAAAAGTTATCAATTTAGGCTTCGATAACGAATTGTAAGGGGTAAAAAATACCACTTTTATGGAGTTAAGGAGGTAAATAGAACATTCTATGAGTTGGAGGGATAAATGGACAAGTTGAGGGGGTAAGAAATACCACTTTTATGGAGTTAAGGGGGTAAATAGGACATTCGATGAGTTGAGGGGGTAAAGTGACCAATTTGGACAAGTTAAGGGGGCTGGGGAAGCATTAGGCCTATTTGTTTCGTATATATCTTCAAATGGTGCCTTCTATGAAAACTTTGTTGAAAAAGTTTAAGTATGAGTCCGTTTAATTCACGCGTTCCTGTTACTAGCTGTTTACTGTTTGCTTTTATTGATAGATAGTAGATATTAGTTGATTTTTTTGCTAAAATCAATTGTTTCAAAATTTTACCGAACACTTTTTTTATCATATGGTTAGAATTAAAAGACAAAAAGTAATTCTGAAAAATGGAAACAAACGGACACTGTATATACTATATCGCATGTTGCTATCTTTTTCAATTTGATTTCAACTTTTGCTTTGTTTTATTTATTTATTTTGTTGTCCTTGTAACTTTTGTTTTTTTTTGTCATTTTGTGCTATTTGTGGTCCTACGCATATGGTTTAAGTTTACCTACGCATATGTTGTATCATGGGAAACGAATTAAATTTATCATCATACCTCGGATTACTCTGTTTTACTTTCGGTTTGTAAAAAGAAGATTAAAGAAATTTTATAATGATTGATTTCTTGTATTGTTGGTTTCATTATATTTTATGTTGTTTTAATTATTGTGTTTTTAAATTAATAATTGCTAACACGTTCTCACAACATTGTTTATAAGTGTAAAACAATTTTTCTGATTCACTGTATCTATTGAGATGAGTTAGATTCAATTTTAAGATGATATCAAAGTCACTTAGTCTAATGTCGGGACACTAATCGTGGAAATTGACATATGTGCATTTGTATAAAATTCACGGTTTTAAAATATGTATATTAGAATTTCAATGTAAAATTTCCAACTTAAGCGACTTAAAAGTTTAATCATTGAAGCTAAAATTGGTTAAAATAAATAAAGGCTTTTCATTTGAATTTGATAGTTAGATAACTTACTTTGAGATATTTGTTCTGATTAATGATTGATCATGAAAGTGATGGATAATCTAATTAAATAATGGATTAATATTTCCTAACTTTTTGAATTTGGTTTAAGAGATCGATTGGAACCTAAATTTATAAAGTACATCGTTAGACTTTCAAATTTATTTAAACTGATATGAATAACCCATTAAGTTTACGTGGCAAAATAAGAGAGAATTTGAACAAATGAAATATATATCACTTTATACAAGTTCATAAGAGTAATAGTTCACTGTAAGCAAGTTCAAGAAGCCAATATGTCACTTTAAACAAATTTAGGTAGCCAATAAATAACTTTAAGTAAATTTAAAGAGCTAAAGAAATACGTTATAAGTTCAGAAAGATAATCAGGTTTTTAGGTTAATAATTCAAATATTTGAAGGACTAAACGATTGAGTAGAACAAAAGTTAAAGATTAAACAGTGTATTGTTAAAATACGAGGACTAAATGGTGTATTAGATAAAAATATAACTAATAAATTATTTACCTTTTGTCTTTATTGAAAAATAATTTCCTTCTACAAGAATTAAGATGATAATTGATTGTATAATTCTTTCCTTTAACTATTACATTATTATTTTGTTATGTTTCTTGCTTTTCCGGATTGAATGTGAGCGTACTAGAAATTTTGTAATGAAAATCTCAAAAGAGTAACCTGACTTCTAACAAAGATTGTGGAAAACTAAAAGGACAAAAAATCTTGAAGGTTCGCAATGAAATCTATGAAAATGAGATTAATGGCAGAAAAACGTTGCCAAATTGAAAAATAAATGTTTGAAGGCTTGGAATTGGAGTTGGAATTGGAATTGAAAACTGATAGGTCCATATTTATACATATTTTTATATCTTAATTCTTTAGGGTTTAGTTTTAGTTTTGTTGTTTAGGTGTAAGTTTACCTTGTTTTCTGTTTTGTATGTGTTTTTGAGACTCAATTTCAAATTGATGGTTAAAACGGTGATTCTATGGAGCTCATAGAGAATTTGAAGAAATTTGTCAAGTACTGTGCTGAAAAGGAGTTTCAAATGATGATTTGTCATAACCTATGTCTGTGGATCAATAAGCATTTAATGGAGAATTGATGACTTATGTTATGAGATTATTAACATATATAATATTTATGAGATTCTTTTTAGATGAGAGAGAGAGAGAAATCTAATTTTTTTTTTTTATTCTAATTCTTAATGGAAGAGAGAGGGTTGAAGAGGCTGAGAGAGAAATGGTAGAGATAGGAGTGAGGGAGAAGATGTAGAGAGAGAAATGGGAGAGAGGGGTTGAAGGAAGAAGATGATGATATTTTAGTAAATTTATAAAGAATAAGGTTATATTAGTCATTCCATAAAGAGTGAGTCCCACTTTTTTTAATTCTATAAAGAAAAATGCTGACGTGACATAGTTGACCAGCGTTGACCGGTCACAAAACCGGATGTACACTTTAATGGGAGGTCACCTGAAGTTCGTACGGTTTAGTGTGATAAAATTTTGGTTGTACATCAAAGTGTGATTTGGGGTAAAGGTTGTAAACCACGTATGTAATTTACCCAATATTTATGAGATTTTAACTCTATTAGGATTTTCTTAAATAGTCCTAATTAGAGTTTAATCCTAAAGATGAGTTTCTTTTAGAGTTTAATTCTAAATGAGAGTTTCTCTTAGTATTTTTATAAGGAATTAATAGAAGTCAGTTTTTCTCTCTTGAAAGCTAAGAAGCACAATTATGAAAACTATAAGAAGAGACAGTCAGAACCACATTTGGGGAGAGACACACACACGGAACAAGAAAAAATATCAAAGGCTCTTCATGCATCATCATTCTTCCATGACTTCTTTTTCCTCCAATATGAACTAATTTCCAATTTCTAGCTAGAGGTTTTTAGGTCTTGAACAATCAATTGGGAGATCATTTTGTACTTAATCTTTTTCATCTATTTCAAGTAATCAATTTTTATTCTGTTCTTGTTCGTATTGCATGATTTAATTGAATCCTTAATTTGATTATTTACTTGTAATCGTTTCGCTAATTAGATGTTTAAATACGTAATCGTTTAACTCATCTAATGCAAGTAGCAAATAACATAGTTAATTGTGGACAAGCTTTTAACCTATGTTGTGAATGTAATTGATATGCTTTAAATAATCATGTTTTAGTGAATATTGAGTAGAATTGGCACATCTTTCATACTTTAATGTTTTTAATCAAATAAAATTCTGAAGCTTGTTTGGAATTGATTAGGAAAAATTAATGAACTTTTCTTAATTGTCCAATCGGTAAGAAGAGATAGGTTGTTAATGCTTTTTAATAACTATAGCTAATTTATTTAAAGGGTTAAAATTTATATTTTCTATGATCGATGATCAATTGTTCAATTCAAGACTCAAACCTAACCTCTAGTTGGAATCTTTCTCACACATATTCTCAACTATTTAATTTTTCTTCTATTTTATTATTATTTGTTATTTTCTATTTATTTCAATCTACAAACCAAAACTCCCCCCTTACTTTTAATAGTTAATTTTGAAAAGTTATAATTTTACTAATCTTTGTGGATTCGACCCTACTCCATATTTACTACAGTTTTTGGATTCCAAAAATAGGTATTTTATTTTTGGTGAATTCGACACTCATAAAAAACGAAACCTTATAAATTTAGGAATTGAAATTGCAATAGAGAATTTAAAACAAGGAACCGAAATTGTAGAGTTTAGAAATTTAACATTGAATTGTATGAAGTTTTTTGTGTTGAGGTTATTGGGGTCGTATTTTTCACATGGACCCTGATGACCACGTGAATTTGGTCATTTACCGTTAGATGTAGGCTGATTAAATCTAAGTCTTAGGATGCTTTGAATCTCCATCTTAAGATTTTAATCAGCCTACATCTAATGGTGAATGACCAAATTCACCATGGTCATTAGGGTCCATATGAACACCACTTATTTTTTTTTTGTTGCACCTTCTTTCCCTTTTATATTGTTAATTTTTATTGTCATTATCTCCACATTTTCTAACTTCTCCAAATACCCATTTTAATTAAATAAATAATTAATTAAATATTAATTACCAAAGAACATATAATTGTCATCAAGGAAAGGAGGATATTGAACATTTGTTTTTCAAATGTCCAGTCACTAATACTATCTGGTGCACTATTGCTGATAAATATATGAAGCTTGCTAAGGATCTCTCTGGAAGACGAATTATCAGTTGGTTGGGGAGGAAAGCTAGTGGCAAGTCTAAACTATCTTGCCTTCGTAGAGTTGCTTTTACAGTCGCTGTTTATCAAATTCTACTTCCAGAATGTACAGTTTAATGGTGCTGAGGTTCTGCGGACTATTAGTTTTTTTTGCTTGGCTGAAATTGGTAGAATCTCACTCATTTCCTGCCAGTATTTTTGGAGGCTTGGAAGTGTTCTTTTTTGTTTTTGCTCTGCTGAGCACTGATTCTTTCATTTTTTGTTTTAAGGCTTTTTTCCTCTGTGTTTTTGTGCTGGTTGCTTTCAATAATATGCTGCTTTTGCTTGATAAAAAAAAGAACATATAATTAGTCCAAATTAATTATTTTGTGTATTTAACTAAGTTAGAAATTATTCTTAATTGTAAATTCGGTCCAAATTAATTATGGATGAAACAATTGCCGATTTTTATTTAATTAATGAAATTAATACATACATGTTAATGAAATGAAAAAAATGAAAATTTGGAGGACTAAGTGAAATTTTTGGTGTAAAATGAAAGTAACTTCCTAGAGATGTAAATGGCACGGATATTTCTATCGGTGATTTACTCCGACGGGAACGGGAAATCCTTGATAAGAATCTCCATGAGACGGGATGAGAATAATTTTGTTCCCCCGTGACGGGGATGAGAAAAGGTATCTATGTTATGCCCCACTCTGTTTACATCCAATTCCTCGTCCCTCTTAGACAAAAATCCCAATTTTCTTCTTAAGGCCTGTTTGTTTTACCTATTGTTTGCCGTTGTTATTTCCTTTTATAGTTTGCTGTTGGAAAAAACTGTTTTTCCAAAAAGTATGGATTCTCTGCTTTTGTAAAATGTTACTTTTCAGATGTAAAAAGTAAAAATGCAAATAGGAGGGGTTAAATGCACCATTGTAAAATAAGAAATTAGAGAGAGATGGAGAAGAAGGTGTATTTGATTTTTATTTTTAATTTTGGGGTTTGTTTATGATAATTAGATAATAAAGGGTTTAATTTATAAAATAAATAAATATAAGGACCAAATTAACTCTTTATCTTTTGACTTTTAACACTGTTAGTCAATTTGGTATGTGTTTGCTAACGGAATGAACCTCAAGATACCATTTTGTAAATTTTTAAACCACAAAGCTGCAATAAAAAACAGATGTAACTAGAAGGTTTATTTTTGTACTTATCCTTTTAATTTATTCTGTGAATATGCATCTTATTTTTTTCTCAACCGAATGATTAATTGATTACATTTTAAGCAAACTAAGAGAACTAACGTGACTGTTAGAAATAAAAACTCCTAACGAATCGACCCCTTAGCAAAAGATATATTAGCCGCACCAGCAACCTTGAATTATCGTAGATTTTATATTCAAAACTAACTTTTATAATCATTATGGGTTTAATGTGACATAAAATAAAAAGAATAAAAATCAATGTTGTTAGAATCAAATCGAACATCAATCCAGATTTATAATTGGATTATAAGTCACTAGTTCAATCCAATAACTCGGATTGGTCGAACCGAATTATGTAATAATTAAATAAATAATAGTATATAGTTAATTTAAAATTATTAACCGGTTAAAATTGTTTATTTTTGAACTGGATAAGTTCTATAAATTCATCACAATCATGTTTCTTTCTCGTTACAACAATTTTTGTATCAAACTATTAGTATTTCAACTTTAAAGGTCAGTTTGGCTACTTACTGTTTGTTGTTCCTGTTTACTGATTGTTGTTCCTGTTTGCTGTTTGCATTTGGAAAATACTGCTTTTTCAAAAAATAGAGATTCTCTATTTTTGTAAAAAGCTACTTTTCAGTTGTAAAAGGCAAACATTGGAGTCTAACCAAACACCTAAAACTTTGCATTTTAAAATGAAAAGGCAAACAGGAAGAGTCTAACCAAACAGATAAAACTCTGCATTTTAAAATGAAAAGGCAAACATGAGGTGAAAAGTAGGTAAATAAACACCCCCTAAGTTTTTATCATTTAGGTAGAAAAAAAAGTATGTGATTTATGAAAGTAACGAGACTTAAATCTAAGGCCTAATATATCACCAGTTCCTTGAATTTATCCATAAAAGTAGATTGGCTCTTTGCACTTTGTTAGTGTCTCAGCAGTTCTCTAAATTTGCTTATTTCATATCAGCAACTATCTAAACTTGTCCATAAAAATAAATTAGCTCCCTAAACTTTGCAAGTGTCTCACCAGCTCCCTAAACTTGCTTATTCCGTAACAGCTAAATACAAAAACTATAATACCAATTCTCGATCCTCATCCATTCGATCCCTCAAACCTGCAACACTAACTCTTATAATAGGTTGAAAGGTAAGAGAGAAAGAATGATCTCTCGAATAGATAAAGATGCATTTTTAGAATTTAGCTTTAACAAGTTTTTGTATTTAGTTGTTACGGAATAAGCAAGTTTAGGGAGCTGGTGATACACTTGCAAAGTTCAAAGAGCTACTATATTTTTTATGAACAAGTTTAGGGAGCTGGTGATACGAAATAAGCAAGTTTAGGGAGCTGGTGAGACACTAGTAAAATTCAGGGAGTAAATCTACTTTTATGGACAAGTTCAGGGAGCTAGTGATGTATTAAACCTAAATCTAAAGTTTTTCAAAATAATATTTTTTTTAATTAATTTTTAGGGATAATGTGTAAAAATACCTCTAACGTTTCTAACTAGGAGCAATTTTACTCCTAACATCTAAAATGATGCAATTTTACCCCTGACATTAGTTGTCAAGAGCAATTTTACCCATAACATTGTTAAGTTTCGTCAATTTGAGAAATAGTTCATCAAACAATCTTATCGGTCATGAATCTTGTCGTCTACACTTTACATGCGAGTCATTTTTATCACTAATCAGTAACAGATCATAAATATATGATTAGACGTATTTTTTTTTTACAAAAATATACTGTTTTTTAGTACGAGTTGGAAAAAAATTTCAAAAAATTTCACTGAATATATAAATATTAATTTCAATTTCTATTATTGAATCACATTAAATATGATTTTTTTTTAAAACAAACTGATATGCAATTAATGCAGAATAAGGAACAAAATACTTGTGTTTTATAATAATGTCTGAAATTAACTAAATTTGACAATGTTAGAAGTAAAATTGCTCTTGGATGCCAACGTTAGAGGTAAAATTGCATAATTTTAGATGTTAAGGATAAAATTGCTCACAGTTATAAACGTTAGAAATATCTTTGCATCTTATCCCTAATTTTTAAAAAATAGAAAACCAAGGTTATATCGGATTCCGATTGGATCGCCCTGGTTCTTGTCAAATGTTGAAGATTAACAAATCGAGCAGACCGAAAACTTAGCCGGTTCATGGCCCAACCGGCCGGTCAGATCCATGTACAAGTCTGACAACTGAAAAAACATAATCCCTATTTCTCATCATCATTACAAAGCCATTGTTTTGGATAAACCTTTGAAAAAAAGAAAAAGGTAAGATTTTTACAATTGAAAGTTGCAAACACAAACTAAAAAAATGGACACAATACGCGCACATTTCTCAATCCATCGTTAATCTTTTCAACTCGTCATTAATTCGCTGTCTCACTCACAATAAAAATTAGAATTTTTTTTATTTTTATATTTTTTACTAATGATTAGAAACCAAAATAATTAGTTAATCTATTAATGATTAACCGAATTTAGTAGATTAGTGAATAATTAATGTTTTCAAAAGACCAATCAAATGGTTAACCGACCGAATTGACCTTAATGGACTGGTTAACCGATCACAATTTTTTTCACATGGACTCTGATGAACCACGTGAATTTGTTCATTCACCGTTAGATGTAGGCTGATTAAATCTAAGAGCATCTCCAACAGCGTCTTAAATTGGTTCTTAAGTTAAAATTTGAGGAGAGAGAATGAAAAATAAGCTCCAACAGTCTCTTAGCGGCTCATCAAATCACTAAGAGCCTCTCCATACTCTCTATTAATAGAGAGCCTCTCTCCACCTCTTAGTGTCTCTCTTAATTCATTTTTTATTAATAATTTATTATTGAGGAGTATATCTCCTCATACTATTGGTAAATATAACAACAATTAATAATTTTAATGATAAAATAATAAATAAGGAGTGGATATAATGAGTATTGTTGAAGATGATATGTCTTAGTCACTCTTAAATCACTAAGAGTCAATTATTTATATTACTTTTAGAGAGCTCACTAAAAGTCTCTTGGAGATGCTCTAACAAATCGAGCAGACCGAAAACTTAGCCGGTTCGCGGCCCAACCGGCTGGTCAGATCCATGTCCAAGATCTGACAACTGAAAAAACATAATCCCTATTTCTCATCATCATTACAAAGTCACTGTTTTGGATAAACCTTTGAAAAAAAGAAAAAGGTAAGAGATTCTTACAATTCAAAGTTGAAAAACACAAACGAAAAAAATGGTCTTAACTTAACTAAACTAAAGTAAACAAAAACAACAGAGTTCTTCTGGTTTTCCATTTCCTTTTACTTCCTTCCACTAATTTTGGAATCTTCCTATACCATTGCTGTCTGAATTTTTTGTCACTTATCACACAAACAAAAATAGTTAAATTTGTAAAGTTGTTCAGATGCAGACAACACACCCCCAAATCAAACTGAAAAAGCTGTTCTCTTTTGTCTTCTTCATATTCCAAATCCCTAATTAAAGCTCCTAATCTCATGTTTTCCCCCTAATCACACAGTAAGGTCAAAAGGGTAATCCCACACCCGACGCCATTGCAGCATAGAGAGAGAATTAGAAGAAAATAAAAAAAGACCCCTCTTTTATTAAAAGGCCCACATCATCGGGAGAAAACCCCAATGCGAAACCCCTCATCATTATTCAGGATTATTTAATTTGCCGCTAAATCTGCCGCTTACTTTGTTTGTTTTGCTTACTAATTTAAGGTTTTAGACATAATAGGTAGGAATTCCCCCAATTTCCCTTCAAACTGTAATTTGGGGGTTCTATTTGTGGAAATATTGATTTTCTATGCTAATCTTGTGTAATTATTTGGGGGTTTTTTTGGTTAGTTCTTATGGCGATTAAAGGGTAATTGAACGGACATAGACATTGATAATAATTTCATTTTTGAGTTCTCTCCTCCTCGGGAGTAGAGGAGAGAATAAAAGGAAGTTTTTTTTTTCTTCTTTATCTCTCTTCTTCTTCTCTGTGTGTTCTTTGATGAGGGATTAGGGTTTTGGTGGAAAGAAATGAGGTGCTTTGCTTGCCTTAGTTCGACGAGAAACGATACTAAGATTGATATTGAAAATGTCTCTGGATCTGGGTTGCGATCTTCTGATTCTTCAGGTTTCTCTCTCCTCTTTCTCTCTCTATAATTGTGTCTGCAATTTTGGTGTTTTTGGTTAGTTTGGTGATGAATGTCGGTTTGATTTCGTGTTTTTTCAAATTTGGGGAAATTGCAGGTAGCGGGAAGAAGAGTTTGAGCTCATCTGGTAATTCCCAATTTTTTCATTGATAGAGAAATGAATTCTGTAATTGGGGATGGTAATTCGTGTTCATGTTATGCTGCACGGAAACTCTTTTTCATTAGCGTTTTTGTGTTTCGTGTCCATTTTGTTTTGGTTTCCATTATGGTTTCCTAGCTAATTTTTCTTAGAAATAAGGTTTCCCGGTATCTGTTTCATTTCGGGTTTCTGTTTCCGTGCAACATAGATGTTAATTATCGAGTTAGTCTCAAACGAGTCGGTTCTAATCCAACCCTGTTATAATGGTGCCAATTTAATCTGTTAATGGTCTAACCATAATCATAGCGTTGTTTTCGTGGCTGTTCGCGAGTCGCGTATAATGTCGTGTTCGTGTTGTGTTATGTTAATTATCGAGTCAAACAAGTCGGTTCTAACCTGACTTGTTATAATTGTGCCAACCTAATCTGTTAATGGTCTAACTAATAATCGTAGGGGTTTTCGTGTCTGTTTGCGAGTCACATATAATGTAGTGTTCTTGTTTGTGTTTGTGTTATGTTAATTATCGAGTTAGTCTCAAATGAGTTGGTTCTAATCCAACTGTGTTATAATCGTGCCAACCTAATCTGTTAATGGTCTAACTCGTAATCATAGCGTTGTTTTGGTGTTTGTTTGCGAGTCACATATAATGTCATGTTCGTGTGATGTTGTTTGGCTCTTTCATGGGAAAATGCGGGCGTGCTAGAGAATTATAGTATTCTCGAACTATGGAATGAAATTGAGTGCGCTTTCTAACTTCTAAATATCAAACGACGGTAAGGAATAAAGAGACCTAAAATTCCAAAGGATTCGATTATCAAAACGATACCGACCTTACATAAATGATTAAGAACAAACAAAATAAAATTGAAAGGAAATGATGTGCTTGGATTGAAATTAAACTGAATGTCTACAGACTGAAAAATAAACTTGAAAAGGGAAAAACTGAATCTGAGAATTCTAAATTGTTGAAGTCTAGACATAATTTGCTAGAGTTTTGCTTGGATGTCTTTAGTTTTTGAGTCTTTGTCTTCATCGTGATTGCTTCATTTTATAGACGTTGGGGAAACTTCCTGCTTTATTCCACAAGTCACGTTCTCCGTATTGAGTAACTGCTCCACTTTAACTTCCACGATGAATTGATACGTACACTTTCTGATTTTTTTTTGCTTTTTAATTTGCCGGGCCGAGCTTTGGCCTGTTCAAGCTCGGCTCGCTATAAAATTAACGAGCTCGAGCCCGAGCCGAGCTTGCTATAAAATTAACGAGCCAAGCCCGAGCCGAGCTTGCTATAAAATTAACGAGCCGAGCCCGAGCCGAGCATTGGCTTGCTCAATGAGCTTGAGCCGAGCTTCGAGCTTGTTTCGAGCCCAAAATCCTCTTTTGGACTTGGTTCATTAAGAAAATTATCTTTGATAACGGTGACATTTGATCCATCGGTCTATTTTGGATTTTTGGATTAACATTAACCGTCCAAAAGTTTGATCCAAAATCTATTTAACAAATTCTAATCCATTTATATTATGTTCGGAAAAACTTCCTATTCGAGTAACAATTGTAATTTTATTACTTCCATATGTGTCCTTTTCGAGTTAGCAAGTTAATCCCAATAGAATTGAAAAATTTGCATGTCAATTTCATGTTAACACAAAAATGACTCGTTACATGATTAATAAAAACACTAATTCATTAAATTTGTATTGTGTTCGTGTCATGTTGTCGGGTGGTTCGTGTACACAATTGCCACCTCTAATTCTGTTCTTGAACAGGCAGTAAGAAAGCTACACAATCCACTGGGGCGCAGAGTTTTACATTCCGTGAACTTGCAACTGCCACCAGCAATTTCCGGGAGGCAAATCTGCTCGGAGAAGGCGGTTTTGGGAAGGTTTACAAAGGCCGGTTAGACTCAGGCCAGGCACGTCCGAAAACTGATTATGATATTCTCGTGCATTGTCCGATTTAATTTATAAATGCAGATTTTTGTTTATTAGGGGTTTCAATTCAGGTTGACGTTTATGTTATCCGATAACCGTGTCAGTCGGGTTGTCTGTGTAAATCGTATTCTTAGCCTAACATTTTTGCAGTTTCGGTTTTCTGTGTATTGACGATCAGGTTGTAGCGGTTAAACAACTTAACCAAGATGGTATTCAAGGCTTTCAGGAATTTATCGTGGAGGTTCTCATGTTAAGCCTCTTACACCATCCGAATCTCGTGACCTTGATCGGCTACTGCACTGCTGGTGATCAAAGACTACTCGTTTACGAATATATGCAAATGGGTAGTCTGGAAAACCATCTTTTCGGTAAATTTCTCGAGCAAAGTAGATAATTTTTGCTTTATCGTGTTCTTAAGTTTGTTGTTTAATAGCTTCGTGTTGTATGTTTAGTTGTACTTTTTATGACATTTTTCATGATGCGTTTATGCGAGTAAATTATACCATCGGTACCTAAACTTTACCCTAGTTCACATTTTGGTACTTAGATTACATTTTGTTCCAAAAAATATATACTGAAGTAATGATGACCGGTCAATGCGAGTTTGATGAGTAAATGACACTAATGGTACCTGAACTTTATCCTAATTCACACTTTGGTACCTAGATTCATTTTGTCCAAAAAATACACAAGTAAAAATGACTCAACAATTTAGTACATTTGATCTATCAGTAATCGACCATTATAAATTAAAAATTGAGACCCATTGTACACTCAATCAACATAAAATTACAATACTACCATTTAACTAAAGGGCAATATTGTAATCTTATGTTAATTGAGTGTATGGTGAATCCCAATGTTTAGTTTAAAATGGTCAAATTCACGTTGAGCTAACCGATCAAATGTGCTAAATTGTTCAGTCAACTTTACTCGAGTTATATTTTTAGGAAAAAATAAAATGCAGGTACCAAAGTGTGAATTGTGGTAAAGTTCAGGTACCATTGATGTAATTAACTCACATTAACCGGTCATTGACCGGTAAAATGTACTAAATTGTCCTGTCATCGTTATTTCAATTGTATTTTTGAGACAAAAGGTAATCTAGGTACCAAAGTGTAAACTAGGGTAAGTTCAAGTACCATTGATGTAGTTTACCCTAGTTTATGCTTTTACTGATAGCTTGAATCCGAAAAACTAGACTGCACCCTAGCTAGGAATGACGTTTAACATTGACATGCTGTTAGCTTGTTCACATGGTTATTCGGTGTTTTGGTATTTTCTATAAGAGAAATTATTTTTTAACGAAGTAAATTACACCAATAGTACCTGAATTTTACCTTAGTTCACATTTTGGTACCTAGATTATATTTTGTCTCAAAAATATACGTGAAGTAATGATGACTAGACAATTTAGTATATTTTACCAATCAATGACCGCTTAATGCGAGTTTGATGAGTGAATTACACTAATAGTACTTGAACTTTACCATAATTCACATTTTGGTATGTAGATTCATTTTGTGAAAAAATACACCTCAAGTAAAAATGACTCAACAATTTAGTACATTTGACCTATCACTAATCGGTAAACTCGAGTTTGACCATTTTAAATTAAAAATTGAGACCAATCATACACTCAATTAACATAAAATTACAATACTACCATTTAACTAAAGGGCAATATTGTGTAATCTTATGTTAATTGAGTGTATGGTGCGTCCCAATGTTTAGTTCAAAATGGCCAAACTCACGTTACCCGATCAAATGAAGTAAATTTTTTAGTCACTTTTACTTGAATTATGTTTTTAGGATAAAATAAAATCCAGGTACCGAAGTGTGAATTGTGGTGAAGTTTAGGTATCATTGATGTAATTAACTCGTGAAACTCGCGTTGACCGGTAAAATATACTAAATCGTTACTTCAAGTATATTTTTGAGACAAAAGGCAATCTAGGTACCAAAGTGTGAACTAGGGTAAAGTTCAAATACCATTGATGTAGTTTACCCTAGTTTATGCTGTTGCTGAGAGCTTGAATCCGAAAAACTAGACCGCACACTTGCTAGGACGTTTAACTTTGATATGCTGTTAGCTTGTTCACACGGTTATTCAGTGTTTTGGTATTTTCTATAAGAGAAATTATTTTTTTAACAAGTAAATTACACCAATGGTACCTGAATTTTATCATAGTTCACACTTTGGTACCTAGATTACATTTTGTCCCAAAAATATATCTGAAGTAATGTACTAAAATGTTGAGTCATCTTTATTTGAGGTGTATTTTACCGATCAATGGCCGATCAATACGAGTTTGATGAGTAAATTACATTGATGGTATCTGAACTTTACCCTAATTCACACTTTGGTACCTAGATTTCATTTAAAAAAAAAAAATACACCTCAAATAAAGATGACTCAACATTTTAGTACATTTGACTGATCAGTGATCGTTCAACGCAAGTTTGACCATTTTAAATTAAAAATTGAGAGTACCATAAACTCAGTTAACATAAAGTATTGTAACTTTATACTTTATGTTAATTGAGTTTATGGTAAGTCCGAATGTTTAGTTCAAAATGGTCAAACTCACGTTGCCCGATCACTAACTGATCAAATGTGCTAAATTGTTCAGTCACCTTTACTTGAGTTATATTTTTAGGACAAAGGTACCAAAGTGTGAATTGTGGTAAAGTTCAGGTACCATTGATGTAATTAACTCGTGAAACTCGCGTTGACCGGTCATTGACCGGTAAAATATACTAAATTGTCCAGTCATTATTACTTCGGGTATATTTTTGGGACAAAATGTAATCTAGGAACCAAAGTGTGAATAAGGTAAAGTTCAGGTGTTAGCACCCGGTGAAAGTTAAGGCGAAGACTGACTATTAGCACGCGAATCTTTTGATGTCATGTTCTTTAACAGATTTGGAGCCTGATACGGAGCCATTGAGTTGGTGCAGTCGGATGAAGATTGCTGTTGGGGCTGCTCGGGGCCTTGAGTACCTACATTGCAAAGCTAATCCGCCTGTTATTTATCGTGACTTGAAGGCAGCAAATATTTTGCTAGACTCGGATTTCAATTCGAAACTATCAGATTTTGGGCTGGCAAAGTTGGGACCTGTTGGTGAAAAGACGCATGTTTCAACCCGTGTAATGGGAACATACGGATACTGTGCTCCGGAGTATGCAATGAGCGGAAAATTGACTGTTAAATCTGATATTTACAGCTTTGGAGTTGTCATGTTGGAGATCATCACTGGGCGAAAAGTAATCGATCCCGGTAGGAAACGAGGAGAGCAGAACCTAGTCGCCTGGGTGAGTCGAACATATATCCTGTTCGATTTTGAACTTGTTTACTTTCAACAGTACATTTCTTCTCGAAAATCATAATATTTAGATCATATTCGAAGTTCCACTTTGCATATTCGCTAACCGATTGGTCGTTCGATGCTGATTTTTTCTTCAATTCTTCGTTGCAGTCGCGCCCGTTTCTTCGTGACCAGAAGAAGTTTTGTCAATTGGTTGATCCTAAGTTACAAGGGCACTATCCTAACCGGTGTTTGAACTATGCAATTGCGGTGGCTGCTATGTGTCTTCACGAGGAAGCACATTTCCGCCCTTTTATCGGTGATATAGTTGTCGCCCTTGAATACTTGTATGCACAGAGTAAAGGCTCGGAATCCAAAAACGGTTGTGCAGAAAACGACAACTCACCGTCTTCCTTGCAAATAAAAGATGATATTCCCAGTCCACAACAACCAGTTTCGTGGACTACATCGCTTTAAATGTTGTCGGGAAGAAGCTCCCGAAACCCTCTTCTGTAAGTCAGTATTTAATCTGTATTGAAATTTAGTGAATTCCCTAGATTTTCTCGTTGAGGTTTTACGTTTCGTCGAAATTTAGTGAATTCCTTGGTTCTACATTTTATATTTGACATATGATTCAAAATTTTCGTTATTTTTTAGTGCGAATCGACTTCTGTAGTCATCGATGATTTACACTTAAGGTAATTCGCTGAATTTAACGAGCATCTTATGCGAATTCGCTTGCTATCCATGATTAATCATTATGGAAAAGAGTATAATTCTTGAAGCTCTCTTCGGAGGCGAAACATCGATTCTGTTTTATCTTTCAGCCGATTGCAGCCTCTCCCGCCATAGTTCAGTAATCCTCTCCCCCCATAGTTCAGTTATTTCCAGTTATGTCGTAACTGTTTCGGTAAATTACACCAATGGTACATGAACTTTACCTAGTTTACACTGTGGTACCTAGATTACATTTTGTTCCAAAAATATACCTGAAGTAACGATGACCGGACAATTTAGTATATTTTATCGGTTAATGACCGGTCCACGCAAGTTTCATGAGTTAATTACATCAATGGTACCTGAACTTTACCATAATTCACACTTCGGTATCTGGATTTTATTTTATCCTAAAAACATAACACAAGTAAAGGTGATTGAAAAATTTAGTTCATTTGATCGGTTAGTGACTGGGTAACGTGAACTAAATATTGGGACTCACCATACACTCAATTAACATAAAATTACAATACTATCAATTATATATGATATTATTGTAATTTTATGTTAATTGAGTTTATGATGGGTCTTAATTTTTAATTTAAAACCGTCAAACTTGCGTTAACCGATCACTGATAAGTTAAATGTACTAAAATGTTCAGTCATCTTTAGTTGAGGTGCATTTTTGGGCAAAATGAAATCTAGGTACCAAAGTGTGAATTAGGGTAAAGTTCAGGTACCATCAGTGTAATTTACTCGTCAAACTTGCATTTACCGGCCATTGACCGGTAAAATATACTAAATTGTCTCGTCACTATTACTTCAGATATATTTTTGAGACAAAATGAAATCTAGGTACCAAAGTGTGAATTAGGGTAAAGTTCGGGTACCATTGGTGTAATTTAGTCTAACCGGTTCAAACATGTTGCTTTGCTACCGATTTTTCTCAATCTTTTCAGCCCCTTAAACTTTCTTCCATAAGACCAGGTCAGAGAGGTTGATGAAACAACCATTTTTTATTGGTCTCGATAAAGATCATCTCGGGCTGTTTGACTCTTTTTTTCATCAATAGATGATTTGGTTTTGGCTCGAAAAGAAATTGTAGTTAACGTTATCTATATGTTCCATGTGATTATATATGATATTAATGCAAGAAAAATGATAATTGTGTTGTCGTGTTATTGAGTCGGAAATTCCACCCCAAATGTGTTGTTTGCAAAACCGATTCGTTTATACTTTTTCTTCTTTTCGGTGTGTTCTTTTTCAGGTATCACGGACAGGGAAAACTGTGAAATGTGATGTTTTGAATTATGATTATGGCTTCTCAAGGGTGATATTTGTATATATATATATAAAGTCGGGTTTAGAAACGCTCGTATTTCCGTACTGTTTGGAGTAAAATAGTAGAACGGAGCTATAAAAAGAACTAAACGAGCAATTAAATCTTACGATAGAGCTCTATTTTATGTAATAGAACCTAAATATTCTGTTCTTTGATTCTTTTGTTCTTTCTTTTTTGGAATATGAATGAATTTATGTACAAATTTAAGCTATTTAGAGATCTTTTAATCATGTTTAAGCATTTATACTCCTTTTTTAGGGTTAATTTCAAATATAGCCCCTGTGGTTTCAAATTTTGTCAAATAAATACCCGTGGTTTGATTTCGAGCAAATAAATACCTGTGGTATGTTCCGTTTTTCAGAAACGCCGAAACGGTGACGTGGTTGAGGCTAATTTAGTCAATAAGAGTTAATTTCAAATAAATTGTTGTAGTCTGCGTGTTTTTGCAAATAGGTACCTGTGGTTTGGATATTTTTGCAAATAGATACCCGTGGTTTGGATGTTTTTGCAAATAGGTACCCATAGTATAACAAACCGTAAACAAATGCTTAATTTAGACAAATAGGTACCTGTGGTATAACAAACCATAATCAAACGCTTAATTTAGGTAAATATTGTGGTTTGTTATACCACAGGTACCTATTTGCCTAAATTAAACGTTTGTTTATGGTTTGTTATACCATAGGTACCTATTTGCAAAAACATCCAAACCACGAGTATCTATTTGTAAAAATATCCAAACCACAGGTACCTATTTGTAAAAACACGCAAACCACAACAATTTATTTGAAATTAACTTTTATTGACTAAATTACCATCGGCCACGTCAGCATATAGACAACGTCATCATCCGTTTCTGCGTTTTTGAAAAACGGAGCATACCACATGTATTTATTTGCTCGAAATTAAACCACAGATATTTATTTGCGAAAACTTGAAACCACATGGATTATATTTGAAATTAACCATTTTTTTATTATACCTTATGATCATAATTTTTTTTAATATATTGTGTAGAATTCATTTAAGATAAAACATATTTTGTCATGTGTATCACGTTTACTAGTAATTCAAACATAAAAGTATATAAAAAGCATTTATATGAGATGATTCGTGTAGGGTCTTATCGAAGCCCACGTAAGGTCCCTTCCGAGGGCTAGGTTGTGCGGAGCCTTTGTCAGGCCTCCACATGCGTAAGGCCTATCTTAAGGGCTTAAAACCGGACGAGTTCGGTTGTTTTGGTTCCCACAACTAGCTAAGTCTTAAGCACAATATGAACTCATCGTTTACGATCAAAGTCTATAAAAGGAGTC
This sequence comes from Euphorbia lathyris, assembly GCF_963576675.1. Taxonomy (NCBI): domain Eukaryota; kingdom Viridiplantae; phylum Streptophyta; class Magnoliopsida; order Malpighiales; family Euphorbiaceae; genus Euphorbia; species Euphorbia lathyris. The sequence goes on from NC_088916.1 coordinate 81,491,941, forward strand.
AGGTGATACCCTTTCAGGGGATCGAAGACTCTTTCTCTTAAGTGTTTTATTGTTCCTTTTCTCTTTCCATCTCTAACTTATCGCCAGATTGTTTTTAGGGATCATTTTCAGCGTAGGTGAACCGAATTCAACAGGCTTCCTATTGTTCAGTCTCTGTACTTTATCATTTGGTGGGAGTGAGCGTGGATCGAATGACACCACAATGACACCACAAGTCCTTCAATTTTTTTTAAAGTAAAGTAGCACTCAATAGGATGGTAGAAACTCCTCCGTTGTTGAGGGTTACCCCATAAAAGAAGTCATTGAGTTCGACACGCATGCCCAACAAAAAGGGGTGGACACGACAGCCGTCAACATGAATTTCGAAGACCACGTTATAGTAGAAACAAGCTTTAAAGATGAATTTATGGACGTGTCAAGTTGATGAAAACCCTTAAAAAATTTCAAGCTACACAAGCCCAACATGTCGAAATGTAGAGGCAAATGATGGAAACTCAAAAGCAATGCAAGAAGACAATTGCAAGCTATGAGAACTTCTACGAGCTAACCCCTTACAAAAGAGGCCTCACCTGTGGAACAAGGTGAGGCAGTTGAAGGCAGTGACGTCCACCCTTCGGAAGGACAACTCTCGAACAAGCACATTATTGGTGACACTACAAATTTTCCAAAATCTCGGAGAAGGCCTCTTCCGAGCAAAGGGGTGATTGGGATGCTAGATTATAGTGATTTTTATACAAAAAAAGCGTTAGGCGGCACTATCAGCAGGAAGGTTACGTCCAATAAGACTCATCTAGTCCAACGAATCATCAAAGCTAATTTTCCTAAGAATTGGAGGACCCTCTAACTCCCCGTATGCGTATGTATCGAGGATCCCAATGAGCACTTGACTACTTTCATGAGTATGATAAACATGTATTCTAAGGAAGACCACGTCATGTGCATAGTCTTCTCCTCAATGATGGATAAAGTGGTCAAAGAGTGGTACCGTGGGCTAGAACTCGAATCTGTGGATTCTTTCGACTTGCTGAAGGATCTGTTTATGGACTAGTTCGTGAGGGCGTTAAAGGCCAAAAGAATAATCTCAAATCTTAACGACGTCTAACAACGTATAATTGAGCCTCTAGGAGGGTATTGGCCCATTATCACCACATGTCACCTCAGGTACAATCCATGAACTTGGAGAGGGCTATAGACGCCCTTGCCAAGGGGACAATCTGCGGACCCCTAAGAGAAAAGTGCTACACGTGGTCATATCTTCACCTTTTATGATCATAGCACGAGATCCGTAGACTATGAAGAGCGGGAAAAAGACAAGAGCATAACAAAGAAGACAAAGGGAAGCAATCGCCGACAAAATATACTCGCGCCTCCGAAGAGAAGGAACCTAAAAGAGATACCCGAGATGAGAAAGGGGCACATCGCAGTTCAAGCAGAGAAGTCCATTACTCGAACGAATCCCGCTCACAGTAAAGGCATGAGTCCCATGTGGAATCCCCATGATCCTACTGCCTTCTGCTACATCAGAACAACCCCTAAAATCTACAGAAGAAAAGGACAAGTACCCACAAAAGAGTGCCATGTTTGGAATCCCATGATCCTACTGCCTCCTGCTACATCAGACCGGTTTTTCTGTTATTTGACTGTCACATTAAACATTTCAAATATCAATTACGTTTAAGACTTTAATGTCTTACTAACACAGTTACAAAAAAAAATGTTAAAATGCTAACAATTAAGTCTATCATCTATAAATTAATCACTTTTTTTTGTCAAAGTGTCTAAAATGTTTGCTGTATGACTAATATACTTACAGATAACCAATAAAAAAAATGTACGAAACTGCATCAATTTATCGACAAAGTCTGATGTGACAGTTAAATAACAGTCAAACCGGTTTTTTTAAATTTTCGTCAACGTAGAACTAAAATCAATCTTATTTAAAAACGGTATGATTGAATTTTCACTATTTCATACATTAGAATTAAATCCGCATTTCTTAAAACACGTTAGAGTCAAATTTCATCGTTATCCTATAAAAAAAACCTTTAAATGGGTAGATATCTTGAGTTATAAAGAAATAAATAAACAAAATGTAGCTTTTCAACTACTAATATCAGAAGAATTTAGATGTCATGGTGAGATCCGAACACAGAATTTCCTTTCTTAAAAAGTGGAAATCTGTTTGTGTAAACACAAGAAAAAAGAGGAGAAAATAACAACTTCAATGACTTTATACTATTAAGGGTGAGATTAGTTCGGTCCAATTCGGAGTCAATAGTACAATTTGATTCGGTTTTAGAAAAAATCAATGATTAATACGGTTTTGAAATTTACTCATAATGTTTAAAATGATGCAATTTTAACCCTAATATTAGTAGTCAAGAGCAATTTTACCCTTAACATTGACAGGTCGGTTCAATTTGAGAAATAAACATCAAACTGTCTTTTCGGTTACGTCATTTTTCCACTAATTAGTAACAGCTCACAAACATATAATTAGACGTGGAATTTTTTTATAAAAAAATAGGCCTAATACATCTTTAGCCATCTCAAGTTGTCCAAAAACTGCAACTGAGTGTCTGAACTTTAAAATGTTACAAGTAAGGCTCTGTTCTTTATCGCTGAAAAAAATTGAACTGAATTGAACTGAACTGAATTGAACTGAACTGAACTGAACTGAATTGAATTGAATTGAATTGAACTGAACTGAACTGAATACTGCTGAATACTGAACTGAATTTAACTGAATACTACTGAATACTGAACTTAACTGAATGCTACTGAACTTAACTGAATGCTACCGAACTTAACCGAACTTAACAATAATGATGATATTAGACTTTAAAATAATTTTCATGATAATATTGGACATTAATGAACTTATAATAATAATAATGGTTCTAATAAATTTAATAATATCAATAATAAATAAATATATTATTAAAGATAAAATTAAATTGAATATCAAATAAAAGCCCGGGATGATAAAATCTTAGCTCGATAAAAGCCTATGAAATTAAATAAAAATAAGTCTAATTTAAATTAAAAATACAAATTACATACAAACATAAATTTATATATAATTTAAAGCCTATGAAATTAAATACAAATCTTCATATGAATACAAACTCTTAACTTTTTATTTTAATTAAGGGTTAAAGTGCAAAAATAACGTTTTGGGTCAGAAGTAATTTTACCTCTAACGTCTAAAATTGTGGAATTTTATCCCTAACATTGATAAATTGGATAAATTTGAGAAATAATTCATAATATGGATGCAATTCCTAATTTTTAAATATGTATGCATACTTTAGTTTTATTTTTTTTATTAAACCATATATACTTTAATAAACTATCATTTCTTACTTTTATCTAATTTATTGATAATGATAAACTATAAATAATAATAATAATAAATAATGATAAATTATAGATAAATAATAATAATAATAATAAATTATATATAAATAATTATAATATAATAAATAATGATAAATTACTGAATACTGAAACTGAATGCTGAAACTGGATGCTGAAACTGAATACTGAAACTGAATGCTGAACTGAACTGAACTGAATTGAACTGAACTGAATTGAATTGAACTGAACTGAATTGAATTGAACTGAACTGAACTGAACTGATTGTTACTGAAATTAAGTGATAAAGAACAGGGCCTCTCTCAACTTGCTTATTTAGAACAAATAACCCCTCAACAATGCTTATTTGGAACAAATTACCCTTCAAGTTATTTATTTGGAACAAATAGACCCTAAATGTAAAAAAAACATTCAACATAACATTACAGTATAAATAAAATATGTCCAAAATATCTACTGCTACATCTAACTAATCTGCAGATATATTAACAAAATGGCAAAAAAAAAAAAAAAAAACTCACGAAATGACATATATTAATCTATTTGGGGGTTATTTGATCCAATGAATCAAGTCGAGGGGGCTAGCTGTAACATTTTCAAGTTCAGAGGTCAGTTGTAGTTTTTGGATAATCTGGGAGGGGGGGAGGGGGGCTTATTAGGCCTAAAAAATATACTGTATTTTGTATGAGTTGGACAAAAATATTTAAATATTTTCCCAAATTTAAAAATATTAATCTCAAATTCTATTATTAAATCACAAAAAAATATAAATTTTTTTTAGAACCAATTGATATATAATTAGTACATAATAACGAACAAACTATATCTGTTTTATAATGATATCTGAAATTAATTCAACATGCCAAAGTTAAAGTTAAAATTGTCACTGGTTGTAAATATTAAAGATATTTTTACACCTTATCCCACTTAAAAATCTCCAAAATTGTACTTAATGTAAGTCCACGACACACTTCGGTTGAATCTTGAATAAAAAATCAACAATTCAATCGAATTTCAAATCTTTTTTGAATATTTAATCTTTTTTAACAATCCACTTGTGAAAATCCGAAAAGGAAGAACTTGCGAAATTCGCCATCCAATCAGCTGCTTTATTACATTCTTGAAAGGCATGAACAACTTAAAGATTCCAAAACTTGTTTTTATAACGATGATGATGATGCATAATCCAAGAAGTGATGTGATAAAGACTAATCTCATCTCGCATATGTTAGATTTGATTGACAAAAAAAAAAAAACGAACGCTAAAAAAATTAGAATAATAAAACTGAAAATTAAAGAACAGAGTTAGACAAATCTGATGTATGTATTAGCAGTCTCCTTAAAAGAGATTTCGTCGCTATTGACGATCATCTTCTAGTTTTACCGTGTGTAGATTCGTTATCACCTGAGCAAGAAAACAACAACGTGCAGATAACATAATTTTTTTTAGAAAGTAATTTTTTTCCAAAGTCTCTAGTCACTGAATTTTGATAGTTCCATTCTGTATAAATGTTCATGAACGAACATGATTGTTCACGGACAGAAACGACTATTCACGAACGAACATGATTGTTCATGAGAAACACGACTATCAATGAATGAAAGTGTTTGTTAGCATTTAAATTAATTTTCATAATTTTATTCATTTTTCCAACAACATATAGTTGATAACAATTTGTGAATCAAGCTCCAAAACGACTTTCATGTATCCTTTGTCCCAAACCGAAGTAAAGTCCCCCAATTTCCGCCAAACCCATTCATCTGTCGCTAGAATCTTTAGTAGCACCTCTTGCCATAACTGTGTTTAGATTACCAGGGCCGGTCTGACAATTTAAGGGCCCTAGACAAAATAAGTAAGGGGTCAAATACATGAATATCATAATTAAGTACAAAATTACAACTAAATCATATCACCAAACTTAATTCTTAATATGTCATTATTTTCTATATATTATGATTTTACACCCTAATTTATAAATTCTAGACTCCAATTCATAAATTATAAACCATATATAATATATTATAGACTTCTAATTTATAAATTATAATCTTTAAAATATATTAAAAGTACTGATTTTACTAGTTTGACATAATACAAAATGATGACTTGATATAGTTGTAAATAGTTTTTAAAATATGAATTTCTGTGTAATTTTCCTTATAAATAATAAGGGCCCTTTTAATAATAAAAAATTTATACATAACAAAATAGACATTTTAATTTTTTTTATCAATGAGATTTCAGAAAGAAATAGGCCATCCTATATAATTTTATCACTATTTATATTTAAAAAAATTAAATTTCATATCTACATACAAAGGTTAAAAAAAAAATTAGGCCCCCTCCAACTCTGGGCCCTAGACCGGCGCACCACGGACCTATGTCCAGAGCCGGCCATGTAGATTACTTTTACTGGCACAGTCACAATTAATTTTTCACCCAACCGTCATCTGAAGGATGCCATTTAATTAAATTTTCTTTTCTAGACATTATTCTTTTGGAAGAACTTGTCAAAAGAAAGAAATTCATTCATTTTTTTGGCAGTTTTTGAAAATAAAGTCGACCTTAGTATAGAAGGATTAATTGTGTAGGGTCATACAATAGGTTATGCCACATGCATTCATCAAATGACTATTTCTAGGGTAAATTACATATGTGGTGTACAACTTTTACCCGTAATCACACTTTAGTGTACGACCAAAATTTTATCACACTAAACTGTACAACCTTTTAATGACCTCCCACTAAAGTGTACAGCAGTTAAAAATGACCGGTCAATACTCAGTCAACGTACCACCTCAGCTTTGACCGGTCAAAAAGTCAAAAAATTCAACCACTTAATATAAAATTACTTCTATACCCTTATTTCTCCATATCTTCATCTTCTTCCTTCTATTTCTTTCTCTCTCTTCAAATTTCTTTCTCTCTCTAAGCACTCTCTTTGAATTTTTTTATCTCTCTAACCTTTCTCACTAAAATCACTACCATCAAATCTTTGTAGGAAACTTCGAATTTCTTTCTCTCTCTAACCTCTCTCTTCAAAATTCTCTCTCTCAAACCCCTCTAAATCTATTCTCTCTCTAACTCCTTTCTCTTTATATCCATTCCAGAGCTTTTGTTGAAATTGAAATTTCATTAGTGCCTTGCCTTGTAAATTTTGTTCTCCGCCATATTGCTGGATTTGGTTGTGATGAATAGTTATTTTATCGATAAAACTTGAAAAAGATAGCAGAACCATATATATGGATCTTCATCGCCTCTCTTCAATTGAAAAAAATAGTTTTTTTTATGGATCTTCATGGCCTCTCTTCAATTGATGATCAGTAGAGCCATTTTTTCTGCTGAAGATACTGAAGAAAACCTATCCGAATTTGCCCAATTTCTTCTTTTTCTGCTGCTTCACTTCGCTGTGATGATTAGAGTTTTGCATCCTAAGAAAGTGAAAATTGAGTTTCAGGAAACTGAAGTGGGTTGCAAAAATGGGTGGTTAGCTGGGGATAAAATATTAATCTCTAATAGGCTAGTTTAATTGTAATTTCCGCTGAAGAAGAATCAAAACAACATTAACTTTGAAATTACAAAACAATTGCAATTCACATCAGGTGGAAAAGGAACAATGAAACTACAACAAAAAAACCAGCATCTTCTCTCTCACTGAAAATATGTGGAGAGAGAAACCACAAAAAGAGGAGTCGTAATTGCCTTTAAGTGGATCGTAATCGGCGGTGGAGACTACTATGTTTCTTCCACGACGAGGAAGCAAGGTCGGCAGTGGAAACTGGTTGCAGGAGATGAAGCCGGCCGTGGAAACAGGGAGAAGATGAAGGTCGGTGGTGGAGACTACTGCTATTCTTTTGAGAAAGGATTTAGAGAGAGAAAGAAAAAAAAAAAGTGAGAGATAAGTGTTTCAAGAAGGAGATAGGGATATTTTAGTAATTTCATAATAGATGGTCAATTTTTGACTTTCTAAAGTGGTCAAGAGGCTGATGTGGCATAGTTGACCAGTGTTGACCGGCCACAAAAACCGGCTGTAGGTCACCTAAAGTTTGTATGGTTTAGTGTGACAAAATTTTGATTGTACACCAAAATGTGATTTGGGGTAAAGGTTATACAGCACGTATATAATTTACCCACTATTTCTATGATAACTTTCTTTTGTGTATGAAAACTTCATATTAGTCCAACAATTACTAGTAAAGTACTTCAATTTTCATCATGTTTCCTTTTCAACAACATATTAGCTTAATGATTAATTATGTTAAGTTACTAGACTTGTTCATGGCCCGGGCTAGACCGGATCCAGCGAAATTTTATCTAAAAATGTCCAGTCTAAGCCCACTCCACTGTTAATTTAGACGGACTCAGGCCGAGATGGATGACTCAAAATCAAATCTCCAGCCTATGTAAGCCCACCTAAATATATATGTATAATTCTTAATAATAAAAAATTAAATTTATACTTAAAAATAAATATTAATATATAAATATATAAATTTTATTAATTAATATTAATAGACTGACCGGGATGGACCGACCCATGCTATTTTTATAAATCCCAAACCCATCCAAAAAAAGAGGCGGGCTTTAGCGGGCCTGGGTCGGGTTGGGCGTAGAGACAAATTTTCATGTACAAGCCCGGCCCAGGAGACACATGCCTAGACAGATGGGGTTGGTACTCGAGCCCGTGAACTGGTCTAAAGCTAATTGATGACATGTAAATTAGTATCAATACACGTGTCTTTATTCTAGACATCCAGGAGTGTTCAGCTCACTGTGAGCTGTCAGATTCAACTAAATAGGGATACTATTTTTCCTCTGACATGCGGATCAATATGAGAATATCCAAGTTCGACCCGGACTAACAAAACGTAATATTCATGTAGAAATAAAGGAATTCGAAAACGAATAGGATGCGACTTGCCTAAATTATGTCCAACTATCTTCCGAGGATCTAAGGACAGTTAATCCCTGTAAATACGTTTAGAAATCACACAGTCAAAGTACATACATATATTATATGCAATTACTCTCAATTGCTTAATACTCCATCATATATATATCAATATCACTAACTTAGACATCAGAGTGGAGACGATAGTCAACAACCTTGCCTTGACCATCTTTCTTTCTTATCTCAAGTACCGAAAAGGTCTCTTCAATCATCGGAGTATTGCCTTACTGAATCACTAGTATCACGAATTAAAGAAACATAAAAGAAAAATCAACTAATTTTAAATTAAAATAAAATGTACAGTAAAACTTCTATAAATTAATAATGTTGGGACCATAATTTTTTTTTTTTTGGTAGAAACAGGAAAGAAAACAAACCAACACCGAGACAAAAGCTAACCTGGGATCAGCCTAGGAAAGCTAACCCCAACTCTGTCCTCTAAAAGGAGAGAAGAAAGATAGATAGGAGGATCAGAAAGGGTGGAAACACCTAACATCCCCTCGTGCCCAGCCGCCGCCAAGCGATCCGCAATTCGATTTTGTTCTCTGTAGATGTGGCTGAACTCTAAGGACTCAAAGGAGGAGCCAAGACTTCTTATTGCTTTGATAAGGTTCTGGCTACTAAGACAAAAAACATGATTATTAGAGATCATACTAATAACCTCCATATTATCAGACTCCACAGCAAGCCTTTTAATACCCAGCTTTCTGGCAAGCTTGACTCCAGAAAGAATACCCCAAAGTTCCGCTGAAAAGGATGAGCCCAAACCCAGGTTATGGGTGAATCCAGACAACCAGGCACCTCCCGCGTCCCTGAGCACGCCTCCAGCCGCGATCTTTCCATTGTTGAGACAGGAGCCATCCGTGTTCAACTTAACCACCCCATCCTTCGGCCTACACCACCCAACGAGTTGAACCTCTTTATTCTGGGTAGAATTGGCAAGGGGGTCCCCTTTGAAGCTCCCCGTAATGGTAAGGAGATTTTTAGAGAAGAACTCGGGTAAGTTCTGAATAAAAACAGTCTTCTCACCAAAGATCTCCTCGTTTCTCCACTTCCAAAGGTGGTGGCAGATAATAGCAAATAAAATGTCTCCCTGCTCCATGCTAGCCATTAACCTACCTTTAACCCCATTGGAGAACCAGTCATTCTCAGGGTAGGCAAAGAAGGAGGGGAGAATGTGGTGCGGAAGAACTTTCTGCCAAACCTCCTTACTCTTAGGGTAGTCCCTAAGGGCATGGCACAAAGATTCAACTTGGCCTCTGCATCTACTGCAAGCACCTGAATCCGCCAAGTGACGTCTATGTCTATCCGAATTAGTCAGCAACCTGTCCTTGACTCCAAGCCAGAGGAAGCTCCTCATTCGGTAAGGGATTTTCAGAGCCCAAATGGATTTCCAAGTGTCCGAAAGAGGGTCGGATCTGTCAAGAGTAAAAGCTTCAAAGGCAGACTTGCAAGAGTAAGCTCCATTTTTTGTCAGGGCCCAGCAATTCCTATCCTTGTCCTCCTCAAGGTTACTAATCTTCACTCCCCTGATTCTGAGGAGAGAATCAAGCCTCAAGAAGGAATCAAACATAGACCAAATCCAGTCCCCATCAGAGTCCACCACATCGGCAATCCTCCAGTTGCGGAAATTGCTAGGTGGGGGAGAGCAGCAAACCTCTATAAGAGGTTTATCTCCGATCCAGGTGTCATACCAGAAGCTTATGGACTTACCATTACCCACCTCCAGGCCAACCCCCATGCAGAACTCAGCAAACACAGCACTGAGCCCTTTCCAAAGGAAAGAACAATTGCCAATCCTCTCTTTAGGGCCCCCAAAGATTTTGTCCTTTCGATACTTGCCACAAAGCAATCGAACCCAAAGAGAAGAAGGGTTCAGCCATATTCTCCAGAGGAGCTTCATCAACAAGACCTTATTGTTATCTTTAGCTTGTCTGATGCCAAGACCCCCCCTGCTTTTAGGCTGGCAGACCTCCTTCCAAGGGACTAGGTGAATCTTCCTACCCTCTCCAGACTCACCCCAAAGAAAACGCCGGTTGATTTTATCAAGCTCATTGAGAACCGGCTCAGGCAACTTACATGCTTACATGATATGATTGGGAGCTGCGCAGTTGACAGACTGAATTAAGGTTAGACAGCCAGCCAAGGAAAGAGAATTGGCCTTCCAACTAGCACACAACCCATTAGTTTTGTCCAGAGTCTCCTTAAAGGAGGCTTTGGAAACTCTGTCACTATGAAGGGGGATCCCAAGATACTTTCCCAAGGATTGGGTAAGAGGGATACCCGAAAGATCGCTAAGCTTATTACAGAGGCTTCTATCCATGTTCTTAGAGCAAAGCATCCGGGACTTGTGGACATTGATCTTCTGGCCAGAAGCAACGCAAAAGCACTCCAGGATATTTACGACCACACTAATTTGCTCCTCATTCCCTTCCACAAAGATCATCACATCGTCAGCAAAGAACAAGTGGGAAATAGGAGGGCAAAATCTGTTAATGAACACAGGATGGAGACTCCCCTTATTCATAGCTTCTTGAATTAGGTGAGCCAGCCTTTCCATTGCTATCACAAAAAGGAAAGGGCTCATAGGATCTCCTTGACGGATACCCCTAGAAGGAGAAAACTCATCAGACATATCTCCATTGATCAGAACCTAGAAAACAGGAGAAGACACGCAACCTTCAATCAAACTCCTCCAGTTCTCAGGAATGCCAGCTTTACTTAAGCTATCCAAAAGAAAGCTCCAGTTTAAACGATCATAAGCTTTCTCCAGATCAAGCTTGAGAGCCACGATCCCTTTCTTACCCTTCCTCATTTTCATGGAATGGACCATCTCCTGGGCAATTACCACATTGTCCATCATTTGCCTACCAGGAACAAAGCTACCTTGATTTTGGCTAATAATCTCAGGAAGGATCCGCCGGATCCTATTCGCCACAATCTTAGTGATAGCTTTGTATAAAACATTACATAGGCTGATCGGCCTCATTTGTAAAAAGGAGGAGGGCTTTTCAACCTTAGGGATCAGAACCAGGAGGGTTTTATTCACCAGGCTAATCTCGTTGGAACCGCGGAAGACTCCAAAGATAAAATTATAGACACCTTCCTTCACCGAGTCCCAGTGTTTATGGTAGAAACTAGCAGGGATACCATCGATCCCTGGAGCTTTAGTAGCTCCAATACTGGTGAAGGCAAGATCAATTTCTTTCCGATCGATAGGATGAAAGGCATCAACAATTACCTCCTCCTCCAGCCTAGGAAAGGTGACCCCAGAGTGGGCTTTGTCCAGATCCACAACTTCCTCTTTAAAGAGGTTCTTATAGAACTCAAGAGCAAGGCGACAAATATCTTCTTCCTCATAAATCCAGTCACCATTAGAATCTTTAATAGCATCGATCTGGTTCCTTTGCCTTCTAATAATAGTAGAAAGATGGAAGAATCTGGTGTTCCGGTCACCATCCTTAATCCAAGCCTTCCTAGATTTCTGCAACCAAAGGAGCTCTTCCTGTCTAAGGACCGCTTCCAGCTCGTTCTGGAGAGATCTAAGATGACAATTCATACTGTGGTCAAAACGGATCTCCAAACAGCGTTGAATGCCTTCCATCCTCCTTAAGAGTTTATTTTTCCTTCGGATAATATGGCCAAAGATGTTTTTATTCCATCCCACCACATTTCTTCTAAACTCCTCAACAGCAAGGAGAACATTAGAATGGGGTTGCCAATTATCCTTAACAAAGTTCCTGAACTCAGGATGGGTGTCCCAAGCAACAAGGTACCTAAACGGTCTATTCCCTTTGAGCCGATGACCTTTAACCAGCTTAATGAGGATAGGACTATGGTCCGAGTGGCAAAAAGGGAGGTTCAGCATGTTTACCTCAAGAAATCTATAGATCACCGCTACATTCGCATACACTTTATCCAACCGAACAAACACGTTGTTCCTTTTCCAGGTGAACTTGTGGCCAGTCGCACCAAGGTCCGATAGCCCGCAAAGATCCATATTCTACTTATGGTTAAGGCACCGGTTGATATAATGATTGCCCCCCTTTCTGATCACTCATCCGGGCAATATCATTAAAGTCACCAGCGACCAACCAAGGATCCATCATATTCGTACTAATAGAGAACAGGATCTCCCAAAGCCTCTTCCGGTTAGTTAGGATCGGATCGACATAGACAAAGGACACAAAGAAAGGTTTGTTGCCAGGATAACACACCTTGCTATGAATGAATTGGTCATCAATAGTAATAATATCAATACTTACACGACCTGGCTTCCAAAAAAGCCAGATCCCCCCTGCTCGACCAGTCGCCTCCGACCTGACACACTTCCAATTCTTAAACTTTTTAACCACCTCATCTTCTTTAGAACCACTAACCTTGGTTTCAAGAAGAGCAAAACAAGAAGGGTTAAATTGCTTAATAAGATCATTAACATGGATGCGGGTTGCCTTGCTAGTCGCACCTCTAACATTCCAAACAAAGAAGTCCATCAGAAGGAAGACAACTGATCACAGGCACACACCCTAGAGCAGGTATTTATTCGGGGCTCCTGAGAGCCTAGAAGAGGTGCCAGCCGGCCCTCTTTTATCCCAAGAATCCAAAGAACCAAGGTTCTTTTTAAGGTTAGCCTTAGGTTTCTTCAAAAGAGACTTATTAACTCCTATAGACTTCCCAATTAGGGGGTCTACAAGGGGATTCAGGACACTAACCTCATTAAGCTTTGCTTTCCCTGTCGAGCCAGTGATCTGGGATTTCCCCTTGGCATAAGCTTTGGGATCGAAGAGAGGATTAATAGAGTCACCAAGGATGGTAGCTGGCTCAGCAGATTCCAGGCTTGGCATACTTAACTCCATGTGTTCAGCTGGTAACTCCGAATCCTGACCATCCACAATAGACAGGGCTCCGAATCTAAATCCTGAACCGGAAGCTGAGTCCCTACCAACACCACTCTTAGTATCAGGAGGCCTAGCCTTGATCTCAGGAGCAATTTGGAGAGAGGTCATCTCCTTGCTGATGTCTGGAACTTGATTCCAAGAAGCATAAGCACGTGGCTTCCTTCGGGCTGACCTTTTGGCCAACATCCATGGCCCAAAATTCTTCTCCTCACCTTTGCTACCTTCATCTCTGCCTATGATAGGCACCACCACCTCCTCGACCACTTTCCTTCTTCTGGGGCAGCCATCATAGGTATGGCCAAACATACCGCATTCATAGCAGATATTGTGAATACCTTCGTATTCAATATAAAAGACCTTATTCTGAACGGAGAATTTAGACAGAAGAGGCTTAGCAAGATCAATGTCAATACAAACCCTGGCAAACTTGCCTCTTTCTGCCCCCACGGTAGTCTTGTCAACGTGGTGAACTTTCCCAACCAGGCCACCAATCTTATTCAGAAATCTTTCATTATAGTATTCAATGGGTAGACCTGGGAATCTAACCCAAGTAAGGATCCTATTAACAGAGCAATCATGCGGATTAAAATTTGGTACCCAAGGCCTCAGCGCTAAAACATGATTGGATATGATATAAGGTCCACCATTAATCACTGAATTGTAATCTTCTTCCATTGTAAATTTTATGACATAATAGTCATTCTCCAGATCCGTGATGGTAACCTTCCCTTTCTTTGCCCATTGGGCCTGGATCCTCTGGGCAAAGTAATTGAAGCTTATCCTTTTCCCAAGAACAATGACAATTAAGGAGAGTTTCCATTTGGATCTAAGAACCCGCTTGTCTTCCGATGAAAGCCGGATAACAGGACATAAAGGGTCCTCTTGCTCACCATCCTCAATATCTGAGTCAGAAACATCTCCCTCAGAAACCTCCTCGATAATGTCATCCTCAATCATGGGTTCTTCCTCTACCACCCCCATTACCTTGTCTTTCCAGGATAAATTCCCCAGCCCTAATCCAGGGTTACCATGAATACCGGGATTAGACCTAGGAACTGAGATTTTTAGGCAAGCAGCCCCTTGGGCCAAAGCCCCGCTCAACGGGGGAGCCACAAAATCCCCAACATCCCTAAACTTTGTGCCATCCTTCGGGGCCTCGCCTTGGACATCCACCTTAAGTGCCGACAACCCCGCGTCGCTGCCTACACTCGTAGGAGCGCCAGGCGAAGGCCTACCGCCCTCCCCAGCCGGGGCGATAAAATCCGCAACGCAAGCCAAGGATCCCGCCCCCTGCTTATGCTCTCCCTCTCCTGCAGCCGGCAGAGAAACGGAGCCAGCGCTCCCGCCTACACCATCAACCAGTCCCAGCGCCCCCGAAGCCGCGGCCGTAATCTGGCCACACTCCGAGCCACCAAGCCCCGCCCCAGCAACGCCTTCCTCCGGAATAGAAACCCGTTCCCTCGACCTTTCACGGATACGGTCGGTACTGAACCGTCTAACCCGCGGAGAAATATCCGCCGATCTCCTAGCCTCCTCCGCCAATCTTCCATCCGGATCCAGATCCACGCCCAGCCCCTTCGCCGCCACACGAGCGGCCGCCTCCTTCGCAGCCCGGCCGCCCGCTCCTCCCATCGTCACCCTAGACCTAGCCTCCCGTTCCTTCGCCATGAAAAATCGCCAAAAGAATCGCCCGTTTGTTTTTAGGATTTAGGTCTTAAATTCTACTATTAGTTATAGTTAATTTAGTTATAACTAATTGAGAGAGAGAGAGAAAAAAAAAATTGAGTTATAAAATTGATCCTGTGTTTTAGAGAGAGAAGAGAGATCTGAAAGAGAGGAGATAGATCTAAAAGAGAGAAAAAGATCTAAAAGAGAGAAATAGATCTGAGAGAGAGAAGATAGATCTCAAAATTCTCCATCTTCATAAAAATTCTTCACCATGACAACAGATCTGGGAGAGAGAAGACAGATCTGAAAAAGAGAAGATAGATCTAAAAGAGAGAGAAAGATCTAAAAGAGAAGAGATAGATCTCAAAACTCTCAATCTTCATAAAAATTCTTCACCATGACAACAGATCTGAGAGAGAGAAGACAGATCTGAAAAAGAGAAGATAGATCTAAAAGAGAGGGAAAGATCTAAAAGAGAAGAGATAGATCTCAAAACTCTCAATCTTCATAAAAATTCTTCACCATACCATAAAATTTTATTAATTTATAGAGTTATTAATTAATCGATAAATTAATAATTATTAATTTATAGATTGATTTTAAATTTTTTAAAAATAAATTTTAAATTACTAATTTAAATAAAGTTTTTTATCTAAAATCAATGAACAAATAAAATTAAACGTGCATTATATAAGTTAACTGAACTTTGAAGTTCATTGTATTTATGTTAAAAATATTCAATGTATCATAGTTAATGAACTACTATATAAATTTATATGGAGTGTTGTTTCAAATCATACAAAAAATGAGGATGAAGCTGAGCATAAATCGGTACTTTTGAAACCAGTCAAAGGAAATGAAGCAATTATAGCACCATCCACTCTTTACAATTTTTTGTTACAATTTGACAAGGATACACCAGAACTTTTGAATGCACTGAGAATAGTTAGAGATGAAATTCAACTAGATTTAAATTTCAAGAAAAAACAAAATAATATATATTCATATTTTGCTAAATTATACTAAGTATGTATATCTATATATATTTCGCATATGTATTTGAGAAATTATTAATTTATAGAGGTAATAATACAATGTATTTATCTAGGGTTCCGAAAAATTATTATCTTATTAATTTATTAAAATTGATCATTTTTTGAACTGGCCCAAGTCGGAACCAGAAGAAATTATTATTTTAAAGAGTATTAATTTATCGAGTATTAATTTACAGAGGTTTTACTGTATTTGATAAAATTTTGAAACAACAACTCTTTAGCAGATGAATCAAATGACTTTCTTTAAGAACTTTTCTTTTGTGTTTGAAATTTACTAATAAAGTACTACTTTTTATTTGTTAATCATGCTGCTTTAAGTACTAATTCAGTCAATATTTTAATTAACAACATTTGCTTTTCTTTTTTTTTTTTTTTGAAAAAAAAAATCAAAGAAATATAATCTTTTTAACAATATTAGGCCACTTGTTTGTATTATCGTATATACCTAATTAAGAGTATAAAAGTAATTCAAAAAAAAGAAGTAAAAAAAGAAATTCAAGACAAAAAAATCAAAATAATTATCAATTATTGCGTCAATCTTACCTCACACTTTGCACATATGATCGAATTGTTGAAACTTGAAGATTGTACTTCTAACTAGATGAAGAAATATATATAGTTCAAACTTATAGGTTTCATCGAACAAAGGCTGCAAACGGCAGATTTGCAAAGAGTTTTGCTATTTATTGCTCCAAATTACTTATTACCGTTCCCATTTAGATAATTTTGCCCTTTGCATAAAAAAATTTCAAAACTGAAAAAAAATTGAGAGAACATTTCAAAATTTGGCCTAAACGGATGCGGCATCCGTCCGGACCATGGCGGGAATGGATGGCGCATCCGCCCCCACCATGGTTGGGGGCAAAATCGTAAAATTTTTAGTGACGAAAAATACTAAATCGTTCAATTTTTTGTGGCGAAAAATGCAAAATCGTCATGAAAAATATGTATTATTTTCATGAGTTCTTTGATAAAAAAATATAAATTTTAATGTTTCCGACTCGTAATCATCCATTTTCGGGGTTTAGACTGTCACACATCAATTATTTTCATAATGTTAATTATTGTTGTTCGTGTTTATGATTTTGGAGAGAGAATTTTCAGTTTTTGATCAAAATTATGAGAATGGTAAAAAAGTCTAAGTGGGGACGGTGATAAGTAATTTGGAAGCGGTTTTTAGCAGCTCACTTTGCAAATTGAGTAAGCAGGTATTTGGTTGCTCTTTTTTATGTTCATATTTGTATTTTCACGTTAAAATGGAGAGTTTTAAGTGTTTGGGTATACACTTCCTGTTTGCGTTTAACAACTGAAAAGTAGTATTCTACAAAATATGGAATCCATGTTTTTTTGCAAAATCAGTTTTTTCCAACAGCAAACAGCAACAACAAACAGTATGCAAAACAAACAAGCCTTAAATCAATTTATAGACTTAAACAGTATTCTCGATAACAGTATATATTTGATTTCACAATAAGATGATATCGTTGTTCTCTGGAGGTAAATTTGTCATCTTGGCATTATATGTTGATGATCCACATAGCTTGAAATGACATTGTATATGTAAACCAAATCAAAGTTTGGTTAAGTTCAGTTTTGAAATGAATCACATGGGTTAAGCAACATATATTCGAGGAATTAATGTTTCAAGAAATTATTAGACTTATCTTAAGCGACATACATCAATAAGATTCTTAAACGATTTTATATTTAGGATTGGAAACTTGTAGTTAGCCCAATAGGCAAGTATACGATCCTTCATATTAAAATGTGTCCATTAACATAACAAAGAGGATTGAACATATGAGAAATGTTTCTTATGCTAACACCGTAGACACTTTTGATATACGTTATGAATCCAACTCAACACAAGCACATTAGATTATTGTAAAAGAGTACTAAGACACTTTAAAGCAACTGCAGTTTACTCGATATGTTATCTAAAAGGATGTACGATTAGAATAATACACAGATGCAGATTGAAAAGAAGACTTGGAGATGAGAAAATCCATGTCTACTTGAGTTTTCTCATTAGGCTAAAGTACCATACTAATTGAGTAGTGAGAAAACAGGCGAGTCCCTAACTGTCATAGGAGTTAGTATGTGTCATACTCGTCTGCAATACAAGAGGTAGTTTGGTCAAATTGGTTGTGGACCGTTTAAGTATTAGTATCTCAAATACTCCTGTAGTGACTAATAATGATAGTCAATCTGCTATGAGTTTTTGCTAAGGATCACCATAGAAATCATAAGCACATAGAGATTAAGTCTTGTTAGAATTTTAATTGCACGCAAAGAAATCAATATATGAAGTATGTATCTGTGCATGACAAGGTAGCAGATCCACTTACCAAACCTGTCATGAAAGATGTTAGTGCAGAACATCTTCAATCTCAATATTTAGATTGGATCTAAATATACTCGTATTTCATGTTTTTGAGAACATGATTATTCAGTTAAGGTTGAATGTTTACAAGTACACGAGTGTGAATATCATTTGTTGATATTTGTTGTTATTTTATTATGCATGTTAGACAGAGAATTAGCTCACTCACACGAGTTTTTACCCTTATTTTGTCATAATGGTAACAAAAGAAATAAGGATGAGATTATTTTTTTTAGCAAACGAGAGCTTATTCAATAAACATAAACCGCCTTACATAAAATATGAAATTAGTTTCATTTAAAGTACACGATGGATATAACTAATAGACATATAAGAGAGTTATATGGTATCAAGATCATAAGTTAAAAGTAATTTGAGATATTCTATCTTTACAGCCGAAAGTAGTCTTTGTGTTGTCTGGACTGAAGTTATATGTTTTGGCATATCTGAACTGAAACTTCCATATGGTGTTATTGAGCTTTACATGCCCTTTTTTCAAAAGGAAAGAACACAATAACACATGGTTCCATTCCATGTGTGTTTTTCAACCACGGGATGGAAAAATATTATATTTAAAGGATCTCAAGTTTTTCTGGTGTGATACTCGCATCGTGAAACTACAGTTTCTCGATTTTTTTCCCTCAAGGCCCTTAACTTGTTTTGGAACTATGATATGACTTGACTTATTTTGGAAGGAAATTCTAAAGGCAATGAGATAATCCGAACCGTAAAATAACCCAATCTTTGTGTAAATTTGATCATGATGGAAGGAACATTGTAAGAAGAAAAGATTTTCATTTGATCACATGTAAGTGTTTCTATATTTCACAGTCATGCATACTTGTAAAAATAGAAAATTGTAATGAGATCAATGTATTGTTGAAACACCTTTCCACATAATTTTGATTTGACAAAATTGTTTAAGTGTAATTAAAAGAATATTCTAAACACACTAAGTTTAAATGCTTTGATTTATTCTACTAATGTGTTTGTTCAATGTTGAGTTAAATTGTTTATAAGACACAAAGATTAAAAGGCCCAAAGCCCAATACGGAAGTCAAAGCCCAAGTCAAACAGTTTAAGGCAACTCGGCCCGCGTATGTCAAAACGCCGTCGTTATGTACAAAACGCAGCTCAGCGGAAGAAGGATCTAGAAGACCTTCGTGGAACAACTTCGGGACGAATCTGCTGAGTTGATTCGACAAAGAGTACAAGACAACAGCTGAGCAAGAACAACTTCCAGACAAAGTGTTTCCACTTTGGGTAAAGTTCAGAAGACACAGAATGCTGTCTAGTTGACCTTACCATAAATGGAGAGACATTCTGCCGAGTTGACCAAAAGCTGACCGAGGACAGAAGATACTCAAATCTGATTGGCCGAGAGCTCTGAGCAAGACAGGGTGACAACGACAGGAAGCCGTTTCCCTCCAATGGTTATTTCGAAATTCGAATGACCGATGCCTCAGACGTCTCTATAAATAGAGCCCTTTAGTTGCTTCATTATATACAGAACTTGATCAAGCCATTACGCTGACCAAAATTCTACTCAAAGTTCTGCAAGAAAAAGCAAATCAATCTTACACTAAATTTCATATCTTTTGTGTAAAAGTCTAGAGTGATTATTCAATCATCTAAGGTATCTTAGCAATCGTTGTTTAGGACAAACACTTATCATTTCTAGAGATTAGAAAGGAGAGGCTGAGTACTCGGTTATAGT
Source organism: Euphorbia lathyris (assembly GCF_963576675.1). Classification (NCBI taxonomy): domain Eukaryota; kingdom Viridiplantae; phylum Streptophyta; class Magnoliopsida; order Malpighiales; family Euphorbiaceae; genus Euphorbia; species Euphorbia lathyris. The sequence continues at coordinate 81,511,992 of NC_088916.1, forward strand.
ACTCAGCGAGAGATTAGGATTGAGTAGAGGTATAGAGGAAGGTACTCTTGTTATACTCAGTTTCTAAGATTGTAAAAGGTTTGATGCTCTACCGTTAAAGAGCTCAGTAGAAATTCGAAATCTCGGAACGTGTTCCGGGGACAGGACGTAGGCTTGGAGGCCGAACCTGGATAAATATGCTGAGTAATATCTTTCTAACCTTAAACTCCTTTATTTATATATTGCTTACTTAAACAAAACTAACCAAGTAAAGAGGTCACGCTGAGTTGTATACATTGAGTATCTAAGTTCAGGAATAGACTCAAGTGCTATCTCCTGACTTAACGAAAGAAGCTGACTTAGTCACCAGTTGACTAAGCTAGTGTCTTAATATACTCAGCGCGCTGTGTAATCCTTTTAAAAAGAAAAAGAAGTCAGCCTTAACGTACTAAAATTTTAAATAGTTCCTATCCCCCCCTTGGAACTAACTTGTTACGTTATAAGGGACCACCATGTATTACATACATGATTGTGAGATGGAATACAAGATAAAACATACAACCTGTAACGATCCATGTTCAATCAAAAGGCTACATATCTCCAATGAGCGTATAGTTATAGATATGATACATGTCCATCGAGAAACTATATATTTCCAACAAGTGTATAGTGTTAGAGCTATCGAGTGTATGTCGATCGCACGAACTATTTGCAAGTACGAATAATAATGAGAAGAGATAAGGAATATGTCCCGTTACGTGCGAGTGGGAGATGTTGGAAATATTTGATATGGATCAAACATAATCCGCCTGAAGAGAAATGAGCCGGATATAGGTTAAATGGGTAATTAGGGTTAAAACCCAGTTAGTGGCTATAAATAGATAGCTACACTCATAACCTAACATGAATGAAGAAACTTAGACAAAGAGAGCTCTGTAACCACCTTTCTTCCTCTCCCCTGCTCCTCTCTCTCTCTTCTGTCTCAATGGTGCTCTTAATTCGTGGATCCATCGAGTTTTCTCCTGACTAACTTCAGCATAGTTAATTCGTGACTAGGAATATGAAAATCGTGTTTGCCATTCTTTCGCTGCAATCAACTCATCGAATTTCTGCGCTATAAAAAGCAACCTGATAACTCATATTTGTATTTGTTCATATATGTGGTATAAAACTTCAATATTAGTACAAGGGATAAAATGGAAGGAAAAGTCTAGTTGAAAGTTTGTTTTAAAAATTTATAATGTAAGCAAATTTAGATGATTAGTAGTTAATTTTTTTTTTTATCTTTGTCACTATTCAAAACCAACGCGGTCTAAACCGTTTAAGCGTTCAAAATCGAGAATATGCACCGATTTTTTTCGATTTAGTCCCTCTAGTTTATTTTGGCATATACGTGATTTTTAGTCATCTGGGTTCCGCCTATTCCGCCTTGGTGCCGCCTAGACCGCCTAAACGACGATGAACAAACGTGTTTATTATCCTTATTATTTTATTTTATTTAATACAACTCAATTTTGATCATTGTTACATGATTATTCGTGAATTCTGTTTATTATTTTTTGATCTTTTTGTTTAATTGCATTCTCTTGTTTCATGATATGGATTAAGACTTTAAGGACATTGTTTCATAACTTCTAGGTCTTGTTTGGATGAAGTGTAATTAAAGTAAGATAATGTAAGGTGAAGTAAGTGAGGTGTATGAAATAATTTGTTGTATTTGAATGACAGGTAAGGTAAGTGATGGTTTAATAATGTAATTATATATAAAATTACTCTTATATCCTTTCATTTGTATAAATAAAATAAAAAACAAAGGGTAATTTTGGAAGAAAAAAATATGTACCATGATTCCTCTCCAATTTAGGGTGTAAGAAAAACTACCCAAAATTCACTCTCACTTACTACGTTCTTCAATTACACCTCAAAATAAATAAAGTTACCTAATTTCATTTAGCCTCACCTACCTTCAAATACCATAATCCGAACAATCTGTAGTGAATTATATTACTTGTGAACATTATATTTTTTTTAGTTGTTTCAATGATATTGTTGTTGAAATGTTGATGTTTATACATTTTTAAAGATATATGTTACAAATATACGTGTTTTTATATATTAATTAATTTTTACATTATTATTTTCTGATAGTATAATAATATTTTAATTAAATCTATATACCTATTTATTGATTAATAAAACAAAAATACAAAAATATAAATCCGATTAATTCTCGATCAATTCTCAAGGATCATACATGTCCAATCAGCGCCTAACGTTTTTACAACTTTAATTACAAATAAAATAAATTTTAAACTCATATTTGCAAACTTATAAGTTATAAATACAAATTATTTTTATACTTTATCTAAATTTTTTAGTTAAGAGGATTTGTTATAAAAATACTTAATTGACTAAAATGAAAGTTTTCCATTAGAGTTTAGAAATATATGATATGATAATGGATGACATTCTTGGAATTTGGCAGTAATGCATTATGGAAGATTTGGGTTTACCATAAAGTCATACACATAACAAAGTTAATTTAATTAATTATTTAAAAATTCTACCTTTGATATGAACATTAATAATATACTATATAATAAAAGATATGGCAACTTTTAAAAAAAAAAAACTTGGTCATAAAGTCCAACTAATAATCTAACCTCGTCATTTTTGAATTTTGGCTAGGTTTAAAGAATCTTCTTAATTATATCTTAAAGTTACTTAAATATTAGATTTTGTATAATCCAATCCACATAATTAATATATTAATACTAGTTGAGTTTTTTGAAGTTTTGTTGTCAAAATATTTCTTAGAATATTGTTGTTATTATTGTGAGTTGCTTGAGTATTAATTTAAAAAATTAACAAAATAGGAATAAAAATAATAACAACATACGGTTAGCGATGTTTTCGGTAATGCTATTTTCAATCCTAATTTGTCGGTTTTTGCGAGCATATCAGAGAAGCTAATTCCCAAATTGATTTTGTGTGTCTCGTGATTGTTGACTTCTAAAACAAATGATAGGGTGAAAGATACAAGGACTAAAAATATCTTTTTTAGGTTTCTATGTCCACCACAGAAAACTTTACTAGCTCAAGCAATGACGACTAAAATAAATTACCTTAAAGAAATTGTGATTGAAAATGAATCGAACTTGAAGCTTGACCGAATTAACGCTTGGAATATGACCACGAACTTAAGAAGCTTGATGGTTGCTTGTAGCGGTGTGCATCGGTGCGGTTTAAACCGCATACCAAACCGAACTGATTGAATTCGGTTTTTCGGTTCGTTTTTTTACACTTCGGTTCAGTGTCGGTTTTATTTTTTTTTTTGCTGTATTTTGGTATTCGGTTTGGTTTGGCAAAAAATATAAAAAAACCTAACCGCACCGAATTACACATATTTTAGATTATTTTATATATGTATACACATATATTTGAATCTACAAGTTTAATTTTGTTTATTTTTGTGAGATAATAAGCCTATATGAATATATTTTGAAAGTATTTTAAATTTTTTTTATTATTGAGGTAAATTTAATGATGAAATATATTGATTTTTATTTATTATTTTTATTTTTTTAATAAATTCGGTTTGTTCGGTTTAAAACCGAACCGCACCAAATATTTCGGTTCGGTTGTACTTCGATTTTATATGTTATTCGGTTCGATGTCGGTGTGAATTATTTTGGGAGAATCGAAGAGAGCAATAAGGTTAGAAAGAGTTTTTAGCTTTGGGTTTTAATATGTTTTTGTGTCCGTGAAGAGTCAAATCTTTTTATAGTTGCTGCTTGGACAAATCCGTTGGAAGCAAGGTCTTCCATTACTCCATTTTGGCTGAGATTTTCTGGCACATTCTCCACATTTTGAGAAACCATGATTCCACTTTAAAATGTAGGTTGGAGTTGATTAAGGCTTTTGAAAAAAACTAAATGGCAAGTATCCTTTTTTTTTTTTGATACTGGGACAAATCCGTTGGAAGGCAGAATTTTCATTACTCCACTTTGGCTAAGATTTTTATGGCACATTTTATTGGTGTATGTCCTAGTACCAAGACGTTATATCTTGACAGTGCCTTTAATTGTAAGGCAATGATCTATTCTATTAGTTCACTTGTGACAATTAACCTAATAGAGTATCCAAGATTAGTGACCTGCTCATATTAGACGGGTTGAGGATCCGGACAAGTGAAACTGTAAGGAAATAAGATACTAAGCTAAATATCTCAAGTTTATTATTGTCATTGGAACGATAATGAACTAAAGACTAGTATGTACTTTAGTTGTTGATGGTGTTCCACTGATCATGTACATTAGATGCCAGTCAAAGGCATAAGGCTTATGAAACAGTAAGCATTGGATCGGTCTCTATGAGAACACCACATGGTAACAATGTCATAGGTGGTTATCATGTAATGCTTATATTTGAGTCCTTACACCTTAAGTCATTATGGGCCTAAATGAGACACATCATATTTAGATCATTCGCCTAACGGACCTTTGAGATGGTGCCAAGTATGAGTTTGGTTGGGTATTAACTGAATCGTGTTGAGGAACCATGAGCGAAATGTGGGGATTGCTACTCTCCTTCGGGAGAGAATATATCACCAGCCACTTGATTAGTAAAGCTGAAAAGTGTGTGGTCACATCCTTATGAGGCAATTAAGTATTGCTCATTCGAATTTATCAGTTCACTAAGGGATCAAGGAATTTCCCAGCAAAAGATAAGGGTGATATTTTCAAGCCTCATGCTAGACCTGATATCGTATAGCAGGGATTGCTTGAGATTATCATTAGGTACTCGAGTTACAAATACGAGATATCTGTCCAAGTTGGATAGTCATAACCACTTGTTAGAGTCCGCTTATAACTTGTGAGCTCTTTTTGGATGAAATTACATATTTCTTCCTTGAGGAGGGATCCATCACCTTCATCCGCTCTCTGATTCAGTATGGGATGTCGTCGATCGTCAATGGTCCCGAAACTTTGATTCGATTTTCCTTATAATGTGGAATATGTGAGTCGATCGAACTTTGGTGGATAGTATTTTTTCGTTTGGGGGATATGGATTCACCAGAATGATGATGATGTCTAGGGGGTATACGAGAGTGGTGATACATTCCGTGTGCGGGGCTGGATTTTCTTCTCTATATCGCCATCGGAATTCATCCGACTGGGAATCCATAGATAGGTTTTTCTTCCTTGGGGAAGTGTAGATGACATGCATTCCAATAGAATAGGTGATATCAGAATATACTTTATTTCTTAACAATGAGCTTCTGATCACTTGAGAAGGAAGAAAATGGCCAGACAAGGGGCCGGAGACTGGCGAATCTCTCCGATGCCTAAGTTAGTATTGAGAATACGTAACTTGAAAACAATTTAGTGAAATAGTAGTTACAAGAATTTTGTACTCGTCTTCTTTATTTCCGTGCTATTTATAGACATTAGAGTTTGTACCTTCCTACACGTGTCAACTCCTTATTGTTTCGGAACCTATCTTTCCATAATATAGTCAATTGAGCGTGATATTTAAAGTCCGAAGCTCCCTCCTTATGGCTAATTTCGGAAAGACCCTTTATAGCTACTTGGGCTGGCCAGATATATGAAATAGTTGGCATGGCTTGTATGTCTAAGCCCATTCCACTATTTCGTACCATATCAACAAATAATGGAGTAGTGCATATCTTCCAGCTTATTAGCTTCCCTCGCCTCCTTCAACTCTCTCCTTACGACCTCCATTTGTGTTGCATGTTCGGCCATAAGCACATTCATTGACTATTGAACTGAGCGTATGTTGTAGATGAGATTTTTTGTAATCCCATCTATAAACCTATGTTGTTCAAGGTCTAGGGAGCCCAAACAGGTTTTTATCTGCTGGTCTAATGTTTGAATGATTAATATTGACTCTATCAGGTTGTTGCTTACATCCACCAGGCCTCAATTCCTGGTTGGTGGAGGTGAAGAAGAAGAAGGAATGCCAGATGTCGAATGGATTACGAAGCTATTCAGTTGAGTCATATTGCATATTTATTTAGTCCATTCTCACTGCATCATTTGATGTGGGTGATTCGGAGCTAAGCTTTTTAGGTCCAGTGATTGCCTGAGATAAGACAGAAAAGTGGTCAAAGAGGGATAGAGAACTGGCAACCCCACTTTGATGCCTAAGTTAATGATGATAAAACGATACTAGAGAGTATGTAAACTTAAATCAATCAGTGGAATGAATATAATTACCTTTTGAGTATTGTGTCCATATATGATATATAGATAGTGCGCCTAAATATGAGTAGAGGAGCACACATAAGTCACTTAATGGGGAGGTTAATAACAATAGGGCATCTGTAATTTTGGTAATCCTAATGTGAGATGTGGGGCTAGATGTGTGTAGGCTTTAAAACCTTATTTGAATAGGTTATATAGCTCTGGCCTTACACTTAATGGTGGGGGCATTTCATTGGTCTACGCGCATTCGTAATAGTAGTATGATATCATCATGTAAATATAAGAAGTTAGACACAGGTCATTCATCAGAGCAAGTAAGAACATATGCCACAAACGGAGCCTCCAAACCAATCCGAGTAAAGATGTACAAGTGCCAAGATACGTGGATCAAAGGAATGAGAGTTCCGAAATCACATTAGTACACGTCCCTGATTCCAAGCCAAAAATCACAGAACGACAGTTTTAGTGAAACACAAACTATCTTTCTTATATCAAACACTCACCACTCAAAAAGATTGACACATGTTCGTATACTGAGCTAGGACGTACATTCTGACAAACTATCAAATTTACCTTTAACACCTTATAAATAGACACATATTATACAATTAAGGTACTTATAAACATTCTCTACGGTACATATCTAATTACATACTGTTTAGTGCTCATCTTTTTAAAATTTTAACATCAAAGTACGGTCTTCGATATCCAATCTTTCGTTTATTTTATTTTTTTCTATTTTATTTCACACTTTATTCACCACAAAACCACGTTTTTTTTAAGGATTTACTCACACTTATTTAAAGAAATAAAATATTTATTTGATGAAAGAAAAAGTCATGTGAACTTACTAATTTTTTGGAGAGATTATTATTATTTTGGTCATTTCATTTTTCACGTTTGATTGTACTAAAATTGCCTAAAATGGATCCAATTGACAAAAATGAATTTGTTCAATGGCTCTTTGCATAATTTATGTGGAATGTTTCACGAAAAAATAAGGCCTAATACTTCCCCAGCCCCCTTAACTTGTCCAAATTGGTCATTTTACCCATTCAACTCATCGAATGTCCTATTTACCCCCTTAATTCCATAAAAATGGTATTTCTCACCCCCTCAACTTATCCATTTCTCCCTCCAACTCATAGAATGTTCTATTTACCCCCTTAACTCCATAAAAGTGGTATTTTTTACCCCTTACAATCCGTTATCGAAGCTTAAATTGATAACTGTTTTTAAACGTTAAACCTATATTTATGCTATTTTGTAAATACTTCCCCAAAAATCATAGGCCTATTTTGGTACATTATCCCTACATATAATGTATTTAACTTGTTTATATTAATGTGCTTGTTATTTGTATTTTTTATTCGTTCTTTCTCTTTTCAACTTTTTTGACTACTATAAACGGATAAGAAATATCATTTTTATGGAGTTAAGAGTGTAAATAGGATCATAAGTGGTGAGAAATACCACTTTTATGGAGTTAATGGGGTAAATAGGATATTCGATGAGTTGAGAAGAGGTAAAATGACAAATTTGGACAAGTTAAAGGGGTGAGAAATACCATTTTTATAGAGTTAAGGGGGTAAATAGGACATTCGATGAGTTGAAGGGGTAAAATGACCAATTTGGACAAGTTAAGGGGGCTGGAAGAGCATTAAGCCAAAAAATAATAATAATTCGATTAATTCTGGACGGTGAGACTCCAATATGTGGGCCCAAACTCGCCTGAAAATTCTCGAGGACGTTGACTTTCCTACTATTTATTAGTTAGTTAGTATATTATTTTAATAGAGTTATATATTTATTTATTGGCTTAATACATCATTTGCCCCTGAACTTGTCCAAAAAGCTTGATTGGCCACCTGAACTTTCAAAGTGTTCCCATACCCCTTCGAACTTGCAAAAAATGTTCAATTAACCCCCTGAACTTACGTAAAACGTAATCAATTGATCACTCGATCGTAAAAAAGTAAGTTAAACGCGAAAGATGTATTCCACGAGTCTTATAAAAAGTAAAACAACCAAAATCGGAATATACGATTCTAATATTAGAGAAGACAAGTTGTATAGTTGAGCAAGCAATAACTTTCTTTTTAATCTATTTTTTAATTATGCAATAACATTCTAAGATACGTGGAATACATCTTCCGCATTTAACTTACTTTTTACGACCGAGTGATCAATTGATTACGTTTTACGCAAGTTCAGGGGGCTCACTAAATATTTTTTGCAAGTTCAGGGGCTATCGGAACACTTTAAAAGTTCAGGGGGCCAATCAAGATTTTTGGACAAGTTCAGGGGCAAATGATGTATTAAGCCTTATTTATTTTAATAAAATTGCCATGTACCATTCTATTACTTTACAGTATAAATACAACACGAAAATAAAAAAAATAAAACCTATTTTTCATACAGGCTACAATCAGTAAAAGATCTATAAAAGGAAAAAAATAGGTTACAACAAGCAATAAAAATAATATAAAGAGCAATAAAAATCATAAAAGGTACAAATATAACAAACATAAAAATCATATCATTCTCGTAAGTCGAATCTCGTTGAAAACCCCTGTAATCCATGCTTTATCATTTTGGCTCTTTCGGACATTTGTATTTAAATACTTTCTTTTTTTTTCAAGCACGCAGATCTATAGATATAATGTTAGAAAAATCTACACTGACGAATTACGAATTTTATCCCTGCAGTTGGAAAATAGTTTTCCAAAATCCAATCCTTACGGGCTGCATAAATTTATTTGACTTTTAGTAACAAAGTCGGATTCCAAAGATACGTTCATAATCCCAAAATACGGAAAAAGAAAAAACGCACAAAACATGTGCCAGTCAACCATTTTTATGTGGTGAAGCTCTCAGCCTAGTGGTTGAGAGAGTTTACCTATGCCTTGGGAGGTCATGGGTTTGAATCACATCCGGATCTGGTGGAGATTTTTCTTTCTTCTTTAATGTAATCGCATTGTGCGCAAAAAATTTTTTTTTTTTTAAACACATTTTTATCGTTTTATTTTAAAATTTAATTTTTTTATAGTTTTCATAAATTAAAATTCAATTAAAATTTAAGTTTTAAAAGTAAAAAAAATTATTTTTAACCAAAAAAATTGTTTTACGAAAAAAATAAGTTAGAAAGCATTATGGAGAAAAAAAAACTCATTGAAAGCAATTAATAATGTTAATATAATTATTTAAAAAACAAAATAAAATATACATTTTAAATTAATTCAACTATTTCAAAATATTAAAATAACATTAGAAAACATCAATATAAATAGGGAGGGAGAGGAGGGGGTGCTCTCGAGCTCTGAACTGGCTCCACGTACAAACTAACACTAATTTAAACTTAGCGTTTATCAAATAGTACCAATTTAGGCATTGATAATGAAACGTGACCCGTCATTCATATTACTCAGTTAAGTTCTGATTTCTTTCTTCACGTATAGTTTGCAGAACTTAACCGAAGAATATGAATGACGTGTCAGGTTTCATTATCGAGACCTAAATTGATATTTGTTTTAAACATTAAGCTAACAACATAAAGTAAATGATAGGGGTAAGGAGGGGATAATTGGCTAAGTGACATTTAGGTTAATAAGCTTAAATGGCAAGACATTAAATAAGAATAGTGGCAAAACAGTAAAATAAAAAAGTGTTAGGAATTTGCCAATCTTGCTGGAAAAGCCACCCCACACGGCGTGTGGGTGTGTGACACGCCGTGTGGCCTTGAGCCTCCTTGCCACCAAGTTTGTCGACGTGCTAAAACCTCTCCCCTTGCACAAGTTTACATAGCGTATGGTTATATTCACATGCCGTGTGAATTGGACTAAAAGTTCCAAGGGCTCAACAACTTCTCCATACGAGTTGTGCCTCTGGTGACACGCCATGTGGGGCACTTCCCTCACACTTCTTCCTTCGCCTCATATTTCACAGGACGTGTGGCTGAGGGCACACGCCGTGTAAGGTCTTCCTTTACTTTGACTTGATATCTTGAAGGAGATGGTTGCATCATCTAGTAACCTACATAAGATCTACCATTTCAACTCATGCCAAATCAGAAGGTATTACAAATGAAAATATAATAAACAATATATATAGTTGAAATAGAATAAAAAATTCGATAAAATATATAAAAACCAACTAAAATAAACTCAACGAAAACACGAAAAGAAAAAATTATAAAAATAACTACATAGTATTAGATAGACATTACACTCATTTGGGTCCTCAAACTAAATTTTTAAAGTCAATTAGGTTCCTAAACTATCAAAATCATCAATTAGGTCCTGAACTAAGCAAAAATTATCAATGGAGTCTTCATCATATCTTAAAATTAGAAACTGTGACTATTTGATATAGACTGTAATAATCTCCGTGTTGATCAAAATGAGTTTGGAAAAGAGAGTCTGAAATTATCCAACCGAATGGTTTTCGATGAGGTCTCAATTCGTGGTTTTTGTTTAGAATGTGGACTTAATTGATAATTTTTAGTTAATTCAAAGACCTAATTGATGATTGTGATAGTTTAGAATTCTAATTCACTTCGAAGCGGGGTTACAAATTTGATAATATTGTTATGTTACATTATATATATATTGAACTTGTAAAGTGGGCAAGAAAAAGCCCACTATAAAGGTAGAAAAGATGATAATAATGTAGGTGTGACTAGAGGAAGGACAACAAGGCACAAGAAAAAGAGACAAAGAGAAAAGTCCAAGAAAACACATCATATATATGTATGTAGTTACTACTTAAACTTTGTTTTATTAACTAAGTTTTTTCCATAGTTCTTGGGTATTTCGAGGAAATTTATGTTTATATCAAGAGTAGAAAAATTAATTTAATATTCATTTATCCTTCAATCGGAAAAGCAAGAAAGAAAGAAAGAAAGAAACAGTTGATCGGCATGGGAAACTGTTTCGGAACTCAGGTGAATAATCACCAAAGTCCTCCGACCACCACCACCCACTTTACTCCAGGTATGTATGAACATCTCGGTCATGAAGTTGGGATTTCTTTGTTTTTAATTTTCCGATTAGTCGGGTCGAGATCGGTGTCCGTTTCTTGGTTCTTGATTCTTTGAATTCTCTATTTCTTAGTTTCTTGGTTCTTGAGTTCTTGATTTCTTGAATTCTTGGTTCTTGATTCTTTGAATTCTCTAGTTCTTTGTTTCTTGGTTATGTTGGACGGACACTCTTCTTTAGTAACGTTCCCACGTTTTATGTCTATGTTCGGTTCAATTTTCCGTGTCGGTATCTATTTGAAGGTTTTAGAAGAAAAAGAAAACGTTTTCCGGTGTACGTTTCTCTTTCCGTGCAACATAGTTTCTTGGTTCTTGAACTCTTGAGTTCTTGATTTCTTGGTTCTTATTAGATTCTTAGTTTTCTTGTTTCTTGAACTTTTCCATTCTTAGATTTCTTGGTTCTTCAACTGTTGAACTCTTGAATTTTTTATTTCTTAGATGAAAACTAAAAGTTTAAGCGGATAAATAACTATGTTCCTCTTCCTATCAAACATAGTTTCTTGGTTCTTATTCGATGCTTAATTTTCTTGGTTCTTAAACTTGCCGGTTCTTTAGATTTTTTTGTTCAAGATTGGAACTGTTTTTTATTTCTTGACTATGTTGTATGAACACTCTTCTTTATTAACGTTTACGTGTTTTATGTCCATATCTGTTTCCATTTACATTTTGAAGGTTTTAAACGTAGATAAAAATTTAGTTTCCGTGTCCGTGCAATATAGTTTCTTGATTCTTCAACTCTTAGAGTTCTTGATTTTCTTGGTTCTTATTGGATTCCTAGGTTTCTTGGTTCTTGATTCTTAGGTTTCTTGCTTCTTTAACTCTCCAATTCTTAGATTTCTTGGTTTTTGAAGAATTCTTGGATTTCTTGATTCTTGAACACTTGAATTTTCATTTGTATTCTTCATTTGAATTCTTGGTTTCTTGAATAAAAACTAAAAGTTTAAGCTGATAAATAATTTCCGGTTTTGAAATCTTTATGTATTGAAATTTCGATATCGAACTCTAATAAACACCATATAATATTTAGGGAGACAACAACACGGGGTGTCAACCGGAAACAATAGCAGCAACAGCAACAGCAATAATTACAGCTCGGAAGATATGAGTGTGGCTCTTCCTCCTCCACCGCCACCGGTTGTTCCGGTGGGGAGGATCGTCACACCGAATCTGAAAGTGTTTGCTCTAGCTGATCTGAAGAGTGCAACAAGAAACTTTAGACCGGATACTGTCTTAGGAGAAGGTGGCTTTGGAAGAGTTTTCAAAGGTTGGATTGACGAGAACACTTTTGCTCCGGCGAAGGTCGGCTTCGGAATGGCGGTCGCCGTTAAAAAGTCAAACCCAGATAGCTCTCAAGGTCTTGAGGAGTGGCAGGTCAACTCTTCTTTTCTTTTTTTTTCTTTCTTTTTTTAGTTTAATTAATTTTAAATATAGTTTGATTAATCAATAAGTAAAAAATTAAGAGGGAAAATTAAAAATAAAAAATTGGTCAAAATCCAATCATATTCTAGCACAAGGACTTAAAAACAACTTATCATGTTATTTTAAGCAAATTTAGATATTAACGAGATATTTATAAATTCACGAGATATGTCAATTTTGAGTTAAGTTGAGGGAGCTCATAATTTATAAAAGCCTTAGTAAAATAAAGGTTTAATACATACGCAGCTCCCTGAATGTGATCCTTTTTTTTATTTTACCCCCTAAACTTAAGAGACAACCTATTGACTCCCTAAACTTCCAAAAAGCCACCCAATTTACCCCTCCTCTCCGACGTGGCGCTTGGATTATTGCAGCTTTGTATTTTTCCAAATCAGCTTTGTATTTTTCCAAAGCTGCAATAATCCAAGCGCCACGTCGGAGAGGAGGGGTAAATTGGGTGGCTTTTTGGAAGTTTAGGGGGTCAATAGATTGTCCTTTAAGTTTAGGGGGGTAAAATGAACAAAAAGGACAAGTTCAGGGGGCTGCGTATGTATTAAGACTAAAATAAGGGATTCGAATTGTTTGGTGAATATATTACTCCCTCTATTCCATTATACAAGTCCTATATACAAATTAAGAAATAAGCCTAATACATCATCAGCTCATTGAACTTGTCCAGAAAAGTACATTGGTTCCCTGAACTTTCTTAGTATCTCATCAGTTCCCTAAACTTCCTTATTTCGTATTATAAGTTCCCTAAACTTGTCCATAAAAGTAGATTAGCTCCATGCACTTTGCAAATATCTCACCAGCTCCCCGAACTTGTTTATTCCGTAACAACTAAATACAAGATCTTATTAAACCTAAATTCTGAAAAATACATCTTCATCTATTCGAGATGTAATTTTTTCTCTTCTCTTACATTTCTATCTATTATAAGAGCTAGTGTTGCACATTTGAGAGATCGAATGGATGAAGATCCAGAGTTAGTATTATGGTTTTTGTATTTAGTTGTTACGGAATAAGCAAGTTCAGGGAGCTGGTGATATATTTGAAAAGTGTAAGGAATTAATCTACTTTTATGGACAAGTTTATGGAGCTGGTGATACGAAATAAACAAGTTTAGAAAGCTAGTGAGACAAACAAAGTACAGGGAGTCAATCTACTTTTATGGATAAATTCAGAGAGCTAGTGATATATGAGGTCTAAGAAATATAATTAATGTAAAGTCAAATTAATAAATTTATATTAGTTAACTGAAAAAAATTCTCTCTCATATCATGGTTAGAGAATAAACCTTAAAATACAATCATGGAATATGTTAGTTGTAAGGATGATCTCGGATGTCAAATCAATAATTTAATTACACGTCACATATTTTAAAATTTAAAATTTAGGATATTTTGATCTATACTATTTTATAAAAAATAATTGACTAACATGAAATTTATTCATGTGTCACGCCTTGTTAAATTAATGGCTCGGTGCACGAATCGCGTAGTCAAGTTAAAAGTCAAATTGTGTTAATCAAAATTACTTATTTGGGTAAGTTTAAAAAAAAAAAAAACTCTTTTACTTTCACGTTTTGTTAAATAAGTATATGTGAATTTTTTTTTTCAAACGAGGACTGAGCTTTTCATTTTACTAAAAACGATGATATTTTAGTTTGATACTATAAAAAGAACTGTTAACAACCTCGAAATAAAAAAATTCAAAAATTAAAATTGTTTAGTATAACATTTATTATGGAACTAAATTTTTTATTTTTAAAAACCATCATTTTAGAAGTTTTTTCTCTCTAAACATTATTTTCTCTCTCATTACCGAACAATATTTAAATGTTAAACAATTAAAATGGTTTAAAATATAATTAAATTTTAAAATCATCAATGGTTATTTTAATTTTGCGATTTCTCAATCATCTCGTTGTCGTAAAAAAAATTATGAAAATATTATATTTTTAACTTAAATTAATGAAAAATAGTTGTAATGTAGTCAACTATATCATAATCAAATTAAAGATAAACAGCGTCATAGAAACGCTAAGATTAATTAATTAAATATCTTCTCTATACATTATTATTATTATTTTAATTAAAAAAACACAAAATATTCAAATTGAATTTTATTTTATTTTATTGGCTTTGACTTTTTCCAGATTAGCTGTAATATGTGACTACATATTTGATGGCTATTTTGATGCTGATGTCTTATATTAAGTCTTTAAATTTTTTTTAATAAGAAAAAAGTCTTTAATCTATTAATTTGATACATTGTTTTTTCAAATTAAAATATGAAATTTTAATAATAATAAAAATTAGGTATTATATAAAATAAAGAAAATATATTGTAGGATAAATTCCAAAAAAAAAAAAAGGCAAACTCTATGATAATGTGTAAAAATACTCCTAACGTTTACACCTAGGAGCAATTTTACATCTAACGTCTAAAATGGTGTAATTTTATCCTTAATGTTGACAGTCAACATCAATTTTACCCCTAACATTGACAAGTTATGGCAATTGGAGAAATTATTCATCTAATTGTCTTCTCGGTTATGAATCTTGTCATCTACACTTCACATATGCGTCATTTTATCACTCATTAGTAGCAGATCACAAACATATGATTAAACGTGAAAAATTAAAGAAAAATTAAAAAAATATATTATATTTTGTACGAGTTGGACAAAAAATTCAAATATTTCACCGAATTTAAAAATATTAATCTTCAATTCTATTATAAATAACAAAAATAAAATATGAAAATCTTTTTTTAGAATTAGAATAAACAACAAAATATTAGTATTTTATAATAATGTCTGAAATTTACTCAATTTACCAACGTTAGTGATAAAATTGCTTTTGGCTGCCAACATTTAGGGGTAAAACTGCATCGTTTTAGACGTTGAGAGTAAAATTGCTAATGCCTGTAAATTTTAGGGGTATTTTTGCATCTTATCCCTACATAAATCGTCAAACGCACACTTATGTTTTTTTTTACAAAGAGATGACTGAGGTTCTTGTTTTACTAAAAATGAGAATTTTTAATTTGACATTATAAAAATGACTGTTAACAGTCTCAAAATGAAAATTTTTAAGAATATTTTTTTTTGTGAAAATAGATCAAGTAAATGTTTAGAGAAAAAAAGTTCTAAAAATTATGATTTTGGAAAATAAAAAATACATTTCCATAGTAGATGTGATACTAAATAATTTTAATTCTTAAATTTTTTCATTTTGAAGCCGTTTTGAGCTCTTAAGTTAAATTTTGAGGAGTTTGAGTTAAAAATCAATTCTAATAAACTTTTAGTCACTCCTTAAATCACTAAGAGTCTTCTTTTTTTTACCTCTCTATTATTGATGAGCTTCTCTTCACTCCTAATTTACTCCTTATTTCATTTTTTTAATAATTTAACTCTTCTCTTACTACTGGTAAATATAACAATTTATGATAATTTTTATAATAAAAAAAAAGGAATGTGTGTGATGAATATTATTGGAGTGTATTTAGATGCTCTTAAATAATTAAAAGTCAATTGTTTATATTATTTTTAAAGAATGAGCTAAGAGTCTCTTAAAAATGCTCTAACGGTCATTTTTAAAATATCAAACTAAAAGATCCTCATTTTATTAATAAAGCAATGAACTTCAGTAAAAAAAAAAAAAATTGCCCTATATTCTATAATGGGTAAACTGAACTTTACTCATTTTAATATTATGGTCATTGAACTTCAATTCTTAACAGTATTACCACTGAACTTTACACTTTTTAACACCGGTGACCATTCAATTTTAACTAACTCCTTAAAATAGCCGTTAACGACCGCAAAATGAAAATATTCAAGAATTAAAGTTCTTCAGAACGATATTTACCATGAAACTACATTTTTTTATTTTCCAAAATCACATTTTTTGGAGCTCTCTCTTTAAAAATTCACTCTCTCCTAACCAAACCACACCTAAATGACCTCAAAACGAAAATTTTCAAGAATTAAAGAACATTACAATATCATTAACTCTTCGAATTTTTATTTTGAGACCATCAACAGTCGTTTTGAGGCGTTGAGTGGTCATCGGTGTTAAAAAGTGTAAAGTCCAGTGTTTATACCGTTAAGAATTGAAGTTCAGTGGCCGTAATATTAAAATGGGTAAGTTCACTGGCTATGGGTGTAATTTACCCATTCAATAATACTTTGTATTTTCTATAAAAGCAAATATTAAATATAGATTTTTTAGTGTGCAAGGTTGACCAAGTTAATTAACTTATATTATATAAATATTTAAAAAAAATGGTGGTTGAATATGAACATATGATGGCTAATTTGGAATTTTGTGGTTGCAGTCTGAAGTGAAATTTCTAGGAAAGTTTCAACACCCAAATCTTGTGAAGCTATTGGGTTATTGTTGGGAAGAAAAACAATTTCTTCTTGTTTATGAACATATGCAAAAGGGCAGTTTGGAAAATCACCTCTTTAGAAGTAAGTAATAAATAAACTTTTATTTTTTTTTGGTTAATTATAAATAGATGTTATATGGTTTCACGGATTTATAGATGGATACCTGTGATATTTTTCGTTACAAACGCAATCCTGTGGTTTGCAAAATTTTCATTTTTTTGTTGACATTGCCAAATTTGGGCAATAACGACCTCAAAATGAAAATTTTCAAGAGTTAAGTGATATTTTAAGCAAGTTTATTATTCAACTTTTTAGGTTTGAGGTTATTTAGGTGAGCATTCTCCATCCACGTCCCCATTTCAACTTCACGATAAAACTAACATTCTAGGAGCTGCGAGAAATCTCGAAAAAGAACCTCAGGTCCGCATGCTATGAACCCAGTGCTTATCAAAACACCCTAGAAGTGCCTAGAAGCTTCTAGAGACGCCCCAGGCTGTCTCTAAAGCCTGTAAATATGGTGTCTCTAGATTTCTTGCATCTTAACAAAGGTTTTGGAAGTCTCTGACTTTTTATGGTACATTTCTCGCCAAACTGAGGTCCTTCTCGCTCATTATGAGGTTCATTGGGCCTGTCGCCCTTTGCCTCATGGGAATTTTTACAAGGATTCCCTGTCGAGGTGGTATCCCTGATAAGAATGTGGAATCCCTTCTCTGTAGATAATTCTAGCTATGAGAGAATGTTTTGTTGCTACAAATAAACTCTTTTCCTAGATGAAGAATCGTGAAAGAACCTCTTACAAGATAGATTCAGATGATTCTGCAACGAACCTTGTGCACCCTTCCTCCCGCCACTAACCTTACTAATCTAACCTTTAATTGACTAATTGATTAAACACAACATGATGTATAATTAATGTTAGGAGTGTCAAAATGGATTTTCATATCTTAATCATGTCTGTATACTTTATACGAATCTATATGATATAATGCAATAAAAATGATAACCATGTCAACTAAATATCTCTATAAATCGTATCAGATATGGACAATTCTTTTTTCGTGTTGCAGGAGGTGCAGAGGCATTACCTTGGGATATTAGAATTCATATAGCTATCGGAGCAGCTTATGGACTTGCCTTTTTACACACATCAGAAAAGAGTGTCATCTATAGAGACTTTAAGACATCTAATATTTTGTTAGACGGGGTAATTTTTTTCTAACTTTTTCTAATTTTATTCTGTTAATTAGTTTGAGGCGGATTAACACCGTCCTGATTTCTTCAATCGGTCGTATAAATCGGTTTGTCATTTTTTAGCCGCCTAGAGGCGGTCCCAGTCGAATCTAGGCGATTCTTTTTTTAAAAAAGTGATCCATAAATTTTATGTATTTTTTTAATTTTAATAAAATATTAAATAACCAGAAACTAAAAGGACCTAAAACTATAAAATATTATTTTTAAAGATATTAAAGTTATTTTTTGGCACATTTCATTATTAATATTATTTTGTTAACACATTTTTGTACTTTTTAAAAACATTAATATAAAAATAGAAAAATATATTTATTTTTCTATCTTAAATATTTTATATTATTACTTTTACGTAGTATATTTCATATTTGAACTATATTTATATAATAGTTTATTTATTAAGTTTTTTTAAATCCAAAAATACAAATCTGATTAATTCTCGATTAATCCCTGCGTTCTGATCCGCCCGACTAGTACCTAATTTTACATGAAATTTTAGATTCAAATTTTGGATTTTTTTTATTAAATCAGTTAAAAAATAATATTTATTTGGATTTAATGTGTTCCAAAATTAATAATTTGAGAATTATTTTGCAGAATTATAATGCAAAACTTTCAGACTTTGGGCTAGCAAAATTAGGCCCACTAAATGGAGACTCACATGTTACAACAAGGGTCATGGGTACATATGGCTATGCAGCTCCTGAATATGTTGCAACAGGTATTATTATTATTATTATTATTATTATTATTATGTTCACTTAAAAATAGTTTAATAAGTTTTTTTAACAAAAATATTTTTATTATTTACAGTATATATATATATATATGAGATATCAACCAAGTGTATATAAATTTAGTTAAATCCATGTTTACTGCATCATGTGATAAAACTTTTAGATTCATATAGTGTTGTTTTATCGGAGTGTTGTCTTACCGTAAAGTCTTTGCTGATAAAGCTAAGGAAGCATGAACGAGTTTTCTATTAATCCATGAATAATCTGTGTTTTTACATTGGATGAGGATTAATGGACTATAATTGTCAACTAAACAGTAATTCCTCGTTCTTGTCAAGAATTTGTTATGATGAGGATAGAGAATTCTCAAAAATATTTTTCACGAGATTGAGATAGAGATTTTTTTCTCCCCGAAACTGGGGGCAAGGGTGGAAAATCTTCCTTGTCCCCTATAGGAATCCCAGAAATTATTTAAAAAATTGGTTATACATTCTTCAAATATTAATTTTTATTTAAACAAATCGACGTATATTATTTATATTTAAATAAAATATTAAATTATTATTATTAATTTAATATTTAGTTAATATAAATAAAAGAATATCATTTATATAATATTCTCCTAGATTCATAACCGATGATGAAAACATAAATCTTCTAAAATATTCAGAGACATTGAAGCATTTCTCATCTTTCCCTACTTATAAACCTAACGAGAACTTAATTTCTCCTATGAGATAAAGACATTCTAACTCTTCAGCTTGAAATGTTATGCTAACTCCCTTTATCACCAAATATATACTGAATTAATATCTTATATATTATATTGCTACTTTTTAAAAATTGCTACATATATCGCTACTAAGGTGTCAAAATGAATTACTGTACCATAATCGTTTTAGTGATATATATATATTGTGTGGATTATTTCTGTAAATCATGTTTACATGTGAGATATTGACATGGCATCCCTTATTTTACAGGTCATTTGTATGTGAAGAGTGATGTATATGGGTTTGGTGTTGTGTTGTTGGAAATGTTAACCGGTCGACGAGCATTGGACACGAACATGCCAAGCGGTGAGCACATTTTGGTAGAATGGGCTACGCCATCTCTTTCAGAAAAAAGAAAACTGAAAAAGATAATGGATCCAAGATTTGAAGAAGATTACTCTCTTGATGGTGCAATTCAAGCAGCTGAAGTTATCCTAAAGTGCTTAGACTCCGACCCCAAAAATAGGCCTTCTATGGAGGAAGTTTTGGAAACTTTGCAAAGAATAAGGAAAATGCCCAAAGATAACAAAGTCAAGGAAAAAAAGAAGGTAAAAATTCAACAAGAAGAGAAAAGTTCTAGTTATAGTACTCCCCAATATAGGTCTCCTCTTCATTCCAAACATGGTGGCCACGGAAACGGAAGTCGACCTTACCGGTCTTCCACTCGGTAAAATACGATTCATACTGCTACGATACATAGATACATTGAGGAGATATTATTTACAGTGTCGAATTTAGAGTGAATATGTGAGAGTAAAATTGATTATGAAATAGAGAGATTATAATTTCTGAAATTTCTCGTATTTAGTGTATAACCATTAGGGAAAAAGTTAAAGGTTTTTTTTTGTAAATGTTATTGGTTTAATTTATATTCTTTGAACTTATTAAATGACTTCTACATTATCTCAAAAATTTAGAGTTCGTTACGGTTAAATGAAAAGGATTTTGGTGGATCTGGGATGACTGGATCCGTAGAATGAGAGGAAGTCCGAGGAGGGCTAGATATTGGCACATGCACTTCAATGTTTAAGTCGATCTATCTCCAATTATCTCAGGCTAAGATTCCTCATAGGCCTCTCTTCATGGACAGGTTCAGACAGTATAATATCCTGTAGAACAAGATGTAGAACCATGCCTGTATGCATGCTTATTCACCTCCCTCGCCTCGTTAAGATCTGCTTTCATAACTTTCATTTGCATTGCATGCTCTGCCCTTAAATATTCATCGACTCTTGAATGGAGTTTATATTATATATGAGCTTTTTTGTGATTACATCTATGAACCGATGCTGCTCATGATATAAATATCCTAAACAGGCCTCAATATTCTAACCCAAGACTGGAGTGATGTACAAAGGCTCTACTGCATTGTTACTAGCATCCACGAGGCCATAATTATGTGCAGGCGAAGTACTTGGAATATAAAAAATTGGCTGAAGAATTGGCTGAACTATTTAAGCGAGACATTGAACGAAGTATGATCCATACTCACCGCACCAAATGATGTCTATCAATCTACAGAATATAACGAACATGTTGAACTGGAGTCATTTGAACAGAATGAGCAAACTGTCAAGTAGCGAGTATGTTACTTAGAGAGAGAAAATAAACTTGAAAGCGGAATTTAGATGAATATTATTACGTACCTTGTGTTCTTTCAAAAACGACTACTTATAGATAACTGAAATGTACATACTATTGAGTAAGTCTACAGATGTTGACAGTTGATTAGCTCACTTTCCGTGCACTTTTACATCTGCCTCCCTTTTATCATAAATCGCGTGTAACTTAAGGATTAGAAGCGTATCTTTGAAATCAAGTTCAGTTATTGGTCCACGTGTACAGACGGTTACACCTTTTATCTACTGCTTCTCGTTGGCCCACGTGTCTAAACTTTTATTTCATACAATATCAAACCTTATACTAGTATTATAATATATTTAGGAGTATATGTTATATTAAGTTATAATTTTTATAATATTAATATATTAAAATTAAATTAGATTTTTGATAACATCCGGATATTATTTACGGGATTAAAAGGGTAATTAACCAAACGACCACGGATAAAGAGGATTGCCAAGGCTATGGCGTATGAAGCAAGGCTCCTAGGTGGCGGATCAACAGATTCCCCAACACGCCACAAAGAGTCAAACGCTTTGGGAGACCCGCCGTCACACCGCGGTACGCCAACAGAACGGCAGAGCCGATTCCCAATAAAGCCAACTAATAACCCATTAATGTGCTAACGGTCATACTTGAATAAGATTAGTAACCGCCATTAATGATGCATTAATGAAGACTTTCTAGTTATCCGGAGTTACAACTACATGAGTATAAATAGCTTGCACCCCAAGCTATTGAGGTACATACTTTTCAAAAACTCTACTTCGTGCTTACAGTTTATTCTCATACAAGTTACTAACTTTGGCATCGGAGTGTGCTCCACCGATCCCAACGGCGCTTCACAGGGAAGAGCTCCGATGAAGAATTTACAACCAGTCATCAATTTTTTTTTCAAATCACGAGCTAATTCTAGAAGGTCTATATTACCACGACGACACTTTTAAACTATATCCACATCCAGATTAATATATTAGAAATTTTATTACATTGAATTCGACATAAAATTACAACTTAATAAGTTAGGGATATTTTTGTAAATTAACCCTTAACCATCTTTTCCGATTGTCCCTATCCCTCCTGTCTGCTACACCCCATCCCTGAACTCTCCATTTCTTCTTCTTCTTTCTTTTCCCCCTTCTTATCTCACCATTTCCGGGAACACCTTCCCCAAATCTCACCGGCTACTTCTCTATTTCTCAATCTTCTGCCCTCACCTAAAACGTCTTTTTCTTTTAGATCTGAATAGAAGACCAACACTAATAAGGCAGATCTACCTCCAAAAAGTTAGCCTGGAATTGAATGCATCGTTTTGAGCATTTTTTGTTTCATTAGATTAGAATGAAAACAAACAAATTGAAGAGAAGTTCCGGCGAAGAGGAGTGCGGCAGTTCATCGTCAACGAACAAATTGTAGAGAACAAGAGTCCCTTCCGGTGAAGATGAGTGCAGTAGTTCATAAGAACGGTATTTTTCGTGAAAATCTAATTAAATATATAAAATTACGTGATATGATTTTTAATTCTCAATATATGTCATGGAACCGTTTTAGCTAAAAGCTCGAGCTGATAGTTAAAGGTCCACTTCATATTTATAGTGGACACACTCCCACACGTGAAAGCACACTTGGGCTTGAAGCGTGACAACGCAGGTTCATATTAGCCTGTCCTGCAAATAACTCAACAAATGGGGCTGCCAGGAATCGAACCAGGACCATTTGGCCACACTGGCTCTGATACCATGTCATGGAACCGTTTTAGCTAAAAGCTCGAGTTGATAGTTAAAGGTCCACTTCATATTAATAGCTGACAATATATATTTATAAATGCTAGATTCTAATACATAAATCTAAACCTTCTAATTTATAAACCCAGTCTTAAGATCTAGGATCAGTTTGTTTTGTCTGCTGAGAATGCCGATTTATTTTATCTGCTGATTGCTGTTTGCTGAAAGGCTGCTTTTACAATATCCAGAAGGGAAAATTACATAGAAATTCATCTTTCAAAAACTATTTACAACTATATCAAATAATAATTTTAGATTATATCAAACTAGTAAAATCATCACTTTTAATATAGTGTAAGGATTAGAATTTATAAATTAGAAGTCTAGAATATATTTTCTAGGGTTTATGATTTATAAAGTGGAGTCTAGAATTTTAAAATTATAGTGTAAAATCATAATATATAAAAAATAATGACATATTAAGAATTAAGTTTGCTGATATGACTTAGTTGTAATTTTGTACTTAATTGTGATATTCATGTATTTGATCCTAAGCAGAAACAGTAGGTCACTAACCAAACACCTGACGGAGCTAGGATTTGAGACTTGGAGGGGCTAATTTCAGTTACGTAGTTTGTGGTAATCTTTTAAACTCTTGGGAATTTTTTTTAGCATCCAGCTGGGTTTGAACCATGACCTTTTACAACAAAACAAGTCTCTTAACCAACTCAACCATCTCAACATTCTGTTATATCACTACAAACACGCATTAATATACTAAAATTAGGGGGCTATAAACTACCGAGCTCTAGGCTGGCTCCGCCCTTGCTAACCAAACACCTTAAAACTCTCCATTTTGAAGTGAAAAGGCAAACATGAGCACGAAAATGAGCAACCAAACACCCTCTTAGGGTCGGTTTGGCTACTTGTTGTTTGCTGCTTCTGTTCCTGAGCAGATATTCTCTGCTTTTGTAAAAAGCTACTTTTGCCTTTTAAATTGAAAAGGCAAACATGAGTTTGGAAACTAGGTAAACAAACACCCCTTATTAAAAATGTAATTCAAATTATTAGTTAGAAATAATTTTTTAAAATTGAATTTCAATATAAATTTCCCTATTTTTTCAATTGCAATATTCCAAGAATAGTCACTTTACTACATTTGATTCTAGGGATGTGAGTTAATAATAACCGAATTAAAGATTTGAAGTTGAGGTTGAATAATACCAAAATTAAGTCGAATATGGAAACCGTTAGAATTGTTGTTGTAATGAGTTGACCGTTTTAATGACTTTGAGAGATTCAATTGGTATAAACGGGGCGGGGTTGGGAATGTATTTTTCATCCCCTTTCCATTAGGAATCTCTACCGGGGATTCACCGTCGGTGACCCACATCGAAGGGGAATCTCTGCCCATTTACATCCCTAGTGATTTTAACATACTTTTAGTGACCTGATTGACTATTTACTAATTTAAGAGTTAGCTATCTAATTGGTTTTCGAGCTATAGTTTAGTAACTAATTTGGGTTTTAAGGACCCGTTTGTTTGCTAATAGTACATATTACTCCATCCATTCCCTTATATAACTCATTAATGCGTATTTCACACAAATTAAGAAATATATTGGTTAACTAAATTTTTTTCTCTCACTTGGGGGAGGGTGATCGAGAGTGATATGAGTTTATTAGGTATTGAGGAAAATATGGTAGTGGATAGGACGGAGTGGAGGGGGAGAATTTGTGTCGCTGATACGACTTGATTTTACGGTTTTATATGATGGTTCATGTTAGCCGACCCCGAATCATTTCGGGACTAAGGCTTTGTTGTTGTTGTTGTTGTTGTTGATGTCATTATTGGGAAATAAGCATTAGAATATTAAAAAACATATCTACCATTACAAAAAATTTAATATTTGGACAAAAAAACTGAACTAAAAGCTCTTGGAATCCTAAAATGATTTATATTTGGGGAGAAAACTAATTTGCTAGAATGACCTATATAAATAAATGGATGGAGTATTAGTTATTTTGTAGTGCAACTTTATCAACATCAGCATCCAAGAATAATTTTATCTCTAACAGTGACAAGTTTTTTTTTAATTTCAAATAAGGCTAAACCTTATTTGGCCACTCCAAATAGCAACCGTTTATGGACATTATAGGGAAATCCTATATGAAAGAGATACATTAGTTATATATAAATGAAAAATTGAGATCCTGCGATATAACGCGGGGTCTTCCAAAATTGGAAGAAGTGTTAGAAATGCGCTCAATTGATTTACTATTGATAAACCTAAAAAAGAGTGTTGAGGGTCGGAACTAGTGTATAACAAGAATTCTTGGAAATCCTTTGGGATTCTCGATTGTTGATGAGTTAGCAAAGTCGTATCTTTTTTTATTAATAAGATCCAAAAAGCTTATCCATGTCAAGTATATCTATTGCACATTTTGATGATGATTGTCTCAACATTAGCCGGAGATTTGTTTTCCTCGTCCCATTGTTTTGCTTGAATCAACCTTAACATTTCTCATTCTTAGAGGTGTTAAGGCTAGCTCTTGGTACACATTCGCATAGGGAGCCTTGATTATTAAGACTCGAGTTTAGGTCAAAACATGCGGAGGGAGTAAATTCACGTAGAACAGGGAAATTAGGTAGTAATGTAGCTTCTCGTTATAAACTACATTGCTACCTAATTTCTATGTCCTAAGTGAATTCTCAATCTCTCCGCATGTTTCTAACCGAAACCCGAAGCTCTGTCATCAAAGCTCTCTAAGAATAATAAATAGTGAGGCTGATTCAAGCCTTTCAACACGGATAAATCGACAAAATTGGAGTTTATAGAGGTAAGCTATCGTGTTATTAGGTGTTGAGCGATTTCCGCAAGTGCACGGTATACGCTTGTAGTAATAAAAGATATCGATCCCACAGGGAACGTTTTTTCAACAAAAACTTATTCTGAATCGGTCAAATTTACTTTTAAGGTTTATAATATGGAAAATCGTTTAATCGGTTTTGGTTTTGAAATTGCTAGAATAAGAATTAGATTAGAGTATGAAGATGTTAGAAAATATCTGATTTAAGAATGAATTTGGAAAACAGGAACGTTTTAGTACTTTAGAAAAGTAAACAAGTATATTTGTTTGCATTAAGCAAAGAAAACAACTTTAAACTTTGTACGAATTATAAAGATGAAATAAATGACAGAACCTCTAATTAATAGGCTTTGAACGCGACAAAACCCTTATCCGGGATAATTGCCCTTAACCAAATTAAAACTCTACCGAGATAATAATTTGCCTAAGTGTTCAACAAAGTTTCCTTGTAAAGATTTTGAATTAAACTACGTTTTAATGAAAACACCAGCAGTCACTTTAGTGGATTGGTTACCATAAGTGTTGCATAAAAATCTATCGAATAGAACAGACTTTATTAGATGAAATATAAATTGATACAAGTTTACAGAGAACATGGAGCATGGAAACATTCGACGACTTGCAAGTGAACGGGTTGTCAATCCTTTCATTGGGTTTCGTTAGAGTTTGTCAGGCTCAGGGGCGGATCCTCTACTCAATCTTCTCGTTGAATCTTCGTAATAGAGACTGGGTCGGTTTACTACCAAAATGTAAACTAAACCGGAACAATGTCTAAACGCTACTGAGTTTGTTATTATTTAGTAAACAATGTGTGTACATCATATTGCTTTTTACAGAATCGAAATCTAACTTCTGAATCACTTGACTCGGAATTTCTGCATAAATTCTATACTAATCTCTTTCTTCTACACATATCACACTATATCTTTTAACTCTCAAATCAATACTTTATTTATAGATGTTGAAGAGTCTTGATTGAAGTGTCGTGTCCATTGTGAAGAGACGTATCTGTTGTGAAGGATCGTGTCCGCTGCGAAAGGACGTCTTTATCCACCCGAACGATCGCGTTTCGTCGAAAACGAAAGTGTGTAACTAGGCTTCTAAAATCTCCTGCTCGTATCGAGAATCTTAAATTCTCTACCGAGAATGGGGGAGTAACAATTTGGTCTTCGGACGAAGGGAAAGAGGGCTGAGGAACGCGTGTCGCGACCGAGAATAGGGGGGCCGCGGTCGCGGCACGGGACGTTTTTCAATTCTTCTACTTTCGTTCGTGTCCTCGATTTGGCGTTATTAATTTCTGTCGTCTTCGACTCCTTTTGTAGGGTTTTTCTTCTGTTTTCGAGCTCTTTTCGTTTCTATTTGGATTTTACCAAATATTTAGGTACCTTACAAGAAAGAAACATATTCGAGAGTAAAAGCTTTCTAAACAGTTATAAATAGCATAAATTCGTAGCAATATTGATGTAATTAACGATGATATTTTAGGTATATTTTGGGCTTAACATTAGGGGTGTCAAAATGGTTTATCGAGTTATGTTAATCTATATATATATATATATATATATATATATATATATATATATATATGTATATATAACACAAATTGGTCATGTCAAGCGGATTCTTTCTATAAATCTTGTTGTCGTGTCGAAAATTGATAACTTTAGTGTTAATTTAGGTTACATGCTTTTTAACAATGAGAGTTTGAAGTTAAATAGGATTCTGAGTTATATTAAAAACTCGGTTAATCATGAAGTTTTATTCAATTGCTTTGTCTTGCAGTTGGAAACGTTAGTGAAGAAGAGTTACGTTTGTTTTGGGTATTTATTTGTTGTCGTTTTGTTTGTTCTTGGTGCTTTATAAAGATTTAGTTTCATATGTAAAAACAATGTCAATTGAGATATATGTATATTTTCAATGTTTGTTTCGTTCTTTCGGAGAGTGTCTAGGGTTTTAGATTCGAAATAAGACCATCTTTTTATATGCTTCTATTTTGTAAAAAAATAGGGTGAGTGGGTAATTTTAGTCAACAACGACTTACGAGAGAATTTACATAGTTACATATTGTTTTCAAAAAATGGTAATAAGAATCAAACTAAAATGAAATGCTATAAGGATCGTTTTTTTTTATACCGTTGAGCCCGTCCCCATAGGTCCTGTTACATGTTTCTTTGTCCAGAATTCTAACGATAAAGACCAAATTTGATCCTAAAGGTTTAGGGGAAGTAAACATTTAGTTATAGTGTATGAAATGATACAATTTTAATCTTAACGTTTCAGCAAAATCAATTTTAGCCCCATTTTATCGAAAATTTAAAAAACTGGTTTGATTGTTATTTTAATTGTCACACCGAATCTTTTAAACATCAATTATGTCTAAAATATTTAGTGTATTACTAACAAAATTATAAAAAACATGTTAAAATGCTAATAATTAAGTTTCACATATTAGTTAATCATATTGTTTTTTTTGGTCGAAGTGTCTAGAATGATCATTGTATTACTAATATAGTTATAAATAACCAACCAACAATGTACGCAAGTGTTCTAGTTTATCGACAGACTTGTTTGGAAGGTTCCATGTGACGTTAAATAATAGGTAAGCCAACTTTTTCAAAAAAAAATTTGTAATGTAAAGCTAAAATTGATCTTGTTTGGAAATGTTAGGATTAAATTTATACAATTTCGTATGTTAAGGCTAAATCTGTATTTTTTTAAAGCACCTATTGTTATTAGGATAAATAATTATAAGGTCCCTGAGTTTTTACTTAATACACTACTTAGTCCTTATGTTTTTAGAAATAATTATATAGTCTCTCAGTTTTTTTTTATTAACTCCTTAGTCCTTATGCTTGGATCAATGGTCAAACTATACTAGATAAATTTTAAAATACCAAAATTACCATTTACTTTATGTTTTAATAATAAAACATCTATTTTTTATTTTTTATTTTTTTCTCTTTTTTCTTACATAATCACAATCTCTCCAATATAAACTCCAATATAAAGTAATTGATTTATTAATTTTTATATAATTATAGAACTTTAATTTAATAACGTAAAATTTATTGACTAAAAAATGAATGAAAAATATTTCAGAAATTATTAAAATAGGAGTAAGACTATCATTGTAAAAAGTTTTTACAATTCTAATAAATTTTACGAATGAAGAAAAAAATATCTGATTTTTAAAAAATTATAAAAAATTTATAATAATATTTAATGTTAGTTTATTATATTAAAAAATAAAGAAAAAAAAAACAATTACAATTTAAGAAAAATAATAATACATTTTTCAAGTATATTAATTTCGATGTATATGTAGTTCAAAAACTTCATTAAAATTAATTAGATTAAATTTGAAACTAAAAGATAAATTTGTTTATGTATATAACTAGGGACAATTTTGGATTTTTATTTACAAAAACAAATAGAAGGATTAAAAAATTGATTAAAATAAAACTTAAGGACCTTATAATAATATGATGAATTTACTAGCGCGTTAAGTAAAACATAAGGACCTTATAATTATTTACTTTTGTTATTATTGGGTGTTAAATTGCATTAAATATAATTGTATTCCTAGTCTTATTATAAGCGTTATCGCTAGTATAATTTCATTACGAATTGTATTAATATGGATGAGTTTAACGTGACAAGTGAAATTAGACATGAACGAATTATTGTTCATTCCAAAAAAGCTACTCTTCCTAAGGGAAGTAGAAGAAGTAGAAGAAAAGATCGTAATAGTAGTTGATATATTTTTATTAAGACATAATATCACAACTTATAGTAATTTAATAAGACATAATATCACAAGTCTAAATCTAACGGTAAATGATTAAATACTACATGATAATTAAGATCCACATGAACACTGTTGTACAAGTATATATACCAAGTATGGGCGGCCTCTTACTAATACAATTCATAGTCAAACTATACTAGCTATAGGCGTGAAAGGCTTATAATTAGACTTCAAATGCAATTACTCGTCATGCAAGACATTTCTTTTATCAAAAACGCAACTGCAGTAACCCTAGACCCTTTTTTAGAGGAAGTATTGTTTGGAACTTTTCCTAGGGTGGATTCCGATGGTAGGGGTGCAACAAATTCCCCGCGAACCCTTCCCGCTTCCACTTGTTATGATTTTTTGGTTTTTGGTGTTTATGATTTTGCAAGACAAATTCACAATGTGAGGACTTTTAATGGAATTGGGCAATGAAAAATAAGATGTATATCACTTTGTTAAAAAATGACTTTTACAATTTCTTTTATTAAATTAATATATTTTTATTAGTAAGATTCAATGGATCAGGAACATAATAGAAGTTCTCGAAATTGACTTTTTGAATTTTTTTAACCTTATATCTCTTAGACAAGTTAATGAAATATTATATTTAATACAATAAATTGACTAAACAAGCGCTATAACTTTTTCAATTGTAACAGTATTTGACATTGACTGTAATGATTCAATTATTAAATTCTTTGCTTTTGAACGGGTACTTTGAACATTCATTTTTATGTATACTCTAACAAGCTATTAGACATGTTTACGGATCTATTTGTCTGTCCAAATCTGTCCTTCATTGTTTGGGCATAAACTTTGATATTTGATCCAATCCGGTTCAAATTTACACATAAAAGGAATTAGATTAGAGATTTATCTTAAAATCCCAAAGCGACCCGGTCTTATTTATATATATATATGGCATTCAATTCAAATGATTCAGATTCTTTGTTTTCGAAATTGATACCTTGAACATCAATTTTATATATACTCTAACAAGCTATTAGACACGCTTATGGATTCGTTGGTCCATCCAAGCTTGTCCTTCATTGGTTGGTCATAAAGATGCATATTTAATGTTTGACCCGCACATAAAATGAGTTAAACTTGGGATTTGTCTCAAAATCCTAAGTCGGCCTTATTAGATATGGATCCTTATTAGATATGGATATTTCTGCTGTAATTTAGGAATATAATTGATTTGTAATTATCATGTTCACACATATATCTTGTGTATATATATCACATTATCAATGAATGGAAAGGCAAGGATTCTACATTATCATGGTATCATGAGCCTAATTTCTTTCCTAAAAACTCTCTCCTAAAATTTCTCTCCCTAATCCCACCCAAATCTCTTCTTTCTCTCTTCCTCATTCTGCCGTTCTTCATCCCTAAAAACTCTACTGCCACCATGCCAAACAATGAACAAAACAATGGTGCCGCCGCCGCACCAACTCATCCGGCCCTCTCCATTATCAACATTACCTCCTTTATTCGTGATCCTCTCGAATCCGGCAAAGGCCTCTATACCACTTGGGCTGAACTTTTTAAAACACATGCCCGTGCTTTTCAAGTTCTTGATCATATCCTTCCTGAAACCGACGATAAATCGGAAACCTCTTCTTCGGTTATGAAAGAAAAGAATCCAGGTTTATGGTCTCGTGTTGATGCCATCGTGTTGCAATGGATTTATGGAACCATATCTTCAGACCTTCTCAACAGTATCATCGGACCAAATTTAACAGCCGCCGACGCTTGGAAACTCCTAGAACAACAATTCTCCGATAATAAAAATTCAAGAGCCCTTTATTTACAACAAGAACTGTCCAATGCTAGACTTGAAAATTTTGATGATATCTCTGCCTACTGCCAACATTTGAAGTCCCTCTCGGACCAATTAAGCAACGTCGGGGCTGCCGTATCCAACGATCGTCTCGTTCTTCAATTAATTTCGGGGCTCACTAACGCCTACGAGACAATCGGAACACAAATTCGCCACAATGACATTCTGCCCAATTTCACAAAGGCAAGGTCCATGTTATTATTGGAAGAATCTGCCCGTAAAAAACGCACAGCCGCCACCGTCGGATCTGAAATTGCCGCCGTTACTATCACCCAACAGTCCCCGTCGAATCAAGCTCCTTCATATTCAAATCACGTTCGGCCTTCTTTCCCTCAAAATTCTGGCGCTGCTCGCGGTGGCCGGGGTTATTATCGCCGTGGCAGAGGCGGACGGGGCAGAGGCGGACGATGGCAGCAAAATAGCGGTCCTCGCTGGTCAGGGGCTGTTTCTTTACAACAGCCATGGGGGTACGGGCCATGGACTGGACAGGCGCCCCAATGGGCCTATCCCCCATGTCCTTATCCTTCTTGGCCCAATTCTTCACATGGTGCAACTCATGGTGCAACTCGCGGGCCTGTTTTTAATAACAATTCTTCTGCAGTCCAGCCAGGCATATTGGGAGCCCATCCGCAGGCCCATCTGGCCCAGTATTACACTCCAACAAACATTGAGGCGGCTATGCACACCTTGACAATCACACCACCTGCAGAACCTTGGCATATGGACACCGGCGCCACTTCTCACATGAGCGGGGATGGAGGTAAACTCACATCTTATTTAAATAAGAGTCCTAACACGAGTATCGTAGTAGGTAATGGCACTTGTATTCCTGTTATCGGTCTTGGTAATGCATCCTTAAAAACAAACAACAAAACCCTAGAATTGAACAATGTTTTACATGCCCCTAGATTAATCAAAAACCTTATATCTGTGCGGAAATTTGCTATTGATAATAATGTGTCCGTTGAATTTGATCCTGTTGGTTTCTCTGTGAAGGACTTGCGCACGGGGATCCCTATTATGAGATGTAATAGCACCGGTGATTTATATCCAGTCACATCCTCCTCTTCAGAGTCTTCTTATGCTTTAAATGCTTCTGTTTTATCT
Source organism: Euphorbia lathyris (assembly GCF_963576675.1). Taxonomy (NCBI): domain Eukaryota; kingdom Viridiplantae; phylum Streptophyta; class Magnoliopsida; order Malpighiales; family Euphorbiaceae; genus Euphorbia; species Euphorbia lathyris. The sequence continues at coordinate 81,544,773 of NC_088916.1, forward strand.
CCTTCAGTTTGGCACAATAGATTGGGCCATCCTGGTCCTCAAATTTTAGACAATCTTCGAACTAATAATTTTATTTCTTGTCCTAAAAATGTTGATTTTTCTATTTGCAATTCTTGTGTGCTTGGGAAACATATTAAATTGCCTTTTTATGCTTCTAAAAATATGTCATCAATGCCGTTTGATATTATTCATAGTGATATATGGACATCTCCTGTTCTAAGTTCTAGTGGCTATAGATATTATGTTCTTTTCCTAGATGATTATTCTAATTTTCTGTGGACTTTTCCCTTAGCAAATAAATCTCAAGTTTTTTCTGTGTTCCTCACATTCCGAAATTACGTACGTACTCAATTTGAAAAAGATATCAAAACTTTTCAGTGTGATAATGGTGGTGAGTATAACAATAGTCATTTTCATGATTTTTTTAACAATAATGGTATGCAATTCCGTTTTTCATGTCCACATACTTCCTCCCAAAACGGTAAATCTGAACGAACGATTCGAACAATCAATAATATAATTCGCACTCTTCTAACACATGCTTCTTGCTCTCATTCTTTCTGGCCTCATGCTCTTGCTCATGCGACCTATCTTTTAAATATTCTCCCTCACAAAAATCTTAGTCTTCTTTCACCGACTCAAATTCTCTACAATCGTACTCCTTCTTATACTCACTTACGCACTTTCGGTTGTCTTTGTTACCCACTTGTCCCTTCTTCCTCTAGAAATAAACTTCAACCTAGGTCCTCTCCATGTGTGTTTCTTGGATATCCATCCAATCATCGAGGCTATAAGTGTTACGACATCTCCGCGCGGAAAATAATTATATCTCGTCACGTTATTTTCAATGAAAGCAAATTTCCATTTTCCACTCAACATGTCTCGGCCTCCCCTCCCATTTCTTCTATTTCCAACTCACCTACACAAACAACCCAACCCATTATTCCCTTCCCCACTAATGCGTCCACTCCTAACCAAAGCCCAGTTTCACCACGGCCCAACAGTCCCAACCCATCTTCCCAAAACAGCCCAGCACTTCCCCCTTCTCCTCTCGACAGTCCCTTTCCTTCTCCAATTCAACACGGCCCAAACACAAATTCCCCACAACAGCTCACCTCCCCACAACAGCCCACTTCCCCGCCTTCTCCCGATCCTATACACGCCAACCCAACCCAACCGACTCACCCTATGACAACCCGAGCTAAACTTGGAATTTTCAAACCCCAAAGAAAGCTCAACTTACACACCACCACTATTTCTCCTATTCCTTCTAATCCCTCACTTGCTTTACAAGACCCTAATTGGAAACAAGCCATGACTGAAGAATATAAGGCTCTTATTGAAAATAAGACGTGGGTCCTCGTACCCCGTCCTTCTAATGCTAATGTTCTTCGTAGTTGGTGGATTCTCAGGCACAAATTTAATGCAGATGGATCTTTTGAAAGATACAAAGCAAGACTTGTTGGAAATGGGGCGAATCAACTTGTTGGGGTAGACTGTGGTGATACTTTCAGTCCAGTTGTTAAGCCAGCAACAATTCGAGCTGTATTAAGTATTGCACTTTCTAAAGGTTGGCCACTACATCAGCTGGATGTAAAAAATGCTTTTCTTCATGGGGATCTTCATGAGACTGTTTATATGCATCAACCACTGGGATTTCGGGATCCCAACTATCCAGATCATGTATGCATTCTTCAAAAGTCTCTTTATGGTCTCAAACAGGCACCACGGGCGTGGTACCAACGGTTTGCCTCTTTCTTGTCTACCATGGGTTTTTCTCACAGTAAATCTGATCATTCACTGTTTGTCTTTCGTCGGGGAGCAGAGATGGCATATCTACTCTTATATGTGGATGACATCGTTCTAGCTACTTCTTCCACTGCTCTACGAGAGTCAATTATCAACAAATTGAGTTCCGAATTTGCTATGAAAGATCTTGGCCCATTGAGTTATTTTTTAGGGATATCTGTCACTCGGAGCGCCGACTCTCTTTTTCTGTCTCAAAAGAAGTATGCTACTGAGATCATTTCTAAAGCCGGTCTTTCTTCAGCAAATTCCTGTACAACACCTGTTGACACTAAGCAAAAACTGAGTGCTTCATCTGGTTCTGCTTATCATGATCCATCTGAGTATCGAAGTTTAGCTGGTGCATTACAGTATTTGACTCTCACTCGCCCAGACATCAGTTATGCTGTTCAGCAAGTCTGTTTATTCATGCACGATCCCAAAACGTCTCATATGGCAGCTATCAAGCGGATTCTTCGATATGTTAAAGGAACCCTGGAGTTCGGACTTACATTCACAACCTCTTCACTAGATTCCTTGGTCTCCTATACAGATGCAGATTGGGGGGGATGTCCTGACACTCGACGTTCTACTTCAGGATATTGTGTTTTCCTTGGTGACAATCTTCTGTCTTGGTCTGCTAAGCGGCAACCCACTTTATCTCGTTCTAGTGCTGAAGCAGAGTATCGTGGTGTTGCTAATGTCGTATCTGAAACTTGCTGGATTAGAAATCTTCTTCTTGAACTTCATTGCCCTATTAGTAAATCCACCTTGGTATATTGTGACAATGTGAGTGCAGTTTACCTCACTGGTAATCCTGTACAACACCAACGTACCAAGCATATTGAGATGGATATACATTTTGTTCGAGAAAAGGTTGCTAAAGGAGAGGTTAGGGTACTTCATGTTCCTTCTCGTCATCAAATTGCAGATATTTTCACCAAAGGTCTACCACAAATTCTTTTCGACGACTTCCGCTCTAGTCTCAACGTTCGACCACCTCCCGTTTCGACTACGGGGGTGTATTAGATATGGATATTTCTGCTGTAATTTAGGAATATAATTGATTTGTAATTATCATGTTCACACATATATCTTGTGTATATATATCACATTATCAATGAATGGAAAGGCAAGGATTCTACATTATCAGGCCTGACTTTATATATATATATATATATATATATATATATATATATATATATGGCATTGAACTCCAATGATTCAATTATTGGATTCTTTGCTTCCGAAATTGATACCTTGAATATCAATTTTATATATACTCTAACAAGCTATTAGATATGTTCATGGATTCACTAGTCCGTTTAAGCCTATTTTTCATTGGTTGAGATGAACATGCATATTTGATGCTTGACTTTATTCGACCCAGACTTGCATATAAAATGACTTAGACTTAAGATTTGCCTTAAAATCTCAAGTTGGCCCGGGATTTTATATATATATAGAGAGAGAGAGATTATGTTGAATTTATTGAATGAATGGACTAAATTTTAGTTCGATGTATTTTTTTCCGTTTAGAATTATAATGTAATTTTAATTTATTTTTTTAACATAATATATTAGATAAGTGGGCTGAATTAAGCTTAGAAATTAGTTCCTTAATTTGGTTAATCCGTTTTGATTCCCGATGTGAAAATAGTGTGAACTGGATTAAATTTAAATACAATATTTATATATCAAATTCGGTTAAATCTGGTCCAACCCAATCCATAAAATACATGTATACATTATATTAGTCCCGAAATTTGTCGAATCCAACTTCATTTAGTGTCCGTTTGTTTTCATTTTTCGGAAATGTTTTTTGTCTTTCAATACTAAACAGGAGATAGAAAGTGTTTGGTAAAATTTCGAAATAGCTGTTTTTTTTTTTTTTTGCAGAAAAAGCAACTAATATCTACTGCATATCAGTAACAGTAAATAATAAACAGCAAATAGCAAACAGGAACATCTGAAATAAACGGATCCTTAGAAAATTTCAATTTTGATTATATTTAAAAAAATCAATTTTGAGAGAAAAATATTATTTTGAAAAAGGGCCTTAGAGTAGCCCATGAGTGCTGAGAATGAGCCTTGATCTGTAACGGAATGATTTGATTCCAAAAACTAAATAATTGGCTTAATATATGATTCGCCTCCTAAATTTATTCAAAAAAAACTTCATCAATCTCTAAACTTTCAAAGTATTTCGATAGCTCTTTAACTTATTTAAAATATCCTGATAGCACATTGAATTGTTTAAAATGCAGATAATTAATCATTTGATTACAAAGAAAAATAAGTTACATGCGACAATGTATATTGTCGTACTTTGAAACATTATGACATAGTTCATAGAATAAATTAAAACATATTAAAAAAGAAGTTTTTATTTGTTCAAGTGTAAAATTTATCATCTGTAATATTAGAACACCATACTCTGATGTTGTTCATTTGACTTTTCCAATGTACATGCAATCGAATGATTAATTGATTATATTTTAAGTAAGTTGAAGGATTGCTGTGACAATTTAAGTAAGTTAAGGGGTTATCGAGATATTTTTAAAGTTTAGGGGACTAATTAAGCTTTTTGGATAAATTCAAAGATAAATTATGTATTAAGCCTAAATAATTAGAACACATACTGCACGCTCTCCAAAATTGCGGGCCTGGGAGCTACAGTTCGTGACTCTTCCGGTAGATTCATGGCTGAACGCTCAGAGAAAATTTTATGCTGCCCGTCGGTTAGGGAATGTGAAGCCGAGGCTCTGTTGCGGGCTATGCTGTGGTTGAATTTCCAAAATGTTTGAGGTGTAATATTTGAATCAGATGCTAAACAAGTTGTGGAGGCCATTAACTCAGCTTCGATGGACGACTCTGAATTCGGTGACCTTATTGCTTGTGTCCGGACAATCTTAGCTACAAATGACTCCTACTCAGTTAAATGGATACGGCGGCAAGCTAACGGGATGACTCGGGCATTTATCCAGTCATCTCGTTTCAACACTCGTCCTACATTCTTTAATTCTTTATAGAGTTTTATTTCTCCTACTTTGTTACATTATTGCCAAGTTATGACTCATTAATTCATTCATTTTTTGATTAAAAAAAACAATTTTATCCCTAACATCTAAAATTGTGTAATTTTATTCTTAATGTTGACAATCAGAACTATTTTACTCTTAACATTAGACCTGTTCATGGGCTGAGCTGGCCGGATTGGACTTGACATATATTTACTTTGTTGAAATCCAATCCAATTCATATTATATTCACATCGGACAAAGCTAGATTGAAGAAAGTAAATCTCAAGTTCAGTCTAGCCAAACCCAAGTTCAGAACTATTTTACTCTTAACATTAAACCTAATTTTATGTGCGAGCTTGTATAAGTTCATAATAAATGATGAATATACATATTCAAGTCCAATCTATGGAGAGAGGATTGAGATGGGCTAATAGTCTATGAAGTGGTTTATCTAATTTTAATAAATTGAATCAATTTTAGACATCATTAAAAAAATACAGATATTTTGTAACGGTTGCACATTAGTGGTTTAAAAAAAATTATGTTTTTACAATTTCAGAATAAATTTAGATATGGACTATTTTTAAATTTGATAAAATATTTGGTTAATTTGTTTTTGTCTGGCATACACAAAACACAATATATTTTTATTTTATTTTTATTTTCTTAATATGTAAGCAATCTGTTACTCATTAATTATAAAAAATAATGCATATTCGTAGTAAAAATAATAAGATTAATGGCTGAAAAAACACTTTTGTTAATGATATCTGAAATTGATTCAACTTGTTAATATTAGAGATAAAATGACTCTTGACTATGAACATTATGAATATAATTGCACTATTTTAAACGTTAAAAGTAAAATTAAGGTTTTATCACTACCCATACTACTAAAGGTTTAGTATTTTTATCACTGCTCAAAATTAAGATCGCCTGGACTGCGCTCGAAATCGAGAATCTGTACCGATTTTTTTCGATTAGTCCCTCTAGTCGATTTTTAGTCGTTTGGGCTCTGTTTAGGCCGCCTCGACGCCGTCTAGACTGTCTAGGTGCCACCTAAGCGGCGATGAACAAAAGCATTTTTTTTTGTAAATTTTTGTTTTTGTTTTATTATAATTTACTTTTGAGTTGTTTCAATGACATTTTTTTTTTGAAATGTTGATGTTTGTACATTTTTAAAGATATATGTTATAATATACGTGTTTTTCTATATTAAATAATTTTATATTATTATTTTTAGATAGTTAATAATTTTATATTATAATATACGTGTTTTTCTATATTAAATAATTTTATATTATTATTTTTAATATCTATTTAAATTGAATTTATATAACAATTTATTTATTAACAAGTAAAAAATAAAAATACAAATCTGATTAATTCTTGATTAATCTTGAAACCGCTGTCGATCTGACTAACGTCCAGCGTTTTTTACCGCCTTGATTTTTATACATTTATCTCTAAAATAAAACAAAAGAAAGTGGTCTAATTCCCATGTGATAATGATACTTTGATCAATCATCATTCTATAGTCATGGGTTTGGCTAGCTTTTATGAATCCATAAACATGGCTTTTTTAATCATCACATTATGATATCATCAACTATCTTATTTTAATTACATCTTTCCTTTTCATTTTTTTTTAAATAACATTGGCATAGTTGGCAATTTCATCCCAAAACTATTGAGCAAAATTAATTTTATTCTTAAAATTACATTGGTTAATTATAAAACTTAAGTGTATGACACTTTTTAGGATCGGTTTTGACAATTTATAGATCATAGACGAATTAAAATATATGAACCCTTTAGTATTTAGACCGTGTCTTGCGTCTGCGTTGGAGAAGAATATGAATTAGGGGTAAGATAAAAAAATAAAAATAATTTGAGAAAAATAAAAATTAGGTAACACACGATTAGAGACTGTTGTTACTTAATGGAAGTTACTTTGGCTTACGTGGTGCTACAAAGTAACAAACTTTGTAACTTACATTAATTATGCTCTAAAGTTAGGACTGTACAAAACTAATTGGAAAATCGAAAAACCAATTTCCGAAACCGAAATTGATAGATTAGATTATGATTTTTCATTTCAAAAATCGATGGTTAATTGAAACTGAAAAATAAATCAATTATATATCGATACACACATAAAACTAGTACAAATATATGTTGAAGTTTAATTATCAATAACTATAACTATACATATTTATATTTCATTCTTTAAGTAAAAATATTAAAATAACTTAAATTTATTTGTTTAGATGATTTTATTAATTGAACTTGAATTTTAATATTTTTATTTAATTTTTTTTTGATAGAAATTGGGACGAGACAGATCTTGAGCGGGGAAAGCACCCATGGCTCAGGAACTGTCAAACCCGCCATATATTAATAAAAGAAAAATGAGTGTTTGAACAAGAGAAGATGAAGGAGAACAAACAAGAAGAATGGGGAAGGCGAAAAGTTTAGGAAAGATCAAGAAAAACGCAAATGAAAAATATTACAGATGTCATCATTGATAAACATGTGACAAAAAGAAGGAGCTGAAGGCCACCAATTGATCACAGAGGAAGAGACTCCAAACTTTGCCAAAGCATCAGCAACGCGATTCCCTAAAGATGTGTGTAAAAATAATGTTCATCCTAGAGCAAATGCTGAGACAGTGCAACCACTCTTGTCGAATACTCCAAGGAACATCCATGGAACGAAGTCGAAGCAGATTAACTACGTACATGAAGTCTGACTCAACCCAAAGATGATGCCAATTTTTCTCCCAAGCAAGTTCAATTGTGAAAATAGCGGCTCTCAATTCAGCCATATAAGCAAAAGAATGAGGGATAGAAAAAGCAAAACAATCTTTGGGAAAGCCGCGATAGTTACGAAAGATACCGCCCGCTCCCACCTCGCCAGGAGTACCAAAAGCAGAGCCGTCCACATTGACTTTAACCCAACCCGGAGGAGGTTTAAGCCAATGGACCGGAATAATGTTGGGAGCCGGAGGCGGCCTTGGAGAAGCCAGAAGATGGGATAAGATACCAGCATCTCTCCTCGAAGAGCAAAACCCTTTAGAAGAGGCAAAGGACTCTCGAATCATTCGAAATAGGGCGATCTTCGAGTGTTGAATAGAAGGAGAAACCTCCTTAAAAGTTGCTTCATTCCTGCAATGCTAGATTAACCAGATGCAAGAGACAGTGGCAACTCGCCAGATCATCGACACATGTGAGCCAAAATGAATGCTACGAAGAGTGCTGAAGAAGTGGATGAATTGGGAATGACGAGGTAAAGCGCAGTCAAAATGAATTTCAAGGGCCCTCCACAAAGAATCTGCAAAAGAACAGCTAATGAATAAGTGAATAATTAGAGATTTAGAGTGATTTTAAAGTGAATAATTAGAGATTTTAAAGTGATTTTAATATTTTTATTTAATATTCAAATAATTATATATTTATTTTAAAGTGAATAATTAGAGATTTAGAGTGATTTTTTCAATAATTATCAACAGTGCTATGTTTGCTGGTGTGGCTGGTGCGGGTTTTGTCTTCGTCATTCGGGACAACTTGAGGGGGTTCTTAGCAGGTGGTCACGGGGCTACGATACCCATTGGATCCTTCATTGGTTGAGGCCTTGTCCTGCAGGGAGGCTCTTAGTTGGTTGAAGTGTAGGGACTAGACACAGGTGTTGGTGGAATCGGACTTGCAACTATTAATTAATACATGCTTTGAAGCATGCTCCCTCTTCTAGCTCTATGTTTAACATTGTTGTTGGTGACTGGCAAACCTTAGCACAGGGTTTAGGAAACTGTAGTTTCAATTTTATTCGTTGATTAGCGAACCACTTGGCTCATGTTTTGCAAGAGTGGTGGCTTCTGACTCTGACTGGGGTTAGTGGTTTTAAAACCCGCCATCCTTTGCTTGTAATGCATGTCTGGTTGATCTTTAATGTAACTAAATTTCTATTTTTTTTAAAGTGATTTTTTCTATAAAAAAATTACTAATGGTTAACCGATCTATAATTGATTGAAGTAATCGATTAACTGAAATATATCTAATCGAATTAAATAGACTGATTAATATTTTTCTATTAATTGACTGATTAACCGATCATTAGACCTCGGTATGGACCGATGAGCCCGCCCACCCGGTCCGAGCCCAGGCCCATGTAGCTGGGCCTGGACACATAAAATTGGTGTCAGACCCGGCCCGGCCCAAGCCCGAATAGACCCGTCTAGAAAATGGGCGGGCTTGGGCTATATAAATACCCGTCGGGTCTGGCCCAGCCCGACCCGTTCTCTATATATATATTTATAAATTATATATAATATTTATTTACCCTTATATATGTATATCCAATCCATCTCCTTCTAACCCAAAATGTTGTAATTTTATTTCGAAATTAACTATTAGTTTATTATAATTTTCTAAGACTTATTAACTATTATGTTTATTATTTTTTATTAAAAAAAGTTAGTATTTCATTTTTATTGAATTTTTTTTTTAATATAGATATGGGCTTGGGCGGGCGGGCTTGGGATTCCTTTTTTAGGCCCGAGCCCGAACCCAACTCTAATTAGTGTGGGCTTAGACTGGGCTTGGGTTTATCAGGTTTTATTAAAAGCTCGACAGGCCCGATCCGAGCCCGGTCCAGTCCGACCTATGCCGAGGTCTACCGAATACATCCCTATCTAAAGGAATAAAATTTAACATTTATACATGTGACATAATATTCTCTCTAAGTTTTTTTTCTTTTTAGTAACTAGATTAGGACCCATATCTCACAAAAAATAATAATAATTACACTTAAAAAACCCCTTCAATTATGTTATAGAAACCCCCTTTGGGTAATGATGAGGGAGAAGGCAGCCAGTTGTATTAATTAGGGTCAAATGTCTTTAATCATGACCTATGCTATATCATTTTCTTATTGCCATATTTTAAAATTACTATAATGATTAAAAACATCCAACATTTATATATAATTAAACATGCTTCTTTAAGCACCAATTAAACATTAATTCATATTTATATAGTATATGTTTACAATAAATTGTTTTGGCATGTTTCTATTAAGGATACCTTAATGACTAACAATTTTGAAATATGTTTGGTTATAGTTCGGGTTATTGTTAGGCCCTGTTTTTTGTCACTTAGTTTCAGTATCAGTATATCATTACTTATTATAATTATAATTATTTATTATTATTAGAACTATTATTATTTTTATAAGTTTTTTATTTTAATTATTGCTATTCTTAAAGGATTATATTATTATTTCAGTTTCAGTATAATTCAGTTCAGTAGCATTTAATTCAGTTCAATTCAGTTAATTTTAATAAAAAAGAACAGAGCCTTAATTGTAGTTAGTAGCGGATATATATTAGTAGTTTATTTTTCAAAATAATGTTTTACATTTATAGTATTGATTAACACTATAGGAGCTTTAGAAAAAGCAAAATAATAAAAAGAAGAACGAAATAGTTTAATATCGTGATTGATTCAATTATTGTTTATTACTATATGTTGGTAAAACTTTAGCTAATTTTCTTTTAGTGTTTTTATTATAATTATTTTTCAATTCTAATTAAATTTTTTAATTTTTTTGAAAGAATTTTATATTTTTTATTTAGAATAAAATAAGTAAAAATAAAACACTTAATTAATTTCATGACTCAATATGTAATTAGTATTTAGTGGAAAGTAGTCAATTGAAATGAAGTGTTTAGTTTTGAAACTAGATTGTTTGGACATCTAGTAACCAAGGAGTAGGATAAGGGTGTACAAGAAGCTCTCCCGTACAGGGTCTCAAATTTAAAAGGACCTAATTATTTTTATTATATAAATTTAAATAAATTATTGTTATTAATTATTATTGTGACCCATTGTAATTGCCATTGTAGCACGTATGGCCCAGCCCATAAGGACCATGCAGACTTGACGTCATCCCCACCTTCCTCTAGTATATCACTGACAGTCCCTCGTGAGTGTGGCACGCACCCTTTTCTTTCTTTCGGAGCCGTTTTGGCGGGGCGTACTAAACCCACTACGTACCACACCATCGGGTGGCTCGCCTGAATGCCGAGTCTTTCTCCGCCGCCAACTCGACGTCGTCGTCACCTGCAAGATAAGGCCAAAAACTGGACTTTACTAAACAAGTGATAAAAGCACTTTCTATCTTATTAGTAAAGCGTGCTAGCTTATCCATAAAATTAACGCTCTGAGAGTGTTAAAGGGCCCAATTTTTATTATTATTTTACAATATCTAATTTATTTATTTTTATTATATTTATTATGTTAAAAATCAAGTTAAAAGTATTTTGGTGTTTCAGAAATATTATTATTATATGAAATTATTAATTTTTTTAATGAATAGGGCCCATTTTTTTTTCATTTAGCACAGGGCCCAAAAAATGTTTAAGACGGTTGTCCCTCTGAAGAAAATCGGTTGTCCCCAATTCTCTATCTGTTTATCCGTTTTCCATTCAGTTTATGACACGTGACATGTTTACTGTATTGTAATCCTTAACTTTGATTAACAACTTTTAATCCTATTATAACTTGGGTTAAAGTAAAGTATGTATTTTACATGTTATAAATTGAGCGAGAGACATGTAAAGAAATAAATAATTGTGAATATCAAATTTTCTCATTTAAAAAAAATAGTTTGGTTAAATGCATCATGTTATTTCTGTACTTGTCTATCACATGTTTTATTAGCTTCCTAAACTGTTTATAATATCTCATTCATCTTCAAAGTCCACGTGTCAGAAGAAAGAGAGATTTGCACAAATTAAAACGTGCATAACTTTTAGCAAGTTTAGAAGGTGAATAGATCAATGTAAATTCAATAGCTAATAAGACATCTCTAAAGTTCAGGGAAGCAATTGGATAATCTGGACAAATACAGTGAGCGTTTTATTTTTAATAATTATTTAATTCATTTACTTTTCTTTTCTTCAATTAAATTAATTCATTTTTCAATTTGACTCCAAAAGATTTCCAAATTACATTTTTCTTCTCTTGGATTTACTTTCTATATTAAATTATCCTTTTAAAAATAATTAATTTTATTTAGATAAAATTAAAACTACAAATAAAATAGATTATTTTGATAATGTGAGCCCATGTACACAATGACAATCTATATTATTCTATTGTTGTTGTTATATTCCATTTAATTATATATATATATATATATATATATATATATATATATCACAATTTCTTGTATTTACATAATTTTACATTTAACAAAATAAACTAATTCTACAATCATTATTAATTTTAACAACATCTAATTAGATCTATTTATTAATAATAATAATTCTATAGTGATAGAAATTGTGTTACAGTATTGTGATTATACAATTATGAAGATTATGATTTTTTATAATTTAATTTACAATATATAATATGTTTCTCCCCTTTATGATTTTCTTTAATTATTACAGTATTATTTTTGCTAAAACAGATCCCAAAGCACAAAACCCAGTTCTTGGATCTTTCTATTACCTGTCCATGGGTCGGGTTTGGCCAAGCTCGGGCCAGATCTGTCGGGTTTTTAGATAAAATGCTCGGTCCAAGTCCAGCCCAGCCCACTATTAATTTAGACGGGCTCGGACCGGACTAGGCTCGGGCTTAAAAATCAAATCTCAAGCCCAACCCATATAAGCCCACCTAAATATAAATACAAAATTATTAATTATAAAAAATAAACTTAAAAATAAATATTTAATATATAAATATATACATTTATTAATTAATATTAATAGACGGGTCGGGCTGGACCGGTCCGTGTAATTTTTCCTTTTTATTAATCCCAAACTCGCCCAAAAAATAGGCAGACTTTAACGGACTTGGGTGGCCGGGCGGATACCCAGGCCCGTGGACTGGTGATAATCCTAAATTAATCAGGAATTAATTGAGACCATTGTGTAATTAAGGACCACTTAACATGGCTACTCAACTTTGCTCATATTCAGAGTATAATTTGTTGACTAAATTTCAAAACGTAAGGTAAAAATCACTCAACTTTACATTTTATATAATATTGTGATCATTAAACTTTAACTAACGCTTCAAAATGACTGTTAATGATCTGAAAATAGAAATATTCAAAAATTAAAGTTGTTTAGAACGATATTTATCATGAAATCACATTTTTTATTTTCCGAAATCACCATTTCTGGAGCTTTCTTTTTCTAAAAATCAATTTCGCTCTCCTAACCAAACAACACGTAAATGATATCAAAACAAAAAATTTTGAAGAATTAAAGTTGCTTAGAATATCATCAGTGCTTGAAATTTTTTATTTTGAGGTTGTCAACAGTCGTTTTGAGACATTGATTGAAGTTTAATGACTATAATTAATGTTAGAAAATATAAAGTAAGTAACTTGTATGTTACGTACTTTTTGAAGTTTAGTAGCTACACCATAAAAATGAGTAAAATTCAGTGATCATGGGTGTAATTTACCCCTTTATTTTCACGTAGATATCCCAATCCCTGTGTTTGGAAGGTCGTAAGCTTTATAATTTATTTATGGCATTACACTTATTTAGGTCCTTAAACTAAAGCGTCAAAGTTAATTAGGATCCTAAACTATTAAAATCATCAATTAAGCCCTTGAACTAAGCAAAAATCATCAATTGAGTCACCATCTTATCCTAAAATCAGAAACTGTTACTGTTTAATATAGACGGTAATAATCTTTGTGTTGGTTCAAAATGAGTTTGTGGAAGAGAATCTGAAACTGTTTAACTGAATTTTCGATGAGACCTCAATTGATGATTTTTGTTTAGAATGGGGACTCAATTGATGATTATTTATTAGTTTAGGGACCTGATTGATGATTTTGATAGTTTAAGGTCCTAATTGACTTTGAAATCTTAGTTTAGGGAGCCAAATGAGTATTATGCCTTTATTTATCTCTAATAAATATGAATTAATAAATCGACATAGTAATTATAAAGAAAACCACTCACTAAAGTCTAAGTTAATTAGTAATTAGTTAAGTAAGTGATTGTCCACGACCCTAGTCTCTAGAAGTGGTTACTCGTGATCCGCTTTACCAATTTTTTTCAAGTGACTAGAACCGGGTGGCGACCATATCTTTTAGAAACGAAGGTGTTTCAATGTGTTCATTACTATCGAACTACGAGATATGTTTCCTCACGAATCTATCATCGAATTACAGTGGAAGTATCATTATTTTGAAATACAAGTCTTCCACCGCTAACATCAAGGATACTTATTCATGTCCCTGCCCCATCCCCGATTATCGGGGATAAACAGGGATTCTGATTGGGAATTTTTCGTTCCCAACGAGGATAGAAAATCTTCAACTCGCTTGCAACCTTTTTCTTATTAATTTCTACGGTAAATTATACCAAAAAAAAATATGGTTACACTTTTTCTACAATAATTTCTTGTGGGGTTTTTTTAAAATAATGATCGTATTTTGTACCGTTAGCAAATTGATAGATTTTCTATACCATTGTTAAAATGATGATGTGGTATAAACGTATTTTTGTTAGAATTTTTTTATTTGACTTTTCAAACTTTAAGAATTCTTATCGTGGATTCCTCATTTCCGACAGGATGATCACAATCTTAGTAAACAAAATTTGTAGCGTAAGTTTAATAGAATGAATGAACTTGTGCATTTTGAGCTGAATTACTCTATTTATACTGATATCGAGTTATAGAATACAGTTATGAGATGAATAGTGGAACGTGTTACGTGTCACATGTTGACAGGTGAACATGTGCCATGATACCGGGGCTTGATATTCCTCAAGCCCACTAGACCAGTGATTCTTGGGACCGGACGTGATTATGGTAACGACTCGATCCTTGACTAGGTTTAGTAAGACTTCCTGAATCAAATTTTGTAATACTCAGTCGTACTAGTCTATTTCACTGAGAAGATGACATATGCTTTCTTTCTCCAAAAGTTGGTTCGAGTCTTTTAAATACCACGTGGTGAAGTTATATTCATCAGATATTAGTCTTTGTTATCTCATATTTTTTTTAAAAGTGAGATTCTAATACCAACACTCACACTTGTACCAAATAATCTCTACCTCAAGTGTGGATCATCCTATAAAGAGCATAATTAATATAAATATCATATAAAAATGAACAAAAGAATAAGGTTTAAATTTGATTCTAATGTTTTTTTTTTTTTGTAAAGTGCAGTTTAGCTCTAATGTATAAAATGGTCTAAATTTAATCCCAACGTTTTCAAACGATATCAATTTTATCCTCACGCTACTAAAAACTTGAAAAGACCGGTTTGATTGTTATTTAAATATCAAATCGGATCTTCCAAACATCAACTACGTCGAAGATATTTAATGTGTCACTAACATAATTACAAAAAACTTGTCAAAATGCTAACAACTAAGTCTGCTACATATAAGCTAATCACAATTTTTTTTTTATCAATATGTGCCTAAAATGTTAACTATATTACTAATATAGTTACAAATAAATAACCAACAAAAAATGTACGAAACTGCTTCAGTTTATCGACAAACTTGTTTGGAAGGTCTTATGTGACAGTTAAATAGCAATCAACCCAGTTTTTTCAAATTTTCAGTAACATATTGCTAAAATTGATCTTGCTTGAAAATATCAGAAGTTAAATTTGTACCATTTTATACGTTAGAACTAAATGTGCACTTTTAAAAAAATGTTAGGATCAAATTTGATCTTTATAATTAGAAATTCTCCGTCAATTCCCGCTAAACTAAGTAGCGATTTCTTGCAATAATTCGCTAAGGCTACGACATTGTCTTTCATAGTGTCCACTATTTGACAGTAAGAGAGATTAGCAGCTCCGGTGGAATGCTTTGAAGCTAAATATTGGTACAACCTGTCATATTCCTAGAAACTTTATCAATTTGGGTGGTATTTTTCGTAATCATGACGGGGCCTTTATCTGAGCTTTCGAGATTCCGAGACGAGGACTCCTTTCTCCAAGATCGGCAAAGGCATTAGGCCTCCATCAGACACTATTATTTATCACCATGGATGGCTTCTCTAACATGGTGATCGAAATGGATGCGACAAAAGTAGACCAAGTAATTCATTCGTGCACCACATACTTCTCTGCATTTGGCTCTGTCATTAGTTCTTATCAACTCCTCTCTAGGTGTTCCAACATGTCTGTCACTTTTATTAAAAGGGCCACCAACATAGTGGCTCATGCACTTGTTGCTATTACTGTATCTTTGGACATGCCTATTTTTATAGCATTATGAGCCTAACATTACTAGAACTCTAATACATACTGATAGAATATTCTTACAATAGATGGATAGCTCTAGTGTTGAATTCATTGAAGCTAATGATTGATACATTCTGTCATATTACAAGCAATTTCATCGGTTTGGATGGTATTCTTCGTAATCATGATGAGATTTTTGTCCGAGCTTTCGAGATTCCGAGATGGGAACTCCTTCCTCCAAAATTGGCAGAGGCTTTAGGCTCCATCAGGCACTATTATTCATCATTGAGGGTGGCTTCTCTAACATGGTGATCAAAATTGATGTGCGATAGTAGACCAAACAATTCATTCACATCTCTGAATTTACTCGGTCATTAGTTCTTATCAACTCATTCTTTAGATGTTTAAATGTGTCTGTCACTTCTATTAAAAGAACTGCTAACACGGTGGTTCACACGTTTATTGGTGCCGCTCTATTTTTAGACATGCCTATTTAGCATTTTGAACCTAATATTATTAGGACTTGTCCTTTAAAAAAAAGTTATTTTTTTAAAAAAGAAATTCAAATATATAATAAATTATATATGGGCCAAAAAGAAAATATGAATGTGACATTAAGTTCTTAATTCACCTAACTTATTTATTTTCTTTAAAGAGATAATTCAACTTAGTATTAATTTCATACAAATACATAACTCCAAAATTATGATGGACCCAATGTATTGGTGTTGTTTTTATGTCATAAATATAATGTTGGAAGATTGTTATGGATACTTGATGTAATATGTTAGGATATAATTAGCCACAAATTTTAATTGTATGGTCAATTTCAATTAAAAAAAGTAATACATATTAAATTTCATGATTTTTATTAAAGGATGGTCAATTTGCTTTTTTTTTTTTATGACATTAATTTTTGAAGTACAATTTATGCCAATCTCCAATAAATATTTAATTTGACTACATAAATAATCAAATAAATAATTTAGGAATAAGGTGTAAAAATACTCCTAACGTTTACAGCCATGAGCAATTTTACCTTTAACATCTAAAATGGTGCAATTTTACCCCTAATGTTAGCAAGTTGGGTCAATTTCAGACATTATATAAAACACGGATTTTTTATTCCTTATTCTACACCAATTGCATACCAGTTCGTTTAAAAAAAAAAGATTTCATATTTTCTGTGATTTAATAGTAGAATTGGAGATTAATATTTATAAATTCGGTGAAATATTTTGATTTTTTTCCAACTCGTACAATAGACAGTATAGTTTTTTTATTTTTTTATTTTTTTTCACGTCTAATCATAAGTTTATGATCTGTCACTAATTAGTGATAAAATGACCCACATATGAAGTATAGATGACAAGATTCATGACCGAGAAGATAATTTGATGAATTATTTATAAAATTGACCCAACTTGACAATGTTATGGGTAAAATTGCTATTGATTGCCAATGTTAGGGGTAAAATCACATCATTTTAGATGTTAGGAGTAAAATTACCTCTTGATGTAAAGGTTGGGAGTATTTTTGCACTTTATCCCTAAAATTTACGAAATATCCCTAAATACTTCATTCATTTCATGAATATATCTTCAATTAATGAAGTGTCTAAACATCATTTATTTGCCGGAAAATATTGTACATAAAAATATTTTCTTGATTTTTTGGTATTTATTTATTTAGAAAAATGCGTTAAAAAAATTTACATTGGTCAATAGAAAAATAAAAAGCGAGAAAAATGTTTTACTCTTTTGAAATGGTTATGTCCGTAATAGTAATAGGTCGGATCCATCTAAATAGATAGCTTAACCCACCTAAAACGTTAATCTTATAAGTTCCCTATTCAGTCATGGAGAGATAAATAAGTTGCCTCCTTTTCTCTCTCTATCTTAGACGTCTGTTTTTAGTTCATGGACTTATCATTTTTATCCTTCGATTAATCTCGGTGTGGGTGATTTCGTGACCAATAATATAAGATCATCGTGATCTGTTTCTTTGCCTACAATTTTCTCAACGGGTTACGACTCTACAATAAATAAATCTTAAACTCGTATTGGTACGTAATAATATTGTTGTACTAATTTGATTCTTATAATCACCAAATTTACTTACAATTTTCAACTATTTTATTAGAATTTATTAAGTGTATTCAATTCAATGAAATTGAGTTCCTATAATTCAATTTTAAATGTTTTATATCCCAATTATTAAAAATTGGAATATTAAATGAATTTCTCAAAATCTTTTTTTTTTAATAATTTCTCAAAATCTTATTCATTATAGATGGAGCATTAATTAACATATAGTAATAGGGGGTGATTGGATCAATTCCTTGAAGTAGTTGTTAGTTGTATTTATTTCAATTTTTTCTAAGCATATGTGATTTACACTCCATATTTACGTTATTTTAGAAATAATTCATTAAACTGTTTTTAGTCATAAATCGTGTCATTTATACTTCATATTTGTATTATTTTATCACTCATTAGTAACATATCACAACAATATAAATAGACGTGAATTTTACTAACAAAAAAAGTTTAAAAAAATTATATTGTATTTTGTACGATTTGAACAAAAAAATACAAATATTCCATCGAATTTAAAAATATTAATTTCAAATTCTTTTATTAAATCACAAAAAATGTGAATATTTTTTTTTGAACCAATTGGTATGCAGTTGTTGCAGAATAAGAAACGAGATATCTGTCTTTTATAAGGATTTCTGAAATTGATACAACTTACCAACATTAGGGGTAAATTTTCTTAGCTGTCAAAGTTAGGGGCAAAATTGTAATATTTTAGACGTAGGGATAGAATTGTTCATGGCTGTCAACATTAGAAGTATTTTTGTACATTATCACTTTAGTAAATTGTAGTCAAGATACGAGTAGACCTATCCACTTCCAAAATTAGGACAACCTAGACCTCGATGAGAATTTAAAGTGGAATTACCTATCAAGAAAAATAAAATTTTAAATGTTAATTTTAGTGACATTACATATTGACATGATGATGTAGCTTGTTGACTTAATAACGTGGTAAACAGTATTAGTTTTTTTTTTCCTGACCATGTGTGTGTGTATATAAAATATATATAGGGTTCTCGACAATCAGCTAGCACGAGAGCAGATAATGAGACATGATCGGCAGTGAGGTCGACGTAATGAGGTGAGGCAATTAGAAGTTCGCAAGCAACCGAATGAAGGGTCCCAAAGGGAGTGTCCACCACAGGCTCGACGAGCTGTCCTCCTAGATTTCCCGATGGTAATGCCAGGGCCTTTTCAGTACCGACGACTCTTAATGCCAAGAAGGAGACCAACTAGGCGAGGCAGGACATTGTTCATAGGTTGGCCCGGAGATTGAATCAGATTCTTCCCCTTTGAGAGGGATTCTCATGCAGAAGAAGAACTCGGTTACTCATCTTGGATAGTAACCTATTCTGTTGGCTTGGCCCCTTCCCCGGAGTGCCCCTTTTGTAGTAGTTGAGAAGCAACCTCTCTTTCCATTTAGGTCGGAGCCTGCGTTTGAGTTACAGGGTTATTCACAGGTTTGAGTAAGCTACATTATATATATGGATTTTAAGCAACGAGCGAAAGCAGCTGTATATATATATAACTATTCTACTCCCAAATCGGGCAAATTATTAGAAGCACCCGGTTCTCTATGTCAAATGGAGGACCTCCCTTACATATTTTGACACGTGTAATATGAACCCGCGTATATTATAAGAGGCTCCACTATTTTAATTATTACGCAGGGTCACAATACACGTGTCCAAATGTGAATTGGGGGTCCTCCAAGTGAAATGGAAGACCGAGTACTTAATATAATAACTCCCCAAATCGAGAAACCCACATTGGTTTTTATCCTACTTTTCCATAAATTTTAAAATGTATAAAGTCAAAAAAAAAAAAATTATATCAAATATTCCAATAATAGCAGAAAATAAAATGTTTTGTTAGGTTTATTAAAAAAATTAGTTTTTAGTTTTTTTTTATGGTTACGGTAACTCTTTAGAGCTTTTTCATGAAAAGATTCTTTATAGAGCTTTTCAAAAAAAAAAAAAAAAAAACCGTTTGTATTTAATTGTTTTGCACAAAATTATTGTATTTAATTTTTATTCCACAAAACATTTTTGTTTTTTCTTTAATATTCCCTTCCGTTTCATATTACATGTCGTTTTAGAGAGTTGTATAAAAATTAAGGATATTAGAGAAAAAACGTTATTGTCCCTTATTTATTGATTCCGCTATTTATTTATTCTATAATATATCCATTATTCTAATTAATTTTCATAAACCCGCGTTTTATAGCAGGAAAAAAGATGACTTAACGTGTACTGATCATATAAAATGATATGTATAATAAAAAAAAAATCTCTAAAAAGACATGTAATAACGGATGTAGTATTATTTAGAGTTTAATAACATCATTATTCAAAGAATAAGATTTTATTCTAATCAATAAACCGTTCTTTTTAATTTTTATTTAATTATTTAAGTTATTTTTATTAAAAAAAATTTGCATATTATTTACTTTTACAAAGTTATTTATTGATTAATTTAAAATATTTCCATACTAAACATGTGATAATAACAACAGTTCATAACAATTTTACTAAATATTAATTATTAACTACATGATAATAAACAGCTAATAAAAACAACAAATAGTTATCAACTAATAGCTAGGGTTGGCCCTGGTGGGAGGTCAGGAATGCGGCTATCCAGGACCCACGATCAAAAGAGACCGATTTTTTTTATTATAAATATAGTTATATACCTATTTAGGTCTAAAAATGGACTACATAATATGATATTTAAGCATAAAAATAACACAATTTTCTTTTTTAAAGTACATTTTTTTTTATTAAAGACTCGTTATCTCTTATTTTACCTTGGGGTCATAAAATAACAGGACCGATCCTACTAACAACTAAACCAATGATGCTTGAAATATACTTACATAACTCCTCTTTTAACTAGTGTACTCCAATTTATTATAACATCTCCAAAAGACTGATTTGTTAGTCTCTTAGGAGTCTATAGGAAAATCGAACTCCAAAAGCCTTATAGCTTCTTCTCAAATAACTAAGGCCTTGTTTGGATGAAGTGCAATTAAAGTAAGATAATGTAAGGTAAAATAAGTCTGGTGTATGAATTAACTTATTGTGTTTGAATAGAAGGTAAAATATGTGATGATTTAATAATGTAATTATATATAAAATTACTCATATATCATTTCATTTGTATAAATAAAATAAAAAACAAAGGGCAATTTTGGAAGAAAAAGATATGTACGTACCATGGTTTCCCTCCAATTTGGGGTGTAAGAAAAACTATCCAAAATTCACCATCACCTACCCTCATTTATTATGCTCTTCAATTACACCTCAAAACAAACAAGGTTACTTAGTTACACTTACCCTCAGTGGCGAATGCAGGATTGCTCGGCTGGGGTGATCGATTTTACACGTGTGTGTAATTTTTTTTTTTTTTGCTAAATCGGTGTCTAATAGAAAAATTCATATTTAGAGAGAGCCTAAGAGGTAAAAAAAATAGAAATTTAGATTTAAGAAAAGCCTAACAGACCAAAAAAATTAGAAATTTGGATTTAATAAGGGCCTAATAGGCCAAAAAAATTAGAAATTTGGACTTAGAGAGGACCTAACAAGTCCAAAAAAATTGAAATTTTAGATTTAGAGAGAACTTAACGGGACATGGGCCAATTTTTCGGTACTAATACAGCACCCGAGATAAATTTCTTGGAAACAGAGGGGTCGGAATCACCACAACCTTAAATTTTACCGAGACAGGGGGGGCGAAACTACTCGTGGTCATGGTGGTTCCAGCGGCCGGAAGGGCCCCCCTGTCTCCGCCCCTGCTTACCCTTACCTACCTTAAAATTCCATCATCCAAACAATCTCTAAGAGTCTTTATTTTCACATTATTATTATTGAGGAGTCTCTTTCTCATCTTCCCTATTTTATTTTTTTATTAATAATTTATTATTAAAGGTTCTCTTTTCTTTTTGGCATTACACCCATTTTGGTCCTCAAACTAAAGCTTCAAAATCAATTAAGTCCCTCAACTATTAAAATCATCAATCAGGTCCCTGAACTAAGCAAAATCATCAATTGAGTCCTCATCCTATCCTAAAATCAGAAATGGTGAATATTTGATACAGGCTATAATAATCTTTGTGTTGGTTTCAAAATGAGTTTGGAGAAGAGAGTCTGAAACTGTTCAATCGAGTGATTTTCGATGAGGCATCAATTGATGATTTTTATTTAGAATGAGGACTCGGTTGATAATTTTTTATTACTTCAGGGACTTGATTGATGATTTTGATAGTTTAAGGTCCTAATTGACTTTGAAAGTTTAGTTTAAGGAGTTAAATGTGTATTATGCCTTTCTCTTTCTATTTGAGATTTTTTTTTTTTTAATGTGTGTGGGTAACTTAACGAGGGAAAGCCCGTGCTAATCCTGACTTGGTTGGCACCAACACAAAGCGAATCCAGATAATGCTGGATATAACACGTATTTTAATGTCTTAAGTGATTGAAAATCTTTTGTTTATATTATTTTTAATGATATAATTATTAGCCTCTTAAAAATGGATGGAGTATTTAAATTTTAGAGAAACTAAAAAAATAAATCATGTGGTTTAACTGATTTGTAAAGACAGTTCTCGTGGTTTAAATGTTTTCAAACCATTGTTTATACTTTGTGAAATTTGCAATTAGAGAATATGTGAATCAACTTTTCGGTCAAATAATATTTGTGGTTTAGTTAATTTTCAAAGATAAACATTATATTTTGGAATTTGATAAATCGGTCTTTCGCTCCATTTTATGTAAATAGTCATGATAAAAAAATTGACGGAAATTATGAATTTATAAACTATACGAAACATATACCCTATTTGCAATTTTTAAAACACGGAAATTTTTTTTACGACCAGTCAAAAAATTTAATTTTATGTCTAAATTTTATTAGAATTTTAAAAGTTTATTTACATTCAATATGATTTTAAAAATTAAATAAATTATTATATAATGAAAACGGCAAAAAAAAAAAAATCTCTATCTTCTTCCCCCGTCTTTTCTTCTTTTTCCATTCTCTATCCAAATTTTTATAATCAGTCAAGTTTCAAAACTCGACTCTTTTGATGATCTATTTCGAGTAGGATGAAGGAAGTTTATCTTCCTTCTTTCTACTCCCACCGGATTAGATATTATGTGTTTTATTTTGTTGTTTTTTCTTTTTAGTCTGTTTTCATATATTTTATCGAATCTCTTTATCCGTTTGAAATGTATCTGCTCTCTATTATTCTTTCGTTTATACATTTTTTGAATTTAGCAAGAGCGGACACGGTTTATCTTGTTTATGAATTACATCTTTTTTTTTTTGCGGACTTCGATTTATAAGAAGTATATGTTGCATTGTTGTTTTGTATTTTTTATGCCTTTTGTAGCCTTTTTTATTCTCTGTAATCGTTTTATTTAGTCTCGTTGTACCTCTTATAGGATTTGATTCCTTAGTGTTTTCTTAGGGCCCGTTTGGTTGCTACTTTTCACGCTCCTGTTTGCCTTTTCATTTCAAAAGGGAGAGTTTTAGGTGTTTGGTTAGTTATCTCCTGTTTGCCTTTTAAATCTGAAAAGCAGCATTAGGTGTTTGGTTAGTGACCTCCTGTTTGCCTTTCACACTTGAAAAGCAGCCTTTTACAAAAGCAGAGAATCTCTGCTTTTTGAAAAAAAAGCAGCTTTTTCAAAAAGCAAACAGCAAACCGTAACAGCAAATGGCAACAGCAAACAGCAAACCGTAACAGCAAACAGCAAACAGCAACAGCAAACAGTAGGTAAAACAAACGGGCCCTTATTGTACTTGTGTTTTCATCTAATGAAGCTATATGCATCTTCATAAAAAAGATTACATATATATAATATTAATAATAGGCTTAATGCATCATTTGCCTTCTGAACTTGTCCAAAAAACTTGATTGACCTTCTGAACTTTCAAAGTGTCTTAATAGCCCCCTGAACTTGCATAAAATATTCAGTTAGCCATCTGAACTTGCATAAAATGTAATCAATTAATCACTCGGTTGTAAAAAAAAAGTAAGTTAAATGCGGAAAATGTATTGCATACGTCTTTAAAAAAAGTAAAATGATCAAGGTCGGGATATGTGGTTCCAATATTAGAGAAGACAAATTTTATAGTTGAGCAAGTAAGAATTTCATTTTTAATCTATTTTATGAATTATGTAATAACAATCTAAGTCGTATACAATACATAGTCTGTATGTAACTTACTTTTTTTTGCAACCGATTGATTAATTAATTCTAGTTTACGCAAGTTCAGGAAGCTAAATAAATAATATATGCAAGTTCAAAGGGCTATCGAGATACTGTGAAAC
Organism: Euphorbia lathyris; assembly: GCF_963576675.1. Classification (NCBI taxonomy): domain Eukaryota; kingdom Viridiplantae; phylum Streptophyta; class Magnoliopsida; order Malpighiales; family Euphorbiaceae; genus Euphorbia; species Euphorbia lathyris. The sequence continues at coordinate 81,569,246 of NC_088916.1, forward strand.
TTTAGGAAGCCAATCAATCTTTTTGAACAAATTCATGGGGGCAAATGATGTATTAAGTCATAATAATAATAATAATAATTTATTATTAGGCTTAATACATCATTTGACTCCTGAACTTGTCTAAAAAGGTTGATTGGTCCCTAAACTTTCAAAGTGTTCCGATAGCTCCCTCATCTTGCATAAAATATTCAGTTAGCCCCCTGAACTTGCGTAAAATATAATCAATTGATCACTCGGTCGTGAAAAAGTAAGTTAAATGCGGAAGATATATTCCACACATCTTAAAATGTTATTACATAATTCAAAAATAGATTAAAAATGAAGTTATTGATTGCTCAACTATACAACTTGTTGTCTCTAATATTAGAACCTTATACCCGATTTTAGTTGTTTTACTTTTTCTAAGACTCGTGCAATACATCTTCCACATTTAACTTACTTTTTCGCGATCGAGTGATCAATTGATTATATTTTACGCAAATTCAAAGGATTAACTGAATATTTTATATAAATTGAGAGGGTTATTGGAATACTTTACAAATTTAGGGGTCAATCAACTTTTTTGGACAAGTTCAGAAAGCAAATGACGTATTAAGCGTTATTATTATTTATTTAAAAGAAAAACAAATTCTCCGCAATTAACTCGAATAGTCCAGGTTGACAGCGACCAAGTCCGATAAGGGCCCCACTGATAATTGCATGCCATCAAATCAAGTAAATATGGTCAAAATTTGTACTATATACTTCACAGCTTTTATAGAAAATAAATTAATTGAAATTCTAATACATTTAAAAAATTAATTAATTTTTTAAAACAATTTATTAATCCCTATATTTTTATTTAATAAATTATTTAATATTTATATTTTAATAATACACTGTTTTTTTTGAAACATAATAATGCACTATTTAATCCATATTTTTTTATTCTATTTAATAATATAATCGTTTATAAGAAACTAAATTGTTTAATAATTTAAATATTTGAATGATTAAATTGTTTAATATAACAAAAGAAAAAATATAAAAAGCCTAATACATCATCAGCTTTCTGAAATTGTCCATAATAGTAGACTGGGTCTCTGAATTTTGCAAGTGTCTTACCAGCTTCCTAAACTTGCTTATTTCGTATCACCAGCTCCCTAAACTTGTCCATAATAATTGATTAGCTCCTTGAACTTTGCAAGTATCTCATCAGCTCCCTAAACTTGCCTATTCCGTAACAACTAAATACAAAAATCATAATACTAACTCGGATTAAGGTGCAAAAATACTCCTAACGTTTTGGGTCAGAAGTATTTTTACCTCTAATGTCTAAAATGATGCAATTTTACCTCTAATATTAGTAGCCAAGAGCAAATTTATAAATTTGGTGAATTTTTTTGTCCAATTTGTACAAAAGTCAGTATATTTTTTTCACATCTCAACATATGTTTGTGATTTGTTACTGATAATATGACGCAAGTGTGAAGTGTAGATGACAAGATTCATGACCGAGAAGACAGTTTGATGAATTATTTCTTCAATTAACCCAATTTATCAATGTTAGAGGTAAAATTGCTTTTGGCTTTCAGTGTTAGGGGTAAAATTGTACCATTTTAGACGGTAGGGGTAAAATTACTCCTGATCCAAAATGTTAGGGGTATTTTTGCACCTTAATCCGAGTTAGTATTATGGTTTTTTGTATTTAGTTGTGACAGAATAAGCAAGTTTAGGGAGATGATGAGACACTTGCAAAGTTCAGGGAGCTAATCAATTTTTATGGATAAGTTTAGGGAGCTGGTAATACAAAGTAAGCAAGTTCAGGGAGCTGGTGAGACACTTGCAAAGTTCAGGGAGCCAATCTACTATTATGGACAAGTTCGGGAAGCTGTTGATGTATTAAGCCAATATAAAAAATAATCTATTTGGTTTGCACAATTTGAAAGACAATCCATATGGTTTAAAAGTTTGTAAACATGAGGTTTATATTTTATAAAATTTGCAATTAAATGATATGCGAGTCAATTTTTTCAATCAAACAATACTTGTGGTTTAGTTAATTCGCAAAGTGAGACCTTATATTTTGAGTAATTTGCAAATTCAATTTTTTTAATTGCTCTAAATCGCTCCATTTCAGGGTAAATAGTCATGATAATAATTTTAGACAAAATGACTAAGTTTGTAAACAGCACAAAGCACATAATCCTTGTTTGTAAACTTTTAAACTACATATATTATTTGTGTAAATCGGTCAAATCACAAGGTTTATTTTTATACTTTTTCTATAACAAAAGTTAAGATCTAAACAACGTATTATTAAAACGTGTGTTAAGTAAAAATGTAGAAAATAATAAATTATTTCCCATAAAAATTATTATTGTTAATTCATATTTCAAAAATTAGAATGCAAAAAAAGGTAAGCAATTGAAGAACTAATTTTTAAAATTATTTGATATTGACATGATTTAAATACTACTTACCAACTTTAGGTAAAATTAGATTTTGGATTTTATTGCCAAGCATTAATGAAGAAAATGAAATTTCAACACCCAAAATCATCTTATTTATGTTTCTTCCCCTTAAACATGTGGATTTTAGAATATCCTCAAATGAATGGTTTACTCTTATTAATGAACAAGAAAAATTACAATAATACTTAATATACTAGTGATGAGCTATATCAGGGTCGGCTCTGCCTTTAGGCAACAGAAGCGGCCACCTAAGGCCTAAAAAAAAGACCGAATCTATTTCGTTATGTTACAAACCACCTATTTGCCCCAGCTTAGAACGACGAGGCATGGTGGCCTGTGGCCGGCGATGCTAGAAAGAGAAAGGTGTAGGAAGGGAGTGAGACGATTTCAAGTTGAAAGTGAAACTGCAAAAGTGTATATACAAGATTTTTTGGGTTGAATGAGGTCCATATAATAATTCTTTTTTAATATATCATTAATATTTCTTGGAATCGTTGTATTTTCTGTTAAAAAAATTAAAAGGACATTGAATATAAATTTTAGTTAGTGATTTTACGTCTAAAAGGCCATAACAGTTTAAATAATATTTTTTATGTTTCTATGAATTTTTTTTCTCTTTTTTCCAAATTCTGAAGTTCTGTTAAGCCCAAAATATACCTAAAATATCATTAGTATTTACATCAGTTTTGCTTAGAATTCATACTATTTATATCTGTTTAGAATACTTTTACTCTCGAATATGTTTCTTTCTTGCAATGTACCTAAATATTTGGTAAAATCCAAATAGGAACGAAAAGAGCTCAAAAACAGAATAAAAACCTTACAAAAGGAGTTAAAAACGACGAAGATCAAATTACACCAAAACGAGGACAAAGACGAGGTCAGAAACAGAAGAAATATCAAATTCTCGGTTGAGGAAACAAATTCTCGGTAGAGAATTTTATGAAAGCCGCGACCGAGAATCCCAAATTCTCGGTCGCGACACGCGTTGTTCCAGCAGTTCTTCCCTTCGTCCGAAGACCAAATATTTGCTCGCCATTCTCGGCCGAGAATTGCCATTCTCGGTAAGTGCAGAAATTCCTCCAAGCACAACAAACACATGTTTAAATTCCAAGAAACGCGTTCGTTCGGGTGGATAGAAACGTCTCTTCGCAACAGACACGACACTTCAATCACGACTCTTCACCATCTATAAATAAAGAGTTGATGAAGAGTTGAAGAGACAATTAAGAGAGAGTTAGATTTTAAGATTAGTGCAAGAGTTATGCAGAAACTCTGACTCAGAAATGAGTCAGAGATTAGAGTTCATTTCTGTAAAAAGCAATATGATGTACACACATTGTTTATTCAATAATAACAAATTCAGTAACATTTAGACATTGTTCCAATTTAGTTTTCATTTTGGTAGTAGACAGACCCCGTCTCTATTACGAAGATTCAACGAGAAGATTGAGTAGAGGATCCGCCCCTGAGCCTGACAAACTTTAACGAAACCCAAGGAAAGGATTGACAACCCGTTCACTTGCAAGTCGTCGAATGTTTCCATGCTCCATGTTCTCTGTAAACTTGTATCATTTTATATTTCATCTAATAAAGTCTGTTCTATTCGATAAATTTTTATGCAGCACTTTGGTAAAGGATCCGAAGTGGATTGATGCTGGTGTTTTCATTAAAACGTATTTAATTCAAAATCTTTACAAGGAAACTTTGTTGAACACTTAGACAAATTATTATCTCGGTAGAGTTTTAATTTGGTTAAGGAAGCAATCTAAACCAGTTAGGAGGATTGTTGCATTCAAAGCCTAAAAATTAGAGGTTCCGTCATTTATTTCATCTTTATAATTCATACAAAGTTTAAAGTTGTTTTCTTTGCTTAATGCAAACAAATACATTTGTTTACTTTTCTAAAAAGTACTAAGCGTTCCTGTCTTGCAAATTCATTCTTAAATCAGAATATTTTCTAACATTTTCATACTCTAATCTAATTCTTATTCTAACAGATTCAAAACCAAAACCGATTTAACGATTTTCCTTACTATAAATCTTATAAGTAAATTTAACCGATTCAAAATAAGTTTTTGTTAAAAAAAACGTTCCCTGTGGGATCGATATCTTTTTATTACTACAAGCGAAACCGTGCACTTGCGGAAATCGCTCAACAAGTTTTTGGCGCCGTTGCCGGTGAACGCCAAATTTTTAACAAAAATTTATGTTTTTCGTGTTTTATTTCGAACCTTGGTTTATAATATATGTATTTATTTATTTTTATAGTTTTTATTTTGAGGATGGTCACTAGGACTAAATCCTCGTTGTTATTTAACGTTTGCATTTAAATGTTTGCAGATAAAAAAATTCAAGTTTTTTTCAAAGATAACTTGGAGATTTGATCATCAATATAAATTCACAGAAGAAGTCTACAGGAGAGAAATTCAGCATGCAGATACATCATAGAAGAGAAAATTCTTGAAAAGCTTGTCAAGAACATAACATATGGTTTTACCATAAAAAAAAAAATTTCTTTTCCCAAACACATTTACCTCTTTCCTATACACTAAACCCTTCACCAACATATCAAATTTCTTTGTTAAGAAATTTATTCATTTCCTACAAACCCAAATAATTTCCCTTTTTATAACATCCCTAAACACCTACATCTATCTCTCTAAGAAATCACCATGGAAAATCTTCTCAGACAGATATATCAGAAGTAGGATGAAATTACCTTATCCGCCATGAAGGAATTGTATACTTTTAATATAGTTTTGAAAGTTTCGGTTCATGTGCGTAGTTTTTGTTCGAGGCCTGAACCAGAAGTTCGGACATTCAACCGAAATCACTAGATCCTTAAATTGAGAAAACGCTAAAAAAAGAAAGCGCTTAAAAAAATGCAAAAAAAAAAAGAAGAAAAAAGAAAAAAGAAAAAATAATTTCAAAGTTTGGGATACAGTTCTACTTTTTAATTCCCGCTTGAAATTATTTCCAGGTAAGTTAAAATGGACAAGTCCATATTTAGTTGATAAAAATATTTTTGAATATGAATGAGCTCCAATTCAAGCAATTGAATTTGCGAACAAGTTCTTTGAAAATTAATTCGCTTAGTTTTACGTTTAGATTTTCATTCTTCTTATCTCTTGTTCATAATTTTTATGTTTATTTGTTTTTAGTTTAATTTATTTTTGTTTTATTTTTATTTCATAAGTTTGATTGGTGTATAAACAAGTTTTATCCAATAAAAATTCTTTAAAGTGATGTTTCTAAATGTTTTGCAGAAAATTTTATTTCTGAACTTATTGAGAATGTGAATTCTCAGTTGAGAATCTTACTTTCAAAGCCTTGAAAATTTCTGAACTTACTGAGAATATAAATTCTCAGTTGAGAATTCAGGATTTCAAAATTTCAAGGGAAAGGAAGAGAAAAAAAAAACTTTCTGAACTTACCGAGAATTGAAATTCTCGGCCGAGAATCGAAATTCTCAGTAACTTCAGCAAAAGATAAAAAAAATTTCAGAGAGATTTTCTCTCTCAAAATGACTTGTCGCGACCGAGAATCGCCATTCACGGTCGCGACACGGGCATATATTAGACCTGTATCTTTTCTTTTCTTCTTCAATTCATGCACCATTGCTGAAAATTTCGAAACATTGAGTTTCTTCAGTTCCAAATGGTGTGAATTTGCACCTTTTTGTCACCAACAGACACTTTATTTCATCCTACCATCATTATAAATCATTAGAGAAGATCAGATTTCAATACTTTTCATCTCTTTCAGAATCTGATATTCTTCTCCAATTATTCAAACATTTCAAAAAGATCCAGAGACTTTTTCCTTTTTATTAAAAGCATGATTTCTAGCATAAATATCCCAAGAAGATTGTTGCTGCACGCAACAAGCATCCTGATTTATCAGAATGCTACGATGCACCATTTACCATTCACACACATGACGAAGAACGGAGATTTTATAAAACTATTTGTTATATATAGTTTGTATATAGGTTTGTTTTTGTGTTTGTTCTTTCTGTAACTGATATATGTGTTTTTCTAATTTTAATAAAACTATCAAGTTTGATTCTTTGATTCTTTTTGCTTAAAAATGCGTTAACCATACAAGTTATACGAATACATCCGAATCTAAGTTTAAATCAAACAGTCTAACTTTTAACATGAATCTGTACTTATTTTTCATGAATCTGTATTCATTTCAGAAATGTTTCTGAACATCTGACTTTTCATATATATTACATGCTACTAAGTTATAATCATTAATAACTATTGACCAAATTCATGAACATTCATTTTATATGACAATTCTAAGTTTTGTTCTGTACATATGTTTTTCAATTTTGATAACATCTCAACTTTGATTCTTTGGTTATTTGTGATTAGTAAATGTTAACTGTGCAAGTTATTAGAATGAATCTGTATATAATCTTAAAATGAATCAGTATAACCTTCTAACATGAATGTGTATATGATGTTAGAATGAATCTGTAAATCATTTCATTAATCTGCATAAGTTTCGATGTTTCAGATTTAATATGAATAAGTGATTAATAATTTAATTTGTTTAATTTTCATTTGTTTGTTTTTGTATATAGGTTTGATAACTTGCTGGATCCGCTTTGATGTTCTTTGCCGGAGTTACCTGCAAAACAAAACCGGAGACAGGATCTCCGGGAAAACTCTCCGACGATCAAGTCAGTTTTTGTAAGGATGAATCTATAATTTAGCAATAGCTTTGTGGGAAAAAATGTGAACGTACCTCCCCCCTTATTCTTAAGGCCTTTTATAGGTGTTTTTTTGGGTAACCGCCGAAGGCGGTTACTCCTTAGTGGGCCACGTTCTGAGGGCGGTTACCCCTTTTTAGGCCATGTCCCTTTCGTGGTTTTCATGGCAACGAACGAGGTTCTGAGTGGGAGTCTTGGCGCTCCGTTTAGGAATTCGGGGCGGTTTACTCGCTGCGCCCGCTTCCTTCATTCGGGTCCCGTCCAATCTTAGCCCATGGGGCTTTAATATGGGCTGGGCTTGCGAAATGGATATAACCCGTTTTGGGCTTCGCGGGTTATCACATGCCTCCCCCTTGGTCTAGTAAGAGCCCTTTTAGGGTCTTTTTATAGGGGACGCTTCGTCTTTGTCCGATTATTTCAAAGTTTTGAACTTGTGCATTTCCCCTCTTTCGTTTTCTCCGGCGTCGACCTTTTAATTCCGTTACTTCTTTTCCGGCGTTGACCTCTTAATCCCGTCACTTCACTGTGTTGTCTTTTTCATGTAAGTTTTTCTTTTCACATTTGCTCCTTGTTCGGCTTTTTGCTTCTGTTTTCCTTTTATCGATCATGTCAAACCTCGACTTCGCGCCGTTTGACGACGATTATGTCCGCGAGGTCTCTAACGAGGTCGAAGAGATGGTTGAGGAAGCTTCGACCAGCTCTTCTGGGTGTAATTCTCATCCCGCCGACTTCCTTCATCTGTCGAATACATCCGACGAGGGTTTAGGTTTTGACCCCAAAAAGTTGATTCCGCCACCTGTCCCAACCCCTCGTTTGTTACCAAAGAAGGACAGGTCGGGAAGTCTGGTTTGTCAAGAGACAATCGATGATTTGCGGGAGCATTATCCCTGGCTTCGAGGTCTCGAGATTATCATTCCTGGGGAGGATAGGGGACCAGGCGATTACCCAAAGGGGTACTTCACTATTTTCGTGGCCCAGATTATCTGCGGCTTCACTTATCCGCTAGCGGATGAGATTGCTTCCGTCCTAGGCGGTTACGGAATCGCGCCCGGGCAATTGCATCCTAACGGCTGGGCCGATTTGACTCTGGACAAATTCTTGGCGGATTGTTTGGAGGTTCCCTTTTCGCCCAAAATCTTCTCCAAGCTCCACCATTTCAAAAGCTCGGCGGGGTATTTCACTTTCATCCGCCAGAGCGGATACTATGGTTTTGACGAGAAGCTGAACAAGATCCGCGAGTGGGATCGATCTTACTTTTTCATCAAGTTTAATGAGGAGAACCTGAACTTCCTTCGTTGCTGGAGCCGACCCAACGTGAAGAGTTTGAACTTCGGGTATCCCAGCCAGGAAGAATCCGTCGTTATCAAGTTCCTGAAGAGCACTCCACCTTTTGTATGGACATACGATCAGGCCTTTCATATGCTAAGGAGCCGAGTAGCGATTGCATACCGCGAGGGGGATCGTGTTGTCTATATTCCTTATCGCGTTTTTGTGCAAGGTACTTTTTATTTCCAAGTTGATGGTTTCTTTTAACCCTTTGCAGGGGTGATCCTTTATCTCAAATCGCTGCAGATCGGGAGGCCAAAGCCCTGGCGAGAAGAAAGAAACGAATGACGGAAACCGCTTCCGTTGTAGGGGCGGATCCTTCTGGCGGGACGATTCCTTCTATTGGGGCAGCTTCCCCGGTTAGGGCTTCCGCTTCACAAGGTCCTGCTTCTGCCTCCGAGGATCTTCCTTTAACCAGGAAGCAGAAGATAAGTGCGGATACAGAGTCTTCTCGTTCTAAAAAGAAGAACACTTCTGTGTCCCTTACTGTTGGCGGCGCACCTGTATCCGCCTCATCTAAAGGAAAGAGCAGTACCCCCATTCACGAGGTATCTTGATCTACTCCCTCTCGTATTGCTACTTTTTCCTCATGAGCTATCTGCCATTCTCTTGATATTTTTCTTTATGCTTTTGCAGCCAATCCCCGATATTAGCGGATGGTGGACTAGGACTTTCGGCCTAGATGTGAACTTCTCTTGCAAGGATATTGTATCTTCCATATGCAATGTCCTCGGGCGACTTCCCTCTGCCTCCCGTGTGTGCGAGCAAGTATCGCTCCCTACTGCTGTGGAAGGGATCGAGAAGCGTTCTGTAGAGGTATATTATTGCTTTGTCCTTTCGCTTTCAAATATCTTGTGTTCATTGTAACCGCATATTTCTATTCGCCCATTTGTGAGACGTGTTATATGCAGATTATCAATTTCGCTGAGGGCATTCTCCGAAGGGATGCAGAGCGAGCCAAGGAGTTGGAAAGTCTTGGTACGGAATTGGTGACTCAGAAGTCGCTTTATGATGATGTCCAAGGGAAGGTGAAGGTCCTAGAGGGCACCTGTCAGAAGGCCATGGGCGAGAAGGAGGAGGCCCTTAAATCCCTTCAGGCCAAGTCCGATGAACTGCAAAAAGCCCTCGACGACCTAGTTGCTTTCAAGGAGGCCCAAAAGAAGAGGGTTGAGGAGATTTTGGCTGAAGATGGCGCCCGCATCTACTGGTATGGGGAGCGGATTCATGCGGCTTATGAGCACGGGCATCAGGGTCTAGTACTTAACCGCCCCAAAGTTCCCATCCCTGAAAAGGATTTAACTGGGGAGTGGGATAAGCTGGAAACCGAGGATGCTGATATGGATGAGGTACTATTCTTAGATTGGAAGAGTCTTCAGGATCCTCCGATTGGCTGCGAGATCCCTATTCAGCCCGCGGAAGGAGAGGCACCCCAAGCCGTTTCTCAGCCTGTGCAAGAGGTACCTCTCGCCGAAGAGGTTACTGAAGCGGTTACCGATTCAAGGGTTGAGGATTCGCTTGAAGTTGATCCTCCTATCGGAGGAGATGAGGGAGTCGCCGCAGTCCAGGAGGGCATTAGGGGCGAAGGAGAGGAAGCTGTAGCATAGCTTAACTTATATTTGGACTTTTGTATGTAAAAACCATGTAACAAACCGTTCTGATATATATATTTTCTTTCGGTTGTTGCTTTTCATATGTGTGTGATTGTCACTTTTTTGCCCTTTATATGTGCCATTTGTCTTTTTGCCGACTCCATATTTGTGTTTATTCATAGCTAGGGTGGCCAGACCCTTTTTGCAATTTTGAGTACTCATTTATTCGCTTAATTTTATGCCTTAACTTATAATTCTTCTTTCGAAAATAATCATAAGTTTTGATCATAAGGTTTTGTGAGTGATGCGTAATCATGCATCCGCCTTTCTTTAACAGGCAACACATTTATGTGTTTTTGATTTTAACCCTAGGGTTTTTTGCGAGTGATGCGTAATCATGCATCCGCCTTTCTTTAACATGCAACACATTTATGTGTTTTTGTAAAGAATCCGCATTTTGTTGTAACATACTGAGTGAATGTAATAACTTTTATTGATGACGAGAAAAAGTTTATTACATATGTACACCAATTGTGCGGGATCGAAGCCTCATTAAAACCTTTTATCAGAAAACCCAGTGGGAAAAACTCATAAAAGGAAAAAGAGTACTCGTCATTTCCTCGAACTACTCGGCCTTTCTATATAGGCGTAGATTCTCTAGATTCCAGGTGCGCGGGAGCTTCTTTCCGCTCATTTCTTCTATTTCAAAAGTGGCTGGTCCCAGCTTCTTGGATACTTTGTATGGTCCGATCCAGTTGACGCCCAGCTTGCCTTTGCCATCTCTGGATTGTATTTTATCCGCTTTTTTCAAGACCAAGTCGTTTTCGTTGATTATTACTTTTCGCATTCTTCTGTCATGGTATTTCTTGATTCTATTGTGGTACATTGCCATTCGCATGTAAGCTTTCTCTCTTCGTTCCTCCACAGAATCCAAAGCATCTCTGATGTTGATAGGATTTTGTGTGTCGCAATAATAAATTGTCCGATCTGTGGGCGATTTGATTTCAACAGGTAGGACTGCTTCGGCTCCATAAACTAGCGAGAAAGGTGTTTCGCCTGTTGCTGCCTTTACAGAGGTTCTGTATGCCCACAACATATGGGGTACCTCATCCGCCCAACCTGTTTTTTTGTCGCCTAGCCGCTTCTTGATGCCTTGAACCATGGCCCTGTTGGTAACTTCTGTCATACCATTTGATTGGGGATGGTTTACAGAAGAAAAATGATTCTTGATTCCCATGCTTTCGCAGTATGTTTTGAACTTGGCACAGTTGAACTGGGTGCCATTGTCGGTTATAAGCTTCTGCGGGATCCCAAATCGCATGATAATGTTCTCTCGTAAGAACTCGATCATTCGCTCAGGTGTTTGTGCGGTTACTGCCTCCGCTTCTACCCATTTGCTGAAGTGGTCCACTGCGACTATCAAATACTTCCTTTTCTTTGTTGTTTCTGGGAATGGACCCACTATATCAATTCCCCATGTTGCGAATGGCCACGCCGTCATTATAGTGATTTGTTCAGCTCCGGGAACATGCTTTTCATTCGCATGGATTTGACAGTTGTGACATTCCGCAACCATCTTCTGGGAATCCTCCACCACCTTGGGCCAGTAGTATCCCAGCAGTTTGACCTTTCTTGCCAATGCCGCCGAAGCTTCATGCGCGCCACAAATTCCTTCGTGTAGTTCTCGCAGCACATAGTCTCCTTCATTGCGATTAACGCATTTCAACCATGGACATGTGTACGATTTCCGATACAAAGTTCCATCCCGCATTGAGTATCGTGCCGACTGCCCAATTATTTTTCTGGCCAAGCTCTTATCAACCGGCAAATCTCCATGCTCCAGATATTGACGGATTGGCATCCGCCAATCTTCATCGTCTTCCAGTTCCTCGATGATCATAATCTGATCAACCTCGAATGCTGGTGCCGATTTTATTTCCAAGCTGCATGATTTTTGACTCCATGGTTCTCTACTTGCCGCTGCCTTTGCCAATTCGTCAGCTTTTGCATTTTGGCCTCGCGGAACATGCACCATCTCCCAAACGACTCCCTTGTGCGTTAACTCTTGTGTCAATCGGCCGACTACCTGATGGTATTTTACGAGCTCCTCCTGTTTCACCAGATAATTTTTTGTGATCTGGTTTATCATGAGTTTGGAATCGCTGTAGATTACCACTCTTTCTGGGGTGAGTTCATTGAGCAACTTCAATCCGCATATCATTGCTTCATACTCTGCGGCATTATTGGTAGTTTTGAAAGTTAATTTTGCTGCATAGCACAGGCGAATAACCTCCGGGCCCTTGATGATGACTCCTAGCCCAGCTCCGTCTACAGATAAGGCCCCATCTGTGTACATGCTCCACTCTTCTTTTTGTGCGTTTGGACATTCATCATCATCCCAGGTGAATTCGTTCACGAAGTCGGCGAGCACTTGGCTCTTTAGCGTTGGTCTTCCTTCATAGCGGATATCGAATTCGCCCAGGCGAATTGACCATTCCATCAACCGGCCGGATGTGTCAGGTTTCTGCAGTACCTTTCGCATTGGGATGCCAGTTCTCACAATGATAGTATGCGCCTGAAAGTATGGTTTCAATCTAGCCGCCGTGGTTATCACTGCGAGGGCCATTTTGTCCAACTTCGAATACCGGAGTTCTGCATCCTTCAGGACTTTGCTCACGTAGTACACTGGATATTGTTGCCCTTCTTCTTCTCGCACCATCACAGTGCATATCACCATATTGGTGACGGATACATAAAGAAACAAATCTTCTCCGTCTTCCGGCCTGCTCATTAAGGGCGGATAACATAGTAATCGCTTTATCCCCTCAAATGCTTCTTGACAATCCGGCGTCCATTCAAAGGACTTGGATTTTTTGATGGCATTGTAGAAAGGTAGACATCGCCTAGCTGAGCATGATATGAATCGCCCTAATGCCACCAACCGCCCGTTCAGTCTCTGTACTTCCCTTATGTTCCTTGGCGTCTTCATCTCCATTACTGCTTTAACCTTCTCAAGATTCGCCTCAACCCCTTTACCGCTAACAATGAAACCCAGGAACTTTCCCGCTCTTGCTCCGAATGTGCATTTCTCTGGGTTCAATTTGAGGCCATATTTGATCAACACTTCTAGGATTTCTTTGATATCCCGCGGGTGGTCTTGCATTTTCTTGCTTTTGATGATCATGTCATCAACATAGATCGAGAAGTTCTCGCCGGATTTGTCTGAAAATATCTTGTTCATCATCCTCTGGTATGTTGCTCCCGCGTTTTTCAATCCAAAGGGCATCACCTTGAAGCAATAAGTCGCCTGGTGAGTTATGAACGATGTTTTGATTTCATCCGCCTTCTCCATGGGTATCTGATGGTAACTGGATTTCACGTCGGTGAATGATAAGGCTTCATATCCTGCAGTTCCATCTACCAATATATCAATGTTAGGAAGCGGATACATATCCTTCGGACATGCCTTGTTCAGATCTTTGAAGTTGACGCACATTCTGTACATTCCATTTGGCTTTTTGACTAGCACCACATTGGCTAGCCATTCCGGATAGGTGACTTCTCGAATCGCATCCGACCTTAGCAAGTCCGCCACTGCTTTTTCAATCGCCCTTTGCCGCTCAGGAGCATGTCCCCTCTTCTTTTGCCGCACTGGGGTTGCCCCTTTGTCTACATTCAACCGATGGGTTGCTACGTCTGGGCTTATTCCTTTTAGCACTTCATTTGGTGCAGCAAATGCCGACTCACATTGGATCAATGCCTCGGTAATGGCTTTCTTTGTTTCTTCTGAGAGTCCAGCCGCTATTCGCATGTTCTTGTCATTCGAGATGGCGAATAGTTCCGTTTCTCCCAATGCTTCCGCCGGCAGCTTCTCTTCGACTTTATCCTCCTCTTCCGGTTTTGGTTCAAGTGATAATGTATAGGCCTGTTGAGATACAAGTTGATCACCTTCAACTATGACTCGCCCTTGGTGTGTTGGCAAATGTAACGTCAAATGCTTCATTGAGATGAGCGACTCCGTCTCCGACAGGAATGGCCGTCCCAGAATTATGTTGTAGGCCAGTGGGAGATCAACAATTGCGAATTCTAAATCACCTCGCCATTTTAGATTCTTATCGCCCATTTCTGCCTCCAACACCACTTGCCCACTTGTTTGGGAGGATTGACCCCCAAAACCAGTTACATCCATGAAGGTGTGTTCCACCCGCTCGTCGTTGATTCCCAACTTGTTGAATGCTGTCCGGGTAATGACATTGCAAGAACTGCCTATGTCAATAAGGACCCGTTTGATGTCCCATCCTTCAACGGCCATCGTGACCACCAGGGCATCCGCATGTGGCTCCGTGATTCTCGCATCCCCCCTATGTGTATTGCTCTTTCGCCGTTCACGGTGAGCTCTTTTTGTTGGAGGCTCGTAGATTCCGCCTGCTATCACGTTTATCACCCCTTTCTTCTGCTTCTTTTCTGGCCGTGTTTCTCCCTCATGCGGGAGCGTTGTTTTCTCATCAGCTGTATCTTTTCTTATAAATTGACTCAGCTTGCCTCTCTCGATCAGTTTTTCTATTTCCTTCTTCAGTTCGTAGCAATCATCTGTGTCATGGCCATTCAACCTGTGGAACCTGCAATATTTGTTAGGATGTTGCCCCAAACTGGTTCGACCTTTTACCTCGGGGAACCGCACATCCTTCTTCAGGGGGCTCTTTTCGATCCAAAGTAACACCTCCTGGCGAGTCGTGTTTAGTGGTGTGTGATATCCTCCACCTTGAAAGGGACGATCGCCTCTTCGAACAAAATTACTTTTGGGCTGGGTCTGACGCCGACTGTCCGAAGTGGTTCTAGCGGCATCTCTTTCTCGCCGAGTTTGGGCCCTATGTTCCCTGTTGACATCATCCACTTCCATGAATTCCTTTGCTATCTTCATGAGCTCGGCTATAGTGCGTGGTTTGTTACGGATGATTTCTTCCCGCATGCTCCAATCTGTGGTTCCATCCGCCATGATGTTGCGAATACTCACGATATCTGGGTTCTGCAATCGCACTAGGATATCGTTAAAGGCGACAACAAATTCCCTTAGGGAATTATAGTTCCTCTGTTTGATCTCCTTCAGCTGCCTGTCTGTCACATCTGCTGCTTTACAGCCCACGAACTTCGCACAGAAATCCCGACTATATTGTTGCCAATTGTGAATAGATTCTGCCGGTAAAGATCGAAACCAATCAGATGCCGCACCGCCCAAAGTTGTCGAGAATAACCTGCAAATTATGCTTTCGCTTGCCCCTGCAACATCCATTAACTCTCTGTAGTTCCTGACATGAGCCTCAGGGTCAGAATTTGGATCCCCATAGTATTTTGGTATGGCAGGCGCTTTGATTCTATGATCTGGAATGAATTCCCGCAACGAAGGGGCAAAAGGTGAATCGCTCTGGATCTCTGCTCTCGGCCTAGGCAAGTACCCCATTCGCTCCATCATGCTTCGTAATTGATCTTCTAAGTTAATATCGGGTATTCACCGGGCTTCTTCCATCCGCTGCTGGTGAATTCTGGGTGGCATCCATCCGCCCATCGGTGTTGAGACGTGTGCCTGTTGGGGGACTAACCGCTGTCCCGTTATAGGATCAAAGTTCCATGTGTGCTCTCGCCCAGGAGTCATCAACTCCGAATGTCTGTGAGGAAAAGGTTCCACTTGCTGTAGCGGAAGAGTGCCTTGCACTCCTGGCAACGGTTGGGATGGCTGCCAGGTCGGATGTATCGTCGTAATGAGATCTGGGTGCGAGTAGTTGCTCGGGTGGCTGTGTGGGTTTGTGCGACTACTCTGGCCCACTTGATTTGGCGCCTGAGATGGCTGCGGGAGGGCCGACATGACAGGGATAGTCGGTGATTGTGTTGAGATAACCACAGGTTCTTGAGGAGCAGCCGCCACGGCGGTATTGTGTTCGGCGAGGGCCGTTAGTAAATTAATCATTCGATCTCCAGCCGCCTGGCTCATGTTCGAAGCCAAGACTTGTCCAGCCATCTGTACGAAATCACTATTGGACATTTCCATCTCAGTTTGCACTTGGACCTCCAATAACGGACTCAATTGTCCCGAAGGACCCGATGAGCTAGGCACCACAGGCTGTGTACTTGCAGGTTGCGAATTCGCAATCCGTGGTCCCCTAGAGTTCATACTGGTTGATCTAGTGGTAACGCCGGTCGTTCGTGATGGTTCTGACATGTTCTTCATGTACCTTTAACCAAATGTTGGTAAAAAAGGTCCACGTTCACCGCACCAATGATAACTTGCTGGATCCGCTTTGATGTTCTTTGCCGAAGTTACCTGCAAAACAAAACTGGAGACAGGATCTCCGGGAAAACTCTCCGACGATCAAGTCAGTTTTTGTAAGGATGAATCTATAATTTAGCAATAGCTTTGTGGGAAAAAATGTGAACGTACCTCCCCCCTTATTCTTAAGGCCTTTTATAGGTGTTTTTTTGGGTAACCGCCGAAGGCGGTTACTCCTTAGTGGGCCACGTTCTGAGGGCGGTTACCCCTTTTTAGGCCATGTCCCTTTCGTGGTTTTCATGGCAACGAACGTGGTTCTGAGTGGGAGTCTTGGCGCTCCGTTTAGGAATTCGGGGCGGTTTACTCGCTGCGCCCGCTTCCTTCATTCGGGTCCCGTCCAATCTTAATCCATGGGGCTTTAATATGGGCTGGGCTTGCGAAATGGATATAACCCGTTTTGGGCTTCGCGGGTTATCAAGGTTTGCTTTTAATCTTTCTTGTACATATGTAAATATGTGTTATGCAATAAAACTTTGTTTCATTTTCATACTTTAATCTTATATTCTGGTTTATGTCTGTTAAAATTTATAAACTATTAGCAAATGAATCTGTTCATCTATATCTTCAATGCTAATAAGTTATGATCATTATTAACTATTGAACATAATACTAAATTTTCATTTTCATACAACCATTGAGTTTAATTTTAATTATGAAATTATGAACTTATATCATGTTGATTATTGCATATATCGGTATGAACTTATTAAAATAAAACATACAATTTTTCATATGAATCTGTATCAATTAGAATAAGGTTAATGTTTCAGGTTAAATGTTTCTTTATTTGAATGCCGCTTTACTTTGAATAAGGTTCATGTTTAAGTTTTAAGCATGAATAAAGATCTACATGAACTTACGTTCATTATCTCTTAGAAGATTAATTTCCATTCACTGCTTCTTCATTTAAACTTATGTGAATTAATGCATTCATGATTAAATTCAATTCACTAACAGTGTTAATGATCATTTATGATTCATTTAATTCAGTTCGGTCATTAATTGATTCATTAATTCAGTATTTATCAAGGCTAAACCTTTGGTTTTCCTTGAATTTAATGTTTTAATTTGTGTTTTTAAGTTTCAGGTATACATCTATTTTATTATAGGACATATTTACCAAGAAAAATTGCACAAACGGAGTTTCTACGCGCAATTAGTCACAGCCAGACACAGATTCTCGACCGAGAATTTAAAATTCTCGGTAGGTTCAGCGAAAACACAAGTTTTTAGAAGGGAATTTCTCCCTGGAAACACCGTGTCGCGACCGAGAATCTGGATTCTCGGTCGCGACCCGCACCCTGTAGGACGGGTACATGCACAAATTTATCCCATTTTGCACCCATTTCCTATTTTCTACATTAATTCCTAACACCTATATTCATACCTATATATACCTTACATCACCTCCTATTTTTCCCAATTACACAATCCAAACTCTTCCTAATACAATTAATTCCACACCATATCACCTTTACTTTTACCCGATTTTTACCTACCCCATATACATCTTTCCTAAACACAACATCCATAGCGTAACCCTCCAAATGCCTAGACATAAGACGATTACTCTTTCCCATGCTAAAAAGGAATGAGAGGATTACATTTAGGAATTAGGTTCCAATTTATGAAGTTGGGGATGACGAGATGAGTATTTGGTTTGGATATCATACAAAATAATTTATTGTTAAGCCCTCAATTTTCAAACTACTCCGGTTTGGACATATTTTGCTTAGATTAGATAAATTTATTGGATCAGGATTCGAAGTCCGGCTTTGTTTGTTACTTTTGGATTACATCTTCAAGGATTTCGTAGTAGATAGGATTGGACTACTTTTTGATAATTTTTTCCGTCACAACCAATAAGCACGCTGATATGCGTACTTTGATTACGAGTATTGTTTTGGATGCTACGAGTATTATGGAGTAGTTTTCAATCACTTAGTTCTAATTATTATCCCATGTTGGATTTATGCCGCAATTTTACACCTCCATAGTGGTTAGCCACTGTTGGCTAGTTTTGCAAGTTCAATGTTGGTATTCCAAGTTCACATTTTACTGGTATTAAAGCGGATGGTATTGAGCAGGCGAATTTTAGTAGGGATGTCGATATCAATGAGGATGACGAGGAAGAAGAGGGTGAGGAAGAAAAGCATGTTGAGCCACAAGCACAAGCACACGCACAAGCACTAGGGCGTGTTGATGATGAGCATAATGTTAATGATCCAGTTAAATTGCACCAACTTTTGAACCTTCTGAATGCACACAAAATTTGCAGTTAGAAGATATTCTTGAAAGCAATCAAGAGATGAGTTCACGATTAAACGCGGTGGATGCCAATATCCATACTTTGCGGAGAGATCATATGTCCACATGACGCCAGTTATTATCAATGTTTCCGTCGTCGAGGCATAGTGCCTACGCCTTCTCCACCGGGTTCACCTTTACAAGAATAGGTTTTATCTTATCTTTTCTCAACTCATTTATCTTGACTTGTTGTTTCTCAATACAGTTTGGTCCCATAATTTTATTTTTCTTACAATTTGGTACAATATTTATTTTTAATATGTTTGGTACACTTTTCAATTTTTACTTTTTGTTGAATGCTTTTAATTTGCTAATATTCTATCTATATTTCGTATGCTTTCTTTCGTGCTTATTTTTCATGATCACTCGATTTTTTCACCAATGAGGACATGGTCCAATTTAAGTGTGGGAGGAGATTTTTTTTTTTTTTTTTTTTTGGTAGAACGTGTGGGAGGAGATATTACATATATCATTTTAGTTTTTAGCACAAATACTAAATGCAACGAATAATTTTTTATACAAATGCAACATATTGCAACACAATTTATTTTAATTTTCCATAACATTTTCATATGTTTAAAATATTTATAACTTATGATTATTTTTAGGTTATCATTATTGTTAGAAATAATATCTCTATACGGGTAATAATTTTTAAAAATTTTCACAAATCTCCGATACGATTTTAAGTAAAAACGTCTCGAGTAAATGTATTTAAGTTAATAAATTCTTTATATTCAATCTCTAATTTATATCATGCAATTCATGATACAATAAATCTTATTTTTAATTTTCAATTAGGTTTATAGGCATTAAATTGAACTAACAATTTTTAGCTCGGTTTGATTTCGTCTTACATTAACACCAATTGAAGTTTTTAAGGAAACTTTAGCCATAATACATGTTGAATCTTAAGTCAATATAGGATGAATGTGCTATCTTTCTTTTTCCCAATTTACAATTTATAATTCAAATTAATTAATCAATTAGTTGAATTCTTAACTTTTGGCCACGATTGAGACCAACCTTATCACAATCGAGGTATGAAAGGGAAGAAAATTAAGTACCGTTTACTTTTGGCCACGATTGCGACCACCCTTATCACAATCGGGGTATGAAAGGAACGTTTAAATAAAAATAAACGTGTTTAAGTTTAAAGTAACGATTGCGTCCACCCATGGCATGGTCGGTACCTCTTAAGCGAACACTAAGCAATACAATACGTATAAGGTTACGATCAAGACTACCCTTATCTCGGACGTAACCAAGTAAATAAATTAATCCTAAGTACTTATTTAAATTTAATATATCTCATATATTAGTTTAGGTTTGGGAAAGGAAATTTTGTGCTTTGAATTGCCTTGAGACGAAAGACTCAATAACATGCGTTCTTATTTCGTCCTGAATACTTCAGTTTCAAAATTAAAAATACAAGACGAATGATATATCGTATATTATACTAAGTTAGTTTGATATTTTGCGTATAAATTTGCCATGCGAAGTAAGTCTTTTCGGCTTAACTAATTTAAAAGGTAATACAGAGATATATGTTCTATGTTCATACAGAGATTAATTAAAGAATAAAATTCAGTGAAATTTTGCTCGGGACTAGCAAAAGATTAAGTGTGGAGATTTGTTAAGCCCAAAATATACCTAAAATATCATTAGTATTTACATCAGTTTTGCTTAGAATTCATACTATTTATATCTGTTTAGAATACTTTTACTCTCGAATATGTTTCTTTCTTGCAAGGTACCTAAATATTTGGTAAAATCCAAATAGGAATGAAAAGAGCTCAAAACAGAATAAAAACCTTACAAAAGGAGTTAAAAACGACGAAGATCAAATTACACCAAAACGAGGACAAAGACGAGGTCAGAAACAGAAGAAATGTCAAATTCTCGGTTGAGGAAACAAATTATCGGTAGAGAATTTTATGAAAGCCGCGATCGAGAATCCCAAATTCTCGGTCGCGACACGCGTTGTTCCAGCAGTTCTTCCCTTCATCCGAAGACCAAATATTTGCTCCCCATTCTCGGCCGAGAATTGCCATTCTCGGTAAGTGCAGAAATTCCTCCAAGCACAACAAACACATGTTTAACTTCTAAGAAACGCGTTCGTTCGGGTGGATAGAAACGTCTCTTCGCAACAGACACGACACTTCAATCACGACTCTTCAACATCTATAAATAAAGAGTTGATGAAGAGTTGAAGAGACAATTAAGAGAGAGTTAGGTTTTAAGATTAGTGCAAGAGTTATGCAGAAACTCTGACTCAGAAATGAGTCAGAGATTAGAGTTCATTTCTGTAAAAAGCAATATGATGTACACACATTGTTTATTCAATAAT
Source organism: Euphorbia lathyris (assembly GCF_963576675.1). Classification (NCBI taxonomy): domain Eukaryota; kingdom Viridiplantae; phylum Streptophyta; class Magnoliopsida; order Malpighiales; family Euphorbiaceae; genus Euphorbia; species Euphorbia lathyris. Next base: position 81,590,319 of record NC_088916.1, read on the forward strand.
AACAAATTCAGTAACATTTAGACATTGTTCCAATTTAGTTTTCATTTTGGTAGTAGACAGACCCCGTCTCTATTACGAAGATTCAACGAGAAGATTGAGTAGAGGATCTGCCCCTGAGCCTGACAAACTCTAACGAAACCCAAGGAAAGGATTGACAACCCGTTCACTTGCAAGTCGTCGAATGTTTCCATGCTCCATGTTCTCTGTAAACTTGTATCAATTTATATTTCATCTAATAAAGTCCGTTCTATTCGATAAATTTTTATGCAGCACTTTGGTAAAGGATCCGAAGTGGATTGATGCTGGTGTTTTCATTAAAACGTATTTAATTCAAAATCTTTACAAGGAAACTTTGTTGAACACTTAGACAAATTATTATCTCGGTAGAGTTTTGATAGGGGTATTTTACCCCTATCTTTTAGCGTGACTTTCGGGTTGATTTTGGATAAAATAAATAAGTTTAATTATAAAAATAAAGTGTTTTTGATAAAATAAAGAAATAAAAATAAATCTCGTACTTTTAGTTTATTTTCCTCGTTTTTTATTAGTTTAGGAAATAAAAACGTCAAGCTAACTCGGCTCTCAAGATTTGTATTTCAGGTACGAGAAAGGAGCAAAAATCTACTCCATACGCGGGGCGTATAATCCTCTACGCGGGGCGTGAAACATGGTGTCGGTAATGATTGCCTTATCCGCAGAAGCCATGTGGAACTGACTCAGCATACGCGGGGCGTATGCCACTCTACACGGGGCGTATGACACATGTCGGCAATAATTGGCCTAATCCTGAAAGTCAGACTGCATTGTCTCTCAGAGTCAACTCTCTATACGCGGGGCGTATCACCATATACGCGGGGCGTAAAAGGCAGTTCTTCAACGTAAAAAGATCAGAGACTCTTTTATGTGGGGCGTACTTCAGCTACGCACGGCGTAAAAGCACCAATTCAAGCAATAAAACTTCAGAGACTCAAACACGCGGGGCGTACTTTAGCTACGCATGGCGTGTTTGAGACAATTAGACACGGAATTGGTCCACATGCAGGAGATTTCTGACGGAATGGGCATTTACGCGGGGCGTAGACCACCTTACGCGGGGCGTATCATGGGATTTCTGCACCAAATAATGTTGCTCCATACTTGTACTTTGTGAAATTACAACATTGCCCTTGCTTGATGTCTATAAATAGGAAGCTCTTGAACTTCATTTGGACACCACACCAAGAAATAATTTACACACTAGAGAGCAAAATATACTTGTTTTGTTACTTGTTGTAGTATAGATTCAGTTTTTGTAGCTAAACTCTCCACCTCGAGAGCTTGTTCGGTTGTTCCGGCATTCCATCGAAGTTCCGCTCCACCATTCGTCACCAAGCTCGAGAGTTCCACCTCCACGACCTAGGAGACGGCTTTGAGTCCGGTTAGCTAGTTTCAAGGGCGGATTCTCCCATTTTACGTGCTAATTAGCTTGTACTCTTCCTATGTACTAGGCTTGGTTGTATCCCATTTATATACATTTCATATTTATAATTTCATGATTTATAATCTCTATTTCCCTTTACGTGTTAGTATTTGCTACTTGCTTTGATATTGATAATTGACTATTGTGTAGGAGAACACGATTTCCGACGCCATTCGGGTTATCTTTAGGGAGTTATATAGGTGTTGCCCTACCGAAAGTGACAAACCGGAAACCGTAGGAATTGACAAGCCACGGAACTTACGGGCCCTAGTTTCTAATTCCCCCGCATTGGACACGCCTTGACTAGGAATTACGTAGTCTAAGTGCTTCACGGGTCGGTCCTACTATACTTAGTCATCTTTGCAAGAGTAAATTATTATCCGTATACATTTAGAGTCATTATTTATCGCGGTTATAACTTATCAACATTCACCCCACTTTATAGGGTTTTAGCTACACAAATCTGAGTCGCCAATAGTTAGGATAGTGTGTAGTTGTATCTTGCTTCACCCCAAAGTAATCGCCGCTTAAATAACATACGAAACCGAGTCGTCTAATACTTGTAATTATAAATCCCGTGGATTCGATACCCGGTCTTAACCGGATTATTACTTGATACGACGGTGTACACTTGCCCCTAAGTAGCCGTAGCATCTAGTAGAGTTAAGAACATTTAAAAGATCACATCCACATTCATAGCACATTCACCACAATACACATTTAATCGTCATTAGAAAACTCTACCTAGGCGCGCACGCTATCAAGTTTTTGGCGCCGTTGCCGGGGATTTATAATCTCCTACAATATTAGACAAAAACGTTTCATTGTTAGTTTAAGCATTCTTTTTTGTATAAATTGTTTATATATACTTTGACTAACATTATTCTTTCTTATTGATAACCTTTTATACTTCTTTTTACTTTATGCACACCCGATCGACAAGTGATTCTCTTATTCCTATTGATCTCGAAATTGAACGTACTCTTTGTAGGATTCGAAAAGAGAAAATGGCAAACCCCAACGCCGAGGTCAACCAACCCGACGGAAACCAAAGGCCACACGTGAACAACGTCCGTGGGGGAAATGATACGCGTTCGATGATGGAAATCCTCGCTCCGCATCGCCCCCAGAATCATAATGGCATTGTCGCTCCCACGATCCCGGCCAACACATACGAGATCAAGACCGGAATGATCCAATTGATACAACAATGTGGTCAATTCGGAGGGGAACTCCATGAGAACCCCAACGAACATTTGGATAAATTTCTTATGTGTGCCGATACCTCTCGGCAAAATGGTGTTCCCGTTGAGGCTGTGAGACTAAAATTGTTTCCTTTTTCATTGACAGGACAGGCGTTGGAATGGCTACACTCATTGGAGGCGGGATCCATCACGTCATGGGAAGAACTCGAAAAGGAGTTCCTTTCCTACTATTTTCCACCATCCAAAACAGTCAAGTTACGGACCGATATCACATCCTTCAGGCAGTTGGAATGTGAGGCCCTTCACACAGGTTGGGCTAGGTTCCGGAAGTTGCTCCGAAACTGCCCCCACCATGACATCCCAAAGCACGACTTGGTAAGCACTTTCTACCACGGGCTAACTCCCACTAACCGTGCGACTGTTGATTCCGCTGCAGGTGGGGATCTATTTCGGAAGTCAGCCAATGAGGCCTACGAGCTCATTCATGAGCTCGCAAGGAAAAGTGTGCAATGGCAAGAGGATCGGCTTGCCGGCCCGTCGCGACACCAGACATTCGCTGTGGAGAAAGAGGCTCTGAAAAGCTCCATAGCTGAAATGAACAAGAAGCTTGACTTGTTGATCGCCCAATTGAGCCTCAATAAAAGTGTGCAGGTCCTGATGTGCACTCACTGTGGTGGAGACCATGATGCGTTTAATTGCCAAGCCGGCAGCCCTTTTGCCGGCGATGCCGAAAACGTAAGTTATATAGGAGGCAACCAAAGGTATAATTCCCATCCGAACTCCTATTCTCACCATAATAATAATAATAATAACGGCGGATGGAGGCCTCAGTATCAACACCCGAACTTATCATATGGCAATAGTAATAACGTGTTGAGGCCCCCATCCGGCTTTGAGCAAGAATTTCGGGAAAACGGGCTCGGGCAATCATAAGCCGCGCCCGGTAATCGGAACGCTCCACCTTCCAACAATGTACACGACCAATCGGTCACGTCCTTGTTGAAGGACATATTAACCCGTCTTTCCGATAGCGAAGTGTTTTGCAGGGATCTTAGCCGCCAGGTGGCCCACCTAAACCGTCAACAACAAGAAAGGCCACTAGGAACCCTCCCGGCAAACGCTGAACAAAACCCGCGAGGTAAGAATAGGGAATCCGGACAAGTGATAACGCTCCTCAACAATAGGAGTTCGGACCCGTCAAGCTCCAATGCGGACGTCTTGCAATAAGCCGCCATATAAGAAAGTCGAGCTACTTCGACTCAAAACGTAGCATCGGTTTGAATTCCTCGAACCACTTGTCTATATGTATTATAAACGTTATCTCTTTTCTTTATTTTGCATTATTGTTATTTTATTCTCATCTTCATTTTTACTTTTCCCCATTTTCTTTTATTTTCATAAAATCAAAAGAAAAACAAATCCCACATTAATCCAAAACCCTTAAAATACGCGGGGCGTACAACCCCTTGCGCCCCGCGTAGTTGTGTGTCTGCCCCTTTTACTTAATAAAAGACACACTACGCGCGGCGTACCTGAATTTGCGCCCCGCGTAGTTGTTACTCATTAACACTTTTGTCTAATAAGTGCCACGTAGAGGACACGCGGGGCGTACCCTAGGGTACGCCGCGCGTATCCTCGGGGAGTTGTGAATCACAACTCCCCATGGCAACTCCCTCTCTCTCCAACTTCCCATCACTCCTCTTCCCTATACAACTTTTCCACTTCCACACTCCACCTCCTCTTCCCCCCAATCAATTTCCATCCTTTCAAATTCAAATTTTCAACTTCCCTCCATAATAAATTTTCATTAACTACCCCCCCCCCCCCTTAATTACAAATTAATAAAAATAAAAAAGAGTCATAATAAAACATAAAAATCATAAAACCAATTAAAAATCATTAAACAATCATAAATCCAAAAGTCAAAAAAATCAGAAAATTACCAAAAACCACAAAAATCCTTCATCTTCCGTCCTTATACGCGGGGCGTAACCCCATTTACGCCCCGCGTCTCCGCCCTTTTTGTCATAAAAAAAGAGCAGGCAGTCCGATACGCATGGCGTAACCCTATTTATGCCGCGCGTATCTCACCGTTCTTGCGTAAAATAACATCAGGGGAGGGATACGCGTGGCGTGGCCCCTTTACGCCCCGCGTACCCCTCTAGGAATCCGAGCTTTGCTTGGATTCCCCACTTCTCCCCTATATATATACTCCCTTTTTCTCCCTTTCCTCCCTCACAACTACCCCAACTCTTCACAAACATTCCTCTCCTACTCCCTCTTCATTCCTTCTCCCTTCTTCCTCATATAATCATGACCCAAAGCAAACGATCCGCCGTTAACACCCCCCTAGACCAACAAATGCAAGCTCGTCGAGCTCGCACCACACGCTCCTCCCGCTCCGCCCAAAATCAACAACCACCACCACCCGACCGGGAGGAAACACCCCCACTTACACGACAATATCGGGCCCCTTTTCACCTTCTCACCGAGGAGGAGGCCACCCGGTATGAAGAACTTTGTGCGGCTACCGTCATGGAGCTTCCCTATATCCCACGAAGCGTGCTCGATCAACATGATCTCGGCACGCCTTTTGAAGCTCGTCTCCGTACCCTCGGATGGTACGACATTTATAGTACCGAGTACCACGTGTACCCCTCCTTGGTCCTTGAGTTCTATACCACCCTCACCTCCAACAACGTCCCCGGAGCTGCACTCTTCAACTTCTGCCTCCACAACCGCCCATTCTCCATTGACACTCAATGGCTCCAACACCATTTCACTTTCCAAACGGAGGGGGGGAGATCTAGTTGGCCCCCCGGCGTTGCCGCTCATGAGTTTTGGGCCTCCATTACGGGGTCCGATGACTATCACGTCTCCAACATCCGCCCATCTCTCATCCGTGACCATATCCTCCAACTTCTCCACCGCTTCATCTCATTTTACTTCTCGGGGAAGTCCGAGGCATCTAAGGTCAACAAACACGAACTGTTGGCCCTCTACTGTTGTGTCAATGGGCTCACCTATTACCTCGCCTACCACGTGGCTGCTCACCTCCACTCCACACCCATCCGGAAGCGGGCCAAGCTCGGTTTTGGCCACCTCGTCACCATCTTCGCCCTTACCGCTCTCGGTGAAGCGGCCCTCGAGCGCCTCCCGCGCCTTGTGCCTCGGCCATTGGACAAAAACGCTTTTAAATCCCTAAATAATCCAACTTCCGGCCCGGGCGAGCCCTCGGGGGCAGCCAACTCCAATGCGAAGGGTGACTCGGACTCGAGCTTGGGTCTCAATTTTAGTCCTCCACCCCTCCATGATTTTAACTCTCTTTATGCCCGGTTGGATATTTTGGAGGATAACCAACGTCGGGATCGGACTCATTTCGACTCCCGCTTCGACATAATTGAGGCACAACAACGTGAGGACCGGGCCCATATTGACACTCGTTTCGATGCTCTCACCGCTTCCTTCGCCTCCTACTTCAACCTCCATGGCAATCCACCTCCACCTCAACCATAGTTCCATTTCTTTTGATATTTTGATGTTTTGCTACTTTATTGTACTCTCTTTTTATTTTATTATATTAGTAATTTCCGTTTATGTTTCGTGCTATTTTTGCGTTTATTTTTGCTGTTTATAATAACTACACGCAGGGCGTACCCATAGTACGCCCCGCATACTCCTTATTTTCATACACAAAAAAATTTCAGAACCTTAAACACGCGGGGCGTCCCCTACTGCGCCCCGCGTATTTGAGTCTCTGACTCCAAATACAATAAAAATGCCACCTTACGCGGGACGTCCCCCTGGGCACGCCTCGCGTAGGGTCCCTGACCACTAAGGGTCTTCTTCTTTCCCTTCCTGAGCCTTATTTTTGTTTTTGTTTTAGTTTCTTTTTGCGACGCCCTTGGAATATGCGTCATTTTAAATAACGCGGAGGGCCGTGCAACCCCGCACTTTTAGTTTGGTTTACACTACCAAAAACAAAAATAAAAATTTAATAACAACAAAATAATTAGACTCATTTATTTACTCTCTCTAATCTTCCCGACACGTTATCCCTCCTTCGAAAATTAATTAAAGTTCTGTTATTTGTCATCAAAAATAAAAGTGTCGGAACATAAAGGAATGATTCGATTAAGAAATTTTAGTTTCGATCTTAAAGTTAGGGAATTTGTGCAAAACTTCGGATTGGTACTAAACTAAGACATTGAGTCTTAACCCAAATGTTACCTCCATAATAAACTTTAAAAAGGCAATAAAAACGGGATAGTTGAGAATTTAGCGAAAACTTGATAGTACACAATTTAAACCCGAATCTTTGTGAGGTATTTTTGAGCCTAAAAGAGTTCGTACAAGAACTCTAATTCTTTCACAATTTTTCGAGAGCTTTGACTTCACTCGACTCATAGAATTTGCATCCAATACCGGGTTAAGTACACTTATTATGGTAAAAAGGCAATAGATGATAAACCGAACCCACTTAGGCTAATTTTTCTTAATTTATTTTTCTAGTTTTCATTGAACATTAGGAAACCCCCTCGAGCATATTAACCAACTTTTTTGTTAATACCCTATTAACATTTAACCTTTTTTCCTCTTGTTCAAATACCGACATAATCAAGTTGCACCCGAATTACCTGAAATAAGTCACAGCCTTAGCAAATGAGCACCATTAGTTCTCAAAATATTGTTTTTGTGCCTCTATCAAAATGAAGGATACAATAAAAATAAAAAGGCATTCTCAAGCTCCACCCGAGCAATTTTGAAGTATATCTTGTAAAATTCGCCAAGGCCGAAATAAGCAATGATACGGTGCAATCACAAAACGGTATTTTTTGAACTCGAGTTTCTTTAAAATAACCACTAAAGAAGCCACCCACATTACAACCCCCTCCAGGTTCATTTTTAATATTGCCTAACCATATTTTAGGAGGAAAAACCCGGATAAAAATGCAAATTCAACATGATCTCGAGTAAGTGCAAAGAAGAGTGCTAAACACCGACCCACCTAAAATTGAGCGTAAGAGCGAAATCCCTTGGTGAGGTACTATCGGGTTCTCAAAAGATAATCAACCCCCGTTAATATTGCCTATTAAATCTTGATCATGGAGGTTTCAAACAGGTTTTTGTACTCAATTGTTTGCGTAGGTACTTACCAAAACCTTTGCACAAAACCATAACTTTGAAATCACGCACTTGGCAAAATCAACCTTCGGTTTGTTTCTTAATTTTCTCAATCCTTTGTCTTTCGATTTCTTTTACTTGAGGACAAGTAAAACTTTAAAGTCCGAGGAGGTTTGATAGGGGTATTTTACCCCTATCTTTTAGCGTGACTTTCGGGTTGATTTTGGATAAAATAAATAAGTTTAATTATAAAAATAAAGTGTTTTTGATAAAATAAAGAAATAAAAATAAATCTCATACTTTCAGTTTATTTTCCTCGTTTTTTATTAGTTTAGGAAATAAAAATGTCAAGCTAACTCGGCTCTCAAGATTTGTATTTCAGGTACGAGAAAGGAGCAAAAATCCACTCCATACGCGGGGCGTATAATCCTCTACGCGAGGCGTGAAACATGGTGTCGGTAATGATTGCCTTATCCGCAGAAGCCATGTGGAACTGACTCAGCATACGCGGGGCGTATGCCACTCTACGCGGGGCGTATGACACATGTCGGCAATAATTGGCCTAATCCTAAAAGTCAGACTGCATTGTCTCTCAGAGTCAACTCTCCATACGCGGGGCATATCACCATATACGCGGGGCATAAAAGGCAGTTCTTCAACGTAAAAAGATCAGAGACTCTTTTACGCGGGGGCGTACTTCAGCTACGCACGGCGTAAAAGCACCAATTCAAGCAATAAAACTTCAGAGACTCAAACACGCGGGGCGTACTTTAGCTACGCAGGGCGTGTTTGAGACAATTAGACACGGAATTGGTCCACATGCAGGAGATTTCTGACGGAATGGGCATTTACGCGGGGCGTAGACCACCTTACGCGGGGCGTATCATGGGATTTCTGCACCAAATAATGTTGCTCCATACTTGTACTTTGTGAAATTATAACATTGCCCTTGCTTGATGTCTATAAATAGGAAGCTCTTGAACTTCATTTGGACACCACACCAAGAAATAATTTACACACTAGAGAGCAAAATATACTTGTTTTGTTACTTGTTGTAGTATAGATTCAGTTTTTGTAGCTAAACTCTCCACCTCGAGAGCTTGTTCGGTTGTTCCGGCATTCCATCGAAGTTCCGCTCCACCATTCGTCACCAAGCTCGAGAGTTCCACCTCCACGACCTAGGAGACGGCTTTGAGTCCAGTTAGCTAGTTTCAAGGGCGGATTCTCCCCTTTTACGTGCTAATTAGCTTGTACTCTTCCTATGTACTAGGCTTGGTTGTATCCCATTTATATACATTTCATATTTATAATTTCATGATTTATAATCTCTGTTTCCCTTTACGTGTTAGTATTTGCTACTTGCTTTGATATTGATAATTGACTATTGTGTAGGAGAACGCGATTTCCGACGCCATTCGGGTTATCTTTAGGGAGTTATATAGGTGTTGCCCTACCGGAAGTGACAAACCGGAAACCGTAGGAATTGACAAGCCACGGAACTTACGGGCCGTAGTTTCTAATTCCCCCGCATTAGACACGCCTTGACTAGGAATTACGTAGTCTAAGTGCTTCACGGGTCGGTCCTACTATACTTAGTCATCTTTGCAAGAGTAAATTATTATCCGTATACATTTAGAGTCATTATTTATCGCGGTTATAACTTATCAACATTCACCCCACTTCATAGGGTTTTAGCTACACAAATCTGAGTCGCCAATAGTTAGGATAGTGTGTAGTTGTATCTTGCTTCACCCCAAAGTAATCGCCGCTTAAATAACATACGAAACCGAGTCGTCTAATACTTGTAATTATAAATCCCGTGGATTCGATACCCGGTCTTAACCGGATTATTACTTGATACGACGGGGTACACTTGCCCCTAAGTAGCCGTAGCATCTAGTAGAGTTAAGAACATTTAAAAGATCACATCCACATTCATAGCACATTCACCACAATACACATTTAATCGTCATTAGAAAACTCTACCTAGGCGCGCACGCTATCAAGTTTTAATTTAGTTAAGGAAGCAATCTAAACCAGTTAGGAGGATTGTTGCGTTCAAAGCCTAAAAATTAGAGGTTCCGTCATTTATTTCATTTTTATAATTCATACAAAGTTTAAAGTTGTTTTCTTTGCTTAATGCAAACAAATACATTTGTTTACTTTTCTAAAAAGTACTAAGCGTTTCTGTCTTCCAAATTCATTCTTAAATGAGAATATTTTCTAACATTTTCATACTCTAATCTAATTCTTATTCTAACAGATTCAAAACCAAAACCGATTTAACGATTTTCCTTACTATAAATCTTATAAGTAAATTTAACTGATTCAAAATAAGTTTTTGTTAAAAAAAACGTTCCATGTGGGATCGATATCTTTTTATTACTACAAGCGAAACCGTGCACTTACGGAAATCGCTCAACAAGTTCTAAGGTATTTTTTCATCATTTCTTTTATGAAAATGCTTATATCATTCAATTAGATAGAAAAAATACGAGGAGAATACCGCCATAAAAGATAATAAAAAATCGTCAAATTAAAATTATATAAATATATGTTGTTTTAAAATTTTATGTATATAGAAAGAGCCTACAATTGACATCTCGCCTAGGGCCTCACACAATTATGAGTCGGCTTTGCTAACAGGAAATTCATCTTGATTAAAGTTGTAAACATTTGAGCACAAGTTAATAGTTTATAATAAACTTTGCCATTAGATGTTCTCAAACTATGTGACAATTAATATTCACATGTTTCATTTGTTCGTCAAAAACATGATTTGCCGGTTGTCACAATGTAAAGGCATAGGGATAGAAGGGGTGATGAAATTCATTGAGCAACTACGAAAGTCACTTTAATTCACAAGTGATAGTAGTATTGCCGTGTATTCAGCCTCTCTTGAACTCTTGCTCATTGTGCTTTGTTTATTTGATTTCCAAGAAACCATTGAAGACCCTAAAAATACACAATATCTAGTGATGGATCTTTTTGTTATTTTACATGTCCCCCAATCCGAGTCACAATAAGCAATAAGCACAAATCTGTTTTTGTTTCATAAAACAACCCTTTTGACATTGTCCGCTTTAAATACTTCAATACATACATGGCACCATTCATTTGAAGTTGTGTAGGAGATCTCATACATTGACTTAGTTGTTGAGTTACATAGTGTCACGTCCGTATCTAAATTTATAAATTGTATTTCTCAAGATAAATTAATATATATATATAGGAGTGTTACTTAATTATGAAGTTAAGTATATTATTAGGTTTAATTTAATACTCTTACACGTAAATTAAAACTTTTGGATAAATTTTGTAAAAGTTTATAATTAAGGAGGATCTTTTAATAATTAAGGTTATAAATTAATATTTTTATTTTTGCTCACTATTAATATACAATTTCTACGTTATTAAATATAAAGTTTTTAAAATATATATATAAAGAATTGATTTTCTTTAAATTTTGTTTCAATTTATGAAAGAAAATTGAGTATGATATTATAATTTTATAATATATATATATAATATGTGTTGAATTGTTCTTAATGTGTCAATATGAAATTAAGAGTGGCCTTTATTCTGTTAAACGTGTCATAAGTGGGATTTTCAAATTTTAATTTTAGGGTAAAGTTCAAATAAAACCCCAGTGGTTTCACTAATTTTCAGATAAATGACTATGGTTTACTTTTTGTCAAAACGAGGACTGATGTTTTCAACTTTAGCAAAATAAAGACTTTTTCGATTGATGCTATTAAAATCACCATTAACAACTTCAAAAATGACATATTTTAAGAACTACTAATATTCTAAGCAACTTTAATTCTTTAACTTTTTTATTTCGAGATTATTTAGATGATGTTTGGTAAAGAGAGAGAAAGTTAATGTTTAGAGAGAGAAAGTTCCAAAAAAGATGATTTTCTAAAATCGAAAATGTAGTTCCATAGAAAATATGACATTGAACAAATTTAATTCTTGAAAATTTTAGGTCGTTAAAGATAGTTTTAATAGTATTATTTAAAGTGCGAAATCTCAGTCCTCGTTTTAATAAAAAGTAAACTACAGTCCTTTATCTGAAAATTAGTGAAACCACATAGGTTTTATTTGAACTTTCCCCTTAATTTTATTATATTGTGAGTGGAAGTGGATAAACATCTATAATAATAATAATGAGTTGGAATTATAAGACACATCCATTTTTATTGTTTGTGATTAAGTATGTGATGTCAAAAATGGCAAAACGTGACATTACTTGATGTCAAAAATGGTAAAACGTGGCACTACTTTATCTAAACACATTTCACTTCTTGAATATAACCATGACACATGGAATTTCTCTCAAAAATATAATTAAATAAAGGCTTTATAAATATGGATGATTTTGGATCCAATATGGAGATATATTCAAAGCATCCTAAATGTTAGATTTAATAAACCTATATCTAACAGTTGCTCATTAAGGTGCATGTGAAAATTCCTGATGTATATATAAGATGGACAATAAAGATACATATATAAGATGGACAATAAAGACTTGGAGATATTAGGAAAGAAGCTTTTGGTTGACGGTTTTAATTGATGGTTTTGATAACAAACAATGAAATCCGGGTTTAAGCAAAGTGTAATTTGTAATGTTAACGAGGTAATATTATTTTATTTTAGTTGTTTAGATTTATTTTTATATCAGTTCTAGTTAGACAGTTAGCAGTTATATATGAAAATAGGCAATCATTTGGAGATTTTGATTACGGAAAGAATTGATGCTGGTTAATTATTAAATCGCCACTGTCTAAATCGTTATATATTGAAAAATAGTAATAATAGGAAGGAATTGAAACTAAAAATTTATACGGATAGACCCGTAGCAGTGTCACCAGTCTAACTGAACCTTCGGTCGGAATTCACGATGCCAGTTTAGTTTACACGTTACAATTCCGGTGATAAACGAGAATAGTCCAACAAAAGTGTTTGGTTTAAATTTTAGTTTTAAGTTATTTGTATAACATTTTAGTGACTTTAAATTGTCGAGTTAAAATAGGTTATAAATTAGAATGACTAATATCGATATTTATTAAATAGAGTCTATATGATTTAAGTATAAAAGTTAGGTACAATAATTTGAATATAAAATTTGGACGAGTATACTCTGAGTAGTTTAACGTGGTTTAACAATAGTATTCATAGTTTTAATTAATTATTCAGTTTAGAATTTTTGTTTCTGTGACCGAAAATGGTCCGATAATAATATTTACTTGTAAACGATATTACATTTTATCGATACAACATTTTGAGTTATTTAATTGGAGTTGGATTAAATTATGAGTGCTCTAACTTTCTTATTACACTTTTTGACAAGTGTGTAGAGATCACTCAGGGCATTAACCATTTCATTTCTAAGCTGGGGTAGTGACATTACCTCATTTGATTGCTCCTCGTCATCAGATGCGATGGAGGGGTCAGCATGCTCAGAGATGCACGGCTCAGCAAGTTCGTCAGCCATAAAACAGATCTTTGCTGACTCAGTGGCATCAGCTTTTGATGATGAAGACTCATCACTGTCGCTCCATGTTGCCACCATTGCCTTTTTGTCGTTCTTCCTTTCTTTCTTTAGCATGGGGCAGCTTGACTTGATATGGCTAGTTTTGTCACGTCCGTGTCCAAATTTCTAGAATTTATACCTAGATATTAATATATATTATTATTATGGGGTATGTGATTTTTATTTGGTGTTATAGGCAAAATTTGGAGTTAATTCGATGGGTTTAGGTATAAATTAAAAGTTTAGGGTAATTATTAAAAGATTATATAAAGATGGAGGACCAAAAGTGATATTTGACAAATTTGGGATATAAATCCCAAATTGTTCCAGACTCTCGACATCATCTCCTTTCCTTCCTTTTCTTCTCTGTGTCTTTTTCTTTTTCTCAAACCGTTCTTCGACCGTTTCTCCACCGTTTCTTTGATTTGCGGAGATTCGACCGTCCAAATCACTTGAAACTTAAACTATAGCATCCTTAGGCATAGATCTAAATCCTAATCGAAGAGTTTCTGAATTTCGGAAGTGTTTGGAGGGAAAACGTCTTAGACTGATTTAGCGGAGAATTGAACGGGTGTATTTTCTTCAATTCATAGCTCAGGTAAGTCACTATCAACTATATTTTGAGTTTTATGTATATAGATATATATATATATATAATCAAAGAATTTCCAGAACTTGATATTTTAGGGTTATGCTGGAATTTTGTAAAATTGAGGTTTTTCACAATCTTGCGAAATTATAGTTCAAATGAACTATTGACTATGTTTAAATATGAATTACAGCTTTTACTAGGTTATATTGATTTGAGGTTTCGTTGGTTGATTAATTTTGGAATTTTATTTGATTAACGATTGATATTTTGGAGAATTGAACACTTGTGAACTTGATTATGATCAAGTGAAGTATATACATATATACATATATGTTTTTGGTTTCAATCTATATATATATGGAATTAAATGTTTGGTATCCATTGAGAGTAGTCCGGTATGGTGGATTTAATTTTAAAGACCATATTTAGTGAGAAATATGGCTTGTGTACACAGTCTGAAGACCTATTGGGTATGGCAGTGAAGTGTTGGGTAAGACCATATGGGATAGGCAATGTTAAGAGACGTCTCGTATATACTGTGAATTGTGATTTGAATTATAAGGGGATGAACTCAAGAATGGATACAAGATTATATATTTTTGGTTTTTGGTTTAATACCTTGATCCTATTATGAACTTTAGTTTTGAGTATATTTTACAAGGTTTTGATTAAATCCTTTATAAACGTATATATACGTAGTTATATTAAGTAAAGTTGATTTTTATAGCTGATAGTTTCTTATTGAGATTTTTGTCTCATGTTTTCCAAATGTTTTTAATGTTTTGTTTTAGGCGAAGAAGTGCAAGGTACCGAGAGGGGTACTCGATCCTAGGGCGAGGTTCGGTTACAGCTACGAGGTGCAAGTCGTCTCTAGGGTATTGCATCCATTTTGTTCATGTACATATATGTGGATAGTATACGGACACTTGAAGAACTTGTTTTTGGCAGTGTCCTTTTGTTTGGTTTGTACTGTCTACATGTAGATATATATATAATTAGCTGAAGTTGAGAATTTGTGGAATACTATGATATGGGTTATGAGTAAGTCATAACTTGTCTATATAGGTGATGCTGGAAAATCAGATTCGTACTTGAATCTTGTAATGCATTTTTCGACCAGATATAGGCTGAATCTGTCATGGAGTCCTAAATGAAAGTTCTTTATTATTATCTTACGTTTCCAGGGGTTTTTGAATCGTCTTAATCGGACTCCGTATGGAAACGTTATGCTGGAAATGACATATGTTGGTCAGTTTAGCTTAAAACCAGAATTTGGTTTTTGCTTTGATTTTTCTTCTTATTTGAGAGATACTGCTACTGGTTTATATAATAAGTCAGTGGTAATGTCTCACCGTCTTATCTGATCTTCTTTTAGGTCGGGTTTGACAAGTTTGATGACATTCAAAGCATGTAATGGGCTTTGAGTTGTCCTTCTTGTATTTGCTGTCGCTGGACTCTAGCTTTATACTTATCAAACTTTCTGTAAGGCTTCTTAGAATATTTGTCATTCTTTCTGAACAACCTTTTCATCTTCCTGGTGAACATAGCCATCTCCTCATCATCTGTTGAGCTCCCATCAGTGGAGTCAGCTTTCATAACAAGAGATTTTTGCTTCTTGTCTTCAGACTTTTCCTTCACCTCGAAATTCTTCATTGAGATCTCATGGATCAACAGTGAGCCGATGAGTTCATCACATTTGTAGGTGGTTAAGTCTTGAGCTTCCTCAACAGCAGTCTTCTTTGCTTGCTAGTTTTTAGGAAGACTCCTAAGAATCTTCTTGACTTGTTCTTCCTCAGTGAAGATCTTCCCAAGTCTCTTGAGCTCGTTGATGATGTTTGTAAACCTTGCATTCATGTCAGAGATTCCCTCATCATCGTTCATCTCGAACAGCTAGTATAGTCGCATCTGCTGGTTCACCTTGGACTCATTTACTTTGTTGGTTCTTTCGTAGGTGACCTCCAGCTTCTTCCAGATCTCTCGCGCTGACTCACAACCTAATATCTTATTATATTCTGCAGCATTAAGCGCACAGTGAAGCATGTTTATAGCCGAAGCATGATTTTGTAGCTTCTTGAGATCATCTTCTGTCCATTTGGACTCAGCTTTAACAACCGTTTGGCCATCAACAGTTTCAACAGGAACAAACGGGCCTTGGACTATAGATAGCCATGCACTCATGTTTGTAGCCTGAATGAAATTTTTCATCGTATTCTTCCAGAAGGTATAGTTAGACCCGAAGAATAAGGGAGGCAGAGTTATGGACAGACCCTCACGTAGAATCTGAGTTGTCAGATTTCCTGGGAGAAACCGAGTGTTGTTTTCAGCCATGGTGGGGATCAGCTCAAGGTAGTTATACCTTGTACAGTGAGCTTTTAGGCTCTGATACCACTTGTTGGTCCCTTATAACGTAACAAGTTAGTTCCAAGGGGGGGTTAGGAACTATTTTAAAATGTTATTACGTTAAGGCTGACTTCTTTTTCTTTGAAAAAGGATAACACAGCGCGCTAAGTAAATTAAGACACTAGCTTAGTCAACTGGTGACTAAGTCAGCTTCTTTCTTTGAGTCAGGAAATAGCACTTAAGTCTATTCCTGAACTCAGATACTCAATGCAACACAACTCAGCGTGACCTCTTTACTTGGTCAGTTTTGTTTAAGCAAGCAATATATATATTAAGGAGTTTAAGGTTAGAAAGATGTTACTCAGCAGATTTATCCAGGTTCGGCCTCTAAGCCTACGTCCTGTCCCCGGAACACGTTCCGAGCTTTCGAATTCTCTACTGAGCTCTTTAACGGTAGAGCATCAAACCTTTTACAACTTAGAAGCTGAGTATAACAAGAGTACCTTCCTCTATACCTCTACTCACTCCTAATCTCTCGCTGAGTACTATAACCGAGTACTCAGCCTCTCCTTTCTAATCTCTAGAAATGATAAAGATTTGTCCTAAACAACAATTGCTAAGACACCTTAGATGATTGAATAATCACTCTAGACTTTTACACGAAAGATATAGAATTTGGTGTAAGTATTTGCTTTACTTTTTCTCACAGAACTTTGAGTAGAATTTTGGTCAGCGTAATGGCTTGATAATGTTCTGTGTTGTTTTTTTTTGAAGCAACTGAAGGGCTCTATTTATAGAGACGTCTGAGGCATCAGTCATTTCGAATTTTGAAATAACCGTTGGAGGGAAACGGCTTCCTGTCGTTGTCACTCAGTCTTGCTCAGAGCTCTCGGCCAATCAGATTTGAGTATCTTCTGTCCTCGGTCAGCTTTTAGTCAGTTCGGCAGAATGTCTCTCCATTTATGGTAAGGTCAACTAGACAGCGTCCCGTGTCTTCTGAACTTTACCCAAAGTGGAAACACTTTGTCTGGAAGTTGTTCTTGCTCAGCTGCTGTCTTGTACTCTTTGTCGATTCAACTCAGCAGCTTCATTCCGAAGTTGTTCAACGAAGGTCTTCTAGATCCTTCTTCCGCTGAGCTGCGTTTTGTACATAACGACAGCGTTTTGCACACGCGGGCCGAGTTGTCTTGATCTGTTTGACTTGGGCTTTGACTTCCGTATTTGGGCTTTAAGCCTTTTAGTTTTTATGTCTTATAAACAATTTAACTCAACATTGAACAAACACATTAGTTAAATAAATGAAAGCATTTAAACTTAGTGTTTTTAGAATATATTTAGTTTTACTTAAATAATTTTGTCAAATCAAAATCATGTGGAAAGGTGTTTCAACAAACTCCCCCATTTTGATGTTGGCAAAACTATTCAGCTAGGAACTCAGTGTTGAGCTCCCCCATGATAGTTGACCTATTATTACTTAGCAAACTCCCCCGTCAGGGTTGAGCTACTGAAAACATTTTAAGGTTTAATTTAGTGAGTCTAAGGTCAGTTTTCAGATATAGGTCAGCTCATGGAACATATTCTATTTTACTCAGTATTAAGCGGAAGGTTTAACATTCAAAGAGCACTGAGTAATTATTTTGTTCAATGGGTCTTATGAGACAGTGTTTTATGAATATACAAGACAATGACAAACATTTAACATTTAATCAACATAAGATACAATCAACAAGTATTATAAGCATTAAACGTAGTTGATGTATTTGAAGATACATAATAACATAATACTCAGCATCGTATGAAATAACTCAAGTTAGGATAAAAGATGCAAGTATTGTATTGAAGTAAAGTAGTCAGCATACATAGCAAAAGATGAGCATAAAAGAACATAAAGACTACAGACTAAGTTCAAAACTAAGCTAGCTAGCCCATTTCTACTTCTTTTGCTTTTGCTTAGACTGACTGCTTCTAGGAGCCTCCTGCTGAGTCCTAGCTTGTTCTTTCTCCCCCGTTTTGTCAGCATCGGGAGGAGCATGAATTCTAAAGGAGTCGGTTAAGACTGCAGCGGTCAGTACGGCAGACAGCTCCTTAAGTTTGTCGGCACTTTCATTAATGCCGTCAAAGACAATAACGCCTTCATCCAAGACATATTTAGGTATACCTAGTTCAGCGGCGCTGAGTAAGCTCAGGATGTAGGCTTGAGACTTACCTACCCAAGTAATTGTATCTGACAGCGCAGCAAAAACTTGATGAAAGGTCTTCAGCAGGGCTCAGTCATAGTATTAGCGCTGGATATTGTTATGACGCACATGTGTGAAGGTCTTTTGGGTAGTGACCAGAATTTCATTCTGCTTCATCTGGTCAGTGTCCATCTCTTGTTTATTTAAGTTCAGCAAACGAACTGCTTCGTTAAGTTGCTCCACCGAGCATTGAGAGTAGGAAGCCAGCTGATGGTTGGTCTTGGTTTGCTCAGTGTGAAGCTGGGCAAAGAGCATCTTAACTTCATCAGAAGTTGCATACTGAGTATTCACAGCTGACAAGGTCTGGAATTGGCCTTGAAGAGTGTTCAGAGGTTGAACCGTTGTCAGTTGGAGCTCAGCCAGCTTCGTTATTGAGTCCTGCTTGGGCTGATGTGATTGAATTGAGATCATATCACTTAGCAAATCTTTCAGTCCTTTAACCTCATTTAAGAGCTGAGTAACTTGGGACAGCTGAGTTGAAGCATTGTTAGTAGACCCAGCAGTAGGTTCAGTAGTTTGATGAATATCCTTGATTAATGACTGCACCGAGTTGATGAGTTTTCTACCAGACTCGGTGGCATGCAGATAGCTGAGTGAATCTTCATCATGTTGCCCATTTTCCTCAGTATGACCAGTTTGTGGAGGAGTCAGAGTTATGACGTGGTCAGTGACTGGAAAGGAGTTTTCAGTCTGCACTTGGTGTTCTGGAAGAGATGGTTGATCGGCAGGAATTATGGTGGGTGAAGTAGTAACCCTAATGGATTCAGTGCTGACGGGGGCAGGAATGTTCTGAGTCAGCACAGTGCTTGGAGCAGCAATATTGACGAGAACTTGCTCGATTTGGCTTGTAGAGTTAGCGGAAGCATTTAAGTCGGCTTTTTCCTTTTGCGAAGAAACAGAGGCTTGCTTTTCAAGAGAAGTTTGTTGAAAAGAAGGGGTTTGCTTACTGAAAAACTTCAGCTTAAGAGAAGAAGGATCTTTAGTCGGCTTTTGAACAGGAAGGTCAATGACCTTTTTCTGAGTTGCCTTTACTAATCTTCTTCTGCGAGGAGGAGTGGGATCAGCTTGGATAGATTCTCCTGAGTGAGAAGGAGAAGTCTCTTCTTGATCAGCATTGGGCTGATTAGCTTGTACTTGTACTTCATCTGCAGCCAACTCAGTGTTAGTTGGGTCAGCAGCTTCCTCTTCACTCGCTGTTTCCTCAGCGTCATCCTGATCAGTTTCCTCTTCTTCTTCTTCTTCTGCTTCCTCATCATCCTGATCTTCGTTATCTAATTCTTCTTCCACCTGAGTGATGAAGTGATCGTCCAGTTCCACATCATCTTCTTGATGCTCAGCTTCAGTTCCTTGACACTGTGTGAAGTGAGAATTACCAGGAACAATGATGTCAGTGGGGATAGCATCAATAGGGGTCAGCCCTGAAGACTTCGTCTTCTTCAGAGGTTGCTCAACAGCATCCACTCTTTCTTCAGTATCAGACTCATCTTGCCTGCTTCTCTTATGAGCTGACATAGGTCTCTCCTGACCTTTTTGAGCAGCTGACTTCAGCTTCTTTGCCGGCGACTCAGCATCTTTCGAAGGAGTCCCAACAGCTTTTCTTTTTCGGGCAGCTGGAGCCTTTGTTTGGTGTAGTGGCCTTAGTCGTTTCAGGCAGAGTAGAAGGTTCATCGGAACTGGTCTTAGGGTGACCGGCACCGGAGATGTTCACTGAAATCTTAGTCATAGTTTCAGAGAAGGGTTTGGAAGTCTTGAGAGTTTTTTAGAAAGAGGATGCTTATGCCTGAGAATTCGGTAAGTGTAAAGAGATAAAAATGGGGATTTACCCATTATTTATAGCGGTGAAAGGTGGATCTTATCGAATCCGTGTGTCAGTTTTGCCTTGGGATTGTCAACCGATAATGATCCTGGCATTTATGACACATTCGGCGCATACGTCATCCTAGGTGGTTATTCGCGTGCTCTAGCATTAAATGCAACGGATCTTATACTCAGCATTTAGAATACTAAGCGTTTTATATTCTGAGTGGTCAGTTTTATACAAACGGATGATTTCTCAGTTTGAGATAACTACTCGGTGCCAATGTTTGCTCATTGTGTGATATTCATTCATTTAACATTAATCACTCAGCATACATCTATTTACTCAGCAAATAATAGATCATTCAGCATGTTAATTCACTCAGCATGAATCTATATTAAGAGCTGGAATTTACTGAAGAGGATTAAACATACCAATGGCTTCTCTCAGTATGCTGAACTGTTCACGAGCCAGTGGCTTTGTGAAGATATCCGCAAGCTGCTCGTCCGTTGGGACATAGGTCAGCTTTATCTCACCCTTGAGTACATGGTCTCTAATGAAGTGATGTCTGATGCTGACATGCTTCATCCTACTGTGCTGAATTGGGTTCTTTGATAGATCAATTGCACTTTTGTTGTCACATTTGACCTCAATTGTCTTTGTTTGAACACCATAGTCTTCAAGCTGTTGCTTAATCCATAGGACTTGAGCAACACAGTGTCCAGCAGCAATGTACTCAGCTTCAGTGGTAGACAAGGCTACTCAGGATATAAGACAGCTTCCTAAGAAGTGACATCCTCCAGAGGTGCTTTTTCGTTCAAGCTTGTCTCGTCCATAGTCAGCGTCAGTGTATCCAACGAGTGTGAAACAATGAGTGTTGGGATACCATAAACTTGCGTTCACTGAGCTTTGCAAATATCTAAGGATTCTTTTTACAGCTATGTAATGAGATTCCTTAGGGTTAGATTGATATCTAGCACAGTAGCATACTGAGAACTAAATGTCCGATCTACTTGCTGTTAGGTAAAGTAGAGAGCCTATCATACCTCGATACAATTTGCTGTCTACCGACTTACCATTCTCGTCAGCGCAGAGGACAGTGTCAGTGCCCATAGGAGTAGATATTGGCTTGCAATTTTCAAGATCATATTTCTTCAATATCTCCTTGGCATATTTGGCTTGACTGATGAAGATGCCATTTTTCCCTTGTTTGATTTGAAGTCCAAGGAAGAAGTTGAGTTCTCCCATCATTGACATTTCAAACTCAGTCTGCATTTGCTTGCTAAATTCCTTGCACATTGACTCATTAGTAGCACCGAAAATAATATCATCCACATATATTTGAGCCAGCAGGGTATCTTTACCCTTTCTCTTAATGAATAAGGTTGTATCAGCTTTGCCTCTGACATAGTTTCTAGTCAGCAGGAAACTGGTCAGCCTCTCATACCAAGCACGTGGTGCTTGCTTGAGACCGTACAGAGCCTTTTTGAGTTTATAAACGTGGTTTGGGAATTTAGGATCCTCAAACCCTGGAGGTTGATTAACATAAACTTCTTCGTTTATAACTCCATTGCGGAATGCACTCTTAACATCCATTTGAAACAGTTTAAAGTTCATATAACTTGCATAAGCGCACAAAATTCTAATAGCCTCTAGCCTTGCCACTGGGGCAAAGGTCTCACCGTAGTCAATACCTTCTTGCTGACTGTAGCCCTGAGCTACAAGCCTTGCTTTGTTCCTGACTACATTTCCTTGTTCATCCAACTTGTTGCGGAAGACCCATCTTGTTCCAATGGTCTTCTGACTCCTTGGATGTGGCACTAACTCCCATACATCGTTTCTTCTGAATTGGTCAAGTTCCTCTTGCATTGTGCTCATCCAGAATTCATCTTCCTCAGCATCAGCGAAGTTCTTTGGTTCCTGAACTGAGACGAAGGCTACGTTGCTAAGGTATCTCCTGAGTTGATTTCTTGTCATCAGGGTATTCTCAGCGGCATCAAGAATGGCACTCTCTGAGTGTCCTCTTGGTATCCTTATCTCCTTTGGTAGATTGATGTCTTGTGCTGTTTGTGTTTCAACAATCTCTGTAGGTATAGATTGGTCAGTGAAAACAATTTGAGGTTCACTTTTACCTTTGGTCAGCCCTTGAGGGAATGACTCAGCGGCTGTATTTTGATCAGCGGGTACTGAGTGTGGATCATCCTCGGTCAGCGGCAGATATCTTCCTGTAGGGTTAGTTTCGTCGAACTCAACATGTACTGACTCTTCTAAAACTTGAGTTCGTTTATTGAAAACTCTGTATGCTTTGCTGTTTGTTGAGTAGCCTAAAAAGATAGCTTCATCAGCTTTTGAGTCAAACTTAGCTAGGCTATCTTTGGTGTTTAAAATAAAACATTTACAGCCAAAGGCACGAAAGTATCCAATGTTGGGCTTTCGTCCTTTCCAAAGTTCGTAGGGGGTTTTCTTTAGTATAGGTCTAACAAGAGCCTTATTAAGAATATAGCACGTTGTGTTAACAGCTTCTCCCCAAAAATACTTTGGAAGCCTATGCTCACTCAGCATTGTTCTGGCTATTTCAACCAAGGTTCTGTTCTTCCTTTCAACAACCCCATTTTGTTGAGGCGTCCTAGGAGCAGAGAAATTATGGTCAATGCCGCTGGCTTCACAGAATTCAACAAACTGTTGGTTTTTGAATTCTCCACCATTATCACTTCGGATGTGAGCCAATTTTAGGTCTTTATCATTTTCAAGTTTTCTAACCATTCTCATCCTTGCTACTCAGCAAGATGACCCAAGTGTACCGAGAGAAGTCATCTACAATGACCAAGGAAAATCTTCTTCCACCCAGACTCAGCGGCTGGACTGGACCGAAGAGATCCAAGTGTAGTAACTCTAACGGACGCTTAGTTGAGACAATGTTTTTACTATGAAAAGATTGTTTGGTTTGTTTTCCAGCTTGGCAAGCGTGGCATAGTTGATCTTTCTCAAATTTAAGTTCTGGCAGTCCCTCAACCAATTGCTTTCTTGCTAATTTGGCCAGGAGGTCCATGCTTACATGACCAAGTCTCCTGTGCCATAGCCAGGAATTTTCTTCCTTTGAAACTAAGCATACAGTTTTTGAAAACTTTTTCTCTAAGTTCAGCATGAAGACATTATCAATGCGAGGGGCAGTTAAAATTAACTCATTAGTTTTACCCTCGTATATTTTACATCCAGTGTCATTATCAATGCGAGGTGTGTTCTTTCTTCCCACAGAAGTCACACTGGACTTTCCGCTGAGGATTCCATCTCTGCTGACCAGTACCTCGGTACTGAGTATTCAGAGGAATATTTCTTTTGTTTGGAACCTTTAGTTGGTTCTGGATAGTTGTGACGTCCTTTCTCAGTTTCTTAGAATCTGATTGGACTTCAGAGACAGACTTATGTATGATCTCCATGTTATCATGCAAAGTTGAGTTGTCCTGAAGAAGGAATCTGAGGTCACTCAGCTTGACCTCTTCAACCTCGTCACAGCGCCTGCTGAGTGCTCTAACTTTCTTATTACACTTTTTGACAAGTGTGTAGAGATCACTCAGGGCATTAACCATTTCATTTCTGAGCTGGGGTAGTGACATTACCTCATTTGATTGCTCCTCATCATCAGATGCGATGGAGGGGTCAGCATGCTCAGAGATGCACGGCTCAGCAAGTTCGTCAGCCATAAAACAGATCTTTGCTGACTCAGTGGCATAAGCTTCTGATGATGAAGACTCATCACTGTCGCTTCATGTTGCCACCATTGCCTTTTTTCCGTTCTTCCCTTCTTTCCTTAGCGTGGGGCAGCTTGACTTGATATGGCCAGTTTGATGATATTCAAAGCATATAATGGGCTTTGAGTTGTCCATCTTGTATTTGCTATTGCTGGACTCTAGCTTTATACTTATCAAACTTTCTGTAAGGCTTCTTAGAATATTTGTCATTCTTTCTGAACAGCCTTTTCATCTTCCTGGTGAACATAGCCATCTCCTCATCATCTGTTGAGCTCCCATCAGTGGAGTCAGCTTTCATAACAAGAGATTTTTGCTTCTTGTCTTCAGACTTTTCCTTCACCTCGAAATTCTTCATTGAGATCTCATGGGTCAGCAGTGAGCCGATGAGTTCATTATATTTGTAGGTGGTTAAGTCTTGAGCTTCCTCAACAGCAGTCTTCTTTGCTTGCCAGTTTTTAGGAAGACTCCTAAGAATCTTCTTGACTTGTTCTTCCTCAGTGAAGATCTTCCCAAGTCTCTTGAGCTCGTTGATGATGTTTGTAAACCTTGCATTCATGTCAGAGATTCCCTCATCATCGTTCATCTCGAACAGCTCGTATAGTCTCATCCGCTGGTTCACCTTCGACTCCTTTACTTTGTTGGTTCCTTCGTAGGTGACCTCCAACTTCTTTCAGATCTCTCGCGCTGACTCACAACCTGATATCTTATTATATTCTGCAGCATCAAGCACATAGTGAAGCATGTTTATAGCCGAAGCATGATTTTATAGCTTCTTGAGATCATCTTCTGTCCATTTGGACTCAGCTTTAACAACCGTTTGGCCATCAACAGTTTCAACAGGAACAAACGGGCCTTGGACTATAGATAGCCATGCACTCATGTTTGTAGCCTGAATGAAATTTTTCATCCTATTCTTCCAAAAGGTATAGTTAGACCCGAAGAATAAGGGAGGCCGAGTTATGGACAGACCCTCAGGTAGAATCTGAGTTGTCAGATTTCCTGGGAGAAACCGAGTGCTGTTTTCAGCCATAGTGGGGATCAGCTCAAGGTAGTTATACCTTGTACAGTGAGCTTTTAGGCTCTGATACCACTTGTTGGTCCCTTATAACGTAACAAGTTAGTTCCAATGGGGGGGGGGGGGGGGTTAGGAACTATTTTAAAATTTTATTACGTTAAGGCTGACTTCTTTTTCTTTGAAAAAGGATAACACAGCGCGCTGAGTACATTAAGACACTAGCTTAGTCAACTGGTGACTAAGTCAGCTTCTTTCTTTGAGTCAGGAAATAGCACTTGAGTCTATTCCTGAACTCAGATACTCAATGCAACACAACTCAGCGTGACCTCTTTACTTGGTCAGTTTTGTTTAAGCAAGCAATATATATATTAAGGAGTTTAAGGTTAGAAAGATGTTACTCAGCAGATTTATCCAGGTTTGGCCTCTAAGCCTACGTCCTGTCCCCGGAACACGTTCCGAGCTTTCGAATTCTCTACTGAGCTTTTTAACGGTAGAGCATCAAACCTTTTACAACTTAGAAGCTGAGTATAACAAGAGTACCTTCCTTTATACCTCTACTCACTCCTAATCTCTCGCTGAGTACTATAACCGAGTACTCAGCCTCTCCTTTCTAATCTCTAGAAATGATAAAGATTTGTCCTAAACAACAATTGCTAAGACACCTTAGATGATTGAATAATCACTCTAGACTTTTACACGAAAGATATAGAATTTGGTGTAAGTATTTGCTTTGCTTTTTCTCACAGAACTTTGAGTAGAATTTTGGTCAGCGTAATGGCTTGATAATGTTCTGTGTTGTTTTTTTTGAAGCAACTGAAGGGCTCTATTTATAGAGACGTCTAAGGCATCAGTCATTTCGAATTTTGAAATAACCGTTGGAGGGAAACGGCTTCCTGTCGTTGTCACTCAGTCTTGCTCAGAGCTCTCGGCCAATCAGATTTGAGTATCTTCTGTCCTCGGTCAGCTTTTAGTCAGTTCGGCAGAATGTCTCTCCATTTATGGTAAGGTCAACTAGACAGCGTCCTGTGTCTTCTGAACTTTACCCAAAGTGGAAACACTTTGTCTGGAAGTTGTTCTTGCTCAGCTGTTGTCTTGTACTCTTTGTCGATTCAACTCAGCAGCTTCATTCCGAAGTTGTTCAACGAAGGTCTTCTAGATCCTTCTTCCGCTGAGCTGCGTTTTGTACATAACGACAGTGTTTTGCACACACAGGCCGAGTTGTCTTGATCTGTTTGACTTGGGCTTTGACTTCCATATTTGGGCTTTAAGCCTTTTAGTTTTTATGTCTTATAAACAATTTAACTCAACATTGAATAAACACATTAGTTAAATAAATCAAAGTATTTAAACTTAGTGTTTTTAGAATAT
This sequence comes from Euphorbia lathyris, assembly GCF_963576675.1. Lineage (NCBI taxonomy): Eukaryota > Viridiplantae > Streptophyta > Magnoliopsida > Malpighiales > Euphorbiaceae > Euphorbia > Euphorbia lathyris. The sequence continues at coordinate 81,616,745 of NC_088916.1, forward strand.
ATTTAGTTTTACTTAAATAATTTTGTCAAATCAAAATCATGTGGAAAGGTGTTTCAACACAGAAGACTACTTGTTCCTCTTATGATTTCTGATAACCCTCCACATACATATAAAGTTCCATGGGCGGGTTCCCTTCCCGAATAACTTGGATTTATCCCTGGTACCTGGGTGTCTTGCTCTCCTCCTGCTTAGGTGCTAGGCCCCCTAGGACTATGCGCCATGTCTAACTGTCGTGCCGCCCTGGGTAGGGTACCTTGATCAAGGAGTTTGTCAATCTCTTTTTGCATCTGGTTGTAGTTCTCGATTGAATGTCCTTAGAAGTTGTGGTACTTATAGTATTTCTCATTGTCACTCTGGGGCTTTGACCCATTCTCCAATGGAGAACCATGACCTTGTCCGATCTTACAAAGTGGAAGGGGAATGGCCCGTTCAGAATAGTGCACTTCTCGACCTGCTGACCGATCTGGTTTGGGTGCGGATCTGTGGTCCGCGTGGTTTGGCTCCCGTCCCGGCTGATAAAGCATTGGTGCTTCATCCTTATTACTTCTCCCTCAATCTCTAGACTCTGCGGGCTACTTTCCTTTCTCCTCGCACTTGGAGTCACCATTGGCCTTGTCCTTTTCGGACTCCTCGTATCCCGTCGGGCGGTCGCAATCGTCATAGTGGACAAAAGTCTGAGCCATGGCCATAAGTTCCTCGAAGGACCGCGGCAGTTTCCTGAAGCACTTTTGTTTGAGGGTTCACGTGAGATTCTCTTTGCCAAGGGCGACTGCCAGGTTAAGGCTTTTGACTTGGGAGGCCATGTGATGGAACCTTGAGAGGAAATTCTTGAGCGGCTCGATAGGGCGCTGTCGGAGGCTATTAATGTATGAGCTCATCTTTCTGACCTTAGCAACTGCAGTGAAGCGGGACAAGAAAAGGTCCTTCAACAAATCGAATGAGTCAATTGATTCGGACACCAGGCCTTAATACCATTCATGAGCGCTGGCCAAGAGGGTTATTGGGAACAACTTGCACATTATGTCTTCAAAAGTACATGTTGATAGTGTTAATGAAAAAGACCACGTGGTCATTGGGACCTTCGGTGCCCGAGTAGAAAGTGAGTCGGGGAGTCTTCCAGTCCCTTGGGAATCGAGTGTCGATGATACGATGTACCAGAAAGGGTTTTACTGGAATTTATATTGCCCCCCCATTACGCTGTCTAAGGTGCATTTAACCAAGAATCGATGTATTTTGGATTCCAAAAGATCCTCGACCACCTACGGCGCCAGAGTCAGAGTTGCCCGGCCAACGACCACTGGTGCGAGAGGTGAAGGCTCTAACGAGGTATGGCAAGGACTACCGGGATAGTCTCGGCTAGTACGGAGAGGATCGGGGCTGAAGCTTGCCCCCTTGTCGAAACCTGGTTCCTAAGGAATTCCCAAATTTTGGTTCGACTATCTTCATTTGTGTTGCGTTCTTCACAGCCTGCATTGTTTAGAAACTTTGGATCACGTTGACCAATTACGCAGTGGTGCTAGCTTCTTCCTCGTCGGCTTCCACCTCAACGAGCAAAGGGGCCAGGTTCAGCGACATTCCTATGGCGCTCAAGGATGGCTCATCCTTCCTATGATAAGAAGCTCCAACAGTTGCAGCAAGCATCTCCTTGATGAGAGTTTGGATCTGTTGGTCAGCCATTTCGGGTAGAGCTCTTTGAGGATCTGAAGGTTGTTCATTCTCCACACTCACCGCATCAAAGAATAGAGATATGTGAACCTACTATGACCTTCAGAGATTGGACTTCACCTCCGTGAGGAATGGTCCCTAGGAACACGCTGATGCACAAGTCAGTAATGATTCTAGAAAGAGAGAGTCTTAAGTAGAGAGAGAGAGAGGGAGAAAGTATGTAGAGCTGTCCGATTGGCTCGGGTCTACTCCATGGGTATTGAGATGGATTGTAGTGACGAGTCTTTATATAGAGTTGTCTAATTGGATCGGGTCTGCTCCATGGGTATTGAGCTGGATTGTAGTGACGGGTCAGTTACTTAAGGGTGTTTGAGTTAGGTTTAGTAGGCTTGGTCCATATTCCTTATCAACCTCTAACGTTTAAAATAGTTCAATTGCATCTCTAATATTGGCAACCAAGAGCAATTGTACCCCTAATATTAACAAGTTTGGTCAATTTTAGACATTATTATAAAACACAAATATTTTTTTCCTTATTTTGCATCAATTACATATCAGTTAGTTCTAAAAAATCACATTTTTTATGATTTAGTAATAGAATTGGAGATTAATATTTTTAAATTCAATGAAATATTTATTTATTTTGTCCAACTCTCACAAAATACTGTATCATTTTATTATTATTATTTCACGTCAATTTATGTGTTTGTGATATGTTATTAATGAGTGATCAAATAATGTGCATGTGAAATGTAGATGGAAAAATTCGTGATTAAGAAAGAGAGTTTGATGAATTATTTTCAAATTGACTCATTTGACAATGTTAAGAGTAAAATCTCAACATTTTAGTTGTCAGATGTAAAATTGTTTTTGATTGTCAACGTTAATGGTATTTTTAAAACTTATCCCAAATTTAAATATGTAATTAATAAAGGCTTAATACATCATTTGCTCCTTGAACCTGTCCAAAAAACTTAACTGGCCCTTTGAACTTTCAAAGTGTGTCGATAGCCCCTTGAACTTGCATAAATTGTAATCAATTAATCACTTAATTGTAAAAAAATAAGTTAAATGCGGAAGATGTATTGCATATGTCCTAAAAAAAGTAAAATGACTATTGTTGGGGGATTGCGGTTCTAATATTAGAGAATATAAGTTTTATAGTTGATCAAGTAAGAAATTCCTTTTGAATAAATTATATGAATTATGTAATAACATTTTAAGGTGCGTATATGACATCTTTCGTATGCAGCTTACCTTTTTTTTTTTGCAACTAAGTGATTAATTGATTAACTAGAGATGGCAACAAGTAGGGTATCCACGGGTAGTTCCAATCTCAAACCCTTACCCGTTTATTTTTCAATTACCCGTACCCGTCTCATTACCCTAACGGGTATACCTTATGCATCTCATACCCGTCCCATTTAATTCACGAATATCCGCGGGTACCCTTACCTTTTAAAAATCACTACATAAAACAAAAAATATTAAAAATTGAACAAAATATAAATTTAATAGATCACCCATCTAAAAATTAAACAACTTGAACCTTAATCAATAAAAATAAAAAGTAATTTAATAGCAGTGTTCTAAAAATCGGCCAAGGCGGCTGCCTAGGCGGTAATTTTTAGAACACCGTCCCGATTTCCACTAATCGGGCGGCATAAATCGGTTGACCGATTTTTTACCTCCTAGGCGGATCTAGGCGGTCCCAAGCGGCATTTTTGAAAAAAATTAGACCTTAAATTTTATGTACCTTTCTTTAATTTAAAAAAATATTAAATAACAAAAAAAACTAAAAAAAATACCTTAAACTATCAAATGTATTTTTTAAAAATATTAGTTTTATTTTACTTTGGCACATTTTGTTATAAATGTTATTTTATTGATCTATTTGCTATTTTTTTTAAGGTGATCAATATAAATAATATTAAAATATGTATATTTTTTTTGTATACTAAATATTTTATATTGTTATTTTTACATAGTATAATTCATATATTAATTGTATTTATATAATACTTTATTTAATAAAAAAATAAATAAATACAAAAAATACAAATCCGATTAATCTCCGATTACTCAATAAGGGTCCTATCCGTCCGACTAGCGTCTAACGTCTTTTACAACCTTGCTTAATAGTATCACGTAATGGTTGAAGAATAAAAGATTGAGATTTAAATCCAACATCTTATATTTAAAAACAATCATATTTTTTAATATCTAAAAGATTTATGACGGGTAACGGATACCGGAAACCCTAAGAGTATTCCTATACTCGTCCCGTACATGTCACGGGTAAGGTAGTCATATTAGGATCGGATAGTGCTGGATACCCGTGGCTATAGTACTCGTTACCATCCCTAAAGCCAGGGGCGGATGTAGGGGGTCAAAGGGGGCATTTGCCCCCCTTCATCCCATTAAAAAAAAAAAAAATTTAAAATCCAAAATTAAGGGTTAAAGTGCAAAAATACCCATAATGTTTTGGGTCAGGAGCAATTTTATCCCTAACGTCTAAAATGGTACAATTTTATCCCTAATGTTGGAAGCCAAGAGCAATTTTACCCGGACGTTGATAAATTGGGTCAATTTGAGAAATAATTCATCAAACTGTCTTCTCGGTCATGAATAATAGTGTCTGAAATTGATCCAATTTATCAACGTTAGGAATAAAATTGCTATTGGCTACAAACATTAGGGGTAAAATTGCACCATTTTAGATATTAGGGATAAAATTGCACCTGACCTAAAACGTTAGGGATATTTGATGCGTAACAATCCGAGAATCTCGGAAATGGATGATTACGAGTCGGAAACATTATAATTTACTTTTTTTATCAAAAGAAATCATGAAAATAATGCATGACAACTGAACGATTTTGCATTTTTCGTCACCAAAAATTGAACAATTTTACATTTTTTGTCATAAAAAATTGAACAAATTTACATTTTTTGTCTAAATTTTTTTTACGTAGAATTTTGCCCCCCGTTCCCTTAAATCCTGGATTCGCCACTGCCTAAAGCTAACTGAATATTATGCAAGTTGAGGGGTTATCGAGACACTCTCAAAGTTCAGGGTCAGTCAATCTCTCTAAACCATGTATTAAGCCTGGTTAAGTGTTGGTTTGGTATATTGGGAGTCAAATCAAAGACCCATCGTTATCGCACTTAAAAGCCATAAAAATTAGGGGAAGAAAAAGCAAAAAGAAAGAGTGGGAACAATGATGAGATCGAGAAGGAGAGAAGTGATGGAGAAGGCCTACCAAATTACAGAGATTCTACTACACCAGCAAAGCATTGAATTGATAATAACAACCAGAGAGAATTGACGACACTTTCTTACCTTGCTTTTGGGTTTTTTTTTTCCGGAGAATTTTTAAAAAATTGAAGCATAGATAGTAATGATTGTGATCATCCTGACGTTATCATACCCATCGGCGCCACGCCTCGATCATGTTTTATTGAACACACGCCAACTGTTCGATGAAATTCCCCAATTAGTTTTCTTTCTTCTTTTTTGGTTTTTTTTGAGTGAAAAGCATAAGATTCTTGCCTCTTGGATTATCAATTGGGATGACACGTGGATTTTGTACTTTTTTTGCTTTGTTTTATGGTAGTATTTAATTAGGGTATGTTAAACTTTCTTAAAAAAAATTAAGGATAAGTTAAATAAATAAAATAGTATTGATATGGGTGGAATATAAACTCGTCATTTGGTATTTAAGAAACCCGAACTAGCGTCCGGAGAGAGAACATGTGACTTCTCTGTAATCAAATTAGACAATACGACTCCGTATTGGAAATCTCGACTCAAGGAGTCGTAAAAGATCCGGTCAAGAATCCACTCGGTTACAGCAATCACGCCAGATCCCTGATATCTGGGTGCATGTTCACATATCAAGATGTGACACGTAGCACATCCTGCTCCTCAACTCATAACCGTCTTCAATTAATTTGGTCATGATATAAATAGAGTGAGCTCAACTCAAAGTACACTACTTCATTCATTCATGAAGCTTACATTACAGCTTTGTTCTACTGTTGTGTTCATCCTCGAATCCTACCTCAAACTGGTTTAGACATCAGAGCAAGTTAGTCAGACAAAGACCCCCTTGTTTCTTGTTTTTCTCCAATTGTAAGTCTTCAAGCGGACTTTCAAGATTCAACCACATCAGATATAGTGCAAACCCCTTACTAGACCTATTCATGGGTTCGGGTACCCGTCCGGTTTGTCCAGTCTCGTGTCCCATGGGTCGGACTTGGACATGAAAATTTATCTCCTGGTCCAGGCCGCAAAAGCCCGTCTCTTTTTTGAACAAACTTGGGATTTATAAAAATAGAACGGACTGGCCCAGTCCACCCTTATATTAATATTAATTAATAAATTTATATATTTATACATTAATATTTATTTTTAAATAAATTTAATTTTTAATTATTAAAAATTATACATATATATTTATATTTAGGTGAGCTTATATGGACTCAGTTTGGGATTTGATTTTTTAGTCCAAATTCAGCCCGGCCCGAGCCCGCCTAAATTAACAACAGACTGGGCTGGGCTTGGACAGAGCATTTTTAGATAAAATTCTGTTGGTCCCAACCCGAGCCTGGCCCATGAACATGTTTACTCCTTACGTTGATAATCAATAGTAATTTTACCCTAATTTCTAAAATTGTGCAATTTTAACTTTAACATTGACAAGTTATGTCCATTTGTGAAATAATTCATCAAACTGTGCCTTAACTTCTAAAATGGGGCAATTTTATTCCTAACGTTGACAAGTCAAGTCAATTTGAGAAATATTTCATCAAACTATATCTTAACGTCTAAAAATTGTGCAATTTTATCCTTGACGTTAGCTATCAAGAGCAATTTTATCCCTAAAGTTGACAAGTTAGATCCATTTGAAAACTAATTCATCAAGTTGTCTTCTCAATCAAAAATCTTATCATCTCCGCTACATACTTACGTCATTTAATCACTCATTAGTAACAGATAACAAATATATATAACGCGTGAATTTTTCTTTGAAAAAAAAATTAAAAAAATGATATATCGTTTTGTATGAGCTAAATAAAAAAAATCCAAATATTTTATCGAATTAAAATGTTTATCATATTATGAAATTTCAAAAACGTAAAAAAAATAGAAAAAAATATTAAGCTAAACTTTTAATGATACATTGTACGCCATAATTCTGAGCATAAAAATCATATATATGTGAGAGTGAAGTGAGGGAGCTTCGAATGCGACTAACGAGGCTTAGTTCTCTGAAACTCTTAGAACCAAGAGACATTCCTGACTATAACGAACATAACCATGAGAATCAATATCGCGTTATATTGGTAATTGTTTAGAGTATATCATCGTTTATACAAATGACAGAATAGTTCAAGGACACCATGTCTACTAACCAACTAGTAAAGTAAATACACTTTCACAAGTGAAGGTTCTAGGGTTGTTGTCAACTATCCTATGCACATATTTACTGTAGAAAGTTATCATCACATCCAAGGTTGTAAAAAACGCTAGGCGCTAGTCGGGCGGACAGGGCCCTCAAGGATTAATCGGGGATTAGTTGGAGATTAATCGGCGATTAATCGGATTTGTATTTTTGTATTTTTTATTTATTAATCAACAAATTATTGTATAATTCAATTAAAATATATATTATACTATCTAAAAATAATAATATAAAATTATTTAATATAGAAAAACACGTATATTTCTAACATATATCTTTAAAATTGTGCAAACATCAACATTTCAACAACAATATCATTGTAACAGCTTAAAAGTGAATTATAATAAAGCAAAAAAACAAATTCATAATTAAAAATACTTTTGTTCATTATCGTTTAGGCGGTACCTAGACGGCCTAGGCGGAGCCCAAGCGGCTAAAAATCGCCTAGGAGTCAATAAAATGCCTAGAGGGACTAATTGTAGAAAATTAGGGCGGATTCTCAATTTCAAGCGCCTAGACGGGGCCTAGATAGTCCAGGCGGCCTTCGTTTTGAACAGTGATCATATCGAATCTTTTCGCTTCCAATTTCATTCATGTGGGGGATTGTTGGAAACGTTGTACATAAATAACAATTTTGGATTACTATTTTTTCTTCTCAATTTGAGACCTAAATATATAACGAATAAATGAAGCTTGAAATATGCCAATGTATTTTATGGATAAGTGATTAATGAGAAATTGATGCTTAAAGTAAACTACCTGGAACCTTTTTGTAGATGATAAAAGGAATCAAAACTAAATTAAGTTTCTCCATCCTACAAAGGAGAGAGTTAGATTTTCCACTATGAGTAAAAAATGGTTAATTACTAGAGTAAAGTCTCTCTCATATGCCGTTGAAGCACCATCGGATTAGAAGCGCACCTGCACAACATGTGCAATGCACCGAAATGGAGGACTTTGGATCAACCCACTTTTATTTCGGTCCATTAATTTTTATCCTCAATATTATTATTTTTTAACAGAATTAATTTTTTCAATTAATTTAAATTCCAACAGAGACCTACCTTCATGAATAGGCATCTCCATTCTATTTATACAGATTCAGACTATCTAATTTCGGATACTAAAAACGAAATTCCAATTTCTTCACTCTGAAATTATTCTGCTTGTTGTTCGCTTGTACTGTTCTATTTTCCTGCTTTACGCATGGTAAAAGTTCACTTATGTAACTTGATGTGTATCTTAAGAAACAGTCGTTAATATAAATCTATTTTAAAAAGACTGTTAATATAGGCTTCGTATTTCTTTACTCATGTTTTTCCTACACTTTCGTATTTTTTCACTTAATTTTGCTTACCTCTAATTTTATCAATATTACATATTTTTATATCAATTTTTATCGTCAGCCGATAAATACCGTAACCAAATTCCTTATCACCGCCTCTTTTGGACTTTTTTGCCCTTCTCATAATTTTGATCAAAAACTGAAAATTCTCTCTCCAAAATCATAAACCCGAACAACAATAATTGAAATTATGAAAATAATTGATGTGTGACAATCCGAACCCCGAAAATGGATGATTACGAGTCGGAAACATTAAGATTTACATCTTTTTTATCAAAGAACTCATGAAAACAATACATATTTTTCATGACGATTTTACATTTTTCGTCACAAAAAATAGGAGAATTTTTCATTTTTCGTCATAAAAAATTGAATGATTTAGTATTTTTCGTCACTAAAATTTTTACGATTTTGCATATTTCAAAATTTGGTCTAAACGGATGCGGCATACCGTTCGACCCATGGTGGGAACGGATGCAGCATACCGTTCGACCCATGGTGGGAACGGATGCGGCATCCGTTCCCGCCATGGATCGAACGGTATGCCGCATCCGTTTAGACCAAATTTTGAATTTTCTCTCAAAAAAATTTTTTTCCCAATTTCGGATATTTTTTTATGCCAAAATTGTCCAATGGATGCGGTGATAAAAAATTTGATTGCGGTAAATAGCAATACATTTTATTTTTATTCTTAGATTAAGCCCATCATCACACTAACCGAGATGAATATGAGTTAGCCTAACAATAAAGTTTGTATAGTTTAACATAAATTGGGAGGGTCAATAGTTTTTCTTTTATGTCTTTTTGCTGTGAAACTACATTTATTATTGTATTTGTGCATATTTTTTTTTGTTGGTGAGTCAATGAAATGCATTTAATGCCTCTATTCAACTCCAACTATTATAATAATAATAATAATAATAATAATAATAATGAATGTGGTTTTCTAGAAGCCGATGAAATAAGAAATGTGGTTTTCGAATTTGATACTAAACAAGTGATTGATGCAATAAATTCTAGTTCTGTGGACGATTACGAATTTAGGGATAGAATTATTTAAATACGATCGATTCTAACATCAAATGACTCTTACTCAATCAAATGGATACGGCGGCAAACGAATGAGATGACAAATGTGTTAGCACAGTCTTCTTGTTTATCCACTTGCCCTTCTTTTTTTAGTTTATTACCGAGTTCTGTTTCTGATTCATTGTTACAATTTTGCCATGATTTGGCTCATTAATTCATGCTCTTTTGATTCAAATAATAATAATAAATAATAATAATAAATAAATAAATAAAGGCATAAATGTTTATTTGATTTCGGGATAAGGTATCAAAATAGGTCTAATATTTTTTGAGAAAGTATCAATATGTGTTCCACGTACAAAATAGTATTAATGTAGGCTTAACGTTTAAAAAATAGTACCAATTTAGATCTTGATAACCAAATGTGACACGTCATCATATTACTCAGTTAAGTTTTGATTTCTCTCTCCATGTACAATTGACAAAATTTAACGGATTAATATAAATAGCATATCATGTTTCGTTATCGATGTATAAATTAGTACTCTTTTTTAAACATTAAGTCTATATTGGTGCTATTTTGTACGTGAAGCCTAAATTGACATTTCATCAAAAAACCATAAGTTTATAATAGAAACAGATGAACCAAACGGATCCTTAATATGTTGATAAATAAGAAAAAAAAAACTAATTCTTTATTTATTCACATATTAAGTCTATATGAAAAAATAAAAATAATTGTATGGTGTACAGATCGTGTGTTAAAAATTGTGTCATGTGAAAAAATTAACAAATCAAATAATTTCTATTAAAAATAGATTAAATGTCACCTATGAAAATAATCAACAGGGCAAATGTTATCAAATGATACCACAATGTGCAAATAACAAAGGTCAAATAAAGGTTTAGTCCTAAATAAAAATAAGGGTAAAATTTAAAAAGAAACTCTTTATTTTTACGTTTTGTCAAACAAATATCTGTGATTTTTTTTTTTGTCCAAACAGAGATTGAGGTTTTTGTTAGGATCCTTTGGTTTGATACTATAAAAATGATTTTTAACGATCTCAAAATGGAAAACTTCAAGAATTAAAGTTGCTTAGTACCACATGTACTATAAAACCACATATTTTATTTTCCAAAATCATTATTTTCGGAACTTTATCTTTTTAAACATTCATCTTCTATCTCATCACCAACAACACCTAAATGACTTTAAAATTAAAAAGTCAAAGAATTAAAGTTGCTTAGAATATCATTAAGTCTTTGAATTTTTTCAATTTTGAGACCATTGTTTTTAGTAAAATGAAAAATTTCAGCCATATCCTTATCACAAAAGAAATCTCAGTTCTCATTAGAATAATAATAAAAAAAGATTGCTAAATACCGTCCCTAATTACTTATCATCGCCCTCATTTTAACATTTTTGCCCTTGTCATTTTTTTTACCAAAACTTCTCATTCTCTCTCTAATCTCTCCAAAAATCGCAAACCCCTACACGAGAATCGTAACAGAAAATTACAGTAAATTTATTGGTAAGTTGCGTTTTTTTTGTTAAATTTTCATCGAAGACACAAGTTTCGTCTACGGATTTGGAGACGAAACTCATCGTCTGCCTACTAGGCGGATGAATCTCCCACCTGACCTATGGACAGGCGGAGAATCCGCCTGCCCAAAGACCAGGTGGGAGAATCTCCCGCCTGCCCATAGGCCAGGCATGATTTTCTCAGCTAAATACGAGTATAAAAAATTGTAAATCGTCAATTTCCAGAGTTCTCGGTCTATTTTTTACGTCATCTTCGAAATTGTCAATTTCCATAGTTCTCGGGTCCATTATTTTTAGAATTTCGGTTTTACTCGGAAGAGAGAAAGAATTTTCAGTTTTTGATCAAAATAAAATGAGAAAGGCAAAATTGTCAAATATGGAATGGTGATAAGTAAAACGGAAACGGTAAATAGCAACACCCAAAAAAATTACAAATGTACCTGTTTGACAAAACGAAACACAATTTTTTATTTTATCTAAAAGAATAATGTTGTGATATAGTGTTTGACCATTTTGTCCTTGCCTACTTTAGTGGGCAATTTATAGAGTACACCTGTAATTTATGAATGCTGATGTTTTGCCTGACAGTCTCTGGTTTTCCTGGTTAGACTTAGCCATCAACAATTTAATTCATGGATATCTACCTCCTTTGACATTTTTGGATAAAAATAACTACAATTAATACATTTTCATAAATAGTTAAAATATTAATGATCAATTTTGGGATTAAATTTGTTGTGTACCTAAAATATTAGGACCTTCCTCTAGTCAAGGGATGACAAACGGCTAGTGTCAATTTCAAATTCTTAATTATTTATTTTTTAATTATTCGTAATTCATTATTATAACGGGTATATCTTTTACATCTTATACCCATATCATTTAATTCGTGGGTACACTTACCAGTTAAGTATCAATATATAAAATAAAAAAATTACAAATTTAACAAAGTATAAATTTAATAAATTATCAATCTAAAAGTTGAATAAATTGAACCTTAATCAATAGGAATATAGTAGTTTAATGGTTGAAGAACAAAAAGGTTGAGGTTTGAATCCCACATCTTACATCTAAAAAATAATAATAATTTTTAATATATAAAAGATTTATGACGGGTACCGGGTACCCAGGGATATTTTCATACACGTCCCATACCCGTCACATGTAATGGTTTTAATCTCATACTAATCTCATAGTCTTTTTATACAGGGTACGAGTGGTCCCATTAGGATCATGTTATAATGAGTATCCGCGAGTACAGTACCCGTTGTCATCCCTACCTATTATATCTCTAAAAACAATATAAATAATTGATTCGTAGAGGACGTTTGGTATTTGATGGGGATAAGTATAAAAATAAATAGTGGGATAGAAATAAACATAAAAGATGGAGATAAGATTAAAAAAATAAAATAGTTGAGAATTATTATTCCATGTTTGTTTGGTGGGATAATGATCGGGATAAAATAATATATTTTAAGCTTAATACATCATTTGCCCCATGAACTTGCCCAAAAAAACTTGATTGACTTTCTGAACTTTCAAAGTGTCTTGATAGCCATAAAGTGTCCAGTTAGCCCGTTAAACTTGCGTAAAATGTAATCAATTAATTACTCAGTTGCAAAAAAAAAAAGTAAGTTAAATGCGGAAATTGTATTACACGCGTCTTAAAAAAAAGTAAAACGCCCAAGGTCGGGGTATGCGGTTATAATATTAGAGAAGATAAGTTTTACAATTGAGCAAGTAAGAATTTCATTTTTAATCTATTATGTGAATTATGTAATAACATTCTAAAGTCCATGCAACACATCTTCTGCATGTAGCTTATTTTTTTTGCAACTGAATAATTAATTAATTACATTTTATGCAAGTTGATGGGGCTATCAAGACACTTTGAAAATTCAGGGGGTCAATCAAACTTTTTGAAATGATGTATTAAGCCTATATTTTACTATATTACTCATATTTAAACTACATAACATTGATTTGAATGATAAAATGGATTTTTTCATCTCATTAAAATTGTAGGAGCTTATCCCACCGCTAATGCCACCCTCCTCTTAGGTATAAGATTTGAGGGATAAAAATCTTATTCATTCTTTATCTCATTGCTCTATCCCTAAAACAAAGATTAGATAATTGACGCTTAGATTTTTATCCCTATCCTACTATATTTATCCCTCATACCAAACGCCCTCTTAGTGATTTGAAGAGTGATTACTATGTATCATCGTCAATAATACTCTTCATATTCACTTTTTATTTATTATTTTATGGGATATGGTACCAAAATAGATCTAAAGTTTTTTGGAGAATATCAATTTAGGCTACACGTACAAAATAGCACCAATGTATACTTAATATTTATAAAATAGTATCAATTTAAGCCTCGATAACAAAATGTGACACATCATTCATGCAATTGTGGGTATTTTCTTACAGAACTTGAAGCAACAATTACAAATAGGTGACGATTGTAAACTGAAGTAATAGGAATGACATCTCACGTTTCGTTATCGATGCTTAAATTAGTACTATTTTGTAGATGTTAAACCTACATTGACGTTTTTTTTTACGTGAAGCCTAAATTGATACTACCCCAAAAACATTGAGCCTATTTTGGTACCTTATCCCTTATTTTACTATTAAAATTATTAAGTATTGTTATATTTACCAATAGAGATAATAGAGACTCATCGGTAATAAATTATTAATAAATAATGAAATAAGGAGGAGACTATGAGTGGAGAGAAACTCCTCAACAATAGAGAGAGAATGAAGACTCTTAGTGATTTGAGTAGTGACTAAGAGTCTATCAAAATTGTTGTTTTAACTGCATCTTCTCAAATTTTAACTTAAGAGTCAAACTAAGAGACTGTTGGAGATACTCTAAAGACTCAAACTTTCTCAACTCTACCTTCTTCAATCTCTAATCCTTATCTTCTTTTTCTTCTTTCTCTCAAACGCAGATTTTGAAGCCTCTGATCTACTCGGATGAAGGAGAAAGAAGAAGATTGTCTACAAAAGTAACTAGATCTACTCGGATGAAGAAGAAAGAAGGTTATCTTCCTTCTTCCTCCCATCTATGTTTCTATCCCCATTTTTTCGTTTTTTTTTTCTTTATCAGTGTTTTAATTTTAGTTGAAATCCATACATTTCATTGAATTTATTTTCTCTGATATGCATTTGTAAACTATAACTCTTTCATTTACAATTTTTTCACCTTTAGCAAATTATACATACGTCAAATTTAAATATCCAAGTATAAAATAATTATGCATACAAATAAACATTAAAATAAAATATACCTATATTTACTTTTATAAAATATAAATTCATGGTTCCTTATTAAATGGGGAACCATTTTCTTTCCCTTCTTACAAGGAAGAATCATGATCTTCCCTACAAGAAGGGAATGATATATAGAGGGTTTCCTTATGGGGAGCGTTGAAGATGATCTAGAAGTCTGGTTCGATACTATATAGATATTATTCGCTTTGGTATCCTCATTTTTAGGCTCACAACTTGAAAACGTGTTTATATGCATTAGAAACAAACCTTACTAATATAGGTCATCAGTTATTCTTTATACATTTATGATATAAGACACGATTCATTTTTGTCCAAGTCGCTTGCTTTTAGAGCTACTATTTGATCATGGTTTCCATCTGATGTCATCCCTTCAGGACTGCATCGTTACACACCCATCAACTTTTTTCTAATTCGTCCCTGAATCAATACATCAGACGTAGAGTCAGTTCAGATACTAATTATAATAATTTGGTGCATTACTATGTAGATAGGCTTGCTTAGGTCTTACAATTTCAAAACTTGTTTATATATATTATAAACATACTCTACTAATATAGCTTAGTCTTTAGTGGCGGATCAGAACTAAATACTCGGAAGGTTAAAAGAAAAATTTAGTAAGAAAAACATTTTTTTTGAGAGATTAATAAATAAAGATATACGTGGTCAAATCAGTTATGTTAAATCTATCACAAATTCTAAAAATAATGAAATTACCGACAAGAATTTAACAGAATTTTGAATTTTCATGATATATATGTACATATTTTTCTCTCTGGTGTTAGGGAGTCGACAAATCCTTTGTGACCCCTTATAGTTCCATCTCTGCAGCTATCCTCTTTTTATTTTTAATGTGAAATTCAGTTCATTCATGTTAGTACCATCATCATTTGGGATCGCTTGTTACTCGGAAATTCCATCATATATAGTGCTCCTTTTGAGAACTAGATTAGGGGTGAGCATGGTCCAGTTTGGTCCAAAAACCGAACCAAACTAAATTGGACCGAACCAAATTACCTCTATTTTTTAGGACCAAACCAAACCAAATTATAATTCGGTTTGGTCTGGACCGAACCAAATTATTTCGGTCCGGTCCGGTTTGGTTCATGTTTGGACCAAACAAAGCACTAGAGACCTATAATTACTTGTACCTTCACTAACTAAACAATTATATAAAGAAAATAATCATATAATTAGTTTTTCTTTTGTATATATAATTAGTTGAGAGAGAAAAAACATGTTTAATTGTTTTTTCTTTTCTATATATAATTAGTTAATTAATTTAAAACCTTAAAAATTAAGAGTAGTACATATTATATTTCGGTTTGATTTTGTTCGGTTTTGGACCAGACCAAACCGAACCGAACCGAAAACCAAACCAGCACAAAAATTAGGACCGAACCAAACCAAAATATAATTCGGTCCGGTTTGGTTCGGTTTTTTCGGTCCAATTTTTCCGATCTTTGGGTTTTCGGTTCGGTTCTGCTCACCCCTCAACTAGATGGTTACAAAAATTACCAAATACCTAGATAATATTTAGAGCAAAGTAAAAAAAAAAAGTGGTTTGTCATATTTACAAATAAATGTCTGTGGTTTAAAAGTTTCCAAACAGAGATTTGTAGTATGATTTCTTTATAAAATAAATATTTGAAATTACACACTTATGTTAAATTCTAATTACAACTGAGAGCATTTTTATTTTTTTAAAATAACATTTACATATTGACAAAACTCGGACCCAAAATCGAATTGCAGCTGTGAGAAAAACTCAAACATCAATTTAGTTCGTAAACTGTCAAATTAGTAAAAAAACGTAAAATTATATCATATAATTTATAGTTTCGATTTAATGAGCTGTGTTTTGAGGGGCTATATGTAAGAATAAATTTTTTTTAAAGATAAAAATGTCATTAGTTGTAACGAGAACTTAATAGTGCAATTTAAAATACGTTGTTTTGTAAATAAAATACTACATAACTCTATTTGTAAATTTTTAAACTACAGAATTGTGTTTGCAAATGAACAAGTCACAATCATTTCTTTTGTAAATTTTCCTAATATTTATCTTGATGTAGATTGAAGTCGGTGAAGGTTTTAATCGTAAACCAACAAAGATTACAAACTTCTCTAGCTAAACTAGAATGTTGAATAAACCCACAAGGATAAACCTTGGTGCTCCAATGGAGGCTTTCAAGTTCAATATTATCAAAAGTTGCCCAACATTACAAAAAGAGAGGCTTAAATACCTCCTCTAAACATGTGATAAAAGACTAAAAACCCTTGAATAGGGTTTCTTAGCAAAACATGGGAACAAGGGTAAGGTGGGAAGGCTAGGAAATAATGGTAGTCTAGTAAATAGTGAATAATATTAAAACGGTAATTATCAAGAGTAGAAATGCCCCCCTCCATGGTGAGAACTTGGAGGAGAAGTATTCTTCCAGCGTAGTACGCCCCGCGTCCCTGGAGTCACGCCCCACGTGCTTGAGTCTCTGAACGTGGCGACGCTCGTTGAGGGCCTTTACGCGTGGCGTCCTCGGGACTACGCCCCGCGTAGTTGAGCTCCTGGACTTGGTGGTCCTGTTGGGTGGGATCTACGCGTGGCGTCACTAGGCGTACGCCCCGCGTACTTGACCTCCTGGGATGGTTCACGTCCGAAACCGCTATCCGCGCCCCGCGTACTAGTTGGGACGCCCCGCGTGGATGAGTCGTTGGGCTTCCCTTTGGAAATAGGGGTCTCCACGCTCCGCGCGCTCTTAGACACGCCCCGCGTGCTTGGTTGATTGCTGTTGCCCTTGCTTTCCTCCAATGGTTCTTCTCGTGTCTCATTTTTAGCCGCCGGGTTCATGTTTGCGGACAAGATGCCCTCATCATATCTGTGATTGTATTTTCTTTTCTTAGTATTTATTTAATTTATAATTATGAAGCTAAATAATTCAATTAGTTCATGCACAGATTTGACTTGTGGAGATCAATTATACAGATTGCTACATGATTGAGACAGTGTTAACTGAAAATCTAAATTAATATTAATATCATAATAATATGGGAAGCAAGACCATAGCAAAAACAATAGTAATAATAATAATATTATTTTATTAAATAATAATAATATAGAATTACTTTATTTTAGAAAATAAAACAAATTCATCATTCTATTTTCATGTACAGTTGTACAAATTCAAATAAAGATACAAATGAATATTGTTCTTCAAATTTCAATTTTTTATTACAATATTTTTTTTAATCAAAAGAATATTACAATATTGTTCTATTAATCAACATCACCTTCTATTTAATATATATTTTTAAGATAAATAATTTATTAGTCTTTATATTTATCTATTATTATTATTACATTAATCAGTCGATTTAATTATTAAGTTTTTGCCTTAATCTGCTTTTTAATTCCTCGATTAATTTTTATATATGAAAATATAAAATTACTTTTAATTACATATTTAGAAAATTTATATTATTTTTAGTTCTCAAAATCTAACCAATATATTCATTTCAAAAAAAAAATTCTAACCAATATATTTATAAAAAAAACCATATGCCTGCCAAAAAAAAAAAAAAACCATATGATTTATTTTGGGTTTTGCTATTTACCATCCCCAAATTACTTATCACCGCTCCCATTTGGACAATTTTGCCCTTTGCATAAAAATTTTGCAAAACTGGAAATGAAAATTTGAGAGAAAATTTCAAATTTTGGCCTAAACGGATGGCGCGTTCCCCCCGACCCATGGCGGGAACGGATGGCGCATTCGCCCCCACCATGGGTCGGGGGGAATGCACCATCTGTTCCCGCCATGGATCGGAGGGAATGCGCCATCCGTTCCCGCCATGGGTCGGGGGATGCCGCATCCGCCCCCACCATGGGCCGGAGGGAACGCGTCATCTGTTTAGGCCAAATTTTGAAAAATGCAAAATTCTCCAATTTTTAGTGACGAAAAATACTAAATCGTTCAATTTTTTGTGGCAAAAAGTGCAAAATTCTCTAATTTTTTGTGACGAGAAATACAAAATCGTCATGAAAAATATGTATTATTTCCATGAGTTCTTTGATAAAAAAAAATGTAAATTTTAATGTTTCCGACTCGTAATCATCCATTTTCGGGGTTCGGGTTGTCACACATCAATTATTTTCATAATTTCAATTATTGTTGTTCGAGTTTATGATTTTGGAGAGAGAATTTTCAGTTTTGATCAAAATTATGAGAATTGTCAAAAAGTCCAAATGGGGCGGTGATAAGTAATTTGGGGGCGATATTTAGCAGCTCCCCTTTCTTAAATTTTTATTCTTATTTTCTTTATTTTTTTTTTTTTGAAGAAATTTTCTTTATTATTTAATATAAATATTTTAAACTAGGGTTAAGGTGCAAAAATACCCCTAACGTTTTGGATCAGGAGCAATTTTACCCCTAACGTCTAAAATAGTGTAATTTTACCCCTGACATTTGTAGCCAAGAGCAATTTTACCCATAACATTGATAAATTGAGTCAATTTCAGAAATAATTCATCAAACTGTATTCTCGGTCATGAATCTTATCATCTACACTTCCATGTGCGTCATTTTATCAGTAACAAATCATAAACATATATTGAGATGTGAATAATAATAATAATAAAAAAATAAAAAATATACTGTCTTTTGTACGAATTAGACAAAAAAATTCAAAAAATTCACCGAATTTATAAATATTAATCTCCAATTCTATTATTAAATTACAAAAAAATATGAAATCATTTTTTTAGAATGAATTGATATGCAATTGGTACAAAATAATGAACAAAAATATTTGTGTTTTATAATAGTGTCTGAAATTGACCCAAATTACTAACGTTGGGGGTAAAATTGCTCTTGGCTACAAACGTTAGGGGCAAAATTGCACCTTTTTAGATGTTAGGGGTAAAATTGCTCCTGACCCAAAACGTTAAGGGTATTTTTGCACCTTAACCCTTTAAACTAATATTAAAAATTATTATGAATTTTGATAAAAAAAAAAAAAAATAGAAGTGTATTTTTTTTTTTTCATTTTATCCATAAAGTTTATTAGAGATAAAAAGTTCGCAAACGAAACTTTAAACAAAAAAAAGTCTTATGTTGTGGCTGAGATGTTTGTCTAGTGATGAAGCAAGGCAAGCCATGTACGAAGTACATTCTGGGGGTGTGGTGCCCACCGGTCTGTGCAATTTTATTTATCTCTAATCCTAATTTTATAACTTTTGGAATATTTTTCATTTATTTTATTAATAAAAAAAAGTTTATGATTTATGAAAAGAAATTCTATCATTCAACAGTTTCATGAAGAAGGAAAATAAAATCCTAAAAACCTAGTCTTCTCGTCTTCTTTATTTAGATTTTGGGATTTTCTTCCGATTTTAAAAGAATTAAAAGACAAAATTGCATTGCATTTTCTAAGATTTACTTATGCTAGAAAATTATCTAATTTCATCTTACTTATCTAATAGGAAAAGTAACCCAAGCTTAAAAGCATGAGTTACACACTTTGTGAAGAAGTCGAACAAACTTTGTCCGACTTTTTACAATTTTAAAATCGGACAAACTTCGTCCTATTTCAATCTAATTAACTCAGCATTATATGAGAAATAATTTTTAACCAAAGTGTTTGAAAGGAATAATGCTAGTTTAAAGCATTATTCTAAGCAAAAACCCAAGTTTCTCTGATGTACTTATGGATTGTAATTTTTTAATTACTTATATTGAGATGCACTATTTTTTTCTA
The DNA here is from genome assembly GCF_963576675.1 of Euphorbia lathyris. NCBI lineage: Eukaryota > Viridiplantae > Streptophyta > Magnoliopsida > Malpighiales > Euphorbiaceae > Euphorbia > Euphorbia lathyris. The sequence goes on from NC_088916.1 coordinate 81,636,855, forward strand.
CGAATGAAACATTTATATTTCTTTAAAAAAAAAGTTTATAATGCTAAATTAAAGTTTTATACTAATTATGCAACAACAACAACAAAGCCTTAGTCCCGAACTAATTATGTAAAAATTAATTAAATCAATTGCTATATTTTGGAGAAATTAAGATTATATTGAAAAGAAAAAAAAATAAAGAAACTAAATGTTTATCATTATAAAATAAGGTAAAGAGTAATTTTAACATTTTAAATTTTATTTAATCAATTTTAACCGTTACATCTATAATTATTTTTAAAAATATAAACACCGCACTAATATAATATGTAAGAATATAGAGAACCTCTAGGAGTTGCAGAAATCAGAAAAAAAAAAAAAAAAAACTGTCAATCATTTTTTTCTTCATTTCTCTTTCATTTTTCTGTCAATCTTTCTATTTTGTGGATCTTCTTTGAGGAGGACGAATGATCTTTCTTCTTCCTCCTCACACCGGATTAGATTTCTGTGTTTTTTTTATTGCTTTTTTTAATCTGTGTTCATATATTTCATCGGAACTCTTTATCTGTCTGATTGTATCTGCTTTCTATTATTCTGTCGTTTATGCTTTTTTTCAGATTTAGCAAGAGCGGAAATGGTTTATTTTGTCTGTAGATCAATAAATCTATGTGGTTGCAACAAAAAAAAAACTCAAATCCGAATGTTTGGAATAGTCTAACAGATGAAGTTTGGATTGTAGATGTCTTTCTACATATTTGGATTTACGAGAAATATATTGTTGTTTTGTGTTTTTTTATGTCTTTTATGGGTTTTTTTTTTGCTCTTTGTAGTCATTTTCATCAATTTGTAGATATTGTATTTGCTTCAGCCTGTAATCATGTGAAGTTTTATTCCTTACATTTTGCTTGTTGTATTTTTTTTCATCTAATGAAATTACAAACACTTTTCTCAAAAAAAAAACTTTAATTATTATTTATTATATATTATGATAATTCTTTTGCTTTTTTTTATATATAGGACATAATTCTAGTGTATTATATCATAATATTCCATTATTATAATTCATTATAATCATTACAGGCAATTGTGAACATATATTCAATTTTTTTTTTGATAACATATATTCAATTTTAAAACTCAATTATTTATTCCAAATTTAGAAAAAACCAAACTAAAATGGATAGATCTCATAAGAAAAACAAAATGGAAAATATAATTAATTCATTTAATAATATAGAATGCGTCCCGTATACATCTTGCTTTTGATTTTTAAATTCTCTAAAAACATTATTTATGTGCATGAATAAATAAGTTTATTTGATTGTGTATAATATAAGTGATATATATAATTATTATGTTAAAGAAATATTGTCTGTCACGTCCGTGACTAAATTTCTAGAATTTATATTTTGATATTAGTATATATGATAATTATTAGGTGTGTGATTTTTATTGGTGTTATAGAAAAAGTTTGGAGTTAATTTGAGGGTTTTATGTGTGAATTAAAAGTTATGATAATTTTTAAAAGATTATATAAAGATGGAGGATCAAACTGGATAATTACCAGATTTGGTATATATAGATAGAAATGGCGGAAGAGGCAGAGATTATCCGTATATATTCATTATCTTCATTTTAAATTTATCAGTTTTCTCTGAACCGTTTCTCCACCGTTTCTTTGATTTACGGAAATTCGACTGTCCGAATCATTCGAAATTGGAAACATAGCATCTTTATATATAGATCTAAATCCTAGCCGAAGAGTTTTTGAGTTTCGGTAGTGTTTGGAGGGAAATGGCTTAGACAAAATTTAGAGGCGAATTGAACGGGTTTGTGGTTTTCAATTAATAGTCAAGGTAAGTAACTATCACCTATATTTTGAGTTTTATGTATACAGATATATATATATATATATATATATATATATATATATATATATATATATATATATAATCAAAGAAGTTTCAGACATTGATATTTTAGGGTTATACAGAAATTTAAAATTGAGGTTTTTCCTGATTTTGCTTTTTATTGTGAAATTATGGTTCAAATGAAGCTATTTATTACGTTTCTATGTGAATTTCGGATTTTACTTGATTATGTTGATTTAAGGCTTCATTTGGTTGATTTACATATATACATATATGTTTTGGTGAATTTGATGATTTCTTACGAGTTGTGTTTGGATTGAGAAATCTATTGCAGTTATTATTGTTATTATTTTGGAGTGAAGTCCAAATATGATTTTTATCATACAAAAGGGCTAATTGAAGCCAAATGATTTTTGGTTATGAAATAGTTTGGAATTTGATTGTGAACGGATATTTGAACACGTTATGATTTTATGATTTTATATCCTTCGAGAGTTATCCGGATCGGTGGTTCCATATTTGAAGACCATGTTCAGTGTGTGTACACAGTTTGAAAGACCTATTGGGTATGGCAAAGAAGTGTCGGGTAAGACCATATGGGATAGGCAATGTTAAGAGACGTCTCGATTATATATGTGGTTATGGATTGATACTTAAGGGGAGAAACTCGAGGATGGATACAATGTTTTAAGTTCATTTGGATTATGTTTTCGGTTATGATTGATTTTGATATAAGGTTTTACGTTTGATTAAATATGAGTTGGTTTGATAAAACACTTATTTGATTACAATATTTTATAAGGTTTTGAACTCAAGAATTGATACAAGATTATATATTTTTGGTTTTTGGTTTACTACTTTGACTATATTATGAACTTTGGTTTTGAGTATATTTTATAAGGTTTTGATTAAATCCCTTTATAAAGGTATATATGTAGCTATGTTAAATAAAGTTGGTTTTTATAGCTGATAGTTTCTTACTGAGATTTTTGTCTCATATTTTTAAATGTTTTAATGTTTTTAGGTGAGAAAGTACAAGATAGAGAGAAGGTTACCGACCAATTAGGCGAGAATCGGAAGTTGTTGCTTATTGGTAGAATTATTATTAGAACTTTACTATTTAATTGATTGTGATCTAAATTTGAAGAGTATTAAGTATTGATTATGATCTTTTTATTTCACGCCCGATGCCGATTGATGTCATTTAGGGCCGGGTGTGACATTGTCAATTGGATTATTTTTATAAATAGTACTATTGTATTATAAATTAAATATTTTATTGGATTAATTACTTATATACCCTATGGTTTCGCCGATTTGCAGATAAGTACCTGTGATATTTTTTTTTACAAACGCAATTTGGCAATTTATAGTTTGTAAAATTTTACATTTTGGTGCACTTTGTCAAAATTTGACCGATAATGATCTCGAAATTAAAATTTTCAATAGTTAAATGATATTTTAAGCAACTTTAATTCTTTAACTTTTTAGGTTTGAGGTCATTTACGCATTGTTTTTTTATGAGAGAGAAAGATAATGTTTAGAGAGAGAACTCTAAAAATTTTGATTTTGAAAAATTAAAAATATTGTTCCATAGTAAATATTAAACAACTTTAATTTTTGAAAATTTTCATTTTAAGGTTATCGGTCTAATTTGGCAAAACAAAAAAAAATCCAAATTTTGCAAACCACACACAGAGTTACGTTTGTAAAGAAAAATACTACATGTACCAATCTATAAATCCGTGTAACAACATAGCATTTACTTTGTAATTAACCCTTTTTATTTTTAAATTCACCTTAAATATTTTTAAAGCTTTGTGCTAATTATAAAAAGTGACTAAAATACATTTATATAACAATCATATTTCTACAAAATATCCTATACTTTGTTATTGTAGGTAAATTTAAAACAAATACACCCTTATAGTTTTTTTCTATGGAAATGGGTACGTGATATATAAAAAAACAGCAAGTATAATAAGAAAAGTAAGGAATAAAATCTTATATAAATACAGATTATATCTAATACAGTATCTATAAAGGTAAAAAAAATGACTACAAAGAACAAAATAAATCATTAAAGGTATAAATAAAACAAACAATAGAGGAAACATATACTTCTTGAAATTCCAAATTGGCAGAGAAATAACTATAGTCCAATCTTCAGCATTAAAATGTTTCTGAATCTTTGGATCCGAGTCCTTTCTTTTGCAACCACGTAGATGTAGTGATCTACGTATAATATCTATCATTTATGTTCTTGCTAAAACAGAAAATGTTATAAATGAAAAGATAATAAACAACAAATGCAATTCAAGCGAAATCAATGTATGTGATTTAGAACGTTAGCAAAATCAAGGAATTATGTCTCATACCATTAGACAGATGAACGTACCACAACAGGCATTACAACAACAACAACAACAATAAAGCCTTAGTCCCGAAATGATTCGAGGTCGGCTAACATGAACCATCTCTCTTTCTCTTTCTTTTTCCTTTTCTGTTCTGGAATTACACAACTCTATTTCAAAATCAAAACTCTATTGTGAATTCCATAACGGAGTTCTGGTTCTAAAACGGAATTCTAAAATTCTATAACTCTTTAGAACAAGTCGCGGAATTTAAGAAGAAGAGAAAAGATGTGACATTTTTTTTTACAAAAATACCCTTGTGTCATGTTTGATATTTAACTAGGGATGTAAACGGGACAAGGTTATTCTGTCCTTATTGGAATCCTCCCGATGCGGACGAGAAATCCCCGATTAGAGTCCCTCGATGGGGATAGTTTTCTCCTCTGCAAGCAGAAATGGGACAAGGATGAGGATATGTATCCTCGCTCCGTATGAATGGGGATTCCTCGTGGGGACGAGGACATAATTTTCCCTGTTTAAGTTTTGGGGAAGGGATGGGGAATCCCGATACATCGGGAAGCAGGGATGAGGAATATAATTAGGGATGACAATGGGTACCGTACCCACGGGTACCCAACACTATCTGAGTCTAATGAGACTACCCGTGCCTGTATAAAAGGCAAAAAAAATTACCCATGACGGGTATGGAAATTCTCCTAGAGTATCCGACACCCGTTACCCGTCATAACTCCTTTATATATTAAAAAATATTGTTGTTTTTTAGATGTAAAATGTGGAATTCAAACCCATAAACTTTTGTTCTTCAACCATTGAGTGATATCACTAAACTATTTTATCCTTATTGAAATAAGGTTAAAACATATATAACTTATTACACACAATTGGTTATTAATTTCAATCAGCATATAACAGAAATCCTAAGTCATTCATATCATATTACCCAGAATATTTATTCAATTTTGAGATAGATGATTTATTAAATTTACACTTTATTAAAATTGTAATATTTTTTATTTCATGTATTGATTCCTAACGGGTAAGTGTACCCACGAATTAAATGAGACGGGTATGAGATGTAAAAAGTATATCCGCTATGATAGTAGGACGGACACGGGCAGGCATGGACCGGAACCACCATGGCTACGAGTAGTTTCGGCCCCCCTGTCTCCACAAAATTAGTGGTTGTGGTAGTTCCGGCCCCCTTGTTTCGAAGAAATTAAGATCATGTGCTGAATTAGCACCCCAAAATTGGTATAGATCCTCTCTAAATCCAAAATTTCAATTTTTTCACCTATTAAGTCCTTTCTAAATCCAAATTTCTAATTATTTTTGCCATGTTAGACATTAAATCCAAATTTCTATTTTTTTTTTTGGCATGTTAGGCATTTCTTAAATCTAAATTTCTTTTTTTTTACCTAGTAGACCCTCTCTAAATCTGTTTTTTTTTATTAACACCGATTTAGCAAAAAAAACAAAAAAATTACACACCACGTATAAAATCAGCCCTTCAAACCGAACAATCTTGTATTCAGCACGGGTAATTAAAACTAAACATAAACAGATAAGTGTTTAGGATTAACACTACTTATAAATACCCTATTTGATACCATCTCTATATTGCTTCCGTCCCGTTTGCATCCCTATATTTAACAATGAATTTATGGTTGATGGTTAAGTTGGATTGCGTAGTCTATAAGAGTCCAAGTTGTTACGTCTAACAAATACAAAAAAAAAATATATATATATATATATTAATTAGCTATGGTAGGTGTCGTTCATTCTAGAATTTATTTCCCTTTGCATTACGGTAGTGCTTAATTACAGAAGATAACGTCGGCCACGTGTCACGACGCACAAGGAATTTCCAACATGGCACTCACTCACGATACTAGGGGAATTCGGAAAAACTACCACGTGTCATCACGAATTAGTGAGTCATAATTTTGTCTTCTGGTTTGTAAATTATTAGCCAGTTCTCCGTGTTAAATGAATAACCTTTTATACATATTTTATGTATAACATAGATTCACATATATTATAAGAGGTCACACTATTTTAATTATTACGTGGGATCACAATATACGTATCCAAATGTGAATTGAAAGTCCTCCGAATGATATGGAAGACCGGGTGTTTAATATAAAAATTCATTGTGCTCTGTTCAGGGACGGATACAGGAGGCCCGGACCCTCCAACCGCCCGCCGGAACCACTATATCTACAAATAATTTTGGTCCCTTTGTTTTTACAAAATTTGAAATTATAGTAGTTTCGACTTCTGTCTCTAAAAAATTTAGATCGTTTCAAAAATTGACCCAAATCGTGTCAGCCCTCTTTAAATTCAAAATTCTAATTTTTTTGATTTGGTAGACTTTCTCTGAATCTAAAATTCTAATTTTTTTTGGACATGTTTGGCAATCCTTAATCCAAATTTCTATTTTTTTTTTTCATGTTAGACCATTCCTAAATGTGATTTTTTTCTATTAGACACAACTTTTTTTACATATTAAGCATCTTAAACACAATGTAACTTAATTTTGAGAAATTTTAGACTAGTACTTAAAAATTGGGTCTTGACCACTCAGATTATAACACATATATGTACAAAAATTTTTTTGAACAAGTTTGATTTAACAAAACTTTTTTTTATAAACCACGTGTAAAATCGACCCCCAACCGAACAATCATGTATTCGCTACTACCTGAAGTTGGTAGAGAGATTTAATTTAGCTGGTCAACATCCAGCAAACTTGCTCCAATATTTAAGTTAGCAAGGGTTGAAGGAAAGTTGAAGACAATAAAAATATTGTGGACAGTGTAGTGTTTACATACCTTATGTGGAATACATACTTATATATTTATAGTGGCTATCAGGAGTAATTATCAAAATCATGGGAATTTACCCTAATTACTAATTGGGTTTGCAACTTTCAGACTGTAATGACGTCAGATGGTGTATCCTGTCACATAACAAGTGTGCTGCCAGATGTCCTCATTTTATTGGACCTAAAGCCTTCGAGCCTTTGAGGTGTCAGGCGAAGCACTCTATCATGTATCTCACGTTCTTTGCGTAACCTTTTAACTTGACCCAACGATTCCCCTTTCCAAGTCGTATGGATACCGGAACGGACGGTGGGTATTCCTCCACGTGGCCGAAGGGTACCGTTCGCATATTTAGAGAATTCCTTTTTTTAGATCGGACAGTTTCTATAAATCTTTCGGATCCGAATATGACCATGATCCACGTGTAAAAGATGTTTCACAGAATATTTCCTAGTGTATCAATATAAAAAGTATTTTAATATGATATATTAATTTTGTTTCGATTTAAATAACTTTTTTTTCACTAAAACTAAAATCATAATTGTAACTTAAAAATATCATAAAATACTGATTCAAATCGAACTGAAAATATAAAAATAACCGAAACAAAATTACTTTCAAGTATAATAAAAAATTGACGGTTTCAACATACGTTATAGGCCCTGTTTGGTAAAGAGCATTTTGGGATAAAAAAAAAAGCGGATTTGACCAACTTTAGCGGTTTGACCACTGAAACCGCTGATTGGAGTGTTTGGTGGAGAGAGGTTTGGGAAAGAGTTTTGGGATAAAAACGCTAATTTAGAAAAAGCTCTTAAAAGGAGCATTTTCAATTAGCATTTTGCAATATTAAAATTAATGGACTTCTTTAACCCTAATAGATAGACTCCTCCTCTTCTCATACGCTAAAATTAAAAAAGAAATGTCATCGTTTTGCACAAAGCGCTATTATTAATCAGCTAATTTTTACCAAACAGGTCTACATAAACAGTTAGTCAAATCATCTAATGTAATGAGCTTACAGCTAAGAGCTAATTTTCAAATAAGGCCATAGACGGAATTCACGATTTTAAAGTAATTCATCAACTAGTGGATTGAAAGAAAATAAAATCATAAAATTGAATAACTTTTTATATTTGTTTTTTTGTTTGTCTTATTAAATGTGAATATTAAGTAGTGGGAAAAAGAAGGTGTCATTATGTTTGACCAACTTACACAAAATTTAGAGCTACACTTCACTACAAGTGTGAACTCCCAAATCGCAGCTTTTCGCCTCCGCACAAATTTCACTCTCTTTCTGTTCTCTGTGCACTTCCCCCACTCCCCCTACTCACGGGTAAAATGGTCCTTAAGAACATCTCAAGAGATTTTCGGAGTGTTTGATTGATGATTTTCATAAAAAAAATATTCGTTTTTTCATTTCAAACGAACAGCTTTAAGTGTTTGGTTAGAACAATTCTAAGAGCATCTCCAATAAAGGGAATCTAAAAGAGTGTTAAAACTTAACCCATAATCCCAAAATATAATATTTTATTGTTTCTTTCATCCACATCACTTTTGACAACATTTACTTAAAAAATGCTCTAATAGAGGTTGTTTGAAAAGTTACCATTATAATCCTGTAAATTATTATTTTATTATAATATTAAAAATAAAATGCTCCAGATTTTATTATTTCTAGGAGAGGGACCACATATTTTATATTAAAAAATAATAAACAAGGTTGCCAAGAGGTTGCCAAAAATTGGCAACTTTCCTTGGCACCCACAATCACTCCAATAGTGGGCCTCATTTAAAAGTTACCAAACCTGATGCCACATTAGCTGACACTCTTTTGGGCACCCTCTATTGGAGATGCTCTAGTAGAGATTGATTCAAAAAGTGTCAAAACTTAATACATCATGCTAAAATATAATATTTTATTAATTTAATAATCCATATCATTCTTGACAACTTTTGTTTAAAAATACTATAATAGTAAACAATTTTAAAAATTACCGCAATAATCCCACAAATCATTACTTAATATATAATTTATTTTAATTGTAAATATTATCAACCAAGCGAATTGACAGAGATAGAGTCATTAAAAAGGTTCACCAATAGCATTCAAGTAAAACACTTTTTTATATTAAAAAAAGTTTGGCAATCTTGCTTCAAGATTGCCAAAAATTGGCAACCTTCTTGGCAACAATCATCACTTCAATAGTAGACACTCTTTAAAAGTTGTCAAATTCAATGCCACATCAGCACACTCTTTTGAGCACCATCTATTGAAGATGCTCCTGAAAAGTAATATTTTATAAAAATGAGGAATCACTTGCAACTTTTTTCCAAACAGTAGGTAAAACAAACTGGTAATTTTAGTGCACTATTAAGAATAATAGGGTAAATTATACTCATAATCACTGAACTTTATCCATTTTAACATTATGGCTACTGAACTTCAATTTTTAACGGCATGACCATTGAACTTCACGGTTTTTAACACCGGTGGCCACTTAACTTTAACTAACTTCTCAAAATGACCGTTAACGACCTCAAAATGAAAATACTCAAGAATTAAAATTGTTCAGAACAACATTTACCATAAAACCACGTTTTTTATTTTCCAAAATCACCTTTTTTTGGAGCTTTCTCTCTCTAAAAATTTATTATCTTTCCTAACTAAATAACACTTAAATGTCCTCAAAACAAAAAATTTCAAGAATTAAAGTTCCTTAGAATATCATTAACTCTTCGAATTTTTTCTTTTGAGGCTGTCAACAGTCATTTTGAGGCGTTGAGTGGTCACTGATGTTAAAAAGTGTGTTTAGTGGTCATATCGTTAAGAATTGAAGTTCAGTGGCCACGATGTTAAAATAGGTAAAGTTTAGTGGCCATGAGTGTAATTTACCCAAGAATAATATAAATAATTGACTCTTACTGATTTAAGAGTGACTAAGATATATGATCTCCAACAATACTCCTCTTATCCACTTTTTATTTATTATTTTAGGACCTTTAGCATCTCTAGCCCACACCTCGAAGGACTCTCTTAGTTAAAGCAATGTCCGCTCACACCACAAAAAACTTGTTTAGTTAAAGCATTATTGGCTCACACAATAAAGAACTCGTTTAGTTAAAGTTTGCACACTCACACCACGAAGAGATCGTTTAGTTAAAGCTCACTTATCCACCTCGCAAAGAGCTTGTGTAATTAAGGCACTACTACCCACTTCGTAAGGCACTACCACCCTGATAATTCAACTCCAAGGTCAGGGACAATCCCATATGTAATCTCCAGAGTCTCGCTCCCAAACTATTTCCCTTTTAGATTTTATGAACAAAGCTACCTAGCCAACTGCCCGAACTATCTCGAAGCACTCCCCCGCTGCAATATTCCCCATCGATAACGAACAGACCCCCATCATGTTCAGCTTATTCCTGCCATCTCCTGGTTTCAGCCACTTTAAATGGACAACCCGCAACCCTCCCACACTTGACAGTTTCACTAAGCTCTCCCAACAGGCCTAGTTGCCTTCAACGACTTGACTAATCGCATGAACACGATCAGTGGGAATCCAACTACCATTACAGAAAATAACCGGGATTCTCCAGTACCATAATTTGTCCACCGTGATAGCAAAGACGACTAACCAGTTCGATATCCCAAACCTCAGGCCAAGCCCTGAAGGAAAATAGGCAAACGTTTGGCAGCGGAAATATAAAAATTTTAACCTATTTCCTTTAACCAAGATCCATTAATCGTTATTTCATATAAAGAGGGATAGAAGGAAATACCTTTTGATGATCTATCTACTGTTGCAATCGAAGTGCCCTCAACTCTTACTCCGAGTTCACGAGCACAAAACAAAAACACAATTCAAAAGTAGTTAGAACTCAACCGTATAATAGCAATCAAATTAGATTGCCTCTAATTAATCAACACAAGATCAAAGAGCAAAAGAAAGAGATGAAAATCGATTGATCGGAAGCAAGCGGTGAAGAATTGATCCACTACAGTAGGGGTCGATTTTTCTCTCTCCCGGGTTGGTATGTGTGTGTCGAAATTCACACTAAAGGGGGGTTTATATAACCTCTTCCAACTAAACCCTAGTCAGATAGAATTAGGTTACTGAATAAGAATTTAATTCGGAATAAAACTCTTATTATTATTATCTATAATTATATCTGAATATAAAGATAATAATAACTTATTAATAGGATAATAATTAGAAGTAATTTAATCTCATTAAACTTCCTGACTTATTTATCCTATAATTAATTTAATTCAGAATCATAATCTAATTATAATTGTTAAAATTAAATTAATTTCTTATGTGTTTTGACACATAGAAATCGCCCCCCTTGTTCACTGGGCCTTAGTGGGCTCAGTTGGGCTTCCGTCAATTAATTAACATTTGTTTCTCTTTTGGGCTCCAAGTCTTATGTGTGACCCATTAGGTTCTTATTGCTTCTAGCCGTATACGACTATTAAATTAATTCGTCAGAATTATATTCAATCTTTGTATAACGGAATGAGTACGCGAACTGTGATTGGCAGATCCGAAAGATTCCCCCAGAGCTATAAGAAGACAGGTTGATTCTGACGTTGACCTTTCCGTATTAGTTACAGTATAATTCGATCCTTCATCAACTACATCCTTGAACAGAATCTTATGACTATGGATGATGTCAAGTCATATATAGCGAGACGTTCGTTTTACTTGTACAGGCCGAGTTAACTCCAATTAGATAGGTTAAGTGAAATCTGCATTTCAAGTCTTAAGTTATCACCTTGCAAGGATTTAGAGTTAAGTCTTCCACAAGCGATCCTTGGACGTATCTCCCATTTTATCAGGAGTGACAAATGCTCAATCCAATGTATAACTATCCTGCAATTACTTCCTGCGATACCCAACGTCTGCCGTACACACCCCAGGGTCATCCCTGTTATGGATCGTGTTACAACAGGATCAAAGCATCACATTCCATAATCCGGAATCACTAATTAACATTCCTTTGAGTCTTAGGATTACTTATACCTATTAATACCAATGAGATGAACATGTGACAAGGATAAATCTACCCATCCTGTTATCTCAAGTCGGGTCCCCAATCCTAATGAACTCTATTCATTGGATCCACGTAACTGTCCAGATATCTGCATATCTGAAGCTTGTGAGATCAGCTCTTTGTCTCGACAGAAAACATTGTTACATGCAAGTCTCAACAGTGTTATGTCAATCCCTATTCAAAACATATCGCTTGACTTGGGGTGGCTTCAAGTTTATTAGTTTATTATAATGTTTCGTCTCACTTCATGCTTGTATGAACAATTTATAATCACTTTAAATAAACTTAGGGATTTCCTTTTATTAGACTTATTTAGTTCTTTAAAAGAGGTTGCCTTTATACAGTTATGAAACCATATCTTATTAAAACAAATGACATAAAGAACAATTCATTTACATTAGGTTTATATCCTGGAACAATTGTCTATAGGACACTAAACCCCAACAAGCCCCCCCAATGCAATTACTTAACCACTTATCATCGGGTAAATTGAAGAATTCCTACCAGAAATCTGAAGGCAGCAGGCCACGCCACACCGCCACACTATACTGACAGGTCCGCAACACGTGAACCAGAGACTCCTCCTCCCGATTGCAACGCGACCACCACTCACCAAATATCGTCTCCTACGTTCCCCATTTGTGAGGATTTTATCATGCAAGCATAGCCACAAAAATGCTTGGTTTCGATCATGAATCTTCATCTTCTATATATGCTCAAACCTTTATCCTCGTCTGTAGCCCCGTTACATGCTAACAACAAATTATAGGTTGCTTTATAGGAGAAGACTCCATTTGATGAATTAACCCAACGCGACATGTCTCTAATGTCAGAATCCCTAGTAATAAGGATGCACCTTAAACGAAGCAGAATTGACATGTCAAGGTATTTCTAAAAAATTGTACAATTTTACATGTTAAAAGTAAAAGGGATAAGATACCAAATTCAACTTAACATTTTTGGGGAAGTACCAATTTAGACTCAATGTACAAAATAGCACCAATGTAGGCTTAACGTTAAAAAAGAGTATCAATTCAGACCTCGATAATGGAACGTGAGACGTCATTCATATTACTCCGTTAAGTTCTGTCAATTGTACGTGGAAAGAGAAATCAGAATTTAACGGAATAATAAGAATGACGTGTCACATTTCGTTATCGAAACCTAAATTGATATTTTTTTTAAACGTTAAGCCTAAATTGATATTTCTAAAAAAACGTTAGGTCTATTTTAATACCTTATCCAAAAGTATCAATAATAAGAATGACGTGTCACATTTCGTTATCGAAACCTAAATTGATACTTTTTTTAAACGTTAAGCCTAAATTGATATTTCTAAAAAAACGTTAGGTCTATTTTAATACCTTATCCAAAAGTAAAATTAATTTTAGTGGTTAACATTAAAATATTTTTACTAATAGTCTATAAATTATAAATGGATCAAATTATGTTCTTTTAAAGGAAAATTCGAAAAAGGACATGAGATATGACTATTCAGTGTGTACATATATAGGTGAGTTTACACTTAAAAGTCGGATGTATTTTTGTCTTTTTACACTTCACAAAATAAATAAAAAATAGTAATAATAAAGATCTCTTTTGTTCTTTTTCCAAAATTCCAAATTCCTAACCCTATCTTCTTTTTATCACTTCACACTCTCATATCATTGTTTATATTGAATTTACTATTATAACCTCCTACCAACCTCACCGTTACTCCTTTTTACAAGAATGAAATTCCAAATTTAGACCGGTTTGGTTATCTACTCGTTAATGTGTTTGCTATTTGCGGTTGGAAAAAACTGTTTTTTTAAAATATAAAGATTCACTGTTTTTATAAAAAGTTACTTTTCAGTTACAAGAGGAAGTGTCTGACCAAACATCTAAAATTTTGCTTTTTAAAATGAAAAGACAAACAAGTGGTGGAAAGTACATAACCAAACATCCCATACTCTAACGAATAAAGCGGTAAAATTTCATCTGTAACGTTTTCAATAAAAATTAATTTTATCTGTACTTAATCGAAAATTTAAAGGTATTGATTTATCGTTAATTGATATATTATTGGGGATAAGATATATAAAAATACTCCTAACGTTTATGAGTATGAACAATTTTACCCTAAATGTCTAAAATGGTGCAATTTTACCCCATAATATTAGCATCCAAGAGCAATTTTACCCTAACGTTGGCAAGTTAGGTTAATTTTAAATATTATTATAAAGCATAAATATTTTATTTCTTATTTTACACCAATTGCATATCAGTTCATTTAAAAAAATTCATATTTTATATGATTTAATAATAAAATTGGAGATTAATATTTTATGCTTTATAATAATATTTAAAATTAACCTAACTTGCCAACGTTAGGGTAAAATTGCTCTTGGATGCTAATATTATGGGGTAAAATTGCACCATTTTAGACATTTAGTGTAAAATTGCTCATACTCATAATATTAGCATCCAAGAGCAATTTTACCCTAACGTTGGCAAGTTAGGTTAATTTTAAATATTATTATAAAGCATAAATATTTTATTTCTTATTTTACACCAATTGCATATCAGTTCGTTTAAAAAAATTCATATTTTATATGATTTAATAATAAAATTGGAGATTAATATTTATAAATTCGGTGAAATATTTTAAACAATTGTGTAACAAATAAATTGGATATAATTTTTCTTAATTAATTACACAATAATTAGTTTTAAATATATTTATTGATAATATTATTTATATTATTCTAAAAAAATATAGTATATTTTCTCTTCGTTCCATAATATTTATCTTTCTAAAGATTTTTTTCCATAATATATGACGTTTTGATTCAATCCATGCACATTAATTAACTTTTAACAAATATGTCCATATTTAAGTTGCCTTTTTCTTTTGAAATAAATAAAAATTAATTAATAGATGTAATTAATAAAAGGTAAAAAAGTCTTTTTAATTAAAATTAATTATATATTTTTTAAAATTTTTGTACCTTAACATTAAAAGACAAATATTATTGAACAAAGGGGAGTATTATTCGTTCATTTTAGGGTTAAGATGTAAAAATACCCCTAATATTTTGGGTCAGAAGCAATTTTACCCCTAACATCTAAAATGGTGCAATTTTACCCCTAGCGTTAGTAACCAAGAGCAAATTTACCCTTCACGTTGATAATTTGGATCAATTTGAGACACTATTGTAAAATACAGATATTTTTGTTCCTAATTCTGCACCAATTGCATATCAATTCGTTCTAAAAAAGAATTTCATTTTTTTATAATTTAATAATAGAATTAAAGATTAATATTTATAAATTCGATGAATTTTTTGACTTTTTTTTATCCAATTCATACAAAAGACAGTATATATATTTTATTATTATTTTTCACATCCCAACATAAGTTTGTGATTTGTTACTGATAAAATGGCGCACGTGTGAAGTGTAGATGACAAGATTCATGACCGAAAAGACATTTTGATGAATTATTTCTCAAATTGACTCAATTTATCAATGTTAGGAATAAAATTGCTATTGGCTTCCAACGTTAGAGGTAAAATTGCACAATTTTAAATGTTTAGGATAAAATTACTCTTGACCCAAAACGTTAAGGTATTTTTACACCTTCATTTTATTTGTATTATTAAATAAATAATTAATAAAATGCATCACATCTACTTATTATTTTATTTTAAACAATGGTCTCTCTCATAAAACCCGGGATTGGAAGGACGTAGATACTCTTATAGTTCAGGGGTCATAAGTGTAATTTACCTTTCTATTAGGAGACAAAATAACCGAAAGAAAGGGCAATTAAGTAATTTAAAAAAAATACAATTTGGGACATTGAAGAGCGTGGAGAAAGAAAAAAAGAACTGTTTGCCTTTGCGAGCCAGCAGCTATATTTGAGGAAGAAAGAAAGAAAGAAAGAAGACTGCTAAATTCTTCACTTCTTCTTCTTCTTCTTCTTCTTCTTCTCCACTGTTACTAACTCGTTCTGACTCAGTATATATATATATATATAAACTCATCCTCAACCTTCTTTTCAATCACAACCTTCTTCTTCTTCTCTGTATCTCTCTTATGTTCACACAGTAATCAATCACCGACCTCTTGCATCAGATTTCATTGTAGGAACAATGAAGCTTCTTCTTTCGATTGCTCTGGTTCAGGCGAGTATTCTGTTTCCATTTTGTTATCGGAGAAGGAAAACAATGAATTGATTGTTTCGATTTGGTGAAACAAGCTGCTCTGTTATTTTGTAGCATCTGAATTTCTGTTTTAGTTGTGGTTGTGTTTAGAATTGTTGTTTGGTTATCGATTTTCATTGTAGGAACAATGGAGCTTCTTCTTTCGATTACTCTGTTGCCATTTCGTTATCGGAGAAGGAAAACAATGAATTGATTGTTTCGATTTGGTGAAACAGGCTGCTCTGTTATTTTTCAGCATCTGAATTTCTGTTTTAGTTGTGGTTGTGTTTAGTATCGTTGTTTGGTTATCGAGAAAAAAAAAGTGTGTACTGTGCAGGGAAAACGGAAACTTCCGTTTCGACTTTTTTTTTTTTTTGAATCTGTTTGACGGCAGTAGTTAAAGCACTGAACAATTGCCAGCGTTGCTCTGATGCTTTCTGTGTGCTTAATTTTGTATTTTAAAAAGAAATGGCGGATGGAATCAGAAATGTGAGGCTTCAAGAACTTGCTTATTTTGTCTTCTGGTGAAATTGTGAAGATGGCAGGGGAAAAGGAAGTTTGCGTTTCGATTTATTTATTTTTAAATATGTTTGATGGCAGTTAAAGCACTGAACAATTGCCAGGGTTGGTCTCATGCTTTCTGTGTGCTTAATTTTGTATTTTATAAAAAAAAATGGTGGATGGAATCGGAAATGTGAGGATTCAAGAACTTGCTTGTTTTGTTTTCTGGTGAAGTTGTGAAGACGATAATGTGCAGAGCTTTTCTTTTACTTTTTTAAAATGCCATTTTTTTGTTTGGTCATAAAAGAGAAAATTCTTACTTTTCGTATTAATGGAATAGAATCTGCAGCAGTTAAATAGCAGTAATTTCATGGAGAAATAAATTAGTCAACAGATGTGGAAAACGGAATTCATTTTTCTCCATGTGAATCCACCTGAGTTTCTTCTTCTTTTTCTTTTTCTTCAATATGTATGTACAATTTTAGAAATTTTCTTTTCAAAATTTATGCTATTTTGTCTGTTTTTTATGAACTCAATGAAGACTTAAAATTACTAAAATATGCTAATAAAGTTTTGGCCTATTTTTTTCCACTATTAACCATATTGATTTAGGGAAATTTTTGGATCAGTCGTCACGCGAACTGTGTGACTAACATTCTTTTAGGTTCCTTTTTACTTTTTAGCGTGGCTTTTGAATTTAAGTAGTAACGTAATGGTACTTTTGTTTTTAATGCTGAATTTCGTGTGTATTCAGGTTCTTTGTATTACATCCGTCATCCATGCGGAGGTGTCTGATATGCAATTACTTTTGGCATCTAAAGCCGTATCTGGGTGAGACATTTTTGTAGTATGCCGTACCATCATATGTTCAAACATTTCTATTTACTGACAGATTTATAGGTAGAAATGAGTTGGGCCATTACTTTTCGAAGTTTCATTTTTTATTTTGGTAATTAATCCGATTAATGGGTTCCAGCTCTTGTAGATTCTCTTTCAATTAGTGTTTTGAAACATTAACCACTCAAGCGAATTTTGGTTTCTGAAGTTTTTATTTTAACCTTCTGATGCCCAAATTTTAGTAAGCTATATATAACACTTGCTTCTGAAAAGTTCCTATTGTTGCACAATTTTGAACTTGTAGCTCAATAAAATACCAAATAAGCTTCAAGTTCATTTTAGGAATGGGACTGCAGCTTGATAATATGAATTGGGCCTTAACTATCAATCTAAGTTTTTAGTTCAATTGCATTTTAGTTCAATTGATTCCACGACAGTGTCTCTGCTATTTTTTTTTTATTGCTTGTCCAAAGAAATTTAATTTTGTTCTGTTTATCTTATCTATAACCATCAGGGAATTCATGCTTTCTCTTTGATATGTTTAGGGAAAGGCATTCCGATGAATATTGTGCTATGTACGATCTCTGTGGAACACGTGATGATGGAAAAGTATTGAATTGTCCCCATGGCACCCCATCTGTGAAGGTATGTGTTAAGAGTGGAACCTGTTATCCTATTAATTCTACTTCTTTTCTTTATTATAGCTGGAAGTTCATCTGATAGGGTCTGACTTTTATAATTCTATACATCTTACTCATCTGTTTCTGTTTGAGGTTTTTTCTCTGCACATGTTGAACAAGAGTAATGGAGCCATATCCCCTCTTTGTTTAATTTATCCTGTATCGCTAGAAGGATGCTTCTTTTGTTTTTGGTTCTAAGAGTGTAAAGGTTATTGTGATTGTACTTCTTAAATTTTCCTGAGTACTGTATGATTATTATTCTTTTTCTCAGCCAGATGACTTGCTTTCACAAAAAATCCAAAGTTTGTGCCCGACCATCACTGGCAATGTTTGTTGCTCAGAAGCACAGTTTGATACATTAAGGTCACAAGTGCAGCAAGTAAGTACTCTATATTCCTTAATACCAATGTTTTGTCTTATTACTAGGAGGTCTTCCTAAGTTTCAGCCTTTTCCCTGTGGATTTCATGGTCTTTAATGTTTGAATATAATTACACGAAGTTGATTTTCTTCCCTTTCTTATGGTGAATGCCTATGGAACTATTGTCCTTTGATAAGAATTCACACCTATGGCAGTGCTTTCTTTGAGGGATTTAAATTGTCCATTATTCTAGCAACTACACATAATATGCATTATTTGACTCGAGTTTTTGCTAGTTAATCTTGTAATATGTCATACCCTTTATAAGTTCTTCATCTGTGAAGAGCTTGATGTTCTTAGCAGTTGCGTACTACTTGGTGGCCCATAGGGGCCCTGGCCCCTGCCACATTTTTTTTAGTTTTACAATTTTGTATCTTACGTTTTTAATGTGTTTCAATTAGCCTCCCGAAATTTGTGATTTTTCCCTACATATTTATCTCTTACTCTTTGCCACTCCTGAGAAACATGGGCCGGTACTGCCAATGGGACATAGTGAGCAACATGTTCCACAGAATTCCGAAAGGTTTTGGGCTTTATTTTGTAGTCCTGCATGTGTCATACGGAATCCTAACTTTTTTTTTTTTTTTTTTTTTCTGTATAAAATGAAGACTTCAATCTTTGTTCTCTTGTTCTCCATTTATGTTGCTGCTAATATGCCAAAGAGTTCGATGTATGCTATAACTGTAGCTTCCCTGTAAATTTATGACTTCGCTAAGAATCATTGGCTGTGCTTCACTTAAAGGTTTGCAGCTGAGATTCTTTGCAAAAATATGCTAAATATGCTTGTTTGTTTTGCAGGTAATTCCTTTTCTAGTTGGCTGTCCAGCATGTTTAAGAAACTTTTTGAATCTCTTTTGTGAGCTTTCCTGCTCTCCACATCAGAGTTTATTTATCAATGTGACTGCAATTTCCAAGGTCAGGATTACTTATTAGTAGAATCTTCATGCTTACTATAGTAAAGCGTTTTGTGCTCTCATTATCATTACCAATGAAGTATTGCATGCCATCTCAATTCATTTAGGATCAGGAAGGAGATATATCTCTAATTGGATTAGGTTTCTATGATCTGTTCCCTCTAATATATCAATTGTTGCATTCATCTATTGTTTGCAATGACATGCTATAAGCCTATAGCATTTTATCTGACGGGGTTATATTATATAGCTTATATTCTCTACCTCATAATAGGTTTGTATATAAGTTCCAGTATAACCTCTATATTTTGCATTTCAGTCTTATCTCTTATACCCGAATCTGTCATCTTGTTTAATAGAAGCATGCATTTTCCATTACAGTTATGGGGATCATTGGTATCATTTGAGCTGTTCCTTATTGGACTTTTTGGAAATAGATGAATCTCCTTAAAAATGTGAAGTTGTCTTGTCCTTTTTTCAGGTTAAAAACAATTCGACAGTGGATGGGATTGATTTCTACATAAATGATGCATTTGGTGAAGGTTTATATGAATCCTGCAAGGATGTGAAGTTTGGTACCATGAATACTAGAGCTCTGAACTTCATTGGTGCTGGTGCTCAAAATTTCAAAGGTACCATTATATTTCGAAAGATGCAACTTCTTTCTATCATATTTTCACATGCGCACATGGCATATCTCATTGATATACGTTGTACCTACCCACCCACAAATAGAAATCACCAAGTAAGATGCCCTTCCTTGCTAAGTATATGGATGGGTTAAGTAACAAGCAGGTTCTTAGTCAATGAATATGGCATCCTATGTTTTGAGGTGCTAAGATTTTATTTCTAAGGACAAATGGTCCAAAAGTTTGATCTTAAAGTTCCGAAAGGGTTTCGTTAGTGACTAGTAAGGAAATTCATGATGATTGAAATAAGTGAACATATCAATAATGCGGTTCCATTGACCTTGAATTGGTTGTGGACAGGGATTGATTCTTTGAGATGAAGTTGCACATAACTTGTCTTCCTACTGGTTCTAAAGAGAAATTCTCTTGGCAGGAGAGTTGCACATAATTTGCCTGCCATAGAAGTGAATGTTGCACTTAATCTCTCCATAACTTCAAACTTCGAATTGGAATATGGTAGTGAATATGATTTTAGTGGAAGAAAGGCCTTCTAAGATAGATTTGAGCCAGGGAAATATCATCGACCACTGTTTAATGCAGGAAATAATTTCTGACAGATGAGTTTTTCTAGCTTATGCTATCCCACAAAGTAGGAGGCTCTGAATCTGTAGGTTTATGTCTTTGAGTTATTCACTACTTTGAATAGGACGTACCAGTGATAGCTTAGAACCAGTGATATCTTTATTATTTGTGCATATTTGACTGGTGTGATGGTTGTCCTTTTTGGTTATATTAATGCCAATTGCATATATTCTATTTGACTCTCTATACCTCTGCATGACTTATAGTGTTTATGCTGTTATTACTTGTGGCAGATTGGTTTGCCTTTATTGGTAGACGAGCAGCCCCTAACCTACCAGGCTCACCATACGCCATTACATTTAAGGCAACTGCTCCTGATTCTTCTGGAATGAAACCTATGAATGTGTCTACATATTCATGTGGTGATGTTTCACTGGGATGTTCTTGCGGTGATTGTCCCTCTTCTACTGTTTGTGCCAATACAGCTCCTCCTCCACAGCATGAAAGAAATTCCTGCTCAGTGAGAATTGGATCTATTAAGGTGAGGATTTATGCAGTCTGAGAACTTTGAATCATAGCTTTTTCATTGATGTACTTATTCCAGAGTCTAATGGTGAATACCTTCAAAGTTCTTATTCTTTTGGGTAGTAGTACATTTTGCTGATTCAGCTTTGCTGCTCTATCTATGCAGGCCAAATGCATTGATTTTTCTCTAACTATCCTTTATATTGTATTGGTCTCCATATTTTTGGGATGGGGCTTGTTTCACCGAAAAAGAAAAATGAACCAGACTTCTACAATGAAACCACTGCCAGATATCGTGGATGGTGGTGAAGTCCATTCTACTGTTAGGCGAAAGGATGAGAGTCTACCGATGCAGGTGCTCCAAATTTCTCACCTGATCCTTCTAGTGAAATTCTAATGGTCTTTTCTTACTGATCATTTAGTAATTGATATTTATTGTCTTGATTCAGTTTGAGCTTTATACTATTCATAGAAAGTTCACCGAGTGAATAAGTATTAAGTTGTAGTCCTGTACCCCTGTTTACTCTTGTTGGTTTATCTCATTTGAAGACATTTCTTAAATAATTAACTTGTTAATTATTAGATGCCTGAAGATTCACCTCAAACTGGCAACAGGGTTCAACTTTCAATTGTGCAAGGATATATGTCAAAGTTCTACAGGTTATTGCCTATCCCGTTAATGCTTGAAACAATGAAGTAGATTATTTTTCTTAACCCTGTGGTTACTGTATGTTCAGGAGATACGGAACATGGGTAGCTAGACATCCTCTCCTTGTGTTAAGCGTGTCTTTGGCTGTAGTGCTTCTACTTTGTTTAGGTCTGATCCGTTTTAAGGTGGAGACACGGCCTGAGAAGGTATGATGTGGCACCTAAATTGCCTTATTTGTTTATGAGCTGAAAGGCCTTGCTGTCAGTGCTCTTTGTGTACACACTGTTGTATTGGACGCTTTCATTTTTGGTTCTCCTTTTTGCATGTGATTTTCTTTTGTGCATTTGACCTGCTGTGGCATCAATTAGATTAGTGATTTAATCAATCAGTACTGCAAGTAATTATTGATTAAAGGAATATTATCATAAGCAGTTTATAGAATTATGTCAATGGATAAGCATTGCGTATTTGCATTTATTTGTTAAGCCATTGAAAAACTACTTAGTATTTTAGAAGTTGTTTATATGTCTTATATAATTATCTTATATATATTTTTGTACTTGATTTTCAGCATATATTTACAATTCTAATTAATGTACTGTTTCAGCTATGGGTGGGACCTGGCAGTAAAGCTGCAGAAGAGAAAAGATTTTTTGACAGCCATTTAGCTCCATTTTACAGAATTGAGCAGGTTATGCATTAATTCTCTTCTGGGTTTTCACCTTTTCAAGTGCATTTTTATGTTCTTATTCCAAGATAGGCAAGCAGTAACTTCTAGATCTGAACTATAGATACTTTGTACACCATTCAGGACCTTCGAAAGGTTTGCACTTATCTTTTACTTGTGGACTTAGTGTGCATGATTCCTATATATGTATTTTGTGCTTAATTTGATCGATTGCATCCAAATCTCTCTACAAGTTATTGCCTGATAATGCTCTTATAGTCAACTATTAGCTGTGGCCTGTGAGCAATCAGGATAAAACTCCATGATGGCAGACATATCTTCATTCTTAATGTCTCATGAAAATAACTAAAGAAAAATATTTTTTCCCTTCTCAGCTTATTATAGCAACTCCTCCCAATGCTGTGGATGGAAAATCACCAAGTATTGTGACAGAGAACAATATTAAGTTACTCTTTGAAATACAAAAGAAGGTATTCATATCTGGCGTTGCTTCTGAATATGTTGGATTTTTATTTTTATGTGAATTATACTAAATTGAACTGAATCTCAGTTCTGTATGCCTAATTTAACTTTTGCTCTAGGTAATCTGTGCTTAATTGTACTAAATCTTAACAGGTTGATGGAATCCAGGCAAATTATTCTGGATCAATGATCTCTCTTACAGATATTTGCCTGAAGCCATTGGACCAAGATTGTGCTACTCAAAGTGTTTTGCAGGTCCATTTCTTTCCTGGTTGTTCTCATTTGGGATAAATTTTAGAAAAGAAACCTGAGTGGGCATAAAATATTGTGCATTCTCTGTTTTTTTAATACGTAAAGGGATACTGTTGCTATTGTGCTATGTTTTATCAATATTTACATCACATAAAAAATGATTAGTATATTTTCAGTTTTCTATGTTGGCATACTGACATGTAACGGTCGTTCCACATAAAAATGACTAATGTATTTATCTTCTACTTCTATTTTGCAATAATTCCCCAAGCTAGTAAAATTCCTCAGATATCTGCTTTTGAGTTTTTCTGTTCATGCATCTCTAATGAGGTCCAACTATTACATTTTCATTTGGACAAACTGACTGGAAATGCATTTCACTCACTGTATTGTTTTCTTTGTGACCAATGTTCTTCCTTTTTCCTCTTTTTGATCAGTATTTCCAAATGGATCCTCAAAACTTTGAAGATTATGGGGGAGTTGAGCATGTGAACTATTGTTTGCAGGTATGGTTTGATATGCTCCATCACCATTCTTGTTATAGCTGTGGAATATGTTTGTATCAACTATAAGTTAGTATGCCAATTTTGTTCAACTTTTTGTGCACACTGATGTTATGTTTAAGATTATATATATATATATATATATTATATATATATTGTAAAATTGGCTATTTTGCTGATATGTTGTTTGAAAATTGAAGTTGCACTAATTCACTACTAATAGAAGTTGACGATGCAGTGGATCTTGTGTACTTGGTTATTTTTATTGGTTGATTGTATACCAGAATATTGGCTTCCCGCATAATTACGTACTTAACCTTATTTGACTAATTTAGACATGATTCTTATGCTGGGAAAGAAAAATCTACATGCTGGTGGGTTTTAAAAGAATATAGTATGCATAGTCAGATACATTACAGGTTCCTCTTGCATGGTGTCATACATGCATTTCCCTGGTTGGTTCCTAAGTTTGTTTGTGTTGAATCAATTGGGATAAATGTTTTAACCATATTTAAGTCTCTGAACTGACAAAAATATCTATGTGGTGTCTTAAGGTTGTTTCCTTTATATGTTTTTCTACTTTTTCTAATTAATATTGGTTTAAATTTAATGATGAAAATGTAAGTTTTTCCTCCCTCCCTTCTCAAACAAGCCCCAGAAATTAATCCATTTTCTTGATTATCCTTATGACGTACTTTTCCTCAATTTGGCTTATAATAACTATATGCTGCATGTTATTTCAGCATTATACCTCAGCAGACAAATGTATGAGTGCCTTCAAAGGCCCTCTTGAGCCAAGCACTGCCTTGGGTGGTTTTTCAGGGAGCAATTATTCAGAGGTATTTTTCCCCCTTTGTTAATAGCAGATAAAGCCATCAATTATTTGTGTGACATTGTAATGATTTTTCGGAGACAGGCTTCTGCATTCTTAGTAACTTATCCAGTAAACAATGCGATCGATAAAGAAGGGAATACAAATGATAAAGCTATTGCTTGGGAAAAGGCCTTCATTCAATTAGTAAAGGTTTGCTTTTTTTGCATTTCAGTAACCTTTAATGTCATTATTCTTTACTTCGAGAATTCTCTCAGCTTGAGGTCTCTTGGTCCATGTCATATCTTATTCTCTTTTTGATGGTACCAGCTAGATATGGTGTTATTTGGCAATACTTGTACAAGTTTCTTTCATGTTGATACAAATAATCATTTAAAATCCATATTTCATATTATGCTTTAAAGTATGTATCCAACATAAAGCAAGACCCTGGTTTCATTAGTCTCTTAAGAAATTCTTTTCTGCAAAATGATCTCTACTTATAGAAATCTGTAAGAGAAATTATATTATGCTTTTCATATTAGAGGGATAATTACAAGTTGACTTCTACATACACATAGAATGAAACATGATGTTTGTATGGTATTAAATTATTTGTGCTTTGATTTTGTCCAAATCTGTGGAGGAGTCATTAACGTTAAAAGATTATATGTATTAGCGAAGTGAATTACAGTGAAATAGGTTCTCTGCGTTCAAAGTCTAGTCTGTTTTTTATTATGTTAGGGTTCCTATTAAATCCGCAATGGGGTGGGTGGGCATGAGTCAAACTTAAAAGTGAAAGACATTGGATTGGAACCTGATCCTAAACATAATTATGGATGCTAAGATTAGAAATGAGTGAAAATGGATATTGGATCTGACCTAATATAGAAGTTTCCATATTTCTGATTGTTTGATGTGGTAATGCATGTCTCTCATCATGTATTTTGATGGTGATGGCTTCAGGATTCTCCTTTTTTCTGCATTTTATCTGAATGTCTCATTTGTTTTGTATAATAGGAGGAATTATTGCCAATGGTCCAAACGAAAAATCTTACACTTTCATTTTCATCGGAAAGCTCTATCGAGGAGGAACTGAAAAGAGAAAGTACTGCAGATGTCATTACAATATTGGTTAGAATTCTTTTTATTGAAATCTTTTTCTATTTAATTTGTAGAAAAAAGTAGACATTATACAATGCATTGTGTCCTAAATCTGACACTTAGATTTTTCAAGATCTAGATTGAAAGTCATGGCATTATGTGAAAATGTTAACTATCAGCTGACTGAGCAATCTGTATGTTGGGACGATCATTGTTAATTTACGTTGTAGAAATGGTTGAATTGATATTTAAAGTTAGTGTTGATGATTCTACTGATTAGTGAACTATATACATGACTTGGAATTTTTTTCCCTTTTAGATTGAAATCATCAATATTCATTTTGGACTGTGTAATTAATTATTCTCGTTCTTGGCATTGCATTTCAGATAAGTTATTTGGTGATGTTTGCCTATATATCCCTTACCTTGGGTGACTCACCACGTTTGTCTTCTTTTTACATTTCATCTAAGGTATGTATCTTCCATTCTCCTCATAGAACTCAATTCCTTTTCAAAAAGTTTATATCAATTACTTGGTTTCTTTATGCAGTTGGCATTTTTCTTTCTCATCATTCAAATAATAATTGGTTGCATTCCAGGTATTGCTTGGGCTTTCTGGAGTCATGCTTGTTATGCTTTCCGTACTAGCATCAGTTGGATTTTTTAGTGCCATTGGGGTCAAATCTACACTAATCATCATGGAGGTCATCCCATTTCTTGTTTTAGCAGTAAGTTGCTTCCTTCACTTTTTGACTAAATTTGATCATGTGACATGTAGTAATCGGTTCTTTGCTCATTATACATTCTGCAAAGTAATTATGTTGCATAGGTTTGACTTGCAGTCCCAATTCCAAACTTTTATTTCTTCTTATTAGCTAATCAGTAGTTTGTTAGATGAACAGAAAAACCGGTGACCATATTACCTTCTTTATATTCTGCAGCATTTATCTCGCATATAGGTGGTGAATAGGATAGGTCTGATGAGATTTCTTGGGAATTGGGATAAAATTGAACGTGGAAAAATTAATACAGCTGAAATAAAAATCTTGTATTTCTTTATCTGAAAAATGTACACAATTGTACTCTGAATTTCTAGATGATTGACTGAGCAACCTTTCTATTAATTTTGCTATTTCCGTAAAAAAAAAAATTGGGTTATGTGAATGTCTTTTTATCAGGTAGGAGTGGACAACATGTGTATATTGGTGCATGCTGTTAAGCGGCAACCGTTGGAGTTGCCACTTGAAGGACGGATAAGCAATGCACTTGTGGAAGTTGGACCATCTATAACACTTGCTAGTCTATCCGAGGTGTTAGCATTTGCAGTTGGGAGTTTTATTCCTATGCCAGCATGTCGCGTGTTTTCCATGTTTGCAGGTGATATGTCTATTTTTATTTATATGATAATTATTCACAGCTCCTTTTTGAAAATTGCCTCACCATTTTATGCTCACTTTTGCAGCACTAGCTGTGCTTTTGGACTTCCTTCTGCAAGTTACTGCATTTGTTGCCTTGATAGTTTTTGACTTTTTGAGAGCTGAGGATAAGAGGGTTGATTGTTTTCCATGCCTAAAACTTTCTTCATCATATCCTGACTCTGAGAAAGGTGGAGTTTCTTTAATTCATATTATGTTATGCATACCTTCTTTTCTATACAATACATTGTTTGGCAAATACCTTAGTTTCATTTCATTTCATTTGAACTTGTCATGAATTATTATTTATATGTTCTATGAAAATTTAGGCACTGGCGGGAGAAGGCCTGGATTACTCGCTCGATATATGACGGTAAGAGACTTGTATTTTAGGAAGTTGTACCTTGACAAGCCTTCTTCTATATTCTCTCAACTAGATTACATAAGCTCATATATTTGCATTTGGATTAAGTATGACATAAAGATGCTCAAGTAGTGAGCCTAATGATACAAATTCTAATGTTTGTACGTGCTCCAAGGCGGTTTTATTATTTTGATTCAGTAATTTGTTTTCTTCACTTGTCATCAGTTTTTATAATTTTAATATTCTTTTTTCTACAGGAGATCCATGCGCCTATTCTCAGTCTTTGGGGAGTTAAGATAGCTGTTGTTTCCATCTTTACTGCCTTGACATTGGCTTGTATTGTAAGTGACCTGTAATTTGGTTTCATATTTTCCCGATTCTGCAAGTTATTGGACATTTACATTCCTAAAAATTTCTGAACCTCATAGGCGTTATCCACTAGGGTTGAACCTGGTTTGGAACAGAAGATTGTTCTTCCACAAGACTCCTATCTTCAGGTTCACTTGGATATTTCTTTGTAATTTGTTGGATATTTCTTCCACAAGCTTTCTTTTGGTTAATTATACATGTGTTCTGGTTCTGCAGGGTTATTTTAATAATGTTTCAGAGTATCTTAGGATTGGTCCTCCAGTGTACTTTGTTGTGAAGAACTACAATTATAGGTAATAAGTACTTTCTTTTTTCCTCAAGTTTGATGTTCATTATTTTATCCCTTGAAATCTGTTATAAGTTCCTGTTGCTAACCTATGGTTTAGTAAGATCTAACTGACAGTTTGTGCTATGTTTTTGTACTCTGC
This sequence comes from Euphorbia lathyris, assembly GCF_963576675.1. Taxonomy (NCBI): domain Eukaryota; kingdom Viridiplantae; phylum Streptophyta; class Magnoliopsida; order Malpighiales; family Euphorbiaceae; genus Euphorbia; species Euphorbia lathyris. The sequence goes on from NC_088916.1 coordinate 81,665,276, forward strand.
TGCATTGTCTAAGCTTGCTGCAAATGTTAAGAATAAAATGTACTTTTGCTATTGTAAATCCATTTTGAAACATATTATGTAAGCATACTACTACATCTGTGTTTATGGAAGAATTGACAGAAAAAGCTTCCAGGTCAAATTTTTGGAATTATGATTTTCTCATTTTGAATAATAACTGAACCTTTAGCTGTCAGGGGAGATGTTGGTCAATTTCTATTAAGATTTTCATGCCTTAGATCTTCATTCTGATGGTGTTCTGTCCTCAGTTCAGAATCAAGACATACAAATCAGTTGTGTTCAATTAGCAAATGTGATTCAGACTCTCTTTTAAATGAGGTAATGCTTGTCTCCTTATCTAATCTAATTAATAGATGAAGTCTTTTACATTTCCTCGTATACTTTCAAGCCTGTGGTCTTGTTCACCATTCCGGATAGATACACATGCCATTTCTTTATGGTGGATTATTTATTTATGAAGTGCAGCACAGTTCATTGAAGTACTTGAACTATTGGCAAAAGGGTTTGTTGAGACAGTTGCAAAACTTGAATTTTAAAATTTGGATTTTTCTGGAAAGATACTACAGCTTATATCTTAAGACTAAATTTTGTAATCGTGATACCTATTTCTATTATCGCGTAAATCTGAACTATTGTTGAAGTTTGCAATTGCTTTGGCAATTAATCATGCTTTTCACATCTTGATAGGATTGTATTTTTTTTTTTCACAACGATCATAAACTTCTTGCTTCTTTAGATTGCCAGAGCATCCTTAACTCCAGAGTTGAGCTATATCGCTAAGCCAGCAGCTTCATGGCTCGATGATTTTCTTGTATGGATATCACCAGAGGCTTTTGGTTGCTGTCGGAAGTTCACCAATGCTAGTTATTGTCCCCCTAATGATCAGGTCATCATCTGTTTATTGAAGTAAAAAATCTTTTCATTTTTGGGTAAAATTAATCCTGATGCAATGCTTTGCTATTTTTCCCCATGAATGTTAGGTCACATGGCTTCTGTTGCTGTTTGCTTTACGTTCTAGTAACTTGCTTCTGTTTTGTTATTTTCATTGTTGTTTTTTATGCTTATAACTTTTCTTCACTTACCAATGTTTTTGTTATTCTATGTTGTGATTGTTCTTGTTTATATTAAGATAGATATTAGGAACTTCTTATTGAGAGATATTAAAACATGTTCAATTTTCATTAGTTATTAATCTTTATTATTATTATTTTATCATATAGTTATTAATCTTTATTATTATTATTATTATATTAAGAAAGAACATTTTTTCTTTCTCAAATTTTGGACATTTATTTTCACTAAAACCATCATTCAACTTTGCCTATTCCCTGCCACTGATTATGCTATGTTTTTTTTCAGCCTCCATGCTGTTCTGCTGATTCTGGTTCTTGTGATCTCAGTGCTGGAGTTTGCAAAGATTGTACCACGGTGAGCTATAAGACATATTTCACTGTCCAATTGCTTTAATTGTCGCTTCTACTTTTGACAGTCAATTTTTTTAAGGAGTCAGCCTGTCTCGTTTTCAGGGACAACAAAGTATAGCTTAGCGCAACTAGTTGCCACTAAGGCTTGGTTGTTCTTGAATTTTAGATGAATGGGGGTTAATTCCTAACAATTCTTGAACTTTTTCAGTGCTTCCGTCATTCAGATTTGAATAACGATCGTCCATCTACAGTACAATTTATGGATAAACTCCCATGGTTCCTTAATGCGCTGCCTTCTGCTGATTGTGCTAAAGGGGGCCATGGTGCTTACAGTAGCAGTGTAGAGCTGGAAGGTTTGTCAAATCAAATATTTCTTCTCCAATGTGTTCTATCCAATTTATTTATTTTTTGGACAACTCCTGCTTTGCTTGCTTGAAAAACGTAGACATCATGTAAGGACTTGTTAAATGAATGTGATGTGTATTCTTATCATTTGTATGATCAGGATATGAGAATGGTGTTATTCAAGCATCATCCTTCCGCACATATCACACGCCTCTCAACAAGCAGGTATACTTCTGATTTATATTCATGTAACTCGGTGTCCTTTTTCTTGTTTTCCCTGAAGAATCATTTATAAACTAATGCATTTCAATATAGGTTGACTATGTCAATTCGATGAGAGCTGCTAAAGAATTCAGTTCAAGGATGTCTGATTCTTTAAAGGTAAGAAATGAAGGCTATATTAGCTGACTGGATAGTTTTACTGATGTTACAAAACCTTTTGAAACAAAATAAGTTTTTCTTCTTAGATTTTGGACTTGCTCATTCATGTTTGCATGTTGGGTTCGTGCCAGTATTAAATGACATTTCTTTGCCTCTGCAGATTGAGATATTCCCGTACTCAGTCTTCTATATGTTTTTCGAACAATACCTTAATATATGGAAGACGGCATTGATGAACCTGGCTATTGCAATTGGTTGGTAACTCAAGAAGCCCGTGTTTCAATAATTAATCTATTCCTATTTTCTTGTTCATGAACATTCTTCATTACAATACCATATTTGCTTTTGCATCACATACAATAGCTGGAGATGATAATTTTTCCAGGTTAATGACACCCGTGGTCCTCCAACTATCAGAATTGGAACAGAATTTCCATAACTCTTTATTTTGTAATGAAAACCCTTCACTGTTTGACTTTGGGATTTTTGGTTGTCCTTTTGACCACAAATCAGCTAACCCATTTGCTGGAGATGCCAAGTGGGAAGTAAAAAAAAACAACGAATTTTCTTCTTCTTGCATCTCTAGTCCAACTGTCAAAAAAGTAGTGACTTGAGACCCACTTGGCATCTCCGGCAAATGAGTTTGCTGATTTAGAGTAAAAAGGACTAGCAAAGAAACAAAAGTCAAACAACAAGGGGTTTCTGGTTAAGAATTAAAGTGTAATGGCAATTCTTTTCCATTCTAGTAGTTGGAGGACCATGGGGGTAGCTAAATCCTGATTTTCCTCTCTGCATTTACTGTTAATGGTTATACGTGTCAGTTTTATTTATATCCTCTCGTGTACTGTGCTGATTGGACTTTTTTCTCCTTTTTTCTTTGTTATCACAGGTGCTGTATTTGTTGTTTGTTTAGTTATTACATGCAGGTTAGTACTTGTATTTCAGAGAAGAATGTAACAGAGTTGGTCTTCACTGTTCTTTCCAAAAGAATTAATCCAAGAAAAGGTGGAAAAGTTCTAATATTTATTTTCTTCTTTTGTTCGTTTGAATGTAGTTTATGGAGTTCAGCAATCATTTTGCTAGTCTTGGTGATGATTGTTGTGGATCTCATGGTACCTCTTCTCGCCTAACAATGAATAGAGATATTTCTCTTTTATCTTCACAATTATATTCCTTATGAGTTATGCTTACAAGATGAAGTTCCACTGGCTTAAATGATATTCCTCAGGGCGCGATGGCAGTTTTGGGTATTCAACTGAATGCTATTTCTGTTGTTAACCTCATCATGTCCGTGGGCATCGGTGTTGAGTTCTGTGTACATATAACACATGCCTTCTCAGTAAGCATCATTTGATCTCTTTTTTCTTTCCTTATATTCCTTTAAAAGAGGCATTGCTTTCGACTTTCTGGAAGTTTATGCCTATGTTGCACAGAAACTTTGATTTTAAAGTGTTTCACATTTCTGGAAACATTTCGAAAACTGAAACTCTCGGGTTTTGTACCCAACATTTCAGGTCATCTTTTCGTAATTTAAGAAAAATGGAAACTCCTTTCTTAGAATTTGAAAACTCGTGTTAATGCTAATCACATGTTCAATGGATCCTAATATTTTCTAGATCATCTCCTACAAACTTTCAAAATGAAAAACTTTCTTTTTTCCCTCTATTATGCAACTTGTATGTACCTTTTTTTAATGTATAAAAAATTTAATAGAAATACTCTTGTATTTTTATTATTTACATGTTTTCTCCATGAATCTGCTTCCTATATCTCTTACAAATATCATTTCTTGATGTTTGTTTCAGTTTCCGTATCCATTTCCATGCAATATTACTTTATGCCAATTGAATGTTTCTTTCAGTTTAGCTGATATGAATTTTCTTCTCTTTCTCTTCTACAGGTAAGTAGCGGAGATAGAAACCAAAGGGTAAAGGAAGCTCTTCGTACAATGGGCGCTTCAGTCTTCAGGTTCCTTTTCTTTTTCTGGCTCAAAGCGATAAGAATCTAGATTGCTACAACTCGTGTATTATTTTAAACAAAGACCTAATTTATCCCAAAAGGTACACGAAAGGTGATGATTGTCTCATATATATAAGAAGTCATACAACTCTCTAATTAAGCAATGTAGAATATCTGCGTATACCACAGAGGTCCATCTTACCGTTAGACGCTCTGATACCATATAAACAAAGACTTAGCTCACTGTAAAAAAGGAGGAGTTCTTACATTTATAAGAACCTATATAGCTTCCTAATTACGGAATGTGGGATATTTAGTAGTTATTTTGTTGGCACACTCACTCAAAAAGAACAAAAGATTTATGGTGGGAAAGAGAAGTGAATTTTATCATCTTTTGACAAAGAAAAGCTTGTTTATGATGAAATAGATGGCTCATCGTTATGAAATTCTCCAAGACCTTTCTTCAAACATGAATTTTGTTTTTAATTTAACTTACCATTATTCCTGTCTAAAATCTTCTACTTCAATGTTCTTTCTAATTGATTAATTCTATGTTCTTGTGATGAACTGCAGCGGAATCACGCTAACAAAGTTAGTCGGAGTTCTCGTTCTTTGCTTCTCAAGGACAGAAGTTTTTGTGGTCTCTTATACTTACACTCAACTAAGAGTTTCATATTCCAACCCCATACTTTCCATTGTTATTAATAATCTTTGCTCCATGTATTCTGCAGGTTTATTACTTTAAGATGTACCTAGCACTTGTCGTTCTCGGTTTCTTACATGGGCTGTTGTTCTTACCAGTAAGTTTATAAATCTTCTCTTAATTCCTATGTGCATCTGCTTGTTGAAATCATTATTAATTTGTTAATTCCAATTTACTGGGCTAGAAGTACAAATATTTTGTATTCTCTAGACAAATTGATCCAATTTAACGTTTATAAATAGGTAAAACTTGTCAACTCAGAGTTACATGGAGTTAAGAAAAATAAAAATGAGTGTAAAGAGTTCTTATATTAAGTATATGATCTTTCATGTCATTTGGAAGACCTCAATTCATATTTGGACACGTGTAGTGTGACCCACTTAATAAATAAAATAGTGGGGCCTCTTATAATATATTTGAGTTCATATTAAACATGTCAAAATATGTATGGAAAGTCCTCCATTTGACATGGAGAACCGGGTGCTTTTAATAATTTCCCGAGTGTAAAACATGCCTTGATAACTGTAGATAAAGCATCCTTAAGGTCTGTTAGCCCGAAAAGTTAATTCCGGGTGAGTTTTCCCCATGGGTGCAAGTTTAAAGGGTTTTTTTTTTGTACTTATGGCTCAACCTCCTGGATAAATCATGAAGAATTAATGATATTGGCATGTAGTTTAAGGAACAAAAAGGCTGAGGGCTTGTAATTAAGGCTGTCAATTTTGACATGACAACACGATTTACAGAGAAAACTCGCCTGACATAACCCATTTGATACAATTACCATTAAAAATTGTATTATACAGATTACGTAATACAATTATGACACAACAATCCATTTTGACATCCCTTCCTGTAATTTGTTTATCAATTCAGTAGCGCAATTATAATTATGATCGTGATTTAGCTGAAAGCTCGGAAAAGACATAAAAATTCCCTCATCTTTCGAGTCTGATAATATTCGTTGCCTCGATCATTTGCAGGTAGTTTTGAGTATGTTTGGTCCACCTTCTAGATGTAAACTTGTTGAGAAGGCAGAAGATAGACCCTCAGTTTCATTGCAGCCATGAGAGGCTAGAAGTTCTCTGTATGTATCATAGTTCTTTCTGTAGATTCTTCTTCTTTTTTTCAAAGAAAAAAAAAGGTAAAAGAAGAAAGAACACATCTTTTCTTCAATCTGCTAATCTTAGATATATGTTTAGTTTTAGCAATATTTAATTTCTCTTCATATATATATATATATATGTATTTAATGTAGCAATATTTAATTTCTCTTCTGATGTGTATTTACTGTTTTACTGAAGTAAAAAAGAAAGGAATTGTCCAGTTATTTTACTTGTTCTTTTTCCTATCATCTTATATAAATGGATAGAAAATGCAGTATTTACTTCTATTTTTATTCACCCTGATCCTTTTATATTTTGACACATTGAACCGTTATTAAACGGTTTGTATTGGGTAAGAGAAATTCTATAATAGTCTCGGTTCATATGCATACTCGTACAGGTGGTACGAGTACTAAAAACATTGATTGGTGGCGTTCATATGGAGTATGAATGACCAGTGGCGGAGACAGCCCACTAGTTCTTGGGGTGCCGGAGTAGGCTGCTGCCTCTACCGGAATTAACCCCCTCTTCTTTTCGACCTTCTCCCTCTCTTCCGAAGTGAATATCTAGTGTTTAGTGTTAGCAATATTTTATTTCTCTTCTGATATATATTTATTTACTGTTTCACTAAGGTAAAAAAAGAAAGGAATTGTCCAGTTTCTTACTAGTTTCTTACTTTTATTTTCATTCCCTCTGATTCTTTTATTTTTCGGCGCATTGAACCGTTATTAAACGGTTTGTATTGGGTAAGAGAGAAATTCTATAATAGTCCTGGTTCATATGCATACTCGTACAGGTGGTACGAGTACTAAAAAAAATTCATTGGTGGCGTTCATATGGAGTATGGATGATGACCATGGGTTACGCTAGGGAGGGTCATGGAGAGTTCACTCACCCTTTGGCTGCTTGTAAAATCCATGGGAGGGTAGGTTCAGAGAGGGCTCCGGCCCCTACACTTCCATGGCTGGGAGGCAGCAAAATGATTGGAGAATAAAGAGGAAGAGATTCCGACAACGAAGATGAAGAGACCACACTGATGATGACAACCGTGAGTAGGGTGCTATCTCCGTCTGAATCCTTTCTTTCTTTTTTCTTTATTTTTAATCCTCCTTCCCGTGTTCATCACACCACCAGTGTCAAAGTCTGCCTCTCTCTTGCCGCCCCTAATCTCGAATCCTAGCTACGTCACTGTTCAAGACTATTATAGAATTTCGCTCCTATTGTGTAATGTGTTCGTATTAGGTATGAGATCAAGACTATTATTATTGAATGAATATTGTGTTATGTGGTCATATGAAGTATGGATCAAAGACTATTATAGAATTTCGCTCGTATTGGGTATGATAACCATGCATTACGTGAGCAGGATGATAGACGATGATAGGGTAATTCTATAAAAGAAAAGTAAACCAGCCAATATTTTATAAGACAATGATTTATAGAAACAATTTGATTAATGTTATTTGAACAATTATAATTTTTGTTGTATTTATATCATTTATAAATCTCGATTACATAACACATCTATGTTACGAGAATCTAAAATCATTTTTATTGTATTTATATCATTTATAAATTTGGATTACATAATCCATATATGATATGAGAATCTATTTACACTCTTACCCTTAACGGAAAAATACATAGAAACCAATTATGACTTTTTTCTTTCCATATTTGCATTGACACTATGTCGTATGCTGACATCTGTCACTGAACCTGGCAATATAATCACCATTCTTTGCTTTTGAAACTAGTGTTTTCAACACGGATTTTGTATGCCCTTTAACAACCTAAACATGAGCATCAGATCCGATTTTTTCCTAATAAACAACATTATTCCGAGTAAAACTCAGGAAGATTGTACAGTAACCTTTCTTTCTCACAAGAGAATATCCAACTGAATTCATGTGAGCTAAGATCACTAAATGCAAAATCTAATTCCATTAAACTAGCAAAATGGAACCAATTGCTTCCCAGGATCAGAACCTGTTTAACAATAAAAAAACGAACTTCTCTTAAGCGCCAAAATGTTACGTTTTCGGTTATCGTTACAGAACCCGGTAGCTTTTCTGCAAACAGATCACAAGATTCGCAACAGCGAAATCCATATTCAATGTATGCAACACAACTGTGACATATCAAACATCTTCGTTCCGAAGCTGTTATGTGCAACACTAAGCAGTTTCTAGCAAGGTGTTAACATTCTGACATCGACGTTGCTGACTCAGTGGACGACTTAATCGAATCCAAAAAAGAGGGCTTCTGGTACCAACATCATTGACATAACCGGAAGTGTGCTACTCGTGTCATGATAGACCGTAGCTGCTTGAAGACCCGCCCAGAATGTGAGGAGAAATTTGGAGCGAAAGTCTGATTGTGTGGTTCGGAGACGATTGAAACACATCTAGACACTCTTCCAAATCATCATCACAAGTCAATAACACCCATTCAGAGTCATCATCCAAGTACTTCAGATCATATATCTTTATATCTTCTATTTTAAACCGCCTCGCGATTTCTTCCAATAAATCTTCAAATTTCCAATGGTTCGGCAGGCGAAAACGGATTTTCTCATTTCCAAATGAGACTTTTACTCTCTGAGCCTCGGTGTCTTGACATATCTGGCCACTATTGTTCACGAAGGGCGGAAAGCACCCAATATTAACCTCTTCCTGAAGTGATTTATGGCTTTGAGATTTCGGGAGCAGCTCTTCTTCTGCTTGATTCGAGCCATACAGCTCTACGTCGCTTCTGACTCTCTTTAGTGTGCTCTTACCAGTGTTTTCTCCAAGTATCGGATTTTCACCAGCAGGAACGGAGAATGCAGGACATTGTGACCCGCTGGAACAGCTATGGCTCGAACCCGAACTCTGACTGCAAGAAGAAGAGGGTGATATCGGTGCAGCCACTTGAGAGCCGCCGGAGATACCTACATCAGGCTTAATGTTTGATGCTGTTACATGAACACTCGGCTGCTTCGATGGGCTGCTCTTTGATAACTTTGGAGACGGTAGCTTAGAGAAATTTGTATAAAAGGAATCAATCTGAAATGAACCGGAGCCGCCATTGACCGAATCAATCACTAGTTGGAGCTTCTGTAAAGAGTGGCCAACCTTCTTGATTTTCCGGGACGGCCATCGTTTTATTCCGTGTTGTCTGCATATTCTTTTCAATGTTGTGGGACAAACTGAAATTTAAGGGAGAAAACATAGGTAAGCTATCGAAATCTAAGACGCACACTAACGGAAAAAAGCATTAAAGAGTTGCAAGAACTTAATCGAACTTCCACGGAGTAGTCGATAATTTTGTTTTCTTTCGAAAAAACCCGACAATAAGCATCAAGAACAAGGAATATTTGCTGGATATAAGTTGTTAACATATTAAAGTTTAAACGTAATGATGCGTACCTCCGATGCTCTTTGCAGCATCTTTCAGACTTCCAGCAAAATACTGCTGAAGAACTTGCAAAGTGATCGTTTTCTCAGCTTTGGTACGTCGTTTCTCTCCGGTTTTACCCATATAGACACTTGAATAGCTCCCTTCAGCAATGGCAGAATCTCCATCACATTCACCACTTCCCCCCTTTAACGCATGATCTTCTTGATTTCGTCTGTGCTCCATGGACATTTCGCCTTTTGGCATCTTTTCCTTCTCTGTCTGGGACAACGAGACGACACTTCCGCCTTGTTGGACCTCCGAGAAACAGGCAGTCCAGGATAAACTGTCTCCACTTTCAGAGTACGGCTGCATCACGCTTACCATTTCTTCTCTACTAGGCCAATTATGATCATCCGATGGGGCTACCACTTCACTGACTGGAAAGTCGGTCTCTTCTGCTAATTCTTTGTCTGTAATCACCCGTAAAGACTGGCAAACCCGTTGAATTATGACCGATAGCGATTCGAGAATCTTCCTCTGTCGATCGAAGTCCACGCAATCCGTGGGCAGAAAGAACTCCAAGACAAAGTCGGCTGTACCAGTGTGCACACTTCGTAGGCGAATTGCAACAGCAGCACGCAGCCCGAACATCCTTGCGTGATGAGAAAGAGGATACTCGGTTTTCATATAGGACGTTATGTCACTTTTGAAGCAAGGTTGGTTAGTCAAGAATGCTTCCCCGGCGACTCCTTGACCTTTTAACAAGTGATGCTCGGAGCAAGCTTCGTGAAACCCCTGCACATCCGCGTCGCGTACGTAGCAAGCATGATCCACAGTTGAAACACAGTGGTAGTAGTTTTCATCGGAATGCCGGCACCCTTCCTTGCCTTGTTGGATGCATGGAACCCAAACTTGAGCTAACGGTAATTTCTGCGACTCACAAGCAGATTTCAGAACCGCATGAATCTCGGGCAATGCAGCTTGGTAGGACATATCATTCGCCTGCCGAGAAAAAGGTCTCATCAGTGACATTGAAACATAACTCAAGGAATATTTTTGGTAAGATGCGTATTTGAGCCCCTGATCAATTCGATTTTTTACTGATTAATCTCCGAATCTTTTTAAATAGATATATTAAGCCCCTAATCAATTGCTTTTAACACATTAAGCCCCTCTTCAATGACCCAATAAAGTGCGTTCAACTCTGTTTAGCGTGCGTGGAACTACCCGAAAGTCGTTGTTCCCCTAAAGTAAAACAGTTAAACTAAGTGGGTTTGATTGTTTTACTTTAGGAGTTCGGGGATTTATGGGGTAAATTACACCCATGGCCACTGAGCTTTTTACTCATTTTCACGGTATGGCCACTAAACTTCTGAACGGAGCATAAAAAGTCCTTCAACTTTACACTGCCACTAAACTTTAACTAACGCCTCAAAATGACCGTTAACAACCTCAGAATGTCAATGTTCAAGAATTAAAGTTGTTTAGCACGACATTTACCATGAAACCGAATTTTTTATTTTTCAAAATCACATTTCTAAAGCTTTCTCTCTCTAAAAATTCATTTGCTCTCTCATAACCAAACAATACCTAAATGATCTCAAAACGAAAATTTTGGATAAATTAAAGTTGCTTAGAATATTATAAATTCTTGAAATTTTTTATTTTGAGGTCGTCAACGGTCATTTTGAGACGTTGATTGAAATTTAGTGACCATAATGTTAGAAAGTGTATAGTTGAGTGACTTTTATGTTACGTTTTGAAGTTTAGTGGTTATACTATGAAAATGAGTGAAGTTCAGTGGCCATGGGTGTAATTTACCCGGGATTTATGTACTAAGCTTATTTTAGGGACGTGTTAAAATAGTGACATGCTGGCAATAAACGAAGGTTGAATCACACATATAACTAGGCCGTTCAAAAGAGGCTTATTGTGTTAAAAAATAATCGATCAATGGCTTAATGTATTCATTTAAAAGATCAGGCGCTAATCGGTATGTTAAAATTTGAATTGATCTATCCATAAATATGCGTTTTTTCATTATTTTGCTACTTTCTGTAATTACCTTAACATTCTTCATTCCGGGAATTACAGAACTCCGAAGATCAACAGCCTGCAAACAAGAAGTTTTAAACTTTGAAAACATAATCTATCTGAAATAAAAGCGGTAGTTAAAGGCGCAAAGCAGACTAAGACATAAGAGGGTCCTGAAGCCTAAGTCACACAAGGCGTACTAAAAGAATAAAAACATATAAAACCATAAATAACCATATTTTCAAATATAAAAAACGATAAATTCAAAAATCAAAATGAAATAGATACTAAATCATGACGTTTTTCATCAAATTTTGTCGTCGTCTGCTTGTGTCTAATCCAGTGGTAGAGATTAAACATCTAACTCTTTAAAACCGCAAAAGAACCACGTGACAAATAGGCACACCTCTTATAACCACGGCTAGACGCACAAAGGCGCACCTTGCGGTCGCCTGAGGGACAATGCCCGCCTTTGGAGTGTGCCTTGTGTGCCTAGAGCCTTAGGAACTCCTTAGGCGCGCCTTTAACAACTATGATAAAAGCCAGAACCAATTATGACCCTTAAAAAACAAGCCAGAACCAACTATGAACACGCTCACAAACAAGCTTGGTTCGATTATTTTTTTAATAATATTATTTCTATAAAGAGGAAACAACGTAGTTTTACGTAAACTTTAGTTTTGTAAGTTTCAAAACTACGTAGTTTCGTGTTAAAGAAATTTCAAATGAACATAATTAATGAGTTGTTCGCGAGCGAAGTTCATGAATAGAATTAACGAGCTCCTCGCGAACAAGCCCGCGACAGCTCACGAACAAGATTTTGAGCTCGTCAAATTTCTAACGATAGGACACAGAACATCAACAGAGTATTCTCTATTGTCCGGGTAAATTACATACGTGGTGTATAACCTTTATCCTTTTTCACAATTTGGTGTTCAACCGTACAACCTTTTGGTGACCTTACAATATAGTGTACCGCTGGTAATTATGACCGGCCAATGCAAAGTCAATGCGCCACGTCAGCATTTTGACCTCCCTAAAAGTCAAAATTGCTAATGTAGCACGTTGACTTCGCGTTGACCGGTTAACTTTTGACTTTTAGGGAGGTCAAATGGCCAATGTGGCACGTTGACTTCCCGTTGACCGGTCACAATTACCGGTTGTACACTCTAGTGGGAAGTCACTAAAAGGTTTATAGTTTTGTAGTTTTGTGTGCAAAATTGAAAGTTGTACACCAAATTGTGAAATAGTGCAAATGTTGTACACCACGTATGTAATTTACCCTCTATTGTCCACTACACCAAAAATTAATAGGGTAGAATACACATGTGGTACCTCAACTTTGGCATTACTAACATGATAGCCCTTGAATTTCAAAAACGGACATAAAAGTCCCTGAATTTTGACGCAGACTAAAATAGAAGTCCAAATGACTGTCAAGCAGTGTAAACACCGGTTGACCATGTGAATTGCCGGTAAATCACACTCCTTTATTCAGAGGTCTTCATGTTAGTTACGCCAAAGTTGACGTATAGTGGGTGTATTTTACCCAAAACGATACGAAAAGAGAAAAAAGTTTTGAAATGTACCATTATGACACTATTTATCACTTTCGTTTCATTTATATCATATATAATCATGTAATACAGATCACACAATAACTCGTTTTGACACAAAAAGAGAAAAAGGTATCGAAACGTACCTCGAGTGCCTTACAAACACTTTCAAGCTCAGGATGGTACTGAACTTTCTGGCTAGTAGTCACAACTTCAATCACACCCAAGCAAGTCCGACTGCCTTGATCGAAAACCGGAAGGGCCAGAGTTCCACGCACATCGTACTGTTGAGCGTGGCCTATTCGAGGATATTCATCGCTTCTGAAGAACCGAACATCTGGTGTCCACTCAGGCACTTTACTTAAGAAAACACGGCCAGGCAACCCTACCATGTCCGACGAATCTTCTTCAGCCGAAAACTGATAGTTAATAGATATATCTCTGTAATGTGCCAGCCGTTGACAGTTCGGAACAAGCGCAAAACATCGATCATGAGTCGTTAAAACTCGTCGTCCGCCTCGGTTTACAGGCACCCATAGTTGTATAAGAACATCTTTATCTTTTGTGAAGTCTTTGATGTATCCGAGAGCACTGATTAATCTGTCTCTTACCGAAGTTTTCAGGCCTTGATTCGCTATCGGTCCGACCCACCATCTTCGGCTTAGTTCGGAAGCTTCGGTTGAATCGTAGACACTGACCATATCCTGGCCAAGAGCAGGCAATGGCGCTTGTTCCGCCTTTTGATTGCTCTTTTCTGATAAATTGACATTGTTGATCTCCGAAGCAGGCAATAGGAACGATGAATTGACATACGGAGGAGGAGTAGACGGGATTGAATTGAAGAACTCGGATCCATCGATTGTTTCCAACCAGAATCCTTCTAACAGAAGTTTATCCATGTAATCAAAGTCCATAGCTGAATCAAGCTGAGAATCAAACATGGTAGCCAGTGATAAAAGATTTTCTTCCATGGAGATTGTTCGATGCTACTTCATGTTGAAATCTCGGAGCTCCGAATGACCGGAAAATCGATTATCCCCCCGGAGAAACTCAGGTCTTCAAGCTTCAAATCTAATCTGTTCAAATTATTGAAATCATAGTTATTAAAGGCGCAAACGTCCGCCCGAACGACATAAAACATACTACAGAAAAATAATATGTAAAATCATACTTAACAAAATTTCACGTTTCTAATCAAATACTAAATCATATTCAAATATCCGTAATCTTAATCATGCATAAAATAAATTCCAAATTAACTACCGACTCTTACATAAACACAATTCATAATTAGGATCATCCCCGCTAAGCGAGGGTCCGGGGAGGGGTCCCACCACAAGGGTGTATTGGGGGCAAGCGTTCCCCTGCCAATTTTTTGGCAAGAGGCCGCTCCTAAGACTCGAACCCTTGACCTCTCGGTCACACGACAACATCGTTTACCGACTCTTACATAATCACAATTCATAATAAAAATTCTAAATCTAAAAACTAAAGTTCAACCAAATCCCAAGTTCATTACTAATAGTGTAATACTACTTTTCATCGAGACTAAACTCTTTAAAACGGAGCAGCGTTTTGTTCTTATTGTTCATTGCGATATTCTGCCGTCCAAATCTTCGTTCTTTTATTTATTTATTTCTTTTCTAGAACATATATATAGATAAGCCTGAGAGATTTAAAACATTCCATTTTTAACTTGAGACCCTAAGAAACACATTGTAGCTTCTAAATTTGCGTCTAGGTGCGCCTTTAGCAAGGCGCTAAGTGTCATGGGGACGGGGGAAGGGTCTTGGCTACGCCAAATCCCCATGTGGTGCCGAGACTTCTCCAAGTCCTCGACCAGCCAACCAATACTGAAGGGGTCTATTCCCTATTCGCGACCCGTCAATGCATCTATCGGTATTCTGTCCCAGAAGATCCCCGGTATATTAAAACTCGCTCTAGAAGGGGAAACACGCATTATGGGCTATCTCGGAACCCAAAGTGTCTATAAGGATCCACCCCTATGGAGACATTCGCGTTTCTTCAAGAAGCCCGAATGCCTGGCCCTCCTAGTCCCTAGTGGACTAGGATGGATTGCTACGCATTATGGGCTATCTCGGAACCCAAAGTGTCTATAAGGATCCACCCCTATGGAGACATTCGCGTTTCTTCAAGAAGCCCGAATGCCTGGCCCTCCTAGTCCCTAGTGGACTAGGATGGATTGCTTGAATCAGTACCGATTAATGACCTATGGGTGGAGGAATCAAACGCCAAGACTTCTCCAAGTCCTCGACCAGCCAACCAATACTGAAGGGGTCTATTCCCTATTCGCTACCCGTCAATGTATCTATCGGTATTCCGTCCCGGAAGATCCCCTATATATTAAAACTCGCTCTAGAAGGGGAACACACGCACTATGGGCTATCTCGGAGCCCAAAGTGTCCATAGGGTTCCACACCCCTATGGAGACATTCACCTCTCTTCAAGAAGGCCGAATGCCGAATGCCCGACTCTCCTAGGGGTGGATCGCTAAAGCTAGTACTGACTACTGACTCAGGGGTGGCGAAGATCCGACGTCAATGGAGTCCTGTCCCTATAGTGTTCTTTATACCAACTCGATGCTCGCCCTCAACAACATTTGATATATTCTATTCGCCACTCCTGGCGCCGAGACTTCTCCTAGCCCTCAACCAGCCAACCAATATTGAAGGGGTCTATTCCCTATTCTCCTCAGTATATTAAAACTCGCTCTAGAACGGGAACGCATGCACTATGGCTATCTTGGAGCCCAAAGTGTCCATAGGGTTCCACCCCTATGGAGACATTCGCCTCTCTTCAAGAAGCCCGAATGCCCGGCTCTCCTAATCCCTAGTGGACTAGAATGGATCACTTAAGCCAATACCGACTACTGACCCAGAGGGTGGCGGAATCCAACGCCAAGGGAGTCCCTATCTCTATAACGTTACTTATACCAACTCGACGCTCGCCCTCAACGACATTTGATATATTCCATTCGCCACACCTAGTAGCCTCGTTGCCTATGGTCAAACTCTCACCCTCTCCCCCTTACACTAAGCTCAGAAAAGCGCACTCAGGCGCGCGCCTCTCGAACAGAGCCCGCCTTTTAGCTTCTCAGACGACATACCCGGACCTTAGCCCCGGTTGAATCTGAGGCGGGCCTTTGATAACTATGATTGAAATATAGTCAATATGATACAAAAAATTGACTGATATGTAAGAGAATCAATAAGAATCTCCATGGATTAAAGCTCAACACAAAAGATTAATAAGATCAAATTAAGATTAACATCAGTCAAAGATAGGAAAAATCAATTAAATCACCTTCAACAACATAAGATAAATCAAAGAATAAAAAACCCCCAATCTGACATCCAATAAAGCAACACGAAATCCATTTCAAGATTCCAAAATTCCAATCGAAATTTCAACAATTAGGTATTACAGACTCAAATTCCCAATCTCAATCAAAACCCCCAAATCAAAAAAGCAACTAAATCCCAAGATTCCTGGAGATACTATACTATACCATACCATACCATACCTTACATTATCATGCTCTTCCCTGGATTTGGGGAACACTGGGAGCTGAAAAAAGATGCTGTCTGAGTTGCAGGAAGACAGGAAGATGAGAGAAAATCTCATAAAAGGAAGGAGGACTTTAAGCGGTTGTTGAAAAAATGGAAAAAATGGAGTCCAGAAGAGAGAAAAGGAAGAAAGTTTAAAGTGTCATAGTAATAATCTGTGCCTCTCATTGTTGTTTTGACTGTATTTGATTCCATTAGAGAGATGTGAAAGGGAAGAAGATTCTACCTGGAAATCTGTGACCCTACATTACCAGCTCATTAATATTGTTTTTTTGTTGGTAAATTACATCCATGGTCCTTTAAGTTTTTCGTTATTAATATGATTGCGTCTGAATTTAAAAACTGGACATAAATTTGGCGTATACTGACATAATCGTCTAGAACGATGGTTGATTAGTGTAAATACTGGTTGACTGCGTGAAAATAAATCACTTTGATGTTACTAACATAATGCTTTTTGAGTATGTTTTATCGGGAATTTACATGGTCAATTGGTATTTAAATTGGTAAAAAAAAGATCACTCATATTTTATATTAGTATATGATGAGAAGCCGAGATTGGAGCCGGTTGGATGGATTACCTGTGACGAAGTCAGTCTCCTGAAGATACTGTGACGATCAAGTTAGTATGTGAGGAATATATAGAGAGAAAATATAGTAATTAGAGAGATAATAACCTGCCCTTTATGCTGCCTGATTAGTAGTATTTATAAGTTACGGGGAGAGCTGAGCCTTAAATGATCTAAATGCCCTTGAGGCCCAGAGATATTAAGACTGTTTTGCGGGCATCCGAACCCGATGTGCTATCTGACGTTGACCGATGAGATCGACATGGAACATGGGGTCGACGTCTCATATGTTTTGTCACTATGCATAGTGATCTACGAAACAACGACATATGTACTCGTACGGTACAAGTACGAGTGAGGCAAATAGTAAAGTGTTTCAAAAGTGTCTCTAATAAAAAGAAAAGAAAAGAGGAAACATTTATTTTAGAACATTGGGTGCATGTCCCTAGTATCCTCAAAGTGTCGGAGTGTTAAAGTGTCTCGAGCAATCGACACTTAGTGGCAGAGGCAACCCACTACTTAGGGGCCAGAGCTCCATGTTCTAGCGAAGCCCGAAACAGGATGTTGCCTTCGTTGGAATTAGCTCTTTCTTCTTTTCGACTTTCTCCCTCTCTTCTGAAGTCTGAACCCTTTCTTTCTTTTATCTTTACTTTCAATCCTCCTCATTTCATCGTTCACCGTGCAACTAACATCGAAGTCCACCCTCCCTTGCCGATTCACTGCACAACTAAAATTAGCTCCCCTAATCTTAAATCCTGACACAACCACACTCGTACATGAACCTCCTAGAATTGTGGGTGCTTCCTAGGTAAAGATGTATCCAATAGGAGTCATGGGGGTTTGAGTTGGTCGTCAGAACACTCCATCAAAGTTGTGTATAGACAATAAATTCAGTATTCATAGTGCTTAGAGTTTTCCAAATTTTTCGGACATCAGTGGATGCTTAACTCCTCTTGCCCTCTAGATATGCGTCTTTGGGACAGCTTTTTCTTGAAAAAGGATAAAAAAAAAATAGGCCTAATACATTACCAGCTCCTTGAACTTGTCCAAAATAGTAGATTAGCTCCCCGAATTTTGCAAGTGTCTCACTAGCTCCTTAAACTTGCTTATTTCGTATCACCAACTTCCTAAATTTGTCCATAAAAGTAGATTAGCTCCCTGAACTTTGCAAGTGTCTCACCAACTCCTTAAACTTGCTTATTCTGTAACAACTAAATACAAAAACTTATTAAAGCTAAATTCTAAAAATACGTGTTCATCTATTTGAGAGATAATTTTTCGCTTCTATCTTTCAAACTATTATAAAAGTTAATGTTGCAGGTTTGAGAGATTGAATGAATGAGGATCGAGAGTTAGTATTATAGTTTTTATATTTGATTATTATAGAACAAGCAAGTTTGGGAAATTGGTGAGACACTTACAAAGTTCAGAGAGCTAATCTACTTTTATGGACAAGTTTAGGGAGCCGGTGATACGAAATAAGCAAGTTTAGGGAGCTAGTGAGATACTTATAAAGTTCAGGGAGTCAATTTACTATTTTGGACAAATTCAGGAAGCTAGTGATATATTAAGCCTAAAAAATATCAATTAAACATCTATAAATCACGGTAAATACCCAAACACCATTGTCAATGAATTCTAATCAAAATCCATAAACTTTCATATTCGATTTTAAAGTTTAATAGCCATGATATTAATAACACTAAAATTAAAGGTTCATAGATGTAATTCACCTTTTTCTAATTTTTGTGGATCTTGAAGTTTTCGCCGTATGAGTTAAAAGCAAGTGCCCCAACTTGAATCGTCAGGAAAGAAAAAATGATTACAAGAAAAAAAAAAAAAAAAAGTGACGTTGACCGTTTGGATAGTGATGGAAATTATAAAAATAGAAAGAAATAGAAAGTGGAATGAGATCTCCACAAGTGGGTTTAACAATGGTGGAACTTAACGTGTCTGCGACTTTTTTTCTGTTTCCTTGTCACTTCCATCTTCTCTAAATGGTAATAAAATCTCAATCTCATAGATAATATTCAGACAACCGTTGACTCTACTCATAATAACACTAACTAAAAGTAACAAACCACTCATTTAGGGATGTAAACGGGGCGGAGTAGGGTGGGGATTGGAGTTCCCATTCCCGTTCTCTGACTAAACGGGGAATCTCTATATATGCCCCACGAAACAGATAGGGATAAAATTTATCTCCGTCCCTGTCCCGTAAAGAATCCCCGACCCTACGGGTATCTTCGTTTACCCATTTAAAGTTTAAAAAAATATATGAAAAAAAGAAAGAAAATAAGAGAATATGATGAACAAATAGATATACAGTAAAACCTCTATAAATGCATATCCTTGGGACCGATAAAAAATATTCATTAGATATGTAATTATCTTGCTTAGGAAATATATTATTTGATTGATTTGTAATTATCACATTAGCGTAATTACAAATCAATCAAATAATTATAGGCATAATTATAGGCACAATTATATGTCTTGTTTTTTTGTAAACTCTTGGATATTTATATTGATATATATATATATATATATATATATATATAATTATTACTTTATATTTTCATTGGGCCATTAAGGATTTAAATATTTTTTATTACTTAATGCATTTAGCGAGGTTATTACTTTAGTCCATTGGCCCAAGTCGGGACCGGAAGAATTTATTATATAATCGAGGTTATTACTTTATCGAATATTCATTTATCGAGGTTTAACTGTATAGTGAAATAGAGGTAAAACATTGGGTTGGTTACATAACTGTCACATATGACAATAATATTTATTTCTTAATCAATACTGGTAATTTTATTTTTAATATATCAAGATCATTAATTTTATCTTGCAAATGTCAAGTGGTTACCTAATTCCTAGGGTGATAGAAAAAACGTGGTAAGATATAAGTGGGATTGATGAAAAAACCAACCTTCATAAAGTGATTTTTTTTTTTTTTGTGATTTTCATAAAGTGATTTTCTCCTTTTATAAATTTGTAATACACTAGAATTGTTAATTGATTTTGTTATATATATATATATATATATATATATATATATATATATATATATATTACTTAGATATTTATATAAAATTTTGGATTCAAAAATATAAATTTAGATTCTAAAAGATACACCTTATATCTAAATTTATAAATCTTAATTTATGAATCTTAAATTCTAAAATAAATCTTATATTGTATAAATAAGTCATAGACTCTAAATTATGAATTATGGATCCTAAAATATACACCATATATTTTAAAAAATAAATCCTGAATGTTATATTCTAATTTATAAATTATAGACTCTAAAATATATGATGTAGATTAATTAAGGTTGATTTTAATATTTAAAGTTTTTAAATCACTTAAATTAGATCTTAAGTTTTAATATACACATAAAATTTTAATTGAAAGATGACCCGTTTAAAAGGTGTCCGACGATCCTCAAACCGAAAAATAGAAAAAACTATAAAAGGAATGGAAACTATAGAAAGAATATATATGATCATAGAATAAATTGAAAGAATATAGTATATATAGGAATATAATTGGTAGAGAAAGATGGATGAAAAAAAGGAAGAAAAAAGAAAGGATATATGAGGTTTAAGTAAAAAAAAAAAAAAAAAAATGGATAAGTCAAACTTTTGTATGAAAAATATGAGTATTAAAAATTATGTTTAATTATTAATATAAAATAGAACGGTTGACAATTTGACAAAATGAAAAGACTTTGTAGTGATATGACAATAATAAAAAAGTAAGGTTGTTTTATTGTAAATAGTTTTTAAAACTGGCAGTTGTGTGTAATTTTCTCTAAAACATTTAGATCGGATTAATCATAGGTTCAACTTTTTCCATGCGTATTTTTTATTTTCTATGATTAATAATATGTTATCAGGGATTAAACGGGTAATCCGTCGGGAATCCCCGCGAGGCACAATACGGCGCGGATTCGGGGATCCCTGCGGGACGGGGATACCCTTTCCCATCCCCGCTAATGGAGCACATATTAGTCCTCGTCCCCGTCCCATGATAAAACGGGACGGGGATTACCCGCTCCATTTACATCCCTACACTCATTACTTCCAAATGTCGTAATCGTCTTGAAACCGTTTAACCAACAGCTCAAGCTAATAGTTAATGCCCAATCGTAAATCTTATATTAATTTTTGACACACCCCTATACGTGAATACCCACTGGGCTTTAAGCGTGCACAACACAGGTCCATATTACCATGTCCTGTAATTTAATCAACAAATGAGGCTGACAAGAATCGAAAGTTGGACCACTTGGTCAAACAGGCTATAATACCATGTCATGGAACCAATTGAACTAAAAGCTCAAGCTAATAGTTAAATGTTCATTTCATATTAATCTCTGACAGTAATAAGGAGGTGGGATTTTCAGATGGATTGCGCTTTATGATTCGCCTTATGCGATCTGTAGATATTCCGACGATCAAATTAGTTAATATTTGAGAGATAATGTAAAATTTTGATACAACATCATGTAGATACTATGAAGCACTGATATAGGTACGCGTACGGATATGAGTGCACATACGGGTACGACAAACGATATTTTTAAAAAATATGAGATACAACAAATTTTTTATATATATAATTAATAATATATATCATTTATAAGCACTGATACAGGTACGCGTACGAGTACGGCAAACGACATTTCTAAAAAATATGAGATACGGGTACGACGGGGATACGATAAATTTTATATATAATTAATAATATATATCATTTATAATGAAAAATTTAAAAGATACATAAATATATAAATCACAAATCACATTCATAAAGTCATTATAAAACCACAAATAATACACATAAGTCATTATAAAACCACAAATAACGTCTATAATATTAACTGACAGCAAACAGAGATTGAAAAAAACAGAACACACCACGAACAGAAGTCGAGTCAAAGAACAGAAATAGAAGTCGGACAAAAGTTGAAGTCGTACGAGACTTCAATTTGGATAAAAGTTGAAGTTGATTTCCAAGTCCAAGTCGAAGAAGCCGAAGTCGGACAAAAGAGAAAGAGAGCAAGTTATGCGATTAGAACCAGGAGATTTCAATTAGGGTTTGTTCGAGAAGAAGACTAAATCAATCTGGGTGGGTTATTTTTGTACCTGTATATTCTTAAACGGTGAGTTAATGGGGGTGAGGTTAATTTAAGTTTTTTTTTTAATTTGTAATACTTTCGAAGTTTTTTTAGAAAACCCCTAAAGTATCCCCGACATATCCCTGTGTATCCCTAATTAAAAAAGAAAAAGAAAAGTGGGGATACTTCCAGCTGTATCCCACTGTATCCCTGTACTCGAAGTATCGAATACGCGTACGATGACCTCCGAGAAGTATCGGTGCTTCATAGTGTAGATATTGTCTACTTTGGTCCAAATCCAACACTTTCGGCCTCACGGCTTTAAAATTGTAACATCCTGACACAATGCCATGTAGATATTGTCCGCTTTGGCCCAGATCCAACATATTGGGCCGCACGGCTTTAAAACGCGTCTACATGTGTTGGATTCCCACCTTACTAATAAGCCTCAGTCACTCTCTCTCCATTTTCGATGTGAGATTCACTTCATCCCTGCCTCCATCGCCATCCCTTAGGGCTGGTCCTTGCTCAGGCCTTTTACTCCGGCGCCACCCACTCCAAATCGGGTCATTATAAATAATATAAGTGGAGAATCATGGTTCTAGAGAGAGAGAGAGACTGAGTTTGGCCCTTTTATCAGCCTGCATTGGGATGGGTAAATGTGGATATTCCGATTATCAAATTAGTAAACAGTTGAGAGATAATGTAAGTGGAGAATCATAGTTCTAGAGAGAGGCCGAGTTTAGCCCTTTTTACCACTATTGTGGGTAGTCTATTTATAGAAATTGAGGTATGGGGTCAAATGACTAAAGTGTCCCCCATGCTGTCATGGATTCAATTAGGTGGGCCTAAGTGTGTTGGCCAGCTCTATTAGTGGATAAGATGTGGGTCCATATTCCTTATCAATTAGTCCCCTCGCACCGATTGGTAGATGATCGAACCATTGAATGTGAGGAGTTGGGAAGCTAATGATTGGAAAACGAGCCTTTCAGGCCATATGTATTGTCACTTGCTGCCACTTGTCTGAGACTGTAGGGAGCATGCTTTGATGTAGAGCATGCGTCATTGAATAGGCTAGAAGTGGCAGTTGTGTGAGAGAGACGTGGTGGCATGACTGAGTGTGCCATTTGGGTTCTTGTGACCTTTGGTATGCCCGCCAAGGGCATGTAAAAAGGAAAAAAGTGCATTCTTCAAATTTTTTTACCATTTATACATTTCTCCTAGAGTGAAATAGAGAGACGATGAGAGCTTCCTCTCATTGCTGCTTCTTGTGTTGTGGTCATGGTGATGGTGGTAGGTCATAAGTTTGACTACATTTGTTACATGGAGAGAGGTCAGTATATTCTTCTGATACTTAAGAGATTTCCTGGTTTTGTGTGTTTAGGCCTTCTTTCGGGTAATCTTAGGTAGTAGGCTACTGATTATGTCTGGTGAGACAAGTCGAAGGGGAAGCGGTAGGTTTATTGGGGGCATGCTTAAGGATCTGATGCTGGTGGATGCTAGCTGAGTAAGTCAGAGGAAATGTGAGACAATTATGACGGAGGGTGATCCGGGGGCCAAAGGTAAAAGTTCGAAAAAAGTGGTAGTGAAACCGTGCGTGAGGAAGCCGCTAGCGGTGAAGAGGGCACCATTTCTGCATCCTGCTGTCGGTGTTCAATCAGGCAAACTATTAGTGGAGGTAATCATGCCAACCGATTTGTGACAAAGTGGAGACTTTAGTAGATCTATACTAGGATATGCACAAGAAAAGTTGGCAGCATTGAGTCGGGGCATCGGGCTCTAATGGTGCTCAGTTTGATCCGGTGGAGAGACAGAGTGTGTCCAACTCTAAGCGCTTGGAAGATGCATGGAGCATTATAAGCGAAAGGATTTGGGGGCGATAACGGCCTCATTTTGTATTAGGAAACCGTATGAGTTGACTGTGCTGCTGGAGAATGCCAGGGCTAACGATGTTGTGTCGTAAAGTGAGATGGTTATTTACGAAGAACGTTTTGAGGCTCGCATGTGGTTGCTATTGTTGTCATTTTTTATTGAAGTGCTGAGAGAGTTCAATATATGACCCAGGCAGATTCACTCCAAGGGATGGAGAATGATGGTAGGGTTCTACTATATATGTCGAAGGGCTGGTTTCAGGGTGATCAGGTTGGTATTTCGAGAGTTTTTTTAAGTCTTCAAAGGGGGGGTCGCATCATGTGACATTCTCACATCCGAAGTTCAACCTGATTAGAGGTTTTTTCGATAAGCTTGCAGAGTGGAGACACATGTTTTTCGAAGTGTTAGTTGCTATTCTGGAGCTCCTTCATTTGGTAAATTGGAACTCGTTAGCAACGGAAACTTTGGACTTGGCTGGTGGAGAGAGCGATGTTGGAGAAGGAGTTAAAATTGATTGCATACCTGGAGGGGATCCCTTCAAAGTCAAACCAGGGCATGCTTGTGCTAATCGAAAATTTTATGATTATCGGGTGGCATATCTGAAATCAATGATGTATGACTCATTTAATAGGATGGATGAGGAAAAGTCTAGAAAAATGGATGGTTGCCAATAATTTTATAGCTAGGGATCTGGCGAAGCTTGAATCAATTACTTTGGACATGGATCAACATGGTGAGCTTCTCGAAAGCAATCCTTTAGTTTACGCACTTTAACTGATTGTTATGCCTTGTCATGTTTTTCACGCGTTACTTTTGATTTCTTATTATAGAAAAGATGAGTTCCAAAGGATGTTCACTCGACTTCAATGACCTTGAGTTTGAATATGAATTGCTATCGCTTGGCCAGACTTAGATCGACGTGCCTACTAGCCTCTTGAGGCTTTATCCTTTCGATAAAAAAGAACCAGACGAGTAGATATATGAAGTGTCTACATCGACCGGGGAGGCTGGAGCAGTTGGGGGGCCGATTGACTAGGAGGTCGGGCAGAATGAGGAGATGGACACTAAGGACAATGCCCAAGAAGATGGATAGAAAGTTGTTGTTGGTGGTGTTGGTCCCTTATAACGTGACAAGGTTAGTTCCAAGGGGGAGGGGGGATAGGAACTATTTAAAATTTTGTCCGTTAAGGCTGACTTCTTTTCTTAAGAAAAGGTTTACACAGCGGCGCTAAGTAGTTTTAAGACACAAGCTTAGTCAACTTGTGACTAAGTCTGTTTCTTTCCTTGAGTCATGAGATAGCACTTAAGTCTATTCCTGAACTCAGCTTCTTAGTGCACTCAACTCAGCGTGAGTTCGTTACTTAGTCAGTTTTATAGCAAACAATATATAAAGGAGTTTAAGGGTTAGAAATATGTTACTCAGCAGACATATCCTGGTTCGGCCTCTCCGCCTACGTCCAGTCCCCGGAACGCGTTCCGAGCTTTTTGAATTCTCTACTGAGCTCTTTAAAGGTAGAGCACGAAACCTTTTACAATAGAAGCTGAGTATACAAGAGTACCTTCCTCTATACCTCTACTCACTCCTATAACTACCGCTGAGTACTATAACCGAGTACTCAGCCTCTCCTTTCTATTCTTCTAGAAATGATAAAGTGTTTGTCCTAAACAACAATTGCTAAGACACTTTAGATGATCGAAATCACTCTAGACTTTTACACAATGATTGGAAATTGGTGTAAGATTTTGCTTTGCTATTCTCACAGAACTTCAAGTATGAATTTGGTCAGCGTTTCGACTAATTGAAGATCTGCATCGAATGAAGCAATTGAGAGGCCTTTATATAGTGACACTTGAGGCACCGGTAATTTCGAATTTCGAAATAACCGTTGGAGGCAAACGGCTTCCTGTCGTTGTCACTCAGGACGTGCTCAGTGTCGTTGGCCAATGAGATTCTTGCATCTTCTGTCTACGGCAGTGCTCAGCAGCTTTTCGTCAGATGAACAGAATGTTTCGACATTTACGGCAAAGTCTTCCAGATAGCTTCCTGTGCCTTCTGAACTTTACCCAAAGTAGAAATACTTTGTCTAGAAGTTGGTTCTGTTCTGCCGCTGACCTGACTGCATTGTCGCTCAACTCAGCAGCTTCCTCTTGAAGCTTTTGTTAGAAGGCTTCTCGATCCTTCTTCATGCTGAGTCATCGTTTTACTTGATACGACTGCGTTTTAGCTTCTTGGACCCTGAGGTCTTGATTTGTTGACTTGGGCTTGACTTCCACTTATGGGCCTTTAGACTTTTTTATCTTAATGTCTTATAAATCAATAAACTCAACATTGAACAAACACATTAGTTGTGAATAAATCAAAGCGTTTAAATTTAATGTGTTAGAATATTTTTTTATCAATTACTTAAATAATTTTGTCAAATCAAAATCATGTGGAAAGGTGTTTCAACAAACTCCCCCATTTTGATGTTGGCAAAAATATTCAATTGAAGAACTCAGTGTTGAGCTCCCCCATGATAGTTGACCTTATATTACTCAGGATACTCCCCCGTAAGGGTTGAGCTACTGACTTAGTTTTACTTTAAACATTTCAAGGTTTAGTCAAGTAAGTCTAAGGTCAGTTTTCAGAAATAGGTCAGCTCATGGAACATATTCTTTTTAACTCAGTTTATGCGGAAGATTTAGATATCAAAGAGCGCTGAGTATATCGTTGTTCAATGTGTTTAAGAAGACATATAAAAAAGGTCAACTTATAGATCAACACAGTATACAATCATAGAGCAGTGTAGACAATTAACACAGTTGATTTGATGAAGATGCGTTAGAGTTTATAACAAAACATAAGTAAGCATCACATAAGAAAGGTCAATTTTGAAAAAGGTAGATGCATGCATAGTTTTGTATTCAGGGTCAGCATAAAAAAATTCATAAGGAAAGACTACAAGTTTTTAAAATCTAAGTCTAGCAATCCTAGCCAAGCTATTTTTTCTTGTAGTTGAGTTGGGCTTCATGCTCTTTAGCTTTGCCCTTTCCCTTGAATTTCTGCTGACTTCCTGATGCTTCCCCTGATTGCTGAGTTCTTTGAGCTTGTTCTTTCTCCCCCATTTTGCCACCATCGGCAAGAGGAGGAATGAAGGTTTCTTCAATGGCAGCATGAGTTAAGCGTTTAGAGAATGCCTTAAGCCTGCGTGTGCTTTCATTAATGCCATCAAAAACAGGAACACCCTCATCCAAGACAGAACGTGGAATCCTGATATCCGAGGCACTGAGAATACTCAGGATGTATGCTTGAGACTTTCCAACCCAGTGTATACTATCAGTGAGCATGGCAAAGGCTTGATGAAACATCTTTAGCAAGGATGTGTCAAAATACTGACGTTGAGCATTTGAGTGGCGCACGTGGTTGAAAGTAACTCGACAGTACTTCAGCATTTCATTCGTCTTGAGTTGGTCAGTTTCCATCTCTTCCTTACTCAAGTTGAGTAGTCGGACAGCCTCACTGATTTGCTCAATGGAGCATTGGGAGGAGGAAGAGAGTTGCTCATTTGTTCTGGCTTGCTCAGTGTGAAGTTGGTTGAAGAGTTGATGAACTTCAGCAGAAGTTGCATACATTGTGTTCGCAGCTGACAGTTGATTGAGTTGACCCTGTAGAGAGTTCATGTGATTGACCATGGTCAGCTGGAGTTCGGCCAGCTTTGTTATTGATTCCTGTCTGTGTTGTTGAGACTGAAATGAAGTCATGACACTCAGAAGATCCTTAATACCTTTGATTTCTGTGAGAAGCTGAGTGACAGACGAAAGCTGAGTTGGCTCAACAGGAACTGACCCAGCGGCATCGGTATTTATTTGATGGAGGTCCTGGAGTAGAGCTTGAGCTGAGTCAATAATTCTTCGACCAGACTCAGAGGCATTCAGATACGAGTAGGATCCATCATTATTTGGCCCAGTTGCCGGAGTACGAGTAGAACCGGATGGAGGAGGTGTTTGGTTCTGCTCAATGTTAGGAGTGCCAGCATGATCAGCGGCTGGTCTTGAGTTTAGATTTCCAGTAGGAGCTGACTGGATGATATTCTGCACTTGTGGTTGTGGAAGAGGGTGATCGGCAGAGATATCTACTTGCTCAGTGTCAGACTGAAGCTGACTGGATTTAGGAAGTTGAGGAATTTCAGCACTAACTTGAGCAGGTATTTCCTTAGCTGGCTCAACATGTTGAGGAGCAGAAACTTCAAGCACTTGCTCGGGATCATCTTGGTTTAGGAGAGAAGTTGAGTCGGCATGTTCCTTATGCTGAGAAACAGAGGCTTGCTTTTCCTGTTGCTCTGGTGGAGACTCAATGGGATTGGAGAAGAACTTAAATTGCATATCGGATAGGTCAGTGATCCCGCAGAGGTGAGTCACTCATAAGGTCAATGATAGGGGATCTGTGTGCCTTCTTCTTAGGTCTCCTTAATTTCCTAGTCTTTTGAGGAGAGGGGTCAGTAGGAATGGACTCAATAGAGTCAGTAGGTGAAGCTTCCCTTTGATCAGTGTGATCCTCTGCTGTTGGCTCAGCATCTTCTTCGTCAACCTGCTCAGTGTAGGTTGTTTTATATTGTTCAACATCTGATGACTCATGTTGCTCATCATCCACTGTTTCCTCATTATAAAACTGACCACCCAGTTCTTCTTCATCTTGTTCACCCTATGGTTGCTCAATGTCAGCGCCAAGACTTCGTGCAAAGTGTGAGTCAGGAGGAATGACGAAGTCAGTGGGAGGTGCATTGATTGGACTTAACTCAGAAGAGATTTTCTTCTTCTTTCTCAGTGGTTGCTCATCAGTGTCCTATTTCTCTTCTACCTCAGGCTCAACTTGCCTTTTGAGGTTTTCCGTTGACTTAGGTCCATCCTGACCTTGTTTAATTTGAGGCTTAGTTCCTCTGGACACAAACTTAAGCTTTTTCGGTGGAGAGACAACGTCTCTAGAGGGGCTTTGAACAGCTTTCCTCTTTCTGTCCTTTGGGTCAGCTTGAGTTCTCATGTCCTTCTTTCCTTTTCGGGTCATAATCCTCTATGTATCCTGAGCAGCGGCCCCTTTTCCTTTCTTAGGGATAATCAGTTGGTCGTAGACCAAGCCGAACAGTGCAGCTGCAGTGATTTCTGTTCCCCAGGTGTGGATTTCCTCAACCAAACTCACCTTGTGATCTTTGAGGATTCTGGTAATAATGGAGCCTAACCTAAGGGTTCCAGTGCTCCGTTGAAAACCACCGACAATAAAGACTGGCATATTGATCGGCAGGTAGTTCAGCATGTGATAAATGAAGCATTGTTTGAAGTTCGTTGCTGAGCTGGTGCAGTTGATCTTGGGGAAGAGGAAGTTGGTCAGTATGTAATGGGCCATCTTCTGATTTTGACCCATGGAAGTGCTGGATATTTCTCCTACGTGATCAGCAGGTTTGCAGAACTCAACGGGATACTCAATCTTATCTTGGTCACCTGATTTTCTGAGTTGAACTCCTTCGTTTGTCAGCTTGAGCAGTGAGGCAAGGTAAGCGGGGTTGATGAAGATATTCTTCCTTTGAACCTTGGTGACCATGTAGTCCCGATTATCATCAGCGGCTCTTAGGTTAGCGTAGAATTCCTTCACTAACTCATGATAGGTGGCTTCTCGGACTGAGAACAGCTCGGTCCAGCCGTTCTTTGAGATCCACTCATAGAAGGGTTGCTCAGCCTCCACAAATCCCTTCGAAAACCAACGAGAGTGGTCAACCTTAGACCCCCTAACACTCTCATATACCAGTGAGTAGGTTCTTTCTCTGGGTTTCTTACCCTTGTCCTCCTATTGTTTCCCTCTTGAAGAGGCAGCTTGGTCAGCAGGGGTTTTCTTCCTTGGGGTAGTGACCTTAGAATGGTCACGCTGACCAGGTTCTTAAGACTTGGAGGGTGTCTCTCTATGTTCCTACTGAGCAGGAGATGGAGGGTTTTCATCGGAGCGATTATCGGCATAACCGGCACCTGAGACATTCTGAGAATCTTTTGTCATGATTCTTAGAGAAGTTTGAGAAGTTTCGGAATTTTTAGAGAAGAGGATTTGAATACCAGAAATTTCTAAGCGTAAAGAGGTAAGAGTGGGAAATCGTTCACTATTTATAGAGATGTCGAGTTGATCTGAAGCGTTGAGGTGGCCGTTTGACCTCGAGATACTCAATCGACAAGGATTCTGGCATTTATGACACATTCGGCGCATGTATATTCAAATTATTGCGCATACGTCATCCTAGGTGGCTATTTAATTCGCATGTTTTGCATTAAGTTTTGCAACGGATTTTTACTCAGTGTTAAGGATTTCAAACGTTTAAAGTTCTGATTAGTCAGTGTTACGCAAAGGAACAATTCGTGTGTTTAATCACTCAGTTTAAGATAACCAATCAGTGTGTATATCTACTCAGCATGTAATAGATATTGATTTAGCATAAATCACTCAGCATGGTAATCAACTCAGCATGCATATATCACATATTATACTTGGAATTTACTGAAGAGGGTTAAACATACCAATGGCTTCTCTAAGTATGTTGAATTGCTCATGAGCCAATGGCTTTGTGAAGATATCAGCAAGCTGCTCATCCGCTGGGACGTAGGTCAGCTTGATCTCTCCCTTGAGTACATGATCTCTGATGAAGTGATGTCTTATGCTGACGTGCTTCATCCTGCTGTGCTGGATTGGGTTCTTTGATAGGTCAATGGCACTCTTGTTGTCACATTTGACTTCAATTGTTTTAGTCTGAATGCCATAATCTTCAAGTTGTTGCTTAATCCATAGGACTTGAGCAACACAGCTTCCAGCAGTAATGTACTCAGCTTCAGTGGTTGACAGGGCTACTGACGCCTGCTTCTTACTGAACCAGGACACAAGACAACTTCCAAGGAAGTGACATCCTCCTGAGGTGCTTTTTCGTTCAAGTTTGTCTCGTCCATAGTCAGCGTCAGTGTATCCAATGAGTGTGAAATCATGAGTATTGGTATACCACAAACCTGCATTCACTGAGCCTTGCAAATATCTAAGGATTCTTTTTACAGCTATATAATGAGATTCCTTAGGGTTAGATTGATATCTAGCACAATAACATACTGAGAACTGAATGTCCGGCCTACTAGCGGTTAAGTAAAGTAGAGAACCAATCATACCTCGGTACAATCTGCTGTCTACTGACTTACCATTTTAGTCAGCGCAGAGGACAGTGTCTATGCCCATAGGGGTAGATATTGACTTGCAATTCTCAAGTTCATACTTCTTCAATATCTCCTTAGCATACTTAGTTTGACTGATGAAGATGCCATTTTTCCCTTGTTTGATTTGAAGTCCAAGGAAGAAGTTGAGTTCTCCCATCATTGACATTTCAAACTCAGTCTGCATCTGCTTACTAAATTCCTTGCACATTGACTCGTTAGTGGCACCAAAAATAATGTCATCAATATATATCTGAGCCAGTAGGGTATCTTTACCCTTCCTCTTAATGAATAAGGTTGTATCAGATTTACCTCTGACATAATTTCTAGTCAGCAGGAAACTGGTCAGCCTCTCATACCAAGCACGTGGTGCTTGCTTGAGACCATACAGAGCCTTTTTGAGTTTATAAACGTGGTTTGGGAACTTGGGATCCTCAAACCCTGGAGGCTGATTAACATAGACTTCCTCGTTTATAACTCCATTAAGGAATGCACTCTTAACATCCATTTGAAACAATTTAAAGTTCATATAACTTGCATACGCACATAAAATTCTTATAGCCTCTAGCCTTACCACTGGGGCGAAGGTCTCACCGTAGTCAATACCTTCTTGCTGACTGTAGCCCTGAGCTACAAGTCTTGCTTTGTTCCTGACCACATTCCCTTGTTCCTCCAGCTTGTTGCGGAAGACCCATCTTGTTCCTATGGTCTTCTGGCTTCTTGGTTTTGGCACTAAGTCCCATACTTCATTTCTTCTGAACTGATCAAGTTCTTCTTGCATTGCATTCATCCAGAACTCATCGTACTCAGCTTCAGCGAAGTTCTTTGGTTCCTGAATTGAGATGAATGCTACGTTGCTGAGGTATCCGCTGAGTTGATTTCTTGTCATCAGCGTGTTTTCAGCAGCATCAAGAATGGCACTTTCTGAGTGTCCTCTTGGTATTCTGATCTCTTTTGGAAGAGTGATGTCTTGAGCTGGTTGTGTTTCAACAATCTCTGCAGGTGTAGATTGGTCAGTGAAAACAATTTGAGTTTCGCTTTTACCTTTGGTCAGCCCTTGAGGTAGTGACTCATCGGCTATTTCTTGGTCAGCGGGTGCTGAGTATGGATCATCCTCAGTCAGCTGCTTATCTTTTCCTGCAGGGTTAGTTTCATCGAACTCAACGTGTACTGACTCTTCTAAGACCTGAGTTCGTTTATTGAAAACTCTGTATGCTTTGCTGTTTGTTGAGTAGCCTAAAAAGATAGCTTCATCAGCTTTTGAGTCAAACTTAGCTAGGCTGTCTTTGGTATTTAGAATAAAACATTTACAGCCGAAGGCACGAAAGTATCCAATGTTGGGCTTTCGTCCTTTCCAAAGTTCGTAGGGGGTCTTCTTTAATATGGGTCTAACTAGAGCCCTATTAAGTATGTAGCACGTTGTGTTGACAGCTTCTCCCCAAAAGTACTTTGGAAGCCTATGCTCACTCAGCATTGTCCTGGCTATGTTAACCAAGGTTCTATTTTTCCTTTCAACAACCACATTCTGTTGAGGCGTTCTAGGAGCAGAGAAATTATGGTCAATGCCGTTGGCTTCATAGAATTCAACAAACTGTTGGTTTTTGAATTCTCCACCATTATCACTTCGGATGTGAGCTAACTTAAGGTCTTTATCATTTCAAGTTTTCTTACTAAAGTTGAAAACGTCTCAAAGGTTTCATCCTTGCTACTCAGCAAGATGATCCAAGTGTACCGAGAAAAGTCATCTACAATGACCAAGGAAAATCTTCTACCACCCAAGCTCAGCGGCTGGACTGGACCGAAGAGATCCAAGTGTAGCAACTATAGTGGACGCTTGGTTGAGACAATGTTTTTACTATGAAAAGACGTTTTAGTTTGTTTTCCAGCCTGACAAGCATAGCACAATTGATCCTTTTCGAACTTAAGTTCTAGCAGTCCCTCAACTAGTTGATTTCTTGCTAATTTGGCCAGGAGGTCCATACTTACATGACCAAGTCTCCTATGCCATAGCCAGGAATTTTCTTCCTTTGACACTAAGAATACAGTTTTTGAAAATTTCTTTTCTAAGTTCAGCATAAAGACATTATCAATACGAGGAGCAATTAAAATCAACTCATTTGTTTTACCCTCGAATATTTTACATCTAGTGTCATCAAATATAACTTTTCTCCCATTGTCACGTAGCTGAGCTACGCTGAGTAAGTTATATTTGAGTCCGCT
Organism: Euphorbia lathyris; assembly: GCF_963576675.1. Lineage (NCBI taxonomy): Eukaryota > Viridiplantae > Streptophyta > Magnoliopsida > Malpighiales > Euphorbiaceae > Euphorbia > Euphorbia lathyris. The sequence continues at coordinate 81,698,768 of NC_088916.1, forward strand.
GACTAGGGAGACTGACTCAATAGTAGGATTACCACCAACGGTTCCTGACCCTACGATCTTACCCTTTTTGTTCTCTCCGAAACTTATGCTTCCACCTCGTTTACACACAAATGTGATGAACTGAGTTTCATCACCAGTCATATGCCTCGAGCATGCGCTGTCAATGTACCACATCTTTGACTTCTCAGCACACCTCAGGCTTACCTGCAATATAGCTAGTTATTTTTAGGTACCCAAGTCTTTTTGGGTCCTTGTTTGTTAGGCTCAGCAGGTAAAGCATCATATTTAATCTTATGTCGACACACTTGGACAGTGTGTCCATTTTTCCTACAAAAGTCACAGCTGACCTTCCGTTTAGGATATCTCACTGACTGGTCAGCACCCCACTGAGCATGCCAGCACACCTTTATGGTGTGTCCTTTCTTCCCACAGAAGTCACATTGGACATTCCGCTGAGGATTCCATCTCTGCTGACTAGTACTTCGGTACTGAGTATTCAGAGGAATATTTCTTTTATTCAGAACCTTGAGTTGGTTCTGAATAGATGTGACATCCTTTTTCAGTTTCTTAGAATCTGATTGGACCTCAGAGACAAACTTTTGCATAATTTCTACGTTGCTATGCAAGGTTGAGTTGTCTTGGAGAAGATATCGAAGGTCACTTAGTTTGACCTCCTCAATCTCGTCACATCGCCTGCTGAGTGCTCTAACCTTCTTGTTACATTTTTTGATAAGTGTGTAGAGGTCACTTAGGGCATTTATCATTTCATTTCTGAGTAGGGGTAGTGATATTACCTCAGTTGAGTGCGCCTCATCGTCAGATGCAACGGAGGGGTCAACATGCTCAGAAACACAAGGCTCAGCAAGCTCATCTGCCATGAAGCATATCTTTGCTGACTCAGTGGCATCATCTCCTGATGATGATGACTCATCACTATCACTCCAGGTTGCCACCATTGCCTTCTTGCTGTTCTTCTTTTCCTTCCTTAAGGTAGGACAACTTGATTTGATATGGCCAGTTTGATGACATTCAAATCATGTAATGGGCTTTGAGCTGTCCTTCTTGTACTTGTTGTCGCTGGACTCAGCTTTGTACTTGTCAAACTTCTTGTAAGGCTTCTTAGAATATTTATCATTCTTTCTGAACAGCCTTTTCATCTTTCTAGTGAACATTGCCATTTCTTCATCATCTGTTGAGCTCCCATCAGTGGAGTCAGCTTTCATGACAAGAGACTTTTGCTTCTTGTCTTCAGACTTCTCCTTCACCTCAAAGTTCTTCATTGAGATCTCATGGGTCAGCAGCGAGCCAATGAGTTCATCATACTTGTAGGTGGTTAAGTCTTGAGCTTCCTCAACAGCAGTTTTCTTGGCTTGCCAGCTTTTAGGAAGACTCCTCAATATCTTCTTGACTTGCTCTTCCTCAGTAAAGATCTTGCCAAGTCTCTTGAGCTCGTTGATTATGTTTGTGAATCTTGAGTTCATGTCAGAGATTCCTTCATCATCGTTCATTTCAAAAACTCGTACAACCTCATGTGCTGGTTCACCTTGGACTCCTTAACTTTGTTGGTTCCTTCGTAGGTGACCTCCAGTTTCTTCCAGATCTCCTGCGCTGACTCACAACCTGAAATTTTGTTGTACTCTGCAGCATCTAACGCACAGTGAAGCATGTTTATAGCCGAAGCATGATTTTGTAGCTTCTTGAGATCATCTTCTGTCCACTTAGTCTCAACTTTGACAACTGTTTGGCCGTCAATAGTTTCAACAGGAACAAATGGGCCTTGGACTATAGAAAGCCATGCACTCATATTTGTTGCCTGGATGAAATTTTTCATTCTGTTCTTCCAAAAGGTATAATTAAACCCGAAGAACAGAGGACGCCGAGTAATGGACAGTCCCTCAGGTAAAATCTGAGTTGTCTGATTTCCTGGGAGGAAACGAGTGCTGTTCTCAGCCATTGTGGGGATCAGCTCAAGATAGTTATATCTTGCTCAGTGAGCTGTTAGGCTTTGATACCACTTGTTGGTCCCTTATAACGTGACAAGGTTAGTTCCAAGGGGGGGGGGGGGGGATAGGAACTATTTAAAATTTTGTCCGTTAAGGCTGACTTCTTTTCTTAAGAAAAGGTTTACACAGCGGCGCTAAGTAGTTTTAAGACACAAGCTTAGTCAACTTGTGACTAAGTCTGCTTCTTTTCTTGAGTGAGGAGATAACACTTAGAGTCTATTCCTGAACTCAGCTTCTTAGTGCACTCAACTCAGCGTGAGTTCGTTACTTAGTCAGTTTTATAGCAAGCAATATATAAAGGAGTTTAAGGGTTAGAAATATGTTACTCAGTAGACATATCCTGGTTCGGCCTCTCCGCCTACGTCCAGTCCCCGGAACGCGTTCCGAGCTTTTTGAATTCTCTACTGAGCTCTTTAAAGGTAGAGCACGAAACCTTTTACAATAGAAGCTGAGTATACAAGAGTACCTTCCTCTATACCTCTACTCACTCCTATAACTACCGCTGAGTACTATAACCGAGTACTCAGCCTCTCCTTTCTATTCTTCTAGAAATGATAAAGTGTTTGTCCTAAACAACAATTGCTAAGACACTTTAGATGATCGAAATCACTCTAGACTTTTACACAATGATTGGAAATTGGTGTAAGATTTTGCTTTGCTTTTCTCACAGAACTTCAAGTATGAATTTGGTCAGCGTTTCGACTAATTAAAGATCTGCATTGAATGAAGCAATTGAGAGGCCTTTATATAGTGACACTTGAGGCACCAGTAATTTCGAATTTCGAAATAACCGTTGGAGGCAAACGGCTTCCTGTCGTTGTCACTCAGGACGTGCTCAGTGTCGTTGGCGAATGAGATTCTTGCATCTTCTGTCTACGGCAGTGCTCAGTAGCTTTTCGTCAGATGAACAGAATGTTTCGACATTTACGGCAAAGTCTTCCAGACAGCTTCCTGCGCCTTCTGAACTTTACCCAAAGTAGAAATACTTTGTCTAGAAGTTGGTTCTGTTCTGCCGCTGACCTGACTGCATTATCGCTCAACTCAGCAGCTTTCTCTTGAAGCTTTTGTTAGAAGGCTTCTCGATCCTTCTTCATACTGAGTCGTCGTTTTACTTGATACGACTGCGTTTTAGCTTCTTGGGCCGTGAGGTCTTGATCTGTTGACTTGGGCTTGACTTCCACTTATGGGCCTTTAGACTTTTTATCTTAATGTCTTATAAATCAATAAACTCAACATTGAACAAACACATTAGTTGTGAATAAATCAAAGCATTTAAATTTAATGTGTTAGAATATTTTTTATCAATTACTTAAATAATTTTGTCAAATCAAAATCATGTGGAAAGGTGTTTCAACAGGTGGTAATTATGAAAAAATCATGGAGGGACTGCTACCCAGGATGGGGCGTAGTAAGCGAGCTACGAAGCAAAAATCCCAGGTCGAGCGCATTGACTTGGTGCCTGGGGAAGATGTTGAGGCCTTTGGGGAGAATGGTGTCGGGGTGTAGAGGTGTGCTGATGATGATAGCAGAGATGCTAAAGATGAAGAGAATAAACGACCCCAGATAGAGGAGGTAGAGAAAGATGGGGTGAAGGGTCTCAGAAAAAGCAAGTTGCCTCTAGTGTGGTGGAGCCTTCCGCGTGTTCGACGCCTTGGAAGAGTGCCTTTGTTACTAATATGGAGAGTAAGCTTCGGTTATTTTTTCAACTTATGGAGCAGATGGGACTGGATGAAGACATGACCAATTATTTATTGGCTCGCCAGTTAGCAAGACTGGGACAGTCCCCGAGGAGTAGAAGAGGCGAGGGGTTATGTCTGTCGGGGGTTACCTGAAATGGGCCACATCATTATATAGTGTGGTAAGGTCTATGTTACTTTCATAGAGTTAATGTTGTTGATTTGAGAGCATTCTAACTTGTTGAATTTTTTGCAGGGTCAAGTTGATAGTAATGAAGCTTATTTGATATACCGTTGGGAGGAGGAGGAGCTGGAAAGTCATCAGGCGGTGTTGGCTAATAAAGATCGAGGTTAAGGAGCTTCATGAATCAGGTGAAAATTTTCCGCCGAACTGGATCTTCTATGGGCATCAAATGCAATCCTTGGAGCAGATCTTGGGACCGTACCTGAAAAATGGAAAGACTAGAGGAGAAGGTGAAGGATTTGCAAACAGCTTTGGCCAAAAGGGAGAAAGACTTAACCTTCGCAATGTTATGGTCCACCACTAAGAAGAAAGAAAAGGTGAAGGTTGGGGCTGAGTTGCCCCAACTTCGAATTGATTCAGAGTTAGAGAAAACCACTTTGGAGAAAGCGTTGTCGGATGCCCGCTTGCATGCAGATGCCGTAGAAAAAGAGCGGGAGTCTATGCAGCATGCCTGCGAAGCTACACACATAGAGGTCTCTAACTTAAGGGCTTTCACCGCTGCCCGAGAGAAAAGGTTGATGCAGGTTGATTAGGTCTTTATGTTTGAAGTGGCGCATCATGTTGGGTTTCTGGTGCCGAAGAATGTGGTTTTTGAGTTGGATCCATATGACCCGGGGGTGGTGAGCAAGGCGATTGCGTTCGTTAAGTCCCTTCCTTGAAGTAGTATTTGGTAAGAAAAAATGTGTCCTTGTGAAGGCCCAATTTTTGTATAAACTTTCTGAACGATCAATGAGAATGTTTTTGAGCTTTGGCTTCTCTGAGCAGACATCCAGTCCCATATCAAACCTATAACCATTTGATTTTATTATCTTTGGCAATCTTTAATGGATGGAAAATTCATTAGTTGGACGTACAATGCCTTTCTTCATTGTTCACTAGATGAAGTTGTTTATATGGAACAACCCTTGTTGAAACACCTTTCCACATAATTTTGATTTGACAAAATTGTTTAAGTATAATTTAAAATACATATTCTAAACACACTAAGTTTAAATGCATTGATTTATTCCACTAATGTGTTTGTTCAATGTTGAGTTAAAACTGTTATAAGACATAAGGATTAAAAGGCCCAAGCCCAATACGGAAGTCAAGGCCCAAGTCAAATAGCTCAGTACAACTCGGCCCGCGTGTGTCAAGACGTTGCCATTTTGAACAAAATGCAACTCAGCAAACGGAAGGATCTAGAAGACCTTCGGGAACAACTTCAAGATGAAGCTGCTGAGTAGTCTCGACAAAGCGTACAAGACAGCAGCTGGCAAAGCAAAACTTCCAGACAAAGTATTTCCCTTTTGGGCAAAGTTCAGACGACACAGTATGCTGTCCAGTTGACTTTACCATAAAAGGAGAGACAGTCTGTTGAGCTGACCGAGGACAGAAGATACACAATTCTGATTGGCCGAGAGCTCTGAGCAAGTCAGGATGACAACGACATGTAGCCGTTTCCCTCCAACGGTTATTTCGAAATTCGAAATGACCGATGCCCAGACGTCTCTATAAATAGTGCCATCAGAAGCTTCACTCAACACAGAACTTGATCAAGCCATTACGCTGACCAAATTTCTACAAGTTCTGCAAGCAAAGAAGCAAAGCAAATTTCTTACACTACAATTCTTATATCTGTGTAAAAGTCTAGAGTGATTGTTTCAATCGTCTAAAGTGTCTTAGCAAATCTTTGTATAGGACAAAACACTTATCATTTCTAGAGATAGAAAGGAGAGGCTGAGTACTCGGTTTTAGTACTCAGTGAGAGATTAGGATTGAGTAGAGGTATAGAGGAAGGTAGTCTTGTCATACTCAGTTGCTGATATTGTAAAAGGTTTGAGGCTCTACCTTTAAAGAGCTCAGTAGAGGATTTGAAATCTCGGAACGTGTTCCGGGGACAGGACGTAGGCTTAGAAGAAGCCGAACCTGGATAAATCTGCTGAGTGAAGTATTTCTTACCTTTAACTCCTTATTTATATTGCTTGCTTAAAATAACCAAAAACTGACCAAGTAAAGAGGTCAAGTTGAGTTGTGCGCGTTGAACGTCTGAGCTCAGGAATAGACTCTAAATGCTATCTCCTAACTCAAGCTAAGAAACTGACCTAGTCACTAGTTGACTAAGCCAGTATCTTGCTGTTTACTCAGCGCCGCTGTTAAAACCTTTTTCCTTAGAAAAAGAAGTCTGCCCTAATTGGATAAAAAGTTTAAATAGTTCCTAACCCCCCCTTGGAACTATACTTGCAACCTTACAAGGGACCAACAACCCTTAGGCTTTATTCACTCTCAATTTCCCGATTATGTATGTTGGTTAAAGAAAAGCCTATATGGTCTTAAATATGCACCACGTATGTGGCACCAATGCTTGACTATGGCTCTCAAAGAGCTTGGTTTTACATGTTCAAAGGCGGATTCTTCACTTTATTGCTTTAATGCCAAAGGTCTTTATCTGTTTTGTCCATTATACGTTGATGATATCCTTGTTATAGGATCTAGTGCTTCGGCCATTCAACACTTGATAAATCAATTACAGACACGTTTTGTTATTCATGATCTCGGGTAACTCAAATATTTTCTTGGTTTAGAAGCTAGATGTACGTCTACCACGTTACATCTTAATCAACAAAAGTACATCAGTGACTTGCTAACTCGGGCTAAAATGTTGGGCATTAATGGCATCTCCACGCCATTTTGTACATCGACCAAGCTAATGCTAGAACAAGGTGAATCCTTCAATGATCCACATATGTATCATAGTATTGTTGGTGGCCTACAATATGCTACAATTACAAGACTAGATGTGAGTTATGCAGTTAATAAAGTAAGTTAATCTATGCATTGCCCAAAGATTGAACATTGGAACGAAGTGAAGTGTATTTTGTGATATCTACATTCCACGCCCTCTCATGGCTAGTTGTTTCGACGTAGCCGGTCACTTGATATTTTTGGATACACTGATGTTGATCCCGATGATAGAAAATCAACTTCGGAGTTTGTGGTTTATTTAGGACCGAATCTGATTTCATGGAAATCACGAAAGCTATAAACAATGTCAAGGTCGTCTACTGGGGCCGAATACAGAGCTTTGGCGTCTCTAGCTTCAGAAGTCATCTGGTCGAATGTTATTAGGGGAAATTAGGTATTCTTCTAATAGCACCAACTTTATGGTGTGACAACTTGAGTGCAACTTATCTCACTGCCAATCTGATCTTTCATGAGCGATCAAAGCATTTGAAAATTGGCTTCTATTTTGTCCGAGATAAAGTTGCACGGAAGTAACTCTGAGTTTAATACATATCAACTCTTGATCAACTGCAGACATTTTTATTACATTGTTATCAAAAGCTAGGTTTCTTACATTATGAGACAAGTTGAAAGTTAACCCACCATCGACTTGAGGGGGAATGTTAGGAAATCAGGTATTGGTAAATCCTACCAATCCGATTTTGTATATAATTAATTTAGATAATACTACTTATTTGAATTAGTCAATATTATGTATGTTCAGAAGATTCTCAGTTGTAACCAAACACTTGTAAATCTTTATTTAAACTCTCTCATTAATAAAATACATTGAGATCAATTTTTTTTATAGTACCCTTTTAAAACATAAAAAATGTTAAAAGAGAAAATACAAAAAGAATGCATGTGGTTTATCCAATTTGCATAGACATATGATTTAAAAGTTTACAAAATAGAAATATGTAATATATTTTATTTATAAAACAAAGTATTTTAAATTAAATTGTTGAATTATAATTATAATTGAGGGGACACTTATCTTTATATTTATATATATATATATATATATATATATATATATATATATATATATATATATAACACAACCCCTAAAATACAACTTTCTGAATCGAAACCACAAATTATATAGTGGACATTTTATGCTTTTATGAATTTGATAGTTTATGAACTAAATTGATGTTTAAGTTTATTTTACACTGCTGCAACTCGATTTGATGGTCTATGTTTTGTCAATATGTAAATGTAATTTCAAAAAAATAAAAATGCTTTTGATTGTCATTAAAACTTAATAGTGTAATTTCAAACATTTTAAGTGGGATATTTGATACGTCCCTCGCGACCAATTCATTTGGAGGGTGATGCTAATATCAACGGGGGCCCAATATTGAACAATGTCTCTGATACCATGTAAACAAAAGCAAAACTCACTCTAAAAACGCACATCAAAAGGGAGTATTGCCTTACATATATAAGGAACGAGTCAAATGCACCATTACTCACTAAACTTTTATGGGTGTTTCAAAATAGTCACTCAATTTTAATTTGTCTAGACTTTGAACTTTGTCTCAATAAAGTCAATTCGGCAACTTCAAGAGCTAAAAAACACCAAAAAATATAACGTGGCTTCCATGTCAGCAATAGTCAACTTTCATCACTGATCGAAACGATACATGACTGCCACCTAGCCGACCGCCACAACATGTGGCTGATGTGTCATTTCGGTCAGCTAGGTGGCATCCACCCGTCATCTAGATGGCAATCGCACATGTCATTTCGATCAGCGGTAGAAGTTGATTACTGCTAGCGTGACAACCATGTCACTTTTCTAGATTCCTTTTGCTATTGAAGTCGTCAAAATGACTTTATTAGAAATAAGAAAAAAAAACCAAAAATGAATGATTTTACGCAGACAAATGAAATTGAGTGACCATTTTAAGACAACCATGAAAGTTCAGTGACCAGCGGTGCATTTAATTCTATAAGAAGGCATGGAGCGTCTCAATTTAACATTGTGAGACACAAATCCTCCTTTTCGTTCTTTTTTAGTGACAATATTAACAATCAGATTTTGTATCGGTTTGCTTAATTTTTTCATTGTTGTCATTTTTTCATTGGTTTAATGTATATTTACACTCTTAAACTTGATAAGTTTTATTTATTGGCATCTGGAATTTTAAAATAATCTATCGCACATCTATAGTTGGCTTTAAAAACCTATCACGCACCTATAGTTAGCTTATTCAGACTTTTTACACATAAAATCGTTGATTTGTAATCTTTAAGACCTCGTTCGGTTACCATGCTTTACTTTAAAAAAGAGATTATAATTTTTTTTGTTTAAGGAAAAGGTGATGTAATTTAGGGAATTTAATATATAAGTACAGCCTTGTTTAGGGATGCTAATCTCCATAATTATATTTTTTTAATTACCACTTTTTATGGGTGAGGCCATTTCTTAATGCCTAAGATATTTTTAAATTCTGATTCAATTTTGCACTAACCATAAATAGAATATTTGTTTTTTTTTAATATTTGTGTGTGTAAATGCTTATCCACTTTATATATTGCTGATTTCAGCTTTGATTAGTCAAAATTATTTTAAACCAATTTAATTAACAATTAATCTTTTTAATATTAAGATTACTATAATCTTCCTTTCAAAAAAAAAAAAAAAAGATTACTATAATCTTTCCTAACTTCCATCCTCATCCACTTGTCTCATCTATTTTTTTTATATGAATTCCACAATTTATTACACATTATTTATGAAACCAAAGCTCTAACTCTTTGATATATTGTTTTTTAATTAGTTATATATATATATATATATATATATATATATATATATATATATATAATTGTCTTAAATGCTCATTTACATAACTATTAGTAGTGTTCACATGGACCCTAATGACCACAGTAAATTTGATCATTCACCGTTAGATGTAGGCTGATTAAAATCTTAAGGTGGAGATTCAAAGCATGCTAAGACTTAGATTTAATCAACCTACATCTAACGGTGAATTGTCATCAGGGTCCATGTGAAACATATTGTACATACTATTCCATCTGTTTCACAATAGATGTCTTTTTAGGTTGAAGCATAAAAATTAAGAAATGCAATTAATTTTAACTAAAAAACTTTATTAGTTAATTTTTATTTATTCTAAAGTAAAAAGACAACTTAAATAGGAGTATATTAAGTAAAAATCAATTAATGTGCATGGATTGAATCAAAACGTCATGTATTATGGAACAAAAAAAAATTCTCTAAAAAGATATCTATTGTGGAATGGATGGAGTATCTAGTATTAGCCAATGTTATAAAAATCAGTCTAGATGCCCCTATATGAGAAATATTTACAATACCGTCCTAATTTCCTTAAATCTGTAATGTAAATCAATTTATCAACATTTGGGGGTCCAGACAACGCTTTTAAAAAATCGACCTTTAAATTTTATGTCATTTTTTTTTAATTTTAAATAAAATATCAAATAACTTAAAACTAAAAAGAAAAAATTAAAATTATTAAAAATTATTAATGTTATTTTGTTGGTATACCAACATTATTTTGTTGGTGCATTTTTATTTTTTTTAAGGACATTAATTAATAAATATTAAAATAAATATTTATTTTATCTTAAATCATTTCTATTATTTTTTATTATATAGTATAATTCGTATTTTAATTGTATTTATATTATAATTTATTTATTAAAATTTAAAAAATATAAATATACAAATTCGATTAATCTCCGATTAATCGATGAGATCATGTCCGCTCAACTAGCGCCTAGCGTTTTTTTTTACAACTTTGCTATCATGAGCTATTTATTGCTACTCATATCAAACAGATTTGAGCAGCTTTTTCTTCCAAAATAGCTATCAACAATTATTTTTCAATTCTAATCAAACACTATATATTTCCGGTTTTTTTTTTTTAAAAAAAATTACGCACAATGTGTTTACATTAATTAAAGAAGAAAGAAAAATATCTACCCCACCCGAATGTGATTCGAACTCATAACCTCCCTAGTCATAATAAAACAACAAAAAAACGTAATAAAAGGAAAACCAAAAACATACCCAACTTTTTAATTTAATTTTCAAATATGCATAAAAAAGAAGCTGTCCAATTGATAAAATATTTTAAATTTAATCACAATGACTTTTTTTTAGATTGGGATTAGGATTACTAAGCTACATATTTATTTATCATTTGACTTTACTTTGTCAAATGCATATAAAATTTGCAAAATTTGTCAAATAATATGAAATTATTGACAAACTAAAAAAACAAAAAAAAAAAAGAAATTTAAAATGTAATTAATTGACCTTCCATCCTATATATAGTAAGTATGTTAATTAGAAATAAAAATTAGTGACCTCATTTTAGTACTATCTATTAGTGGTCCAATCCACTAAACCCACTATATTAGCACTTGTACTTTTTTAATTTATGGCAAAAATAGCATGCTAATGTATTTAATTTTTTAAAATTTATGATGATGTCTTTAATTTTTTTTGTATTGATTAATGCTCTTTTAATATAACACATTGATTTTTCAATGATAAGGTATATAAGCCAAGTATATAAAGCTCGACAATTAAGCACACATTCAGACTATGGGCTCCATTAGATTCGGCTCATCTCAGAAGCTCTATATAAACACAATCACGAATGAGGTATGATCTCTGAATCTCTCTCCCCCTCTCCCTCGCTGGTTAATCCTTTCTCTATCTAAGTTGGGCGTCAGAGTGTTTTTAGGAACCGATCCTAGCGCATGTGATGTTCGCAATCGGAGGGCAACATTGAAAGTACTACATCTCTAATATTTGGTGTGAACGATCTTCATTCCTTCCGTTCAAAATATGTATGACAATCAGGCTACCCCTACTCCAATCAAGGAGATGCTTGTCCCAGCCGACGAGGCATCAGGCTGATTGAGATGCCACTAAACCTGCCCCCTACTTACGGAGATCGAACCCGCGTGCAGCTAGACAGACCATGGCACAAATGAAGATCATCGAGCAACAACATGTCCTACAAGAGGAAAACGCCAAAATTTGGGAGTTCCTTAAGACCCAATGAGCTTTGTAGAGGCAGACCTCAACCTCAACGCTCATTGTATGAGTCGAGCCTATCACGACATGCCCTATAGCCATAGTCATGACCTCATTAGCATCTCACACTCCCGTTTTGCCCTCACCAGCACCTGTCAACCCCACAATAGTAAATATGGTACCCCATGAGGTTGAAGATCTGTTAGAATCCAAAATCTAAAGGTTCCTCAAAAAAAGAGTTTTGGACGGAGTGATGGAAGGAAGCAAAACTCCTTCGGCGCACCAGATCATCGACACTCATTCCCCGAGAGATTGGAAGATTCCTAGGATCACTTTCTATTCAGACATCGAAGACCTAAATGATCATTGGCTTCGTTCATAAGTACTATCAACCTATACTCATAATATATAAGGTTTTTCCCACCACTCTGTCCTTTAGCACGCAGGAATGATACAAGGGCCTGGTCCCTGAATCAATTGACTCTTTTGACCTACTGAAAGACCTCTTCTTGTCCCAATTTGCGGTAATTGCCAAGGTCAGAAAGATAAGCTCAAACCTTAACAGCATGCGACAGCAACTAACCGAGCCACTCAGAAACTTCCTCTCAAGGTTCTACCAATTGGCCTCCCAAGTCAAGTGCCTCGGCTTGGAAGTCGCGCAAGATGTCTTAGCAAAAGGAACTTCATGTGAGCCGCTGAAGAGAAATGCTTCCGAAAACTCCCCCGCTCATTCGAGGAGGTCCTGGCCATGGTGCAGACCTTTATTGGCTATAACGACTGCGACCAACCAACCGGATATGAGGAGTTCGAAAAGAACAAGGCTAAAAGAGATAACAAGCGAGAAGAAAAGGGAAAGCAACCATCAGACTCAAGAGATGCAGATAGCAAGCGACAAGAAAATGGAAACACAATTTTTTAATTTAATTTTCATATATGCATATAAAAAGAAGTTGTCCAATTGATAAAACATTTAAATTTAATTACAATGACTTTTTTTTAGATTGGGATTAGGATTACTAAGCTACATATTTATTTATCATTTGACTTTGATTTGTCAAATACATATAAAATTTGCAAAATTTGTCAAATAATATGAAATTATTGTGTACTTCTATTATGATTTTGACAAACTAAAAAAAATTAAAATTGTTATTAATTGACCTTCCATTCTATATATAGTAAGTATGTTAAATTAGAAATAAAAATTAAGAGTTGAGTAATCTCTATATGGTGACCTCATTTTAGTACTATCTATTAGTGGTCCAATCCACTAAACCCACTATTAGCACTTGTACATTTTTTATTTGTGGCAAAAAAAACATGCCGATGTTTTTAATTTTTTCGGTTTGAGACTCATCAGATACCATTTAAGTGGACCATCTTTCAATTAAAGCTTTTTGTGTACGTTAGGACTCGAATTCGAAATCTATTTTAATCGACTTGAAACCTTAACCACTCAAATCAACCTTAATTAGTTTTTATTTATTGATTTATGATGTTTTAATATATCACATTGAATTTTCTATTTTTTTGTAGAAACAGGAAAGAAAACAAACCAACACCGAGACAAAAGCTAACCTGGGATCAGCCTAGAAAAGCTAACCCCAACTCTGTCCTCTAAAAGGAGAGAAGAAAGATAGATAGGAGGATCAGAAAGGGTGGAAACACCTAACATCCCCTCGTGCCCAGCCGCCGCCAAGCGATCCGCAATTCGATTTTGTTCTCTGTAGATGTGGCTGAACTCTAAGGACTCAAAGGAGGAGCCAAGACTTCTTATTGCTTTGATAAGGTTCTGGCTACTCAGACAAAAAACATGATTATTAGAGATCATACTAATAGCCTCCATATTATCAGACTCCACAGCAAGCCTTTTAATACCCAGCTTTCTGGCAAGCTTGACTCCAGAAAGAATACCCCAAAGTTCCGCTGAAAAGGATGAGCCCAAACCCAGGTTATGGGTGAAACCAGACAACCAGGCACCTCCCGCGTCCCTGAGCACGCCTCCAGCCGCGATCTTTCCATTGTTGAGACAGGAGCCATCCGTGTTCAACTTAACCACCCCATCCTTCGGCCTACACCACCCAACGAGTTGAACCTCTTTATTCTGGGTAGAATTGGCAAGGGGGTCCCCTTTGAAGCTCCCCGTAATGGTAAGGAGCTTTTTAGAGAAGAACTCGGGTAAGTTCTGAATAAAAACAGTCTTCTCACCAAAGATCTCCTCGTTTCTCCACTTCCAAAGGTGGTGGCAGATAATAGCAAATAAAATGTCTCCCTGCTCCATGCTAGCCATTAACCTACCTTTAACCCCATTGGAGAACCAGTCATTCTCAGGGTAGGCAAAGAAGGAGGGGAGAATGTGGTGCGGAAGAACTTTCTGCCAAACCACCTTACTCTTAGGGCAGTCCTTAAGGGCATGGCACAAAGATTCAACTTGGCCTCTGCATCTACTGCAAGCACCTGAATCCGCCAAGTGACGTCTATGTCTATCCGAATTAGTCAGCAACTTGTCCTTGACTCCAAGCCACAGGAAGCTCCTCATTCGGTAAGGGATTTTCAGAGCCCAAATGGATTTCCAAGTGTACGAAAGAGGGTCGGATCTGTCAAGAGTAAAAGCTTCAAAGGCAGACTTGCAAGAGTAAGCTCCATTTTTTGTCAGGGCCCAGCAATGCCTATCCTTGTCCTCCTCAAGGTTACTAATCTTCACTCCCCTGATTCCGAGGAGAGAATCAAGGCTCAAGAAGGAATCAAACATAGACCAAATCCAGTCCCCATCAGAGTCCACCACATCGGCAATCCTCCAGTTGCAGAAATTGCTAGGCGGGGGAGAGTAGCAAACCTCTATAAGAGGTTTATCTCCGATCCAGGTGTCATACCAGAAGCTTATGGACTTACCATTACCCACCTCCAGGCCAACCCCCGTGCAGAACTGACCTTCCATTCTATATATAGTAAGTATGTTAATTAGAAATAAAAATTAGTGACCTCATTTTAGTACTATCTATTAGTGGTCCAATCCACTAAATCCACTATATTAGCACTTGTACTTTTTTTAATTTATGGCAAAAATAGCATGCTAATGTATTTAATTTTTTAAAATTTATGATGATGTCTTTAATTTTTTATTGATTAATGCTCTTTTAATATAACACATTGAATTTTCAATTAATTAACGGATAAGGTATCAAAATAGGTCTATGATTTTTGAGATCAATTTAGGCTTCACGTATAAAATAGAATCAATATGAACTTAACGTTTAAAAAAAGTACCAATTTAGGTCTCGATAACGGAACGTGACACGTCATTCAGATTACTCCGCTAAGTTTTGTCAATTGTATGTGGAGAGAGAAATTAGAACTTAACGGAGTAATATGAGTGATATGTCACGTTTCATTATCGATGTCTAAATTAGTACCCTTTTTTAAACGTTGAGCTCATATCGATGTTATTTTATACGTGAAGCCTAAATTGATATTTTCTCAAAAACTATAGACCTGTTTTGGTACCTTATCTCATTAATTAATGATAAGACATATAGGAAGTATATAAAGCCCAACAAGTAAGCAACATTCAAACTATGGGCTCCACCAGATCCGACCCACCTTAGAAGCTCTATATAAACATAATCAAGAATAAGGTCTGATATCTGAATCTCTCTCTCTCCCTCTCTTGCTGGTTAATCATTTATTTATCTAACTTGGACGTTAGAGTGTTTTCAGGGACCGATCCTAGTGTTGAAACACCTTTCCATAAGATTTTGATTTGATAAAATCATTTAAGTTTAAACCATGATTAAGAGACAATTAAATTTAAGTGCTTTGATTTAATTGTACTAATCTGTTTGTTCAATATTGAGTATAAATATAAATGCAAAAAGAAATAAAAGATTAAGACAGGACAAAGTCAGCATGAGAACACAACACAAGCTGAGTGAAGAGCAACTCAACATAAGAGAAGATAAGTCATCTTCAGAACAACAGCTTCAGAATGAAGCTGATCAAAGAAGCTGAGTAAAACGAAGCTCAGCACAAAAGAAGTCTGCTTTAAAAAAATAG
Source organism: Euphorbia lathyris (assembly GCF_963576675.1). Lineage (NCBI taxonomy): Eukaryota > Viridiplantae > Streptophyta > Magnoliopsida > Malpighiales > Euphorbiaceae > Euphorbia > Euphorbia lathyris. The sequence continues at coordinate 81,714,551 of NC_088916.1, forward strand.
ATCCTACAGAACGAAGCTGACCATGGAAGCTGAGTGAAAAAGAACTCAGTATGAGTATTGGTGAAAATCAAAGACAATGATTATCGAAGTGAAGCTGAGTGATCTTCAGGACAACATGAATGATCCGTTAGCTAAAAGACAAATTCGACAACTGTCTGCACCAATAATAGAAGCCTTGAATTACGCAAAAGCCAAATTCCAAGCTGCATGGGTCAACTGTTCGATGCTATAAGACAAACTACCGCAAGAAGACAAAGTCTGTAGGAAGAGGACAAATCTGACGACTGAAGATTTCAGAAGACAGGATTGGCCTGCACATCTGAAGCTGACCAGAAGTTTGTCCCCCCAAAAGAGCCGTTTTTGACTCAACGGACAAATCAATTTCAAATGATTTGTTCCTCACATTTCAACTATAAAAGGGACAAAGATATCATTTGGAAGATTGCCGATTTACAGAAAATTACAAGTGAGAAAGATACAAATTCAAAGCACTCAAAAACAAGAAAGAAAACTTACACCAACCTTCTATTCTTTGTGTAAATGCTAGATTGATTGTCTGTAATCATCTAAAGTGTTCTTTATCTTAAAAGGAACAAGTTTGTGATCAATTGTAATATTGAGAGTGTGTATGCTGAGTACTTGGTATTAAGTACTTAATGGTAGAGAAATCTAAGTGCTGGGTTGTAGCGCTTAGTAGGAGTTGAGTAGACGAATAGAGGAAGGTACTCTTGCATATTCAATTGCCTGTAATCGGTTTGTGCTCTACCTTTAAAGAGCTCAGTATTGGATTCTAAAAGCCCGGAGGATTCTGGGGACTGGACGTAGGCGGAGAGGCCGAACCAGGATAAGTGATACTGAGTAATTTCTAACTCTCTCAAATATATATATATATGTGAATGTGTTGCTTGTTATATTTACTCAGCATATAAAATGTTTGAAGCTGACACTGAGTAAATTGGAGTGCTGAGTTGGAAGCTGACCACAAAAGTGTCAATTCCCAACTCTCAAGTGAAACAGTCTTAGTCAGCATCTGACTAAAGCTGTCTTACATTAAGATCGGCCAAGCTGACCAAAGCTGAGTTAATAAACTCACCAAAATTATTAAGTCAGCAAGATTAATTAGCGAAAAAGTTATATTAGTTCCTACCCCCCCCCCCTTGGAACTAATCACACGGGACCAACACCTAGTGTAGATGACGTCCGCAATCGGAGGGCAACACTGAAAGTACTACATCTCCAATATTTAGTGCGATGAGCATGGAGAGAAAACCACCTTCAGATCCCTTCCGTTCAAAACATGATTGACAATCAGGTTACCCCCACTCCTATTAAGGAGATGCTTGTCATAGCCACCGGGGCATCAGGCTCATGGGGATGCCACTAAACATGCCCTTTGCTTATGAAGGTCGAACCCGACAAAGAAGGAGCATGCACCTCTATGCAGCTAGTCAGCATCATAAGAAGCTTCCAAACGACTCAAGCAGTGCAGACCATTGCACAAATGAAGATCATCGAGTAATAACAAGCTCTACAAGAGAAAAAATGCCAAATATTTAGGAGTTCCTCAAGACCCAATGAGCTTTGCAGAGACAGACCTCAACCTCAATGCTCCCCGTAGGAGTCGAGCCCATCACGAAACACCCCACAAACCTAGTCCCGACCTCATCAGCATATCCCACTCCCATTTTGCCCTCGGTGGCACCTATCAACCCTACGGTAGTAAATCTGGCACCCCAAGAGGTTGAAGATCTGTTACAATCCAAAATCCAAAGGTTCTTCGATAAGAGAGCTCTAGACAGAGTGATAGGAGGAAATATTGCATCAAGCAAAAGTCCTTTGGTGCACCAAATCATCAACACTCATTTTCCGAGAGATTGGAAGACTCCCAGGCTCACTTTCTATTCAGGCACTAAAGATCCGAATGATCATTGGCTTCGTTCACGAATACTATCAACCTATACTCAAAGGAAGAAGGCATAATGTACAAGGTTCTTCCCACCACTCTTTCCGCAAGCTCACATGAATGGTACATGGGCGTGGCCCCTGAATTAATAGACTCTTTTGACCTACTGAAAGACTTTTCCTGTTGCAACAGCTGCCAAGGTCAGAAAGATAAGCTCAGACCACAACAGCCTGCTGCAGCGACCAACCGAACAACTCAGAAACTTCTTCTCAAGGTTCCACCACTTGACCTCCCGAGTCAAGTGCCTCGACTTGGAAGTCGCCCAAGATGCCTTAGCAAAAGGAACTTCTTGTGAGCCGCTGAAGCAAAAATGCTTCTAAAAACTCTCCCGCTCATTCGAGGAGCTCATGGCCATAGTCCAGACCTTCGTCGACTATGACGACCGTGACTGACTAGTCGGATACGAGGAGTTCAAAAAAGACAAGGCCAAAAGAGATAACAAGCGAGAAGAAAAGGGGAAGCAACCCGCGGACTCAAGAGATGCATGAAATATTTAAGAGAGAAGAAAAAGGGAAACACACAATTTTTAATTTAATTTTCATATATATGCATAAAAAAAGAAGTTGTCCAATTGATAAAAACATTTGAAATTTAATTACAATCACTTTTTTTAGATTGGGATTAGGATTACTAAACTACATAATTATTTATCATTTGACTTTGATTTGTCAAATACATATAAAATTTGCAAAAATTATCAAATAATATCAAATCCTTGTGTACTTTTATTATGTTTTGACAAACTAAAAAATAGAAATTTAAAAAATGTTATTAATTGACCATCCATTCTATATATAGTATGTATGTTAAATTAGAAATAAAAAATAAATAGTTGATTAACCTATCTCTAGTGACCTCATTTTAGTACTATCTATTAGTGGTCCAATCACTAAACCCACTATTAATACTTGTACATTTTTTATTTATGGCAAAAAATAGCATGCTTATGTCTTTAATTTTTTTTATTGATTTTTTTTATATAGTTTTTCGGTTTGAGACTCGTGAGACACTCTTTAAGTGGATAATTCCCCAATTAAATTTTTTTTTTGCACATGATAGAACTCGATCGAGGTCTAATTAAGCAACTTGAAACCTTTAACCACTCAAGTCAATCTTAATTGAGTTTTTTTATGGGCTAATTACTAACCTAGCCCATTTGAAGGGGTCCATTAACATATTTGACCCACTTTGCTTCCATTTCACCAAATTAGACACTTTCATCAACTTTGGACAAAAATACCATTTTTCAATTCACCTTCTTCCCCAGACTCTCAACGTCTTCTTCGCCATCCCAAACCGACGAAAGCGGCATTACCGTCAAGTCTTGAGAGAGAAAAGACGATGGTTTATAGAGAGAGAAAGAAGAGATTATATTTGTAGAGAGAGAAAAGGCGGTAGTTTATAGAGAGAGAAAGAAGAAATTATTTTTGTAGAGAGAGAAAAGATGGTGGCTTCAATTTTCTCCATTTTTGTCGCATTTGTGATGAAATTTGTCGCATCTGCGAAAAATTTCATCACAAATGCGACAGGAGTTGTCGCATCTGCGACAAGATTACTCATGTCGCAGCTGCAACATCACAGATGCGACAACTGTTGTCCAAAATGGATGAAAGTGTCTAATTTGGTGGATAAAACTGTCTAATTTGGTATATTTGTCCAAAATGGATGAAAGTGTCTAATTTGGTTGACGAAAGTGTCTAATTTGGTGAGATGGAAGAAAAGTGAATCAAATATGTTAATAGACTCATTCAGTTGGTCTAGATTTGTAATTTGTCATTTTTTTTATTGATTTATGATGCTTTAATATATCACGTTGAATTTTCTATTAATTAATATTACATGCATTAAACTTTTAATTATCAAAATAAAGATAATATATAAATTTCCGCCGTATTCACATAGACCTTAATGACCAAATGAATTTGGTTATTTACCATTAGATCTAGGCTTATTAAATCTAAACCTTAGAATGCTTTGAATTTCCGTCCTAAGATTCTAATACTCCTAAATCTAACGGTGAATGACTAAATACTACATGGTCATTAAGGTCCATGTGATCGGAACTGAATAAATTTAGCTTTTGGTTATTGGAGGAGAGTATCCTCTATGTAGAAAATAATATAATATTACGCCAAAACATTTATAAATTGGAGCAATTTCAAGCATAATTGATGAAATTTTGAACTTTTTTTATTAATAGAAAACGTGCAATTTCAAATTTTATTAGGCCCTAGAACCTTGAAAACTGAAGAATGACTATAATATGAAATAAACTCATTTTTATGTCAATTTGAAATCATTCTCTCAATAATTTGAATATATATGTATATACATAAAATAGTGAAATTTTAAACGTAACGTTTATCCGACAGTGCAATTTCAAATTTCATTGACGGAAGATGAATTATTGTCATTGATAGAAAAGATGCAGTTTCATATTATGACCATCCAACCTTCATCGTTCTAGTCACCTAATAAAGTTTGACATTGCACATCTTATATTAAAAAAAAAAAACTCATTTTTCGTTAGCAGGTTTGAAATTGCACAATCTCGTAAATATTGGATTTAAGATTGCACTATTTTATACGCGGAGGTTAAATTTATTCTACCCAAAAAAAATTGTTTGTTCAACCTCCCTAATTATAATGGATAAACAACATAATGTGTTGAATTAAAAACTTAATCCACATAAATCAATAACATAATACAGTAAAACCTCTATATAGGAATACACTTGGAACCGATCTATTTGTATAACAATTGGGAAGTTATTACTAAATAGAGTTTGATATAATAAAATTTCTCAACACATAAAATTTTAAATTTGCTCGATACTTGGTTAAGATTATCATAGGCATGCATGGTTTATATATAATGTATAACAATAGACATTAATGGAACAAATTAAATATTTAGAATTTCAATTTAGGTGCCGTTTGGTAAGATGTAATGACCTTCGTAATGGAATGACCATTACATTGAAGGCTGATTACCATGTTTGGTTGCATGTTACAATTTCATTGTAATGGAATGAGAAAACCTTGAGTTAAATTTTGTTGAAGAAATCTTGTAATCCCCATTACATAGAAAAATGACTTGAATTCTCATTACATTGTCATCTAACCTCTCATTTTTCAAATCTCACCTCTCAATCTTACATCTCGTTCTTATAAAAAACACAAAAAGTAGAAAAACATGAAAATTGAAAACGGGAAAAATGAAAAAAAAAAACGAAAAGCCGAAAAAATATGAAAAATGAAAAACCGGAAAAATGAGAAAATAGAAAAACGGTGAAAAATGTTGAAAATGGAAATTAAAAGAAACGAGAAAAATGTAAAAAAAATATGATAAAGCGAAAAACTATATACTAATTTATTGATTTCGGTTAATCTAATTTTGTATTTGATTTCGATTCGATTTTTCACATTTTTTATTTTTTTCGTTGATTTTAACTATGTAAATAAAATTTTATGATTGCATTTAATTAGGAACATATAAGTATTGTAATGGTTATTACATTACATCATAATTGTCAACCAAACATGGTAATAGAATGACTATTCCATTCCATTACATTACAACTTTGATTACATTACGATATTGATTACATTACATTGCATTGCGGCATACCAAACGGACTCTTAGAGTATAGGTTTTCAATATATAGATAATTGGAAGAGTTTTATGGGAAAAATGTAGACATCAATGAGAATACTAAATATTTATAATTTCAAGCTGTAGTTTGTGTTTTCAACTCATAGATAATTTCAATAGTTTTTTTTAATATTTTATAATTTAGTTTGAATTCTTAATATATATATACATATAAATATATAATTATTACTATATAGAGGTATAATTTCTAAAGGTGGAACTTGAAAAGTGTATAACAAATAACGTTTGGGAAGTTATTCCTATTTATAACTGGCCCAAGTTGGGACCGAGTTTTTTTTATAACAAAATAGAGGTTATTCCTATATAGAGTATTCTTATATAGAGGTTTTACTGTATGTCTATAAACACGAGCAGAAATAGGGGGTCGTCCTCTTCTCTGACCGCCGAAGTTACCCCTAATATGGATAGTCCTAGTCAGTTAGGGTGTCAAAATAGCGTAATTTTTTTTTTCATATATAGATATAAGACTGACAGAGGGCGAGCCTTGGCGCAACGGTAAAACGTTGTTGCCGTGTGACCTGAGGTCACGGGTTCGAGTCTTAGGAGCGGCCTCTTGCCAATTAAATTGGCAAGGGAAGGCTTGCCCCCAATACACCCTTGTGGTGGGACCCCTCCCCGGACCCTCGCTCAGCGGGGACGCGTAATGCGACCGGGCCGCCCTTTTTATAGATATAAGACTGACTTCTCCAATGTAACTATTCAGTATTCGCCACCGTCTATAAATATTGTTTTTCCTTTATTCTTTCTCATCCAAATTCTTATATTAAGCATCTGATCTTCTCTATCACTTGACGAACTCCAATTCACATTTGAACACGTGTATTGTGGCCTCACTTAATAAATAAAATAGTGAAACCTCTCTTAATATGTGTATCCATATTACACACAGTAAAATATGTACGGAACGTCTTCCATTTAAAGTGAAGAACCGGTTACTTCTAATAATTTTCTCATACAGTGATATATAGTTCTCATTACACTCGCCACATAATAGAATTTATAGTAAGATTTACATGTAACAAATTTAATAGAATTTATAGTAAGATTCACATGTAACAAATTTATTTGATCGTAAAAGGTTTATATAAACACTACTATAAAATTGACTCAATTTTCAACAATCAAATTAACCTAATTTTAGAATCGAGTGTGATCCGTAAACATGTTACGGACAAGATTGGATTGAAATCGGACGAGACCTAATGAAGATTAGTACTTAATTAGCCAGACTATAAAAATTTACAAAAATTTACAAAAAAAATTATCTTTTATGAATTATAAATTGAGGTCTAAAAGACGTAAAATCATACTTTATTATACTTTATTTGTGATATATAAAAAATAGTGACATAAAAATCATACGGCAACTCAAAATAACAAAAACCAGCTAATATTAGAAATCCTACGTTGGATACCGATTATATTAGATACATTATCATCGTTCGATACCGATTATATAGATACATTATCATACGTTCGATACCGATTATATTAGATACATTATCATACATTCGAGACAGATGACAACGCACGACTCGATACTTATTAGATAAAGATGGATATAATCTTTTTTTGGCATTTCTGAAAGAGCTTATGGCTTGAAATACAGATCTTTAGATGCTTGGCCTAATGTTGAGCCGAGATGCTATCTTCCGCCCCAAAGATCTATCACACTGCACAAAACAGAACAGAACACGATGAAACCGGAACATTGCTTTGTTACCAAGGTTCTAAACGGTGCAGGACAGGAAGTGGTCCCCGACCCGTCTCCTGTCAACAAATGTTTCAGAGAAATCCCTGTTCCCGTATATGGATCTGCAAATATTTCGGTGAACTCCTGCCTCCGTATATGAATCAGGGAAAAGATTTCACAGGATAAAAAAAATCACCATCCCCGCCCTGGGGAGGGGGGGGGGACTTTTTCGGGAATTCCACGTACACCTGCAGGGACGGAGAATCTCTGCCGCATTGACAAACCCTATTTTAGAAATGCATTGAACTGAAAGTATATCAAACCTGAGTGAAGTAGGAGATCCAGATAGTTCGAAGCTCGTGGGTGATACGAGGGTCGGATAAGGCATCAACAATTCGGCAGATGAATCGCTCTTGCCTGGAAAAATATGCAGTGTTATAATTTATACAATCTAACTTTCATTTGAAGATCAACATTGGGGAGCTGAGGGTTTACCTGTCAGGTTCAAATGACCGGTATCTCTCTCCAGGTTGCTTGAAATTGTTCTCCTTCGGAATGACTGACTGAAATAATCGACGAAGTATATCAGATATACGTGATTCTGTCCGTAAATCCGAACCCATCCAAATACAAATAGACACACAAAAGGGACTTCGTGACACTATTATGCCAGGCTTCGAAATTCACCGAAAAGACCAGAGAAACCAACCTTCTCACGCCTTCCAATGATGACTGCAGAAGGAATGGGATACGGCTCAGAATGGCGAACAGCATCAAACCTCGAAGGGAAGTAATTGACCTGAAAAACAGCACGGAAGTATTGGATCAGAACAGATACGAAAAACGCAAGGGCAGAGAAGTAGGGGAAAAGAAAATCGATACCTCCTCATCTCTGTGCATGAAATTCATGAAACCGTCATGGTGATTGTTGTGATGAGGAGACTTGGGAGCATTAACGGGGAGCAGTAGATAGTTCGGTCCAAGACGGTGCCTCTGAGTATCAGCATAGGAAAAGATCCTAGTTTGAAGTAACTTGTCATCTGAATACGAAACACCAGGAACCACTAAAGCAGTGCAGAATGCAAGCTGTTCGTTCTCTGCAAAGAAGTTATCGATGTTCTTATTCAAGACCATGCGTCCGACTGGTTGCAGAGGCAGAATATCCTCAGGCCAGGTCTTGGTCGCGTCGAGTGGGTCAAAGTCAAATTTGTATTCATGATCAGAGTCGAGGATCTGGATGAAAAGTTTCCATTCCGGATAGTTGCCAGCAGCGATCGAGTCATATAGATCCTTAGTAGCATGGCTATGGTTGGATCCTCCGACCTTAACTGCCTCGTCGTCCGACAACCATTTCACGCCACAAGTAGGTTTCCAGTGAAATTTCACAAAGTGGACTTTTCCCACCTTGTTGATCAGAGTGAAAGTGTTGACACCTGAGCCATCCATGTGCCTGTAATCTTGCGGAATGCCCAAATCATCGAAGAGGAAGGTGAGCATGTGCAAGCTTTCGGGGAAGTGAGACAAAAAGTCGAAGATCCTCCACATCTCCTGAATGTGGGACTTAGGATTTGGCTTAAAAGCATGTATCAAATCCGGGAATTTCATTCCATCACGGATGAAAAAGACGGGGAAATTGTTTCCCACGAGATCAAAATTACCCTGAGTTGAAAAGAAATAGAGAAAACAGAAACATAAGATCATACGGATTTTGAAATTTGAATGCAGAAAACCTCATGCAGTTCGCATCAACATTACAGACGCATAATGTGGAAATATAAGTCCTCACCTCTCTGGTGTAAAACTTCACTGCAAAACCTCGAGGGTCCCTCAAGGTTTCGGGGCTTCCATGCTCGTGAATCACAGTTGAGAAACGCACAATGACAGGTGTTTGGACTCCAGGGCCTCGAAGGAAATCAGCACAAGTAAGGTGAGAGATATCATGAGTGACCTCAAAGAAACCTTTTGCACTAACACCCCGAGCATGGACAACTCGTTCAGGAATCCTCTCTCTATCGAAATGCTCAAGTTTCTCAATCAAATGATAGTCCTCGAGCAGGATTGGACCTGTCCAAAGTAGGAAGAGAAATTTAGTCGAAATCTCCATGTGCTTTTTCTTCGGTCTTCACAAAAGAACCGACTTAAATTCCCAAACAATGACCACAATCATCACGATCTTTTGCTAGCATAAGAACCGAACAAAGACCAGGAGAAAAAGAAAAACGAAAATAGCCATTTTCAGTTTCAAAATTATCAAAATTGATACAATGTAATTCTCCAATAATGGAATTTAGTTCTCAGCGTTACATCAAGGACCAATTCGGATGCATAAGTTTGTAAATACGTTTCCCAAGGATAATGTGTCGCCAATCTTATATTAAGACACATGAAACTAATTCAAGATAAAATATGTAACAGAACATCAACTGACCAAGATTGACAAACTTATACTCATGTATATAGAGGTGGCAATTGTGCACAAAAGCTCTTCTGTTTCTGTGTTTCGTGTCCATTTCGGAAACGGAAACTCCAGAAACCACTACGGCACGTTTCTAGGCGTGTTTCCATAAATATTGAAAGTAGAAAACACATTTCTGGTCATCCAATTCCAATTCGAATATGATTCTCTTTAGCTAGAATTTCTTAATTATTCCTATTTTCTGCTCATTGCTGTAATCATAGTTGTTAGAATCGTACGAGCCAAGCCACTCGTACGATTCGGTCCGATTCTGTCTGATTTCGAGTCGTATCTATGGTACGACTCGAAATCATAAAGAATTGGACATGAATCGGCCGGATTGGTGGTGAATCGGTCGAATCGAACGGTTCAGTCGATTCATGAACTCCATTAAAAAAAAAACTGTTTTTAATTTTTAAAGAGTATAAAACGTGTGTGCAGAACTAAGACTAATTAAGAAGTTATGGAATACAAGTAGGAGACTCTTTAGACTTTACAAATTCCAACTCTTTCTTTCTGTCTGTTTCTCTGTTTCGTTTCTGTTCGTTTTCTCTTCTATTTATTTCGTTCTTTTCAACTGTCCTCTATTTTTTTCATTCTCTTCAACTTTTGGTCTCTGTTTTCTTTTCGTTTGAATTTTATCGTAAGTTCTTGGTTGATAACCTGATATAAATTCTTTTTGGACATTAAAATTGCATTTTTAGACTAATATTTAAACTTAAACATGGTTAATATTTTATTTTTTTGTAATATTTTGAATTTGATCCGAATCTTACGATTCGGTTCGATTCACCAGTCCCAATTCACAAAATGAGGATTTCGAGTTCTCGATTTAACAACTATGGCAGTAATAATCTATTAGAGTATAAATACCAATTTCCCTACGCCCGTTCCGTGTCAATGCAACATAAATGACAACAAATAAGGTGAACAAATTGGCATTCCAAGAACTATTATCAACCACAATAATACACAAACAAAATTCCCTATCGAAAACAAAGGGGAAGAACACGAAACAAGACACAACAACCTTCATGCTTATGATTGAGCAAAGTAAATATATATCTATGTTGCACAGAAACGGAAACGGATACCGAAACTGAAACGGATACTGAGAAACGTAATTTCTAAAAAACATAGGAAATGGAAACATGTAAATAGTAAAAGCATAGGGGAATATTTATAAATATTAAAAATTAATAATACATTAAAAAAACAAGATTGAAGAACAAGAGGAAGAAAGTCCAAACCATAGTTGTTAGAATCGTACGAGTCAATCTCGTACGATTCGATTCGATTCATGGAGAATTCGAGTCGTATCTATGGTACGACTCAGAAGCTTCATGAATCGGTCGAGTCACCAACGATTCGGTTGATTCACCGAGTCATCGAGTCACCCGATTCGGTCAATTCAGGCCACCATTAAAAAAAAATCAATTTTTAACAACTAAAAAATGTACAGCAGAAGAAGATGACTATTTACAAAAAAAAAAACGTACAGAAGTTGTGAAACACAAATAGTTTCAATTAGATGACTCTTCACTTTACAAATTCCAAAACCTTCCCTCTTCTTTTCTATTTATTTGTTATTATCTTCTTCTACTCTCTATTCTTTCTATTTTCTATGTTCTGTCCGTCTCTACTTTCTTTAATAACTTGATATAATTTCTATTTAGATATTAAAATTGCATTTTTAGACTAATATTTAAGTTAAATATGGTTAATATTTTATTTTTTTATAGCATTTTGAATTTAATCCGAATCTTACGATTCGATTCGATTCACGAGTCCCGATTCGCAAAATGAGATTTCGAGTTACGAGTCGAATCTCGATTTAACAACTATGGTCCAAACTCAATCGAGATTCAACAGACAAAGATTATAGAAGAAAGAAATATGGATAAGTTCTTTAAATTGAAGGATACAAGGAAGGAATTCTCTCTCAAATAGGAAGTTTCAATTTTCCTAATCTTAGATTGAATAGGAATTGCAAAATAGAAAGTTTGAATTTCCAGAATTTTAATCGAAATAGGTAGGAAAAACCGTTTAAAAATTGAGGGCAAGTTTCATATTTTGGATAATTACAGAAACGTGCCCGAAAACGTTTCATATCAGTTTCCAAGAGTTTCGTTTCCCACATCTTCCGAAAAAAGGAAACGCATGTCATGAAGAGTTTCCGTGCTTCATAGATATATATCACTCAAAAACATTAGTTAAAGCTCTATATATCATAAACATGAAAATCTAATCTAATCATAAACATGAAAATCACAATTAAGTAAAATCAAAATCAATACCTCTACGTCCTACAGTCAAGGAGGAGTTATTGTTCCAAACTGGAGCACCATAATTGGTAGTCCAAAAGGGGGTATCAAAGCGACTACTGGGGATATCCTGAATCATAAACATCAAAAGAACAAGAACAAGATTAAATTCAATCAAAATCAAACGAAAACATTCAATTAATCATACAAGAAAACCAAATCAAATTCAAAAAGAGGGATAAGCAATACCTTGTAAGGATCCATAGGTGAAAAGCAAATTGAATTTTTGGAGAAGAAGGAAGAACCTTAAGAGACCCAATTAATGGAATTGCAGAAAAACCAATAAAAGCTGGGTATTTATAGTAAGACTGCAATTAATGATTATGGTTATCCATAGAAAGACTGCAATTATCAGATCACTGGATAAATTTAGAATTGCCTGCCTCAAGGTCTCACCATGTTTATAACGTATATTTATATATCTCTTCTTCTTTGGTATACCTAATTATAATTAGGTAGGATAAGATATAAATTTAGCGTTAGAGCGGATGTAGTTTCTGCGTATAAAACAGTGTAATTTTTAAGATTAACTTTTACCATACGGTGCAATTTAAAGTCTCATATTCTGATCACCCTCAAACTCAGTGTTCTTAGCACTAAATAAGATTTGAAATAACACATCTTTTGTTAATGAGATAATTTTTCGTTACGAGACTTGAAATTGCACCGTCTTGTAAACGGTAGGCTTAAGATTACATTGTTTTATACGTGAAAACAGTGACAAATACAAGATTGATCAGCTAATATAGAAAACTCAAAAACCCGTTTCGTATACCGATTATATTAGATACAATATCATAAGTTCGAAACAGAAGATGACGACGCCACACGACTCGATACTTATTAGATAAAGATGGATATAAAGAGTCTGTTTAGCATTACAACAAAGCCAAAACAACGAGATGAGAATTGATTTCTGAAAGAGATTATGGCTTGAAATACGGATCTTTAAATGCTTGGCCTAATGTTGAGCCGAGATGCTATCTTCTGCCCCAAAGATCTATCACACTGCACAAACAGAACAGAACATGATTAAATCAGAACATTGCTTTGTTACTAGGGTTGTAAACGGTGCGGGACGGGGAGTCGTCCCCCGTCTCCTGTCCACAAATGTTTCAGGGAATTCCCTGTTCCCGTTCATGAATCGCGGAAAAAAATTCCCCTCTGCGGTGAACTCCTGTCTCCGTAGATGAATCGGGGAAAAGATCTTCACGGGATAAAAAAATTCCCGATCCCTGCCACAGGAGGGGGGACTTTATTGGGGATTCACTGTCCCCATCTCAGTGGATCCCTGCAGGTACGGAGAATCTCTGCCCCATTGACAAACCTTATGTTAGAAATGCATTGAACTGAAAGTATATCAAACCTGAGTGAAATAGGAGATCCAGATAGTTCGAAGCTCATGGGTGACACGAGGATCGGATAAGCCATCAACAATTCGGCAGATGAATCGCTCTTGCCTGGAAAAATATACGAAGTATTATAATTGATACAATCTAACTTTCATTTGAAGATCAACAACATTGGGAGCTGAGGGTTTACCTGTCAGGTTCAAATGACCGGAATCTCTCTCCAGGTTGCTTGAAATTGTTCTCCTTCGGAATGATACACTGAAATAATAGCAAAGTATATCAGATATATGTGATTCTGTCCCATATATCGGGACGCATCCAAATACAAATGGACACACAAAAGGGACTGTCTATTATGCCAGGTAAAATTCACCAACAAGACTAGAAAACCAACCTTCTCGCGCTTTCCACTGCAGACTGCAGAAGGAATGGGATGTGGTTCAGAATGGCGAACAGCATCAAACCTCGACGGGAAGTAATTGACCTGAAAAAAATCACAAAAGCACCAGATTAGAACATACACGAAAATGTGAAGGCAGAAGTGCGTACCAGGGGAAAAGAAAATCAATACCTCCTCATCTCTGTGCATGAAATTCATGAAACCGTCGTGGTGATTGTTGTGATGAGCACACTTGGGAGCATTAACAGGGAGCTGAAGATAGTTCGGTCCGAGACGGTGCCTCTGAGTATCAGAATAGGAAAAGATCCTAGTTTGGAGTAACTTATCCTGTGAATACGAAACACCAGGAACCACTATACCAGGGCAGAATGCAAGCTGTTCGTTCTCCGCAAAGAAGTTATCGATGTTCTTATTCAAGACCATGCGTCCGACTGGTTGCAGAGGCAGAATATCCTCAGGCCAGGTCTTGGTCACGTCGAGTGGATCGAAGTCAAATTTGTCTTCGTGATCAGAATCCATGATCTGGACGAAAAGTTTCCATTCCGGATAGTTGCCAGCAGCGATAGAGTCATATAGATCCTTAGTGGCATGGCTATGGTTGGATCCTCCGACCTTAACTGCCTCATCGTCCAACAAACATTTCACGCCACAGGTAGGTTTCCAGTGAAATTTCACGAAGTGGACTTTTCCCACCTTGTTGATCAGAGTATAAGTGTTGACACCTGAGCCATCCATGTGCCTGTAATCTTGCGGAATGCCCAAATCATCGAAGAGGAAGGTGAGCATGTGCAAGCTTTCAGGAATGTGAGACAAAAAGTCGAAGATCCTCCATGTCTCCTGAATGTGGGACTTAGGATTTGGCTTAAAAGCATGTACCAAATCCGGGAATTTCATTCCATCACGGATGAAAAAGACGGGGAAATTGTTTCCCACGAGATCAAAATTACCCTGAGTTAAGAAGAAATAGAGAAACAAAAATATAAGATCATACGGATTTTGAAATGTTAATGCAGAAAACTTCGTGCAGTTTGCGTCAACATTACAGACACATAAAGTGGAAATAAAAATCCTCACCTCTCTGGTGTAAAACTTCACTGCAAAACCTCGAGGATCCCTCAGGGTTTCTGGGCTTCCACGCTCGTGAACCACAGTTGAGAAACGCACAATGACAGGTGTCTGAACTCCAGGGCCTCGAAGGAAATCAGCACATGTAAGGTGAGAGAGATCATGAGTGACCTCAAAGAAACCTTTTGCACTAGCTCCCCTAGCATGGACAACTCGTTCCGGAATCCTCTCCCTATCAAAGTTGGCAAGTTTCTCAATCAAATGATAGTCCTCGAGCAGGATTGGACCTGTCCAAAGTAGGAAGAGAGAAAGAAAAAAAGTCAATTTAGTCCAAAATCTCCACGTGCTTTCTGTTCGGTCTTCACCAAAGAACTGACTTAAATTCCCAAACAATGACCATCAAGATCTTTTTCTAGCATAAGAACCGAACAAAGGACAAGGTGAAAAAGAAAAACGAAAATAGCCATTTTCCGTTTCAAAATTATCAAATGATACAATAGAATTCCCCAACGATAACATTGATCATGAAGTTAAGTTCAGTTAACTGTCAAAGACCAATTCGCATACATAAGTTCATAAATACATTTAGGCAAAAAGCATCATTAGGCCCCTGATCTTTCATTTTTTTGGTTCATCAAGCCCTTGATCATTTATTTGGATACATTAAGCCCCTAATCATTTATTATTAAGCCCTTGCTTACCAAATTAGTAAGTTGTAAACATCTAATTCTATTAAAAAGATGTTATTAATTTCATCTATATTTGAAATTATAAAAAAAAAAAATTACAGTTTGAATTAAGGGTTTTACAGTTTTCCTATACCTACATTATACATCCAAAACTGATTTCAAACCGTGAAGAATTACAAATTGCATTCATTTCGAATGCAGGTGCAATGAACAACACTACGTTAACTGAGTTAACAGTTCAAAATTGATTTTTTGGGGTAATCAAGGCTTAATGAGACCAAAAATAAATGATCAGGGCTTAATGTATCCAAATAAAAGATCAAAAGCTTAATGAACCAAAAAATGAAAGTTCAGGGGACTAATGATGCTTTTTGCCATACATTTACCAAGGTTAATGTATCGCAACATTATATTAGGACACGACACAAAATGAAACTAATGCCCTGTTTAGATGTTAGCTAATTTTCCTTACAAAATAGCTCCGAACAGCATTTCTCAATCCCACCACTCTATATGTTTAATGTTTGTAAAACAATGAAAAGAAGCTACAGAAAGAACGAAACCAGCAGTAATTCAAGATAAAAAGCATAACAGAACATCAATTGACCAACATTGACAAAATTATAGCTAATTTTCCTTCCAAAATAGCTACAGACAGCCGTTTCTCAATCCCAACACCCTAAATACTTAATGTTTGTAGCAAAAAGGACGAAACTAGCACTAATTCAAGATAAAATGCGTAACAGAACATCGATTGACCAACATTGACAAAATTATAGCTAATTTTCCTTCCAAAATATCTATGAACAGCTGTTTCTCAATCCCAACACCCTAAATGTTTAATGTTTGTAAAACAACGAAAAGAAGCTACACAAAGGACGAAACGAGCACTAATTCAAGATAAAACGCCTAACAGAACATCAATTGACCAACATTGACAAAATTGTATATACAACACAATACTACAACAAATAAGGTGAAAAAAATTGGCATTCCACGAAATATCATCAATCACAATACACAAACACAAACAAAATTCCCCATCGAAAACAAAGGGGAAGGACATGAAACAAGACACAACAACAACCTTCATGCTTATGATTGAGCAAGCAAAGTAAATATATATCACTCAAAAACATATCTAGTTAAAGCTCTAACCATCATAAACATGAAAATCACATCTAAAGGATATCAACAAAGCTACAGTTCGTCAACAATTAAGTAAAATCAAAATCAATACATACCTCTAGGTCCAACAGTCATGGAAGAGTTGTTGTTCCATACAGGAGCACCATAATTAGTAGTCCAAAACGGGGCATCAAAGCCACTTGAGGGACGATTCTGAATCACAAACATCAAAAGAACAAGATTAAATTCAATAAAAAAAAAAAGTCAATTAAACACATAAGAAAACCAAATCAAATTCAAAAAGAGGGATAAGAAATACCTTGTAAGGATCCATAGGTGAAAAGAAAATTGAACTTCTGGAGAAGAAAGGAAAACCCTAATTAATGGAATTGCGGAAAAACCAATAAATGCTGGAAACTTTAGTTTTGGGTATTTATAAAAAAAATAATAATCGTGGTTGTGATGATTATGGTTATCCACAGAAGAAAGACGGGTCAGACTGGATTTAATTATCACTGGATAAATTTAGGATTGGTTACCTCAAGGTCTCACCATGTTTGACGGATTTTTTTGCCTTTATCACGATATTTTTATATCTCCTTTTAATTATAATTACTGCTCTAAATATACTAGAATTAGCAAGGATAAGATATAAATTTAGCCTTGTCCGACAGCGGATATGAGTGATTTCGGAATAATATTTCGTGTTTCATTCCAAGTCGCATGAAATATAGAAGGTGTTTGATTGCTGTATTTTGGGTTTCGGTTTACCTTTTCACTTTGAAACAGAGAGTTTTAGATGTTTGGTTGTTTTTTTATAAAAGCAGAGAATCCATGCATTTATTAAAAAACAGCATTTTCCAACAGCAAATCGCAATAATAAACAGCAAACAACAGTAACACAAACGGACACATAGTGCATCGGTTCGAAACCAAACTGAATACCAAAATTACTAAAATAATTGACACCAATACCAGATCGAATAGTATGTAAAACCGAAATATTCGGATCGGTTTGAAATCGAACAAACCGAATTAGTTCAAAAAAAACAACAACAACAATAAATAAATATTATTATGTTTCGGACTCACAATCTCCCTATGTAAAAAAAACTGTTTTTTCATCTTTACACTCTTAAAATTTAATCAAAAGGCAATCCAGGGAAATAGAGAGTTTGAGCACTCACCTATCATTAAAAAATGCTCAACTTTTCATAAAAATAGAGCTTTAGTTTTTTTTTATGTAAAACACTAAAAAAAATATCAATTTAATATCACTCATAAATATCAATTTTTAGTAGAATCTTTAACTGAATACATATTCTATTGAAAATAGGGTTAATTTTAAATAAAAACTATGTGGTTTTACAATTTTATTTTTTTGCAAATCAGAATATGTGGTTGGTAAAATTTTTATTTTTTCAAATTTGGGCAAGATTTCAAAATGAAAATTTTCAAAAATTAAATTATATTTTAAGAAATTTTAATTCTTAAATTTTTTAGGTTTGAGGTCATTTAGATATTTTTTATGAGAGAGAAAGTTAATGTTTAGAGAGAGAAAACTCAAAAAATGATGATTTTGAAAAAATAAAAAATGTGATTCCATAATAAATATGATACTAAACAACTTTAATTCTTGAAAATTTTCATTTTAAAATCGTTATCGAAAATGAAAAATGAAAATTTCGCCAACTTATGTATTTGAAATTAACCTGAAAATATAGGTCTTTTTAATGTTAATATGTAGTTTAATCAAGCATGATGCAGACTGTTACATTAAAAAAAAAAACTAAATACTCATATAAAATACAAGATTTAAAGTTATTAAAAAATTATAAGGCTCTATATTTTATTAAAATTGACCATAATTACTGCCAGTTTTTATATTTTTTTGTAAGAAACTGAATTGTTTTATATAATATAAGTTTGATTCCATGTGATCTGTAATTAATCATCTCAATCATTATAAAATTAAGCAAATATAGAAAGGCCATCCCCAATTAAATATTGTTTATATTTATAATTGGGTTAAGGTGTAAAAATACCTCTAATATTTTGGATCAGGAGCAATTTTACCCCAATGTCTAAAATGGTGCAATTTTATCTCTAACGCTGGAAGCCAAGAGCAATTTTACCCCTAACGTTAATAAATTGGGTCAATTTGAGAAATAATTCATCAAACTGTCTTCTCGGTCATGAATCTTGTCATCTACACTTCATACGTGTGTCATTTTATCAGTAACAAATCATAAACATACGTTGGGATGTGAAAAAAAATAAAAAAAATATACTGTCTTTTTGTACGAATTAGACAAAATAAATTCAAAAAATTCACCAAATTTATAAATATTAATCTCAAATTATATTATTAAATTATAAAAAAAGCATTAAATCCTTTTTACAGAACAAACTGTTATGCAATTGGTGCTGAATAAGGGACAAAAATATCCGTATTTTATAATAGTGTTTGAAATTGACCCAATTTATTAATGTTATGAGTAAAATTGCTCTTGACTTCCAACGTTAGTGGTAAAATTGCATCATTTTAGACGTTAAGGATAAAATTGCTCTTGACTCAAAAAATTAGGGGTATTTTTACCGGTTTCTTGATTCGAAGCTCGTTAGATGTATGGTATCCAATTAAAACTTTTTAAATACGCTAAAACTCGAACTTAAAATCTAATTTAAGTGATTTATGATTCTTAACCACTCAACCCAATGTTCCAACTATATATTTTTAAAAGATGGATGATAATTAATATAATATTTATTAAATTGAAAAAAATAAATAAAAATCGGCGATAAATTGAGAAGCAAACGATATTTTATGCGAGATGGTAAAAAAAGAGAAAGGGACCCACTCGTGATATCAGGATTAATTAGTGGTGAGAAAATCAATAAAATTAAATTATTAATAAAATAATTGAGAACGTCATCGTCTTGTGGCTCCTTATCCAGGTTTTGAGTTTTAATAAAACCGCCTGATGACATGGACCACTCATCTTATGCCACGTAGGTGGATAGAGTTTCGAGACGTGTGCCCTTTCAGATTTTTTTGTTTGATATTTTAGTTTTGGGAGCATTTGATAATTCTGTTCATATTTATCAATTCTTTTTTATGATTCATAAAAAATATTGTCTTAAAAAAACAATATTTTTTCATGAAAAAAAAAAATCATTATAAAAAATAAACAATATTTTCGAATGAGTAGGATTCATGTGGATCTTAATTCTCCGTTAGATATAGGTTTATTCAGTTTGGACCATATGGATCTTAATAACCATGCAGTATTTGGTCATTCACTATTAAATCTAGGCTTACTAGAACTCTAAGGTGGAGATTCAAAGTATCTTGCAGCTTAGATTTAATAAGCCTGAATCTAACGATGAATGACCAAATTCACTTGGTCATTAAGATCCATGTGAATATTCTTATAGGTTTGTTAAATCTAAATCTTAATATGTTTTGAATCTCCACCGTAATATTCTAATAAGCATAGATCTAAGGTGAATGAACAAATTCATTTGGTCATTCGTGGTCCAGATGAACTATGGATGACAATGGGTACTATACCCGCAGGTACCCGGTACTACCCGTACCATATATAAAAGAGTATGAGACGGGTATGTGATCAAAATCATTACTCGTAATTGGTATGGGAGTACTCCTAGGGTACTCATTACCCGTCATAAAACTTTTATATATTAAAAATATTATTGTTTTTAGATGTAAGATGCGAGATTCAAACTCTAACTTTTTGTTCTTCAATCATTGAGTGGTACCATTAAGTTATTTTGTTCTTATTAATTAAGGTTCATTTTGTTCAATTTTTAGATGGATGATTTTTGTTAAATTTGTAATATTTTTTGTTATGTATTGATTATTAACGAGTCAGTGTACCTGTGAATTAAATGGGACGGGTATGGGATACAAAAAGTATATACGTTAGGGTAATGGAACGGGTACGGGTAACTGGAAAATAAACAGGTAAGAGTTTGAGGTTGACCTTACCCGTGAATACTCTACCCGTTACCATCCCTAAGGTGAACATCACTCTTTTCAAATCGATTAATCGTATTTTATATTGAATCACAATGTTTAAGAAAATGTTTTATTGGTCATTAGTAACCAAAATCTGTAATCAATAGAAATGTTAGATTCGATGAATCTTCCATGCTTCATCCAAATGAGGAGTCATTAGTATCGTGGTCATAAAAGTTTAAACAATGTCTCTAAAATGTCACAAAAGTTTAATTTGCATCAATAAAATTAATTAAGTTTGTTTTTGTCCCAGTAAAGTCATTTTAGATGTTTTTCAATCATCTTTTCGCCGAAATTGCTCACAACGCTACCTAACATATTAAAAAAATGTAACTACACATTTTAATTGATAATCGATATGCCACGTTGGTTAATTTGTGATTAAAATTTTTATTGATAATCCTTATTTACTTGAGTTAATTTGTGGTTAATGTTTTATTATTATGCCACATGGCGTTGAAACATGTAATTAGATGTCACGTGAACAATTTTGGTGAAAAAAACGTTCAAAATGACTTTATTGAGATAAAAACAAATTTAAGTGATTTTATTGAGACAAATTAAACTTTGTTACCTTTTGAAAACATTGTCTAACTTTTATAACCACCGGTGCTAGTTACCCTCCAGATGAGTCCTCGGTTTCATTTGACACTAAGATACATAATTTTAATAAGTAGGTGTAGATTCAAGTTAAGGTGGGGCTTTCATTCTCTCCATTGAGTGACCAATTGATAGAGTCTACCTAACTAGAAGAATCTACAACTGATGAAGAGGAGCATTCAGTTGCTATAAGCAGGCCAGAAAAAGAAAGAAAACACCATCTAAGGTTAGAAGATCATGTCACTTTTACATGTGTTGTTGCGTAATAGATAGAAGGAGTTTTCGATCCTTCAACATATTCTGAAGCCATTTTTAGTAATGATTCTTGAAAATGGTTATTAGTCATGTAAGAGGAGGTGGAATATCTTCACAAAAACAAAACGTGGGAATTGGTGAAACCGCCAAGGAACAAGAAGATTGTGGGTTGTAAATGAGTTTTCAAACAGAACTATGGCATTTTAGGCATTGAGGATGCTAGATAGAAGGCATGATTGGTAGCTAAGCAGGGGCGGAGCCAGGGGATAGGGGAGGGTCTCCCGACCCTCCGACCTCCGGAACACCCTTAACGAACAATGGTTCAGTCCCGAGCAGCCACAAAATAGTTAAAATTAGTACTTATAATGTAGAATATGATTATATGACATAAAACTAAATTTGCATAGTTGGTTGTAGTGATAATTAAAGGAATCTCTACATTCAATTGGTCCTATGTTTGAATCCCCCTCTCTTTATTTTTTTATCTTATTTTAATTTTTTTCCTTTAAACCTCATTCTCCTTTAAAAATATCAATATTAAATATCATTTTTAATCATTATTAACCTCATTCTCCTTTATTATTTTTAATTGTATTTTTTAAGTTACAAAATTCATGATCGAGAAGACAATTTGATGAATAATTTCTCCAATTGACCAAACTTGTCAACGTTAGGGATAAAATTGCTATTGGCTGCCAACGTTAAGGGTAAAATTGTACCATTTTAGACGTTAGGGGTAAAATTGATCTTAGGTGTAAACATTAGAATATTTTCGCACCTTATCCGTACTTTATATTGAATCTCAGTTGTTTTGTACCTTAATGTTTCTAATTATGATCAAATTTACCCTTATATTATAAAAAAAAATTGGAAATTTTGATTTGACTACTATGAATTAAAGCCTTAAGTCGTTATTAAGAAAAAAAAATCTTCATGCAATGGAGGCCCTCCGGACTTTGAGCTTTGGCTCCGCCACTGTAGCTAAGGCCTATAATCAGGTACAAGAAGTTGATTTTAATGATTTTTTCTCTCATTATATTATAAATAGCGTGTCTTGCTTGAATTGGTTGCTATAAATGACTTTGAGTTGGAACAACTCAATGTCAAGACTAACTTCTTATATGGAGAACCAGAGGAGAAAATTTATATGAAATAACCCGAAGGTTTTGAAAGCGAAGGCAAAGAAGAGCATGTTTGCTTGTTGCAGAAATCACTGTATGGGTTAAAGTAGTATCCTCGACAGTGGTATAAGTTGTTTGATCACTTTGTGATTGGATATGGTTATTCTATGAGCCAATATGATAGTTGTGTATATTTCGCAAAACTTGTAAATGCTAATATTTTTATTTGTTACTATATGCTGATGATATGCTTATTGCTACCAAGGATATGTCTGATATCAACATATTGGAAGGATAACTGAGTAATGAATTCTATATGAGAGATTTGGGAGCTGCCAATAAGATTCTTAGTACGGATATCCATAAAGATCGAGTTGTATGAACACTTTATTTAACTCAGAGAAGTTTTGTTGAAAAAGTATTGGAGCGATTTAGTATGAAAAATGTTAAACTTGTAAGTACTTCACTTGCTAATCATTTTAGAATTTTTGTTGATTTGTGTCCACAGTCCGAAAAAGATATTGAATATATGTCATATGTACCTTACTCTAATGTTGTTGGTAGTATCATGTACGCGATGGTTTGTACTCGCCTGGCACTTCTCATGTAGTTAGTCGATATATGTCCAATCCTAGTAAAGATCATTGGAATGTTATAAAATGGATTCTGAGAAATTTAAGGGGTACTACTATTTCTTGTTTAAAATTTGCATGGAGTAAGAATATGGTTGCTGGTTATGTTGATTCAGACTATGCAGATGATTTTGATAGAAGAAGATCCACCACAAGTTATGTGTTTACCCTTGGTAGTTGTGCTATCAATTTGAAAGCTACTTTACAACCTACAGTTGCAACACTAATGAAGCAGAATATATGGTTGTAGTTGAAGCTGTAAAAAAAGCTACTCGACTACGAGTTTTGGTTGATGAACTCAGTTCAAATTTGTAAAGGATTTTCGTTCACTATGATAGCCAAAAAGCTATATATTTGACGAATAACTAAATGTTTCATAAAAGAAAGAAACACATTGATATAAAGTACTATTTTATTCGAGATATTATTTCTGAAGGAAATATTACTATCAATAAAATTACCACTACACATAATCCAACCGATATGATAACGAAGCCTCTTCCAATAATTAAGTTCAATAATTGCAGTATTAGCAATAACTAAGCTAGCCCAAAAGGGCATTGTGAAGAAAGAAGACTTTTGTGAAATTTCAAATATAGGTGGAGGTTTGTAAACTTAATTTGTAATTCTATCGGTCAAACTGTGTGGAAATTGTCAAATGTCCCGTTTAATATGTTATTCTATTTTCTTTTTTATTTTTTCTTTTATTCACGCATGATTTTTTCCTCCATTTACATTCCACATTTTTCCTATAAATATCATGCATTAACATAGGTTTGTGCGCATCCAAGCAATTAACACTTAATTGCTGATTTGAGAGATATTCTCTAAGAGAGAATTATGAGGCTTTGAGTGTATTGGAGTTAAAGCCTTTTCAAGTTGTTTGATCCATATTTTTTTTACCACTTTCAGTTCTCTAGTGGAATAATTTTCGATCTTCTTCATCTCGGGGTTAAAGCCTTTTCAATGTTGTTTGGTCCATATTTTTTTTACCACTTTCAGTTCTCTAGTGGAATAATTTTCGGTCTCCTTCGTCGGTAAAGTCGGCACACTGCCGAACCATGTAAATCTTTATCATTTATTTTATTGTTCTTTTTTATTTTGTTATTATTTTATTTATCCAAATTCAATATTTCATTCTGTTACAAGTTTTTGCTAATAAGAATATTTATTAGCTCATAATTCGTTTGATACTATATATATTTATTAACAATGATTCCTTCGATGTTGTGGAAAAATGATAACGACATCGTATGAATCAAAAGTGGATGGATGCTTGGTCTGTCATAAACACTGTCGAAAAACTTTTATTTAAGCTTAATTTTGTCGATTTGATCTCTTCTTTGGTCCCAAATGACGCTAGAAATTACAACGGTAGCTTAACTATGGTTAAGCCTCCCAATGGCTTTTTAAAAGCGAATGTTGATATACTATTATTATTCCGAGAAGAAATTTTATCGGCCTCGGTTGCGTTGTCTGGGACCATAACGTTGCAATGGTAGAAAGTTTCTCTAAAGTTGTTGGGTAAGTGATGTCGAAGGAAGAAGAAGCTTTAGGGGTACGAGAAGCTCTTGGTGGTGTGAAAAGTAAACACGGGGTCAAGTTGTTCGTGGAGATGGATGCTAAATTGGTCTTTGAAGCTCAACTATTGATAATCAAGATCATTCTTCTTTTGGGGCTATCATTAAGCAACTCTTTCTTTGAAATTATTTTCAACTTTGTGCGACGTTCAACGAATAAGGATGCTCATATGTTAGCTAGAATGTCTTATTCTAGGTCTGAAGTCTTTATCTAAAGCTCTTTTCGGAGTTCTTTATAATGTACCGATTAGTGATCTTGTTTAATGGAAGTATTTTGATTTTTAAAAAATAAATATTTTGTGTCTACATATGTAAAATGTGACTATTATGTAACTTTTTTCTTTCAAATGATTAATAATTATTGTAATTATTGGAGCACACTTTAGGGAAATTTCACATAAATATCAAATTTTTATTTTTAGATAAACTAAAAGTTTTTTTTCCTTGTTATTTAATTGAAACTTAAATTAATTTTAAAATTATAAAAAACTTATATAGAAACTATGGTTATTTTGTTTTTGATAAAATAACCATTACTTTTTTCTCCATCATTAGATGATGACTGTTTTTTTCCATCATTGGATTAATTTTCTATCTCATTATCCAATGCTGAAAAAGACAAAGTAATGATTAATTTGTCAAAAACAAAATAACCATAAATTGCACCAAAAACTTAAATTAATATTACTTTTTTTAAATAAATATGATTTATTTATTCGAGATCGATCATAATTCATTTAGAACTCGAACTTAAGATTTTTAATTTTTTTTGAAACTAAAGGAAAGCTTTTAAGATTTTTAATTTAAACAACCTATAATATTTATAAATCAAGCAGACTTTAATTAGTAAAATTAATGTTTATTTAAATTATATGTTTTGTCTTGATTTTATTAAACAAATATTTGGATTAATATGTTTTGTAAGGATATAAATGGAGCAGGGATTCTTCATTCCCGTTAGAGACTCACTCTGACGGGAATGGGGAATCCCCAATAAGAATCTTCATGAAATGGGGATATGGATAGGTTTTTTTCCATGGTGGGGAGGGGAAAGGTATCCCCGTCTCCGTCCCATTAATCCCTGATGGGGATCCCCGACTATTAGATGATTTAAGTACATTTTAATTATGCGATTAGTTGTTTTCAATTTTTAGTTTTTGGTGGTTTAGAAATTTTGAGAATGGTTGTTGATGCTTGGTATTATTAGCTACTTATTCTTAAAAGTTTTAGGTATTACTATTTTTTTTAAACATAAACGGTGATTCCCCGCGGAGAACGGAGAATTAGGAATTTTTTTTGAAACATCTGTAAATGGAGAATAGGGATCCTCACGGGGACGGAGATGAGGACAAATTTGTCTCCGTTTAACTCGCGAGGACGGGGATGAGAATCCCCGACTAATCAGAGAACGAGGATGGGAAATGCATTCTCGCCCCGCCCCGTTTACATCCTTTTTTTTCTTGATTTTATTAAACAAACAATATTCTATTTTTCTATTAATTGGTTTGAAATTGATCACATATCATTTAGGTGGCTTCACTTAATTAAAATTTACTAAGTATATATATTTGAAGGAAAAAAAAATACTAAGTATATTAAGATTTGAATTTGTGATTTTTCTTTTTTTCTTTTTTTTTGAAAAAAATGTGATTTTTAATTTAAATGACATGAAATTCTTACATCTCAAACTTAATTGAATTTAATAATATTGTTTGATTTTATGATTTATGTCGGCAAAAACCATTTGGGCTTTTGGCCCAATTCAATTAAGCCCAACTCAATTATTTATAGATATGTGGGCTTTTTATTGATTTTGTTTTATAAAATTTTTATTTTTTCAAATTAATGTATGCTTTTTACCCACAAAAATTATTGTCTATTAACCATAACTTACTTAAAATGATACGTATTTTAATTTATTTAAATCTATCATTATTCTACCACGTTGACTTAGAGAGCTACGAGATATTTTAAATAAATTCTAAAAGATAACGAGACATCTTTAAAATTCAGAGTCAATTAGATATTATAGAGAAGTACAAGAAACAATGGTATATTAAAGCAAAGTAATTCGAGTTTATATTATAACTTACTTGTTTGGTTACTGTCCATCAAGCAAGATGTATTTATAAATCGTGTTGTATCAAACGGATTGCTTCTATAAATTATATTATTAACTTGTTATTAGATCGGATACAAATTTTCCCGAACCCATAATTTTTTTAATTGTAAAACTTTCTAAATTTAAATTTATTAATAATTATATATTAGCATTATTGAAGAAAATAACAAGGGGGTTAGAGAGATTAACCTGCAAAATTTCTGTATGGTTTTCAAATGTTTAAATTTGAACATCTTGGAATCCAGAAATCAGCCTAGCCTCTTGCAATAAATAAATAAAATTGAAATTGAATTATGATATAATTAAGTAATATTAACAATAAATTATTATATAAAAGGAGGAAAAAGCGCATCCGTACCTGCAGACTACGTCTGGATAATGATAATCAGAATGTCTGTTTGGTTTAGCTGTTGTGCTTACAGACTATATCCAACTTGTTAAAAAAGAAAAAAAGAGTATAACTGATTGAGCCAATGCTACAAGTGTCACGATAGAGCGGGGCTTGAGGTTTGTTGAGCAACAAGAGAAGTAGAAATGTCATTAGAGGCACAAGCAACAGGGGTTGTTTACTGTTAGTTATTTGTTATTGTTTGTAGCGAGTAGATATTAGCTGATTTTTCTTTTAAAATAGCTAATATTATATATATATATATATATATATATATATATATATATATATATATATATATTTCGAATCTAACTGAATATTCTATATTGTGTGAAATAAAACGGTAGAAAGGAACGCTATAAAAATGAAAGATTAGATTAGGAGTTAACGTTTAAAATCATTCTATTTTGGGCGTAACATTATATGGGTAAACAATTTCAGTTTCAATTAACAACGGAGCAAACCAAAGCCCGTTTTCTGTCATTTCTTGCCTCTAATGCGCCACGTTGGCTCCTTTAGTCTGATTTAACCATCAATTGACATCCACGTATCGATGATTTTGTGTTAAACTAAAGATAAATAATCATGTGCAACACACGTGTTGGACATTTACATCAACCGACAGAGTGTGGCAATAAGTTGAAGAAAACATGTTTTTGATTTACCGTGTTGTTAGTTAGATCTGAAATTGCTCCATCCATATAAAATTAGGTCCTACATTGAATGCATTTTTACATTAAGTCTCAAATCCGCTCTTCTTCCATACCTATAAGACTAAATTTATATCTTATCTCAAAATTAAATACAAAAATAAGAGATAAAATACAAATTTAGCCCTATAATTATTAGAGGAGAGCAGATTTAGCCTCCACGTACAAAACAGTGCATTAAACCTAACCTTTGCAATTTCCCTCATAAACGAAAGACAAGTTTTTTTTTCCCAACAGAAAATGTGCAATTTCAAGTCTTATAGCGTGACCACCAGAGGTTGGAGGTCGGCCAAAGTATGAAATTACACATTAAAAAAAACTTATTTTTCATTAATAAGACTTGAAATTGCATAGTCGAGTAAACATTAGGTTCAAGATTACACTGTTTTGTACGTGGAGGCTAAACTCGTTCCCTCTCAATAATCATAAGACTAAATTTATACCGTAACCAGAAAACTTAAAGGTAAACAATTTATTAATCTGTACATTTTTACTTAACATATAATTTAATCCTCGTATTTTAACAATACATTACAAAATCCTTAACTTTTACTCTATTCAACAGTTTAGTCCCTCAAGTATTTGAATTGTAAATATTTTAGTCCCTGTGTTGAATAAAAGAAAAGTTAAGGACTTTATAATGTATTATTAAAATACGAAATAAACAGTGTTAGATAAAAATATACGAACTAATAAATTATTTACCCGAAAATTAACGAAAAACAAGAATATTACACACATACACAAACTGTAATTTATTTGATAACTTCATCTTATAAAAAAGAAGAAGTTTTAAGTTTTTCTTTTTATTATTTTACAATAAAGTAAAGCAAAGCAAAAGAGCAATTAAACAAAGATTAATTAGTGCTTAATTTCCATAATTAACACCATAATCTCTTCTTCTCTGCAAACTCCACCCCATAATTTTCACATATTTATATATTTGGCCTCACATTCAGACGAGATGCTAACTTCTGACCCAAAGTTTGGTCACACTGCAATAAAATAAAATAAAATAAATAATCATATAATTAATTTGTCGTGTGATAATCGTGTTGTCGTATTTGAAATAGTCGGTTATATTAAGAACGTTAATTTTTCGGTTATTTCTATGAAATTTTGATTTTAAGTAATTACCTGAGCCCACCAAGAGACCCATATACCGCGGATTTCCTGGGAGATACGTGGTTCAGATAAGGCGTTAGCCAATCTACAGAGGAACCTTTCTTGCCTGTCGGGTGCCCAGGATCTGTATCGCTCTCCGGGTTGTTTGAAATTGCATTCTTTTGGAATCACACACTGCGAATGTTTTACATTTATATTAGGAGTGTCGAAACGAAAAAAAAACACGTGTTAATATATAACTGGTAAAGGTTTGACATGTCAATTTAAACTTATTTAACCGAAATTAAAAAATTAATACTTAAAATTTATTTCGAAACAAATTGACCTTACGGACTGAAAAGAAACTAAACAAACCTTCTCACGCCTTCCGCCGCTGATGATAGCACTAGGAACGGGAACTTTCTCAGCGTGGCTACATGGAGAATATCTCGATTGGAAGTAATCCACCTGAAAAATAATAAATCGACATAATTAATCAGTTCGAAGTTAATCATATTCAGATAGTCACCGTTCAAAATAAATTTTACTCACACATCTAACTATTATATTCCAAAATTACCCACATCGAAGTAGGGCTAAACATCCGTTCGATTTCGGTTAAATCGATTTTTTCCCAAAATAATCGAACCAGAGTATTAAATAACCGAACCAAACAATAATTTCAGTTCAGTTATCGATTTTTGGACTTTTTGCTAAGCGCTACATCGAAGTATATTCAACGTGCCAAAATCCAGACACAAAATCACACTTAATTTTAAATCCACTACGTAAATTAAATATCGAACTCGAGACCCGACTTAAGCGTACCTCTTCATCTCTATGCATGAAATTCATAGCACCATCATAGTGATTATTGTGATGAGGACACTTAGGAGCATTAACCGGTAGCATCTTATAATTAGGACCTAAACGGTGTCGTTGAGTATCAGCATAAGCAAACAACCGAAGTTGAAACAACTTGTCGTTTGAATAGTAAATTCCAGGAACAACTAGTCCCGGGTCAAACGCGAGCATTTCATTCTCTGCGAACCAGTTGTCAATGTTCCTATTCAATACCAGCCGTCCGATCTCTTGTAGAGGAAACATATCCTCCGGCCAGATTTTGGTCATATCAAGTGGGTCAAAGTCAAACTTGTCTTCATCGGCCGGATCCATTGTCTGAATACAGAGTTTCCATTCGGGAAAGTTGCCGGCGGCGATTGAGTCGTAGAGATCTTGGGTGGCGTGGCTGTGATTTGCGCCCCCGATTCTTTTTGCTTCGTCATCCATTAGGGATTTGACGCCGCACGTGGGTTTCCAGTGCCATTTGACGTATGTTACTTTTCCAGCTTTGTTGATTAGAGTGTACGTGTGAACTCCAAATCCTTCCATGTGTCTGCAAAATAAATCACATGTCAATTTCTAACACGACAACTATTAATTTTTAACATGGTATCACGATGATAAAAAAAAATGACCGAATTGACACTTTTACCTGTAATCCTGAGGAATTCCAACATCATCGAAGAACCAAGCGAAAGTGCTTAAACTTTCGGGATGGTGTGACAAAAAATCGAAAATTCTCCAGTATTCTTGGATGTGAGATTTGGGGTTTGGCTTGAAAGCGTGAACCACATCTGGAAATTTAATTCCGTCCCGGATGAAGAAGACTGGGAAATTGTTTCCAACAATGTCGAAGTTACCCTAATAAGAAAATAAATTAAACACTTTAAAAAAAATACAAAAATAAATAAATTGATAAAGTTAAAACGACCTATAAAAAAGAAATATATCAAATTACTCAAATTGTTAACATCGTGAGCAGTCACCTCTCTAGTGTAAAACTTAGTAGCAAAGCCACGTGGATCCCTAAGAGTTTCGGGGCTGCCACGCTCGTGGATGACGGTGGAGAAACGGACGGTGACTGGAGTCTGAACACCCGGAGCTCGGAGGAAATCGGCACAGGTAAGATGAGTGACATCTTGAGTGACCTCAAAGAAACCCTTAGCACTCATTCCCCGCGCGTGGACTACACGCTCCGGTATCCTCTCTCTGGTAAAATTGGCTAGTTTCTCTAATGCGTGGTAGTCCTCCAAAAGTATAGGTCCTGTAAAAATTAAATAAATATTTTTGTTAAAATCAACTAGATTAATCGATTTAAAATTATTCATATAGTTTTTGACGAACTCCTCTCCTAATTAAAACTTTAATATATACATTATAATTTCAACTCTAAATATCTAATTTAATCAATTTGAGTTCTTAATTGTCCATTTAAGTAACTTTAATTTGTAAAAATAGTAACTTTCAAAAATAATTATTATTATCTAATTATATCGTCTTTTCACCCTATCGATTAGGAGTAAGCAAAATTGACCATCATCAAAACTGAACCGAAATTGTAATTTGGTTTGGTCGTTTATTTTGTTTGGTTCAGTTTGATTTTGAAATAAAATAGTTTAGTTATGGATTATCGGTTCACTTATTCCAAACACATATAGTGAAACCTGAAAACAAAACCGAAATATGTATATAATATAATTTTTTTTACATTATATATAATATTTATTCTACATTTTTATGCTTTTCTTAGTTATTTAATATATTTTGTATAGATTTTTTATTTTATAAAGTTTTAGATAAATAATTTATTTATCTTTATATTTTGATCTAACATACAATTTAATATAATATATTGTTTAGTTCTTAATTTTTATTTTATTCAACATTTTAATCTTTCATATATTTGAATCATTAAACAATTTAATCCATTTATATGGAACTAAACTGTTGAATAAAATAAAAATTAAAAACTAAACAATGCATCATTAAAATATGAGAATTAAATAATGTATTACGTAAAAATATACTGACTAATAATTATTTACTCTAATTTTTTTTACTTTTTATAATAAATATTGGACGGTCATCCATCAGTAACCAAACCAAATCGATAAAATCCAGTTCGTTATTAAATTTATACGTTCGATTTTAACTTTAAATGAGAATTTAATTCGATTAATAAACAAACTGAACCAAATCAAACCGAATCCAACCAATATTCATCTCTATTATCAATCATCATCATCAATAAAGTTTTTTACTTTTTCTTTTTACTTTTACTTTTTTTTTTTCTGTTGTCTTTTGCTTTTGTCTTTTTCTTTTACCAATAATTCATCAAATTGGTGAGATCATATAAGATAAAGTTAGATCTACTATATTTGTCTATTTATAATAATTCACCTTCTAGATATACTATACTATAGTATAATATTTTTATATAAATATAATATATAGTATATAGTATAATTGGCGTGTGGAAGTCACGTGCTATTTATAATTTATAGTACGGTATCAGCTTTTATTCCATCAAAGATTTTATATTTTTGGCTTATTATCTAAATTAATCTTCTGATTAATATAATAATTTTCACTAATCTTCAAATTTTTTTAATACATCAGAAATTCTATCTTAATTAAAAAAAAAAGGGAAAATTCTGATTAACAATTAAGTCATTTCCTCTTAATTTTTTTAATAGCAAATAAATTATTCTTGTAATTAATAATTAATTACTACTCATAACCAAATTAATAAATAAAATAAATAAAAATGGTGAAAAGTAAAAGTAAATAAAGAAATAAAAAATTACCTCTGGGTCCAACAGTTAAGACAGAATTATTGTTGGAGACAGGAGCACCACCATTTGTTGTCCAGAATGGAGTGTCATATGCACTCGACGGTCGGAACTTCATCAAAATAATAAAAATAAAATCAGTTTTATTCATTTTTAATTATTTTTTTTAAAAATTTGCTCACCACCATACCTCCCAAGACATAGATAAACTTTCAACCACTAGGCGAGCTTCACCACATTCATTTTTAATTATTTAAAATACTCATAATTTAAATAATATTTTTCATGACCAAAATAAATAATTTTTCATTTATCTGTCTGATAATCCAATAAGATTTCAGATTACATGTCTTTTTAAAAAATTATACAGAAATTAAAGATATTAAAGAAAAGACATTGTTACCCCTTATTTATTAATTCCACTACTTATTTATTCTATAATAAGTCTATTATTCTAATTAATTTTCATAAACTCATGTTTTATAGTAAGAAGAAAGATGACTTAACGTGTACTGATCATATAAAATAACATGTATAATGAAATAAACAAGAGTCCCTAGAAAGACGGAGATAGTAATATATATGATCTAAGAGTTCTCGGGCAGTGGCGGATCACTGAAAGGAGGTGTTTATTGTGATTTATGAGTGCTAAATTGATACTTTTAGTATTTTTACGTTAAAAAAAATTAACGCCTTGTTGACAATTTCTATAGATTTTTTAGTATTTTCCGACGATTAGTGGATACTCAATCTCCTACTAAACCCTCTGAATCCGTTCATGTTCTCAAGCGATCAGTGCGTGCTCAAGCTAAGAGACGGATTCATCAGGGGTTTAGAGAGGTTATCTCAACGGAAAACGCTAAAAATTCTATTAAAATTGTGAATAAAAATTTAATTTTTTTTATATTACTAAAAAATTAATTCAAAACCCATAAACCACTATTTACCAGTGAATCTTAAATCCGTGCTGAAACACCTGATCCTTAAGAGGCTTAATTTGATCTTAAAAGTGTCTCGAAAGGGAACTATCCGCGACACTTTAGTTTCGTACTTAGTGATCACAAATAATAATAACATAGTTAATTAGAACTCTATATCCGGGACGCGATCACAGCATCCAGACGACTACAAAGAGTCGTCTGAAACCACTTCTCTCGTCCCTGATCCGATCTGATCCGCCTCCGGACCGGATCGATATATTTTAAGGAAGAAAAATAAAAACACAATGATGATAAGTAAAAATAAATAAATACCTTGCAGGGATCCATTGGAGAAGAGAGTTAGGAATATAGAGAGAGAAAGGAAAAAAGCACTGAGAAGTGCGAGTGATCTGGAGTGGAAAGATTTGGGGTTTATTTATAGAAATGTTTAGCCTCCATTTTTGAATTTTTGATCATGGCTTACTGTATATGTTTTCTTTTTTGTCCCATTCCATACCTATTCTTATCCATCACTGTAAATTTTAGATATTTTTCTAAAATTATTGATTCATCAAGGTAAACGTTGTTGTCGTGTGACTAAGAGGTCACGGGTTCGAGTTTTAGGAGCGGTCTCTTGCCAAATAAATTGGCAGGAGAAGGCTTGCCCTCAGTACACCCTTGTGATGGGACCCCTCTCCGAACCCTCGCTCAGCTGGGACGCGTAGTGCGACCGGGCCGCCCCCTTTATTGATTCCTCAAAATAAAATTTGTGAAATTTGTTTTTCTCAACCTAAATTTGGTTAGCTATTAAATTTAAAATTTAAAAAATATATTAGACACAAGTACAATGAACAATGTCCATGTAAGACAAAGAACGCTTGATGCGCCGGTTAGGAGGACTGAAGAGTGGCAAAGGGATGTAGTGGTGAGGGGTAGGGGAAGACTAGCAAACTTTAAGGAGAGTGATCGACAGTGATATGAGTTTATTGAGGATTGAGGAAAATATGGTAGTGGATAGAACATAGTGGAGGAAGAGAATTTGTATCACTGACACGACTTGATTTCACTCTTTTATATGATGGTTCATGTTAGTCGATCCCGAATCATTTCGGGACTAAGTGGATAGGACAGAGTGGAGGGAGAGAATTCGTGTCGACTTGATTTTACGGTTTTATATGATGGTTCATGTTAGCCGATCCTAAATCATTTCGGGACTAAGGCTTTGTTGTTATTGTATTGTATTCTCAGTTTCATTAATGAAATTTTCTTTTTATTTCAAAAGAAAAACAACAATATCATTAAAACAACTCAAAATTTGAATTATAGTAAAACAAAAAATAAATTCATAATAAAAAATACCTTTATTTATCGTTGCTTAGCCAGTGCCTAGGGGGCGTCAAAGCGGCCTAAACGGAGCCCATACCGCTAAAAATTGCCTAGGAGCTAAAAAATGCCTAGATGGACTAATCGGAGAAAAACGAGACGGATTCTCGATTTCGAGCGTTTAGGCGGGATCTAGGCGGCATTGGTTTCGAACAGTGCTTAGGATACTTTGAATCTTCACTATATGATTCTAACAAGTCTAGATCTAATGATGAATGATTTGGTCATTCAGGATCCAGATGAACATTACCACTATGTACTTAGTATATAACTTTTATTTTGTCACATCAATATACGCCACTTTATGAGTGACCTCTCATTAAAATGCAAAGCTAAAAAAGCTCATCTTTCTCTCCACCTTTGTTGAATTCTTCTTCTCGACTCGCTATTGCTGCCACCACCATCGTTGCCGCTCTATTGCTCCATTCCACATTTTTTCTTATTTTTCTCCGTTCTAGCCTTCTAATCAGGATTTTTTAAATGAGTGAGAAGGAAGCTTGTTTTTCTTCTTTCTTCTTCCTCCTTCCATCTATGTTTTAGATTTAGATTTTAGCTTCAAATTTAATTTTTTATTGGTTTGATTATATCGAATTTCTTTTTCCATCAAATCTACACTTGTTAGCTATACTTCTTTCATTTATTCTTTTTTCAGTCTTAGCAAGAGCGAAAAAATATTCATCTTGTCCGTAAATCGGTAGATCTGCGTGGTTGCAAAAAGGACTTAGGTCCGAATGTCTGGAAGAACTTAAATGATGAAGAATGGATTATATCGGGTTTTTTTTTAATGGGATTCAACTTACGAGAAGGATGTGATTTTATATCTTTGTTGTGTTTGTAGCTTTTATGATTTTTATTGCTTTTTATAGTTTTTTTCTTCCCTTTATGATCTTGCACTCGTTGTAGCTTGTATAGGTACGAGATTTTATTCCTCATAATTTTTATATTGTATTTATAATTTTTAATCTAATAGAATAATATATTGTATTTAAAAAAAAAAAGTGTATAGCGGATAAAAAAGATAACCGGTCAATGTAAGTTAAACTGCCACGATAATATTTTTCTAACTCCTAAAAAATGAATTGCAAGTCTTATCATGACAATCCATTCATCTATCCTGTCGGATGGATGCTTCTCACAATTTAAATAGAGAAAAATTATA
Source organism: Euphorbia lathyris (assembly GCF_963576675.1). NCBI lineage: Eukaryota > Viridiplantae > Streptophyta > Magnoliopsida > Malpighiales > Euphorbiaceae > Euphorbia > Euphorbia lathyris. Next base: position 81,750,947 of record NC_088916.1, read on the forward strand.
AGGATAATTACAGGCCTCAACTGATTAAGTTTAAAGGTGTTATTGAACCCTGATCTATTCAAAATTTTATCATTTGATTCTTGATTTATTATTTGGTTATATTTGGCCCCTTAACAATCCCAATTGGTGAAATATCACCCAATTTAGATGGAAACTTGACAAAACTATTATCTCCACCTCATATATAATGATATTTTGACATATGAAATTGACTCGTCACACATTTTGAAATTTATTTGTCACATAAACTCTCTTATGTGAAACTAATTAATTAGATTAAAAAAGAAAAACAAATAAAAACAAATCTCTAAACTCAAATTTAAGTGTCAAAATTTTGTCATGTGCTAATAGAATAACAATTATGTTAAGTCTCTATTTAAATCGGGTGAAATTGCACCAACTGAGATAGGTCAAGGGTCAAATGTGACTAAATAATAGATCAGGGATCAAATAATAAAATTTTGGATAGATCAAGTGTCAAATAGTGGTTTAAGCCGCTGATTAATCCTAGGTATAAATCTGGGTTTAATCTTACGTGGGGAATTAGATTTGCACACTACCCGTTTCGTAGTTAACAAAGTTATCATCGATACTAATGAAACTTCATATATCAAACCTAGAGACTTTCAAAGAGCACCTCCAACCCTAACTAGTTATTTGACTATCTAAAATAATATAAAATATTAGTTAATTAAATTTATGTCTCACTCCAACCATGTTAGCTATCTGACTCTCTAATTGACTATTTTATTATTAAAATTGAATAAAATTGAAGAAACCATAAAAAAGAAAAAAAGAAAAATAAAGTAGAAAGAGAAAGAACGAATAAAAAATGGTTGACACATTAGTTACGTTGAACTTGTCCAAAATGTTTGATTGTCATTCTGAACTTACATAGTGTTTTGTTAGTAACTAAAAAGCTACTGGAGTTGATTTTTAACAATCTCTCCTCGAATTTTAACTTAAAAGCCAAACTAAGAGGTTGTTGGAGATGCTTTTTAGAGATTGTTAAAAATCAACTCCAACAACCTTTTAGTTTGGCTTTTAAGTTAAAATTCGAGGAGAGATTGTTAAAAATCAACTCCAGCAGCTTTTTAGTGACTAACAAAACACTATGTAAGTTCAGAATGACAATCAAACATTTTGGACAAGTTCAACGTAATGAGCCTGATCCAAAAAGTTGATTGACCCCTTCAACTTACAAAATGTTTTGTTAGCCTACTAAACTTGTTTAAAGTAACTCATTAGCCACCTTAATTTGTTTAAAGTGGTCTATCGATCCTCTGGACTTGCTTATAGTGATATGTTGGATCTGTGAACTTGCTTATAGTAATATACATTTCAATCATGTTCTGTAACGTGAACAAATGTAGACCTGTCAATTTCGTGTTCGAGTTGTATTCGCGTCGTGTCATTTTCGGGTTCGTATTGAAAAGAGTAAATCCAAACTCAACCCAAAAACTTTCGTGTCACAGTCGTGTTAACCTGTTCGGGTTAGTGTCGATTTCGTGTCGTGTTACCTGTAATTTTGTTATGCATATATATATAAATAATAACTTTTAAAAATATAAGAAGATATAATAATATTTTTAAATACTTTATGTCATTTTTATATTAGTATTATTAACACTAACCATCGAGAAGTCCGTTAATATCATGTTAAAGGTCATGTAATGTGTTTATAATAATTTAGGAGGTTCGAATCATATTTGCAAATAATAATTATAGTTTTATTATCTTTATTAATAAAATGACATGTAAAAATACGAGAGAATATACCAATAATTTTAAATATTCGTGTCGTTTTCGGGTTAGCATATCAGCCCTAACCAAACCCAAAAATTTAGGTGTCAGTTTCCTGTCAATCCAAAAATGACACATTTCCTATTTAGCTAAACAAACACTAAAATTATGTATCGTGTAATCGGGTCGTGTGTACTTTTACCACCTCTAACTAAAAGTGTTAATCATCCTAGTTTAAGAAAGTTCACGGAGCTTATAAGATACTTTATAAATTCAGACGAGAACCAATCAACTTTTTTGAGCCAAGTTGAGGACCTCCTAACATATTAAACCTTAATTAGTTGTTTCCATCAAAACAAGAACAAAATTGAAAGTTTATTTAAGTTCAAGTTAAAATATATAGTTATGCTGCTTTTGCTGTTTCGAATAATTTTGGTGCAGCGGAATTTATTGCGCGGGATTCAAATGGGACGGTTGTGATGAGTGGTGTGTGTCCGTTGGGACGTTGCTGGTTTTTTCTTCATGTAGAATTGCTGACTATTTTAAATGGACTGAGTTTTGGCCGGCAATAGAGGGTGGAGAAAGTTATTGTGTCATCTGATTGCAAGGGAGCTGTGGATGCAATTATTTCTGATAGAGATGTGAGCTATGTCAATGTGATTGTAAGATCTATTCGTGCCGTGGCGTATTCTTTTACTGATTCGTGTTTCATTTATGAGGGACGTTTGCGGAACGTTGCAGTTCAAGAACTTACAAAATGGGGATCCTGTTTGAACAGACCTCAAGTATTGGTTTCTGATATTTTCTGGCTTTTCTGTCTTCTTGTATTGACCTTAATTGCAATCTTTAATACAAGTTGATATTTAAATAATAATAATAAAAAAGTAGTATTGAGGTAATTTTTGAAATGAAATACTCATTGAATTAGTATTTTTTTAAACGGTATAATATCCATTTGACTTCCCAAACTAATGCTTCATAATCAATTAAAACCTTGAACTAAGCAAAAATTATCAATTGAATCATTATTCTCAACAAAAATTATCAATTGAGAACTTACTGATAATTTTATTAATTTAGGGATTTGATGATTTTGATAGTTTAAGATTCTAGTTGATTTTGAAACTTTAATTTGGGGACCATTGGTGTAATTTTTTTGAACTGTCCTAATGTGTAATTTTTTTTTATTTTCTTTTTGTGATTTATATGTTTATGTTCTTCCAAATTTTCCTCTGGTTTCTAGATTATTACTATAATTACGTATATATTGAGTAATTATTAATTCATAGAGATTGACTTTGTTATGATTTTCTTGAAGAATTTATTGCTTGTTTGAAAATTTGACATGTTTTACAATTGTCTTTTCTTGCCAATGACATTATTATTATTATTATTATTATTATTATTATTATTAATGCTAATTAATGATGAGTAGGTGCTGATCTTATCTTTTGTTACAGTAAAATTTGAAAAGTAAAAGGTGTGTTTCTCTTTAATTACTTTTTAATTGTCCAATCAAAGATACTTTCAAAATTTGAAAACTTTTAATTAAAAAAGAAGTTATCTAAAAAATGCATGGCTAAGACTAACTTTTACTATTCACTCACATAACTAACATGGTTAATTACAAATAACTATAATATATATGGTTTCACTGATTTGCAGAGCGATATTTGTGGTATTTCTTTTGCAAACTCAATCATATGGTTTGTAAAATTTTACAAGCACAATTTTGTGGTTTGCAAAATTTTATATTTGAATTCACTTTATCAGAATTTGGTCGATAACTATCTCGAAATGAGAATTTTCAAGAGTTAAATAATATTTTAAAAAATTTTAATTTTCTTCAACTTTTTAGGTTTGAATTCATTTAGATGTTTTTTTATGAGGGAGAAAGATAATGTTTAGATAACAAAACTCTAAAAATGATGATTTTGAAAAATTACAAATATGGTTCAATAGTAGATATGATACTAAATAACTTTAATTCTTGAAATTTTTCATTTTGAAGTCGTTATCGGTCAAATTTGGTAAAGTAAAAAACATGTAAAAAATTTCAACCATAGGATTATGTTTGTAAAAGTAATACACCATAAGTACCGATTTGCAAATCGGCCAAACCAAAATGTAGTTATTTGCAATTACCCTAATTAATATTTGTATGTTCAATAATCTATAAATAAATAGAAATTTAAGAAATACAATTAATTTTAATTAAAGACTTTGTTACTCTTGTATTAATTTCATCCACTAATTAATTTTTATTTATTTTTAAAGTAAAAAAACAATTTAAATGGGGGTATATTTCGTAAAAGTTAATTAATGTGCATGGATTAAATCAAAACGTCATGTATTATGAAACAAAAAAAATCTTTAAAAAGACATCTATTGTGGAACAGAGAGTAATATTTAAGATCTTTTTGATTCAACTGTTAGCTAATAGCGGTTGCTATTGTTGTTAGTTGTTTATTGTTGTAATTAGTTGTTTGTTGTTTGTTATCACCTGATTAATTATTAGTATATAGTAAAATTGTGATTAACTGTTGTTGTTAGTATGTAAAATATCTAATATGGATATATTTTAAATTAATCAACAATTAAATTATAAAAATAAAAATTAATAAAAATAATCTAAATAATAATTAAAAATAATAATTTATTGAACGAAGTAAAACCTTGTTCTTTCGATAATAATATTATAGAGATATAAATAGTGTTAAATGAGAAATGTGTTTTGTGAAAATAAGAAGGATAATTTTGTGAACATCGAATAAATACAAACAATTTGTCATGAAAAGCTTCAAAATTGATTTTTTCGTGAAAAATTCCAAAATGTTATCGTTTCTATAAAAAAAAGGCTAAAAGTTGTTGTTGTATAAACCTAACCAAACACCATATTTCGTGCAGTTTGGAATGAAACGAAGAGAATTCAGAAAGAAGTTAAAGGGCAAGACAAACTTTATGAGAGTTCTCACGGACCAAAATCTCTAGTAAAATCGTAACAGTAAAAAGAGAGAAAGAAAGAAAAGGAACTTACAGAGATGAAAAGCAGAAGACGGTTCAAGCAGAAGTAACTAGAGATATTTTCTTTAAGATTTATATCCACAAACTAGGGGAAACCTAACGAGCGACATGTTAATAATAAATAATCTATCCCTAGGGTGTTCTTGAAGAAAGATAACAAGGTAATAATTACATCTACAAAAACGGCGGAAGACAAAGAGTTCATAGGGAAGTGAAAATAACTCCATTTGGCAGAAAGTGCGCTTCGCAAGCTTCTGGGCCCATCATTGAGCATACAGAAAATCCAAAAGAGCAAAGATGAAGCCCTAAAGACCTTCACATAAAGAGTTCTAGAGGGAGAAATCTGATATCACATCATAAAATAAGCTAAAGTAGAATGAGACGTGGACTAATAAGGAGTCTTATGCAAAAATACATAACCGCCAAGGACACTTGTCCCAATCATAAGGATGGATTTGAAAGATAAGCTCGTAATCCCTAAAACACGCGGCAACTTATAGAAAGGGGAAACATGTCAAAAAACGCATAGAGCATAAGGTACTCAACAACTTCTACTTCACTATACTTTCTAGTCATTATAATCCATCTCATTATCACCACTAACTTAAGCATCAGAGAAAGGATGTTGTACTCTGACCCCTCTTTGACAGTTTACTGATATGATCTCAAGTGTACTGGACGCAGTCTACCAAGCTCATATTGTAGATTGGAAGGCATCAAATGGTGCAGTAAATGTGGATAAGAACCACACATTATGACTCAGATGAGTAGTTTTTTTTATTCTACTAGTTATTCAACCAACTTTAGACGTTTCTACTTCTTCAACTACTCCTGCCAGAAATTATGGCCTTGTTGATGCAAGTGATAATCTACTGAAACCGCTACACATCACTCCAACATTAGACTAGAAGATTGAAGTATGTTTAGGATCATGATCAGAGTCGATTCATGGATAAAATTACAAAAAAGTTTATATATAATATAGGTTATGTTCAAGAATCCATGAATATCCTTCGAGTTAAACATGCCATGCAGATAGAGGTGATGCGAGTTGAGCTTAAAAAGCAAAAAAGTAAACAAACATATTGACAACCATGATTCTATAAAATGTTCTACCAAACATTACATCATCCGAACTTTCACTTGAAAAAGAAATGCATCAGAAGAATCTCAACACAGTATTGATACATGATGATCTAAAGAGAGGATCTAGAGTCCTGTACGCTAAAGACGTCATTACTCACAGAAATCTCAAGAACTGTCTCCTCATTTTGAAAAACCTTAGATATCCAAAGAGATGTCGAGGCTTCGTCATGATTCAACTGAATCTCTTCTTCAGCAGTATGAAGCAAGTCGTCAAAAACCTTCGACGCCAAGGTCCAAGGATCGATGGAACCCTAGATCTGATCCAAAAATCTAACGTAGATATTCATTCATTAATCTCTGAATATTTATTTATAACTTCGCCACTAACCTTAAAATAATGTATTTTATGTTGCACCACTTGCAGACTGATGCAAGGAGAGTGTTAGAGGGATTGAACATCCATTGGTCGGCCGAGAAATGTAGAAAAACTCTATAGAAACTATATATGAAGTCTTTTTTTTTTGTGAAAAGATGTTCAAAACATTTCAATTCAGCACCTATAAATCACCATGAAAAAAGCATCATGAGGCGTCTGATGTTTTATTTTTTGATTCATTAAACCATTGATCTTTTATTTAAATACCTTAAGTCCATTATCTGTTATTTTTGGTCACATGAAGCCCGTGATGATAAAAACAAAAGTCACATTTCGATATAAAACTTGGTTAACAAAGTGTTATTCATTTTATATACGTTTGAAACTTGTATTTTTCACAGTTTGATAGCATAATGTGACTATAAAAAAATTATAATTTTTTTTTATTTCAAACTATAAAATTTAATAATTTCAAATACACATAAACATTGTTTAATTGAGTTAGATATTCGTAATTAATTAATTTAGTAAACAAAAATTTAATGTAAGGTAAAGCTTAATTTTTTTTCGGATAAAAATGTAACAATTGGGAAAAAAAAATCACAATAACAAAAAAGATGTAAGAGGTGGAAAAAAAAATCTTGCAACATGATCAACATGAACTAGACATACGGAGAAAAATGGAAATTTTATAGTGATGGGACAAAAAGGAAACTTCATAATGGAATATTTAAAGCAAAACAATAATTGAGAAATTCCATTATTTCAAAATTCATTGTCATATTTTGTTCTCTAGCCTAAGAGGATATTCCCTATGCTAGAACTTACATAGAACCTAGTCTTAATTTCAATTATCATTAATTATTGTTGTTCGGGCTCACGACTTTAAAACAAGTCTATATATAATGAGAATGTACTTAATTAGTAGGTATAATCGAGTCGAGTCGAGCTATGATATGTTCAAACTCGGCTCATCAAAAAATTGACGAGGTTGAGCTCAACATTCTATTTGTGAGCTATTCGCAAATTTGTTGACGAGTTTTGCTCACGAGTAGCTCGTTAATTCAGTTCATGAAATTCATTCGTGAACAATTCATTAATTATGTTCGTTAATTATATTGTTTTGATTTTTTTAATATAAAACTGTATAGTTTTGAAACCTATAAAACTAAATTTTATACAAAATTACGTTGTTTTTACATTTTCCCCTTATAGAAATGTTATTATTAAAAAATAATCAAATGAAGCTTGCTCACGAGCGTGTTCATGAACATTATAATCGAGCTTGTTTATAAACCTATAACCGAGCCCCCTCACGAGCTTTCAAGCCGAGTTTCTCCGTACTCAAGCTCGGCTCGTTTATAAATCAGACCGAACACTGAACCGCTCATATAGTCCTACTAATTATATACCTGAGTAAAACTCTCTCTTCATTTGTGATGTGGAATTCAGTTCATTCCTGTCTCATTATCATTCTTTATGGACGTTTCTTGCTCGAATCTTCTACCCTGGCATTATCCACTTCCAACCTGGTCGTTATACTATAAGTGTGTGTGAGAGAGAGAGAGATGCACAAGATATGTTTAGCATTGCATACTATAGTTTTTTCTTTATTATTTACAATTAATGGTATGTAAAGTTTAGTTGTTTCTAGTAACTAGTAAATATTTGTAGGGGCGGAGACAGTACAGGGTTCGGAGCCCCCCGGTCGCCAGCACCATCCCTGAGTAGGGGTAGTGCCACCCTGAGCAGCGCCCCTAAAGGAAAAATATTTATACTTATAAACCTGAACGTGAAGCAAAACAAAAGAATACTTTAGCTTAGTTGGTTAAAGAATGGTAGACCCAGCAAAACGACACATGACCCGATGACACGACACGAACACGACACGCTTTTTTAGTGTTAGTGGTTAGGGTTTTATGACACGACACGAAAGTTGACACGACACGAAATGACACGTTAATTTTTGTGTCGTGTTCGTGTCAACCCGAAAACACGAAACTGACCCGAAATTTAATTACAAATATACCCTTATAACACGAACCCGAAACCTGACACGACACGAACACGAAAATTGCCAGGTGTAGTCGTGTTAGACAGGTCGTGTTGAGCATGTTAGGTCGTGTTAGGAGATCAAGTCGTGTCAATCTAATTGGTTGTGTAAAAAATTCGTGTCGTGTCGTGTTTACCGTGTCAAGAGAAGGTCGTGTTCGTGTTCTGATTTTGTGATACGAAAAGTTTTCGTGTCGTATTCGTGTTTCAGGTGTTGACACGAACCCGAAACCTGATACGACACGAACACGAAAATTGTCAGGTCTAAAGAATAGTGTCAAAAACTTGTCTATGTACAAGTGGTACCCGCTTTGAGCCTCCACTTCCTTTTTTTTTTAATTAAAAAAGTCATATCCAACCCCTACTTTTTTTTTTGAAACGAACTCTACTTTCTTATTTTCTCTCCAATTCTATTTTTTCCACCTTAAATTATAAAGTTTTTATCCAATTTATTTTTTTTTTTTAATTAAAAAGTCAAAATTATCTTTTAAATCAAAATGTTAATATTATTATCTAATTTTTGGGATTTGAGGTTTTAATTTAAAAAATTAGCATTGAACTTAAAGAAAATTATATGTATGTACTTTTCATGTTGGACATTTTTAATTTGATAATCAACACTAAAACGAAAAATTTTATCATATAAAAGGCTAAAAAAAGTTATTATCCAATTTTAATTTTTTTTTCTCCCTTAATTAAAATGTCAAAATTATCCTTTAAACCGAAGTGTTAATATTACGCTTAATACACCATTTGCCTCCTGAACTTTCAAAGTGTTTCGATAGCCCTTTGAACTTGTATAAAATATTCAGTTAGCCTATGAACTTGCGTAAAATGTAATCAGTTAATTATTCGGTTGTAAAAAAGTAAGTCAAATGCGAAAGATATGTTACACGTGCCTTAGAATGTTATTACATACTTCACAAAATAGATTAAAACATGCTAAAAAAGAATTTCTTACTTATTCAACTATAAAACATTTTTTTCTCTAATATTATAATCACTTACTCCGATCTTTGTCGTTTTACTTTTTTAAGATGCGTGCAACATATCTTCTGCATTTAACTTACTTTTTTACAACCGAGTGATCAATTGATTATAATTTATGCAAGTTCAGAGAGTTATCGAGATAGTTTGAAAGTTTAGAGGGCCAATCAACCATTTTAGACAAGTTCAGGGGACAAATAATATATTAAGCCTTAATATTATTATCTAATTTTAGGGATTTAAAATTTTAGTTTAAAAAATTAGCGTTGAACTTATAAAAAATTAAATGTCTGGTACTTTTCAAGTTCGACATTTTAAATTTTATAGTGAACACTAAAATGAAAAAGTTTATCATATAGGAGTTAGACTATGCTTACTTTGTTTTCGATAAAGTAAGTCTTATTTTGTTTTTTCCATCATTGGATGGTGATGAACTTTGACAAAGTGAGCTCATCCAATGGTAGAAAAAACAAAGTAAAACTTACTTTGTCAAAAACAAAATAATACCTATCATATGATATTAGATTATATGTTACAATATTAGATGATATATTAAATAAATAATAAAGATTGATTAGTTAGAGTTTGATGAGATTATGGAACCCACGAGCCAAAGTGTCCTACAAGGCACTTAATAAAGCGATTGACAGAACGGTGACCACCACTTTGTATTGTAGCAATTGGAAAACATAAAATTCAAGCATGTGCCTTTGTATTTGACAAAGTTTCTTGGACTTATCACAAGATAATACTAGATAAGATCCTCTTTTCTAATCTATTATTTTTTTTACTATATATGCATTATTAGGAGACATCAAAGATGGTTCAATTATTATATATATATATATATATATATAATATATAAGGGTGAGATCCAGCGTGACAAGGGCTTAAGTTGTGACAAGTAGCTTATTGTGTGACATAACAAAACTACGTAGTTTTGATGATAATTAAAAAGGGCAAGGTGACAAATTGATAAATAAAATGAAAGAGATGATAGAGAAAATTGTTTTATTTCTTTTCTTTAAAATACATTTTCTCGACATCTCTAACATCGTTTTTCGAAATTTTTTATACTATTAGACTCGTCTAAATTAGACGGTCATTTTAAGATCCCTGAAGCTCAAGTAAAAAAAATTCCGGTGAACGGAATCCGGGTGGGCGTTTTCCGGCGAGAAAAAAAGTGCCCAGAAAATTATCAAAACATTCCAGAAAATGTAAAACATTATTCTAAGAAACTTTAATTCTTGGGTCGAAATAGGATTTCTTACGGTTTAGTCCCAATAAAACTTTTTCCTTAATTTTATCCATTTTACATGCTTCAACAATTTCTTGGGACTATACCGTAAGAAATCCCGCTTCGACCCAAGAATTAAAGTTTCTTAGAATAATGTTTTACATTTTCTCGAATTTTTTGAGAATTTTCTGGACACTTTGTTTCTCCCAAGAAAACGCCCACCCAGATTCCGTTCACCGGAATTTTTTTTACTTGAGCTTCAGGGATCTTAAAATGACCGTCTAATTTAGACGAGTCTAATAGTATAAAATTTTTCGAAAAACGAGGTTAGAAATATCGGAAAAATGTATTTTAAAGAAAAGAAATAAAACATTTTTATGTTGGAACAATACAAGTATTATGTTGGAATAAATAGTACACTGATTTGGAACAATGTAAGTAGGACAAAAAAACGTGCCCAGAAAATTATCAAAAAATTCGAAAACATGTAAAACATCATTTTAAGAAACTTTAATTCTTGGCTCAAAGTGAAATTCCTTACAGTTTTGACCCAATAAATTGTTGAAACATGTAAAATGGATAAAATTAAGGAACAAGTTTTATTGGGACTAAACCGTAAGAAATCCCGTTTCGACCCAAGAATTAAAGTTTCTTAGAATAATGTTTTACATTTTTTAGAATTTTTTTAGAATTTTCTGGGCACTTTTTTTTTGCCAGAAAACGCCAACTCGAATTCCGTCCACCGGAATTTTTTTACTTGAGCTTCAGGGATCTTAAAATGACTGTCTAATTTAGACGAGTCTAATAGTATAAAATTTTTTGAAAAACGAGGTTAGAAATGTCAGAAAAATGTATTTTAAAGAAAAGAAATAAAACAATTTTCTGTTGGAACAATATAAGTATTATGTTGGAACAAATGGTACATTGATTTGGAACAACGTAAATAGGAAAAAAATGTGTCCAGAAAATTATCAAAAAATTTCAAAACATGTAAAACATTATTTTAAGAAACTTTAATTCTTGGCTCAAAGCGAGATTCCTTGCAGTTTTTACCCAACAAATTGTTGAAGCATGTAAAATGGATAAAATTAAGGAAAAAGTTTTATTGGGACTAAACTGTAAGAAATCTCGCTTCGACCCAAGAATTAAAGTTTCTTAGAATAATGGTTTACATTTTCTGTAATTTTTTGAGAATTTTCTGGACATTTTTTTGCTTGCCGAAAAACGCCCACCCGGATTCCGTTCACCGGATTTTTTTTTTACTTGAGTTTCATGGATCTTAAAATGACCGTTTAATTAAGACGAGTCCAACGGTATAAAATTTTTTGAAAAACGAGGTTGGAAAAGTTGGGAAAATGCATTTTAAAGAAAAAAAATAAAACAATTTTCTCTTTCCTGTTATTTATAAATTTGCCACCTCCTTTTGGTTAATTATAAAATTGGTCCTTGTCACACCATAAGAAATGTGTCACACCTGATCTCATCTCATAATATATATATATAAAAAGTTGTAAAGGACGTTAGGAGATAGTCGGGCGGGTGCCTTCAAGAATTAATCGAGAATTAGTTGTAGAATTAGATTTTTTTGTTGTAATGACCCGGTCCGGAGTGGGTGGCGTCGGGGTAGAAGGCCTGAGCAAGGAGCGGCCGTAAGGGATGGCGATGGGGGCAGGAATGAACTGAATCCCACATCGGAAGTGGAGAGGAAGTGATTGGAGCTTATTAGTAAGATGAGAATCCAATACATACAGACACGTTTTAAAGCCGTGAGGCCCAATGTGTTAGAATTGGACCAGAGCGGACAATATCTACATGGTACTGGACCATGGTGTTACAATTGGTATCAGAGCCGACTCTCCACGTATGATGTGTGGTTCGGAGATGAACCAGACGGAAGCTGGTGGGCCTGTAACGACCCGGTCTGGAGTGGGTGGCGCCGGGGTAGAAGGCCTGAGCAAGGAGCGATCCAAGGGATGGCGATGGGGGCAAGAATGAACTGAATCCCACATTGAAAGTGGAGAGGAAGTGATTGGGGCTTATTAGTAAGATGAGAATCCAATACATGCAGACGCGTTTTAAAGCCGTGAGACCCAATGTGTTAGAATTGGACCAGAGCGGACAATATCTACATGATATTGGACCAGGGTGTTACAGTTGTATCCCGAACTACAACAACAAGAACAACAAAGTCTTAGTCGAAAAATGATTTGGGTTCGGCTAACATGAACTAAAATTTTGGGATGCAATACAGAGACTTCCCAAGAGGTTACTCATCTTAGTCCTACTCTCGGCCAAGTATGTTTAACTACAGAGTTCTGATGGGATTTTGTGCATTAGTGTTGGTATGATCGCACCCTTTTGGTTCATGTCTATAAGATGTGGCTAAGTTTTACGTTGGACGCCACAAACCCACCACAACTTTTCTCCTTTATCCGGGCTTGGGACTAACTGTAAATGCCACCAAGTGACACTCACTGGTTGTTGTAGTCCGAACTAAACAATAAAATTTGTAAAGGAAATATTATTCGTTGAAATCCTAATGAATTTGGTGTTGAAGGTTTTAATACGAAGACTAAAACCTTAAGGAGACGGTTGAGTGTTCCCCAAGGGTTGCGTCTGATGTTCCTTGAGGATGATGGTTGAAACTCTTTGAGTTTGACAGTTGAATGTTCCTTGAGGGTGATGGTTGAAACTTTTTTAGGTTGACAGTTGCTGTTCCTAGATCTTTCTCGATGTACTTAGATTGAGGATGACGATTGAAACTCTTTGAGGTTGACAGTTGAATGTTCCTTGAGGGTGGTGTTCACGTTCCTTTTGGATGATGGTTGAAACTCTTTGAAGTTAGCGGTTGATGATCCTAGATCTTTTTCGATGTACCTGTTACAATGTGGGAAGAATGTTCTTCCCACAAACACTCTGATGCTAAAGTCAATAGACAATAGACGTAATAATTGCTCTATCTCTGTCTCTCCAAAAAATCAACCCCTATAACATTGAATGAACAACTGTTTATAACCTTAGACGTGGAAGTTGTTGGTCCGTTATAACGTTACAAGTATAGTTCCAAGGGGGGGGGGTTAGGAACTATTTAAACTTTTTGCCGTTAAGTCTGACTTCTTTTTCTCTAAAAGGATTTGGACAGCGCGCTGAGTGAATTAAGACACTAGCTTAGTCAACTGGTGACTAAGTCAGCTTCTTTCGTTAAGTCAGGAGATAGCACTTAGAGTCTATTCCTGAACTCAGATACTCAGTATGCACAACTCAGCGTGATCTCTTTACTAGATCAGTTTTGTTTTAAGCAAGCAATTTATATATTAAGGAGTTTAAGGTTAGAAAGATGTTACTCAGCAGATTTATCCAGGTTCGGCCTCTAAGCCTACGTCCTGTCCCCGGAACACGTTCCGAGCTTTCGAATCCTCTACTGAGCTCTTTAAAGGTAGAGCCTCAAACCTTTTACAGCTTAGAAACTGAGTATGACAAGAGTACCTTCCTCTATACCTCTACTCAATCCTAATCTCACGCTGAGTACTATAACCGAGTACTCAGCCTCTCCTTTCTAATCTCTAGAAATGATAAGTGTTTGTCCTAAACAACAATTGCTAAGACACCTTAGATGATTGAATAATCACTCTAGACTTTTACACAAATGATATGAAATTTGGTGTAAGATTGCTTTGCTTTTTTTCTTGCAGAACTTTGCGTAGGATTTTTGTCAGCGTAATGGCTTGATCAAGTTCTGTCAAGTTATGAAGTGACTGAAGGGCTCTATTTATAGAGACATCTGAGACAATAGTCATTTCGAATTTCAAAATAACCGTTGGAGGGAAACGGCTTCCTGTCGTTGTCATCCTGTCTTGCTCAGAGCTCTCGGCCAATCAGATTTGAGTATTTTCTGCCCTCGGTCAGCTTTTGGTCAGCTCGGCAGAATGTCTCTCCATTTATGGTAAGGTCAACTAGACAGCATTCTGTGTCTTCTGAACTTTACCTAAAGTGGAAACACTTTGTCTGGAAGTTGTTCTTGCTCAGCTGTTGTCTTGTACTGTTTGTCGAATCAACTCAGCAGCTTCGTCCCGAAGTTGTTCCACGAAGGTCTTCTAGATCCTTCTTCCACTGAGCTGCGTTTTGTACATAACGACAGCGTTTTGACACGCGGGCCGAGTGATCTTTGAACTGTTTGACTTGGGCTTTTCACTTCCGTATTGGGCCTTGGGCCTTTTAATTTTTGTGTCTTATAAACAATTTTAACTCAACATTGAACAAACACATTAGTAGAATAAATCAAAACATTTAAACTTAGTGTGTTTAGAATATATTTAATTTTACTTAAACAATTTTGTCAAATCAAAATCATGTGGAAAGGTGTTTCAACAAACTCCCCCATTTTGATGTTGGCAAAACCATTCAGCGAAGAACTCAGTATTGAGCTCCCCCATGATAGTTGACCTAATATAACTTAGCAAACTCCCCCGTAAAGGTTGAGTTACTGACTTAGATTTAATTGAGTGAGTCTTAGGTCAGTTTTCAAACATAGGTCAGCTTCATGAAATATATTCTACTTTACTCAGTATTAAGCGGAAGGTATTATCATTCAGAGGGCGCTGAGTAATCTTTTTGTTCAATGGGTCTGAAGACAGTGTTTAATAAGTATGCAAGTTAAAGTCAACATTTAAACAACTTAGCATATCAAAACATAATAACATAATACACAGCATCAAATTAAATAACTCAGATTTGGATAAAGGATGCAAGTATTATAAACTAGAAGTAGTCAGCGTGTACAGCAAAAGATAAGCATAAACATAAAGACTACAAACTTAGTATTAAAAACTGAGCTAGCCTATTTCTATTTCTTTTTCTTTTGCTTAGACTGACTAGGCTCATGCCGTGTTCTAGCTGGTTCTTTCTCCCCCATTTTGTCAGCATCGGGAGGAGGTGGAATTCTGAAAGCGTCGGTTAAGACCGCTTTGGTCAGTGTGGCGGACAATTCCTTGAGCTTATCAGCGCTTTCATTTACGCCGTCGAAAACAGCAACTCCATCATCGATGATATCTTGAGGGATACCGATGTTAGCGGAGCTGAGCATACTCAGTACATAAGCTTGAGATTTACCTATCCAGGTAATTGTATCCGTCAAGGCAGCAAAGGCCTGATGAAATGTCTTCAGCAAAGCCGAGTCGTAATATTGGCGCTGGATATTGCTGTGACGTATATGAGTGAAAATCCGTTGAGTAGTCAGCAGAATCTCATTTTGCTTCATTTGATCAGTATCCATCTCTTGCTTATTCAGGTTTAGCAGACGGATAGCTTCGCCGATTTGCTCCACTGAGCATTGAGAGTATGATGCAAGCTGGTTGTTGGTCTTGTTCTGCTCAGCATGAAGTTGTGCAAAAAGCATCTTTACTTCGGACGAAGTTGCGTACTGATAGTTCGCAGCTGAGAATGTTTGGATCTGCCCTTGAAGAGCGTTGATGTGTTGAACCATTGTCAGATGAAGCTCAGCAAGCTTTGTTATTGAATCCTGCTTGGGCTGTTGTGCTTGGATGGAGACCATAACACTCAGCAAATCCTTGAGTCCCTTAACTTCATTTAGAAGTTGAGTAACTTGGGATAGCTATGATGAGTCAGTGTTGGTTGACCCAGCAGTAGGTTCATCACGTGAAGGAAGATCGTTGAGTAAAGCCTGCACCGAGTGGATGATTTTTCTACCAGACTCGGTGGCATTTAAATAGCTAAGAGATTCTTCTTCAGGATGCCTAGTTGCCTCAGTATGACCGGTCGGTAGAGGAGTTAGGTTGATAGTGTGGTCAGTGACTGGAATTATGGTTTCATTCTGCACAGGATTTTCTGGTAGAGCTGATTGATCGACAGAAGTGTTGATGGGAGAAGAAGTAATCCGAATGCTGTCTGTGCTGACTGGAGTAGGAATGTCCTGAGTCAGCACAATGCTTGTAGCAACAGCATTAACGAGAATTTGCTCCATTTGGCTTGTAGAATTAGCTGAAGCATTCAAGTCGGCGTGTTCCTTTGGTGAAGAAACAGAGGCTTGCTTTTCAAGAGAAGCCGGTGGAGTAGAGGATGTTTGTTTTCTGAAAAATTTCAGCTTTAGAGAAGAAGGATCTTTAGTCGGCTGTTGCACTGGTAGGTCAATGACAGTTCCCTGACTTGCCTTGACTAATCTTCTTCTTCGCGGAGGAGCGTCATCTTGGATAGACTCGCCTGAATGGGAAGGAGAATTTTCTTCTTGATCAGCATTAGGCTGGTCAGCTTGTTCAGCATGTTCTTCTTCAGTAGCACACTCAATATGAGTTGGCTCAGCACTTGCTGTCTCTTCAGTGTCATCCTGACCACTCTCTTCTTCCTCATCTTCTTCATCCTCATATAACTCTTCTTCGACTTGAGCGATGAACTGGTCATCCAGTTGTACATCTTCCTCTTGATGCTCAGCATCAGTTCCTTGACACTGAGTGTAATGAGAATCACCAGGAACGATGATGTCAGTGGGGACAGCATCTATCGGGATTAGTGAAGAAGACTTCTTCTTCTTTAGTGGTTGCTCACCAACATCAATCCTGTCCTCAGTATCAGGCTCAACTTGCCTAGGATGTTTCTCAGCTGACTTCAGCTTCTTTTGCTGGAGACTCATCATCTTTGGAAGGGGTCTCAACAGCTTTTCTTTTGCGAGAAGCTGGAGCCTTAGTCCTTTTCCCTTTTTGGACAGTAGTCCCCTCAACAGGCTGAACAGCAGTTGTCTCGACAGACTGGACAGCAACAATTTTCCCTTTCTTAATGGGTTGATTGAACTTGAGGGCAAAGAGAGAAGCATTTGTGATCTCAGATCCATGAGTCCTCTCTTCATCAGTAAGATCCACTTAATGGTCAATGAGGATTCTTGTGATGAGTGAACCCAGCCTGAGCGTACCAGTGCTCCTTTGGAAGCCAGCAATCAGAAAGACTAGCATGTTGATGGGCTTGTAAGTCAGCATGTGCCATATGAAGCACTGCTCAAAGTTTGTTGCTGAGGTTGTACAGTTGATCTCAGGGTAGATGTAGTAAGTCAGCATATAATGAGCCATCTTTTGGTGCTGACCCATCGAAGTACTGGAGATTTCTCCAGAGTGGCCAGCAGGTTTACAAAAGGTGGCATCGTACCCCGTTCCTTCATGCTCCCCAGATCTCCTCAGCTTTGTTCCCTCATTCTTTAGTTTTAACAGGTTGGCAAGGTAGGTAGGGTTTACAAAGATGGTTTTCTCCTTTACCACCGTTACCAGATAGTCCTGGTTATCGTCAGCAACACGGAGGTTGTGGTAGAACTCCCTTACTAGGTCAGGGTAGGTGGCATTCCTTATGGAGAACAGATCTGTCCATCCATTTTGCTTAATCCATTCGCAAAAAGGTTGCTCGGTTTGTACAAACGCTTCAGAGACCCATCTTGAGGGCTCAACTTTCCATTCACGAACATTCTCAAAGACCTTAGAATAGGTCCTGACCTTAGTCGGCTTTCCCTTAGATGAGGCGGCTTGGCCAGCTTTGCCTTTGCTCGGCGTAGTGACCTTTGTAGTTTCAGGCGAAGTAGCTTGTCTTGAGGGTTCATCGGAACTGGTCTTAGGGTGACCGGCACCGGAGATGTTAATGGAAACCTTAGTCATAGTTTTAGAAAAAGATTGGGAAGCTTTGAGAGTTTTGAGGGAGAGAGAGTGCTTTACCAGAGAATTTGGTAAGTGGGGAAAAAAAATAAACAATGGGGATTTACCCATTATTTATAGCGGTGAAGAGTGGATCTTATCGAATCCATGTGTTAGTTTTGCCTCGGGATTGTTAACCGACAATGATCCTGGCATTTATGACACATTCGGTGCATACGTCATCCTAGGTGGCTATTCGCGTGCTCTAGTCATTAAGTGCAACGGCTTCATTTACTCAGTGTGAGAATTCTAAACGTTAGATATCCTGAGTAGTCAGTTTTATGTTGCTCAGTATTTGAGTTTAGTTATTTAGCAATTAACACTCAGTATACATATTTCACTCAGCAGGTAATAGCATAAATCACTCAGCATGTTAATTCACTCAGCATGAATGTATGTTAAGAATTTGAATTTTACTGAAGAGGATTAAACATACCAATGGCTTCTCTCAGTATGCTG
This sequence comes from Euphorbia lathyris, assembly GCF_963576675.1. Taxonomy (NCBI): domain Eukaryota; kingdom Viridiplantae; phylum Streptophyta; class Magnoliopsida; order Malpighiales; family Euphorbiaceae; genus Euphorbia; species Euphorbia lathyris. The sequence goes on from NC_088916.1 coordinate 81,769,593, forward strand.
AACTGCTCACGAGCCAGTGGCTTTGTGAAGATATCGGCAAGCTGCTCATCCGTTGGGACAAAGGTCAGCTTGATCTCACCTTTGAGTACATGGTCTCTAATGAAGTGATGTCGAATGCTGACATGCTTCATCCTGCTGTGCTGGATTGGATTCTTTGATAGATCAATTGCACTTTTGTTGTCACATCTGACCTCAATTGTCTTTGTTTGAACACCATAGTCTTCCAGCTGTTGCTTGATCCATAGGACTTGAGTAGCATAGCGGCCAGCAGCAATGTACTCAGCTTCAGTGGTAGACAAGGCTACTGACGCTTGCTTCTTGCTGAACCAGGATACAAGACAGCTCCCTAAGAAGTGACATCCTCCAGAGGTGCTTTTTCGTTCAATCTTGTCCCGTCCATAGTCAGCGTCAGTGTATCCAACGAGTGTAAAATCATGAGTATTGGGATACCATAAACCTGCATTCACTGAGCTTTGCAAATATCTAAGGATTCTTTTTACAGCTATGTAATGAGATTCCTTAGGGTTAGATTGATATCTAGCACAGTAGCATACTGAGAACTGAATCTCTGGTCTACTCGCTGTTAAGTAAAGTAGAGAGCCTTTCATACCTCGATATAATTTGCTGTCTACTGACTTACCATTCTCGTCAGCGCATAGGACAGTGTCAGTGCCCATAGGAGTGGATATTGGCTTGCAATTTTCAAGTTCATATTTCTTCAATATCTCCTTGGCATATTTAGCTTGACTGATGAAGATGCCATTTTTGCCTTGTTTAATTTGAAGTCCAAGGAAGAAGTTGAGTTCTCCCATCATTGACATTTCAAACTCAGTTTGCATTTGATTGCTAAATTCCTTACACATTGACTCGTTAGTTGCACCAAATATAATATCATCAACATAGATTTGAGCCAGCAGGGTATCTTTACCCTTTCTCTTAATGAATAAGGTTGTATCAGCTTTGCCTCTGACATAATTTCTAGTCAGCAGAAAACTGGTCAGCCTCTCATACCAAGCATGTGGTGCTTGCTTGAGGCCGTACAGAGCCTTTTTGAGTTTATAAATGTGGTTTGGGAATTTAGGATCCTCAAACCCTGGAGGTTGATTAACATAAACTTCCTCGTTTATAACTCCATTAAGGAATGCACTCTTAACATCCATTTGAAATAGTTTAAAGTTCATGTAAGATGCATATGCACATAAAATTCTAATAGCCTCTAGCCTTGCCACTGGGGCAAAGGTCTCACCGTAGTCAATACCTTCTTGCTGACTGTAGCCCTGAGCTACAAGCCTTGCTTTGTTCCTGACTACGTTTCCTTGCTCATCCAGCTTGTTGCGGAAGACCCATCTTGTTCTAATGGTCTTCTGACTCTTTGGATGTGGCACTAGCTCCCATACATTGTTTCTTCTGAATTGGTCAAGTTCCTCTTGCATTGCACTCATCTAGAATTCATCTTCCTCAGCATCAGTGAAGTTCTTAGGTTCCTGAACTGAGACGAAGGCTACGTTGCTGAGGTACCTCCTGAGTTGATTCCTTGTCATCAGGGTATTCTCAGCGGCATCAAGGATTGCACTCTCTGAGTGCCCTCTTGGAATTCTTATCTCCTTTGGTAGATTTATGTCTTGTGCTGTCTGTGTTTCAACAATCTCTGCAGGTGTAGATTGGTCAGTGAAAACAATTTGAGGTTCACTTTTACCTTTGGTCAGCCCTTGAGGGAATGACTCAGCGGCTGTATCTTGATCAGCGGGTACTGAGTGTGGATCATCCTCGGTCAGCGCCAGATATCTTCCTGCAGGGTTAGTTTCGTCGAACTCAACATGTATTGACTCTTCTAAAACTTGAGTTCGTTTATTAAAAACTTTGTATGCTTTGTTGTTTGTTGAGTAGCCTAAAAAGATAGCTTCATCAGCTTTTGAGTCAAACTTAGATAGGCTATCTTTGGTGTTTAAAATAAAACATTTACAGCCAAAGGCACGAAAGTATCCAATGTTGGGCTTTCGTCCTTTCCAAAGTTCATAGGGGGTTTTCTTTAGTATAGGTCTAACAAGAGCCCTATTAAGAATATAGCACGCTGTGTTAACAGCCTCTCCCCAAAAATACTTTGGAAGCCTATGCTCACTCAGCATTGTCCTGGCTATTTCAACCAGTGTTCTGTTTTTCCTTTCAACAACCCCATTTTGTTGAGGCGTTCTAGGAGCAGAAAAGTTATGGTCAATGCCGCTGGCTTCACAGAATTCAACAAACTGTTGGTTTTTGAATTCTCCACCATTATCACTACGGATGTGAGCCAATTTTAGGTCTTTATCATTTTCAAGTTTTCTAAACAAGTTTGAAAATGTCTCAAAGGTCTCATCCTTGCTACTCAGCAAGATGACCCAAGTGTACCGAGAGAAGTCATCTATAATGACCAAGGAAAATCTTCTTCCACCCAGACTCAGCGGCTGGACTAGACCGAAGAGATCCAAGTGTAGTAGTTCTAACGGACGCTTAGTTGAGACAATGTTTTTGCTATGAAAAGATTGTTTGGTTTGTTTTCCAGCTTGGCAGGCGTGGCATAGTTGATCTTTTTCAAATCTAAGTTCTGGCAGTCCCTCAACTAATTGCTTTCTTGCTAATTTGGCCAGGAGGTCCATGCTGACATGCCCAAGTCTCCTGTGCCATAGCCATGAATTTTCTTCCTTTGAAACTAAGCATACAGTTTTTAAAAACTTTTTCTCTAAGTTTAGCATAAAGACATTATCAATCCGAAGGGCAGTTAAAATTAACTCATTTGTTTTTCCCTCATATATTTTACATCCAGTAGCATCAAATATAACTTTTCTCCCATTGTCACATAGCTGAGCTACGCTGAGTAAGTTATATTTGAGTCCGCTGACTAGGGAGACTGACTCAATAGTAGGATTACCTCCGATGGTTCCTGACCTTACTATCTTACCCTTTTTGTTGTCTCCAAAACTTACGCTTCCTCCTCGTTTACGCTCAAACGTGATGAACTGAGTTTCATCACCAGTCATGTGCCTCGAGCATGCGCTGTCAATATACCACATCTTTGACTTCTCAGCACACCTCAGGCTTACCTGCATTGTAACTAGTTACTTTTAGGTACCCAATTCTTTTTGGGTCCTTGCTTGTTAGGTTCAACAGGTAAAGCATCATATTTTATCTTATGGCGGCATACATGGACAGTATGGCCATTCTTTCCACAGAAGTCACAGCTGACCTTCTGTTTAGGATATTTCACTGACTGGTCAGCACCCCAGTGCTGAGCGTGCCAGCACACCTTAGTGGTGTGTCCTCTCTTTCCACAGAAGTCACAGCTGACCTTCTGTTTAGGATGTCTCACTGACTGGTCAGCACCCCAGTGCTGAGTATGCCAGCACACCTTTGTGGTGTGTCCTTTCTTCCCACAGAAGTCACACTGGACATTCCGCTAGGGATTCCATCTCTGCTGACCAGTACTTTGGTACTGAGCATTCAGAGGAATATTTCTTTTGTTTGGAACCTTAAGTTGGTTCTGAATAGTTGTGACGTCCTTTCTCAGTTTCTTAGAATCTGATTGGACTTCAGAGACAAACTTATGCATGATCTCCATATTATCATGCAAAGTTGAGTTGTCCTGAAGAAGGAATCTGAGGTCACTCAGCTTGACCTCTTCAACTTCGTCACAACGCCTGCTGAGTGCTCTAACTTTCTTATTACACTTTTTGACAAGTGTGTAGAGGTCACTCAGGGCATTAACAATTTCGTTTCTGAGTTGGGCAAGTGATATTACCTCATTTGATTGCTCCTCATCGTCAGATGCAATGGAGGGGTCAGCATGTTCAGAGACGCATGGCTCAGCAAGTTCGTCAGCCATGAAGCAAATCTTTGCTGACTCAGTGGCATCAGCTTCTGATGATGAAGACTCATCACTGTCGCTCCATGTTGCCACCATTGCCTTTTTGCCGTTCTTTCTATCTTTCCTCAGCTTTGGGCAGCTGGACTTGATATGGCCAGTTTGATGATATTCAAAGCATGTTATGGGCTTTGAGCTGTCTTTCTTGTATTTGCTGTCGCTGGACTCAGCATTATACTTATCAAACTTCTTGTAAGGCTTCTTAGAATGTTTGTCATTCTTTCTGAACAGCCTTTTCATCCTCCTGGTGAACATGACCATCTCCTCATCGTCTGCTGAGCTCCCATCAGTGGAGTCAGCTTTCATGACAAGAGACTTTTGCTTCTTGTCCTCAGAATTTTCCTTCACCTCGAAGTTCTTCATAGATATCTCATGGGTCAGCAGTGAGCCGATGAGTTCATCATATTTGTAGGTGGTTAAGTCTTGAGCTTCCTCGACAGCAGTCTTCTTTGCTTGCCAATTTTTAGGAAGACTTCTTAGAACCTTCTTGACTTGTTCTTCCTCAGTGAAGATTTTCCCAAGTCTCTTGAGCTCATTGATGATGTTTGTAAATCTTGCATTCATGTCAGAGATTTCTTCACCATCGTTCATTTCGAACAGCTCGTATAGTCTCATCTGCTGGTTCACCTTGGACTCCTTTACTTTGTTGGTTCCTTCGTAGGTGACCTCCAGCTTCTTCCAGATCTCTTGCACCGACTCACAACCTGAGATTTTATTATATTCTGCAGCATCGAGCGCACAGTGAAGCATGTTAATAGCCGAAGCGTGATTTTGTAGCTTCTTGAGATCATCCTCTGTCCATTTGGCCTCAGCTTTAACAACTGTTTGGCCAGCCACAACTTCGACAGGTACAAACGGGCCTTGGACTATGGATAGCCATGCACTCATGTTTGTAGCATGAATGAAATTTTTTATCCTATTCTTCCAGAAGGTATAGTTAGACCCAAAGAATAGGGGAGGCCGAGTAATGGACAGCCCCTCAGGTAAGATCTGAGTTGTCTGGTTTCCTGGGAGAAACCGAGTGCTGTTTTCAGACATAGTGGGGATCAGCTCAAGGTAGTTAAACCTTTAATAATGAGCTTTTAAGCTCTGATACCACTTGTTGGTCCCTTATAACATTACAAGTATAGTTCCAAGGGGGGGTTAGGAACTATTTAAACTTTTTGCCGTTAAGTCTGACTTCTTTTTCTCTAAAAGGATTTGGACAGCGCGCTGAGTGAATTAAGACACTAGCTTAGTCAACTGGTGACTAAGTCAGCTTCTTTCGTTAAGTCAGGAGATAGCACTTAGAGTCTATTCCTGAACTCAGATACTCAGTATGCACAACTCAGCGTGATCTCTTTACTAGATCAGTTTTGTTTTAAGCAAGCAATTTATATATTAAGGAGTTTAAGGTTAGAAAGATGTTACTCAGCAGATTTATCCAGGTTCGGCCTCTAAGCCTACGTCTTGTCCGCGGAACACGTTCCGAGCTTTCGAATCCTCTACTGAGCTCTTTAAAGGTAGAGCCTCAAACCTTTTACAACTTAGAAACTGAGTATGACAAGAGTACCTTCCTCTATACCTCTACTCAATCCTAATCTCACGCTGAGTACTATAACCGAGTACTCAGCCTCTCCTTTCTAATCTCTAGAAACGATAAGTGTTTGTCCTAAACAACAATTGCTAAGACACCTTAGATGATTGAATAATCACTCTAGACTTTTACACAAATGATATGAAATTTGGTGTAAGATTGCTTTGCTTTTTTTCTTGCAGAACTTTGCGTAGGATTTTTGTCAGCGTAATGGCTTGATCAAGTTCTGTCAAGTTATGAAGTGACTGAAGGGCTCTATTTATAGAGACATCTGAGACAATAGTCATTTCGAATTTCAAAATAACCGTTGGAGGGAAACGGCTTCCTGTCGTTGTCATCCTGTCTTGCTCAGAGCTCTCGGCCAATCAGATTTGAGTATTTTCTGCCATCGGTCAGCTTTTGGTCAGCTCGGTAGAATGTCTCTCCATTTATGGTAAGGTCAACTAGACAGCATTCTGTGTCTTCTGAACTTTACCCAAAGTGGAAACACTTTGTCTGGAAGTTGTTCTTGCTCAGCTGCTGTCTTGTACTGTTTGTCGAATCAACTCAGCAGCTTCGTCCCGAAGTTGTTCCACGAAGGTCTTCTAGATCCTTCTTCCGTTGAGCTGCGTTTTGTACATAACGACAGCGTTTTGACATACGCGAGCCGAGTGATCTTTGAACTGTTTGACTTGGGCTTTTCACTTCCGTATTGGGCCTTGGGCCTTTTAATTTTGTGTCTTATAAACAATTTTAACTCAACATTGAACAAACACATTAGTAGAATAAATCAAAGCATTTAAACTTAGTGTGTTTAGAATATATTTAATTTTACTTAAACAATTTGTCAAATCAAAATCATGTGGAAAGGTGTTTCAACAGAAGTTACCTTCAAAGACCATAATTCACGTTTAAGAATGTAGTTTTAGCTAGAGAACTTTTATTAACTGTTAGGAGTGAGGCGGAGACTGTAACTGTTAAGGGTGAGGTAAAGGATTAACTAAGTATATACAGGTTATATCAATTTGTATTTTTATATTTTATATTTAATAATTAATAAATTATTATATAAATTCAATTAAAATTTGTATTATACTATTTAAAAAGAATAATGTAAAATTATTTAATATAGAAAAACATGTATATCTGTAACTGTTGCAGTAATGACTAGCAAATTGAAAGCTAAAGCATAAAACAAATAGAGAAAACAACAGAATTTAACGAGATTCGGCCAATATTGCCTACATCTCGGGACACTACCGAATAATATTTCAAATGAGCAAATATTACAATAGAGAAAGAAAGAGAAATCAACTACGCCTTAGAATGAGAAAAGGCTTGTTGTATGATACTTTAAGCGTAGAACCCAAAGCCGAATATATAGCATTAGAAAAGCTTTACTAAATTATGATTTTTCAATGTGGGATAACAACATATATACATCACATTTTTCTCTTCTTCCCTCTTGGCTTCCAATGTGTGATTCCTAAAAGAGAGCCAATTTTTTACAATCTCCACATTGGCGATCTTCCAGGAAACCCAACCAAATTATCTGTCTATCCTTTTCCATACTCAGTAATGTCTCCAAAATGCAATTTAAAGTAGAGATGACATTAATCAAGTCCAGACAATGTTGAAACTTGATTAATGTTACCACTTTCGTTGCCATATATACATGATTGTCAGTGATAGGAATCTTCTAAAGTTGTATTTGTCCCGCTTCAAGAATTTTCCTTACAAAATGATAATGAATATTGACATGCTTCGTCCTTGCATGATAGAATTGGTTCTTTGCTAAATAAATAGCACTCCGACTGTGACAATGCACTGTGACCACTTCTGACCAACCTGTGAAGCCAAATTGCCTCCTTAACAACCTCTGTTTCGTCGTAGACAGAGCAACTACCGACTGTACACTAGACCTCCAACTAACTAGTGCATTTGCTATTGTGAACAAATAACCAGTAGTTGACCGTCAGTTATCCAAATCACTAGCATAGTCAGAATCGTAATATCCTACTACGTATTGGCCGAGTTCTCATCCCGCTCAAACATCAAACCAACATCCACAATATGTTATGTTGGATATACCATAGAATCCATTGCACAGCTTGCCAATGTCTTTTACCAAGATTATACATATATCTACTCACAATTCTAACTGCTTGTGAAATGTCGGGCCTCATACACACCATCGCATACATCAAGCTACCAACTGCATTTGCATATGGAACGTTTGACATATATTCTTATTCTTCATCACTTTCTGAAGATAGATCTGCACTGAGCTTGAAATAAGAAGCAAATGGAGTATTGCCTGATTTTGTCTTCTCATCCATATCAAAATGTTAACTCTTCAATTATACCATTCATGACATTAAAGATAAAATTATTAGGAAGTAAGATATTTTTGTACTTTAACCTTGTAAATAATATATTTATATGCATGGATAAGATTAAAAAAATATGGGATAAGGAAAAATATATTTAATTAAAATTGCAAACAAATGTCAGTAATGATTTTAGTGCAAAACTGTATTTTAATTTATTTATTTTTAGGTGCAAAAATCTTCCTTTTATATTATTTTATTTTTCCTTTAATTATACAAGACAATAATAGCAGAGAAAATTGCATCTATCTTTGACAAAATGTCATACCATGTCGTATGCATTGTCCATTTCTTTTATATATATAAAGCAATATTTATTGTTGATAAGGTGAAAAATCGCTCATTAACGTTTATAGTCAGGAGTAATTTTATTCTTAACGTTTAAAATATATAATTTTATCCCTACCATTGGTAATCAAGAGCAATTTTATCCTAATATTGACAAATTGAGTCAATTTAAGAAATGATTCATCAAACTACATTATCGGTCATGAATCTTATTATCGACACTTCACATTTGCATCATTTTATCACTTATTAATAACTAGATATGTCCATGGGTCGGACTTAACGGGTTTTTTTTATATAAAAATGATGGGTACGGTTCGGTTAACTGGTCCATTGGGTCTAGAAATTGACCGAACCATTATCAACGGTTTTTAGCCATCCAAACCGAAACCGGTCTATACTTATCGGTTAACCATTACTTTCGGTTAGGTTTTTCGGTTAACGATTTTTAACCATTTCTCACTGGTTAACCAAAAATCAACGGTTAATCATAATTTTTACCCAAACCTAAATTTTTAAACAATATTAAAATACACATAGTTTCAAATATACAAACGAAATGAATTCATATAAAAGTTCAAAATTCAAACGTAAGTACTGGATAGTATATAATTAGTATTTTATGTATGTATTTTGTTTGTATTGACAAAGAAAATAAATAAATATATTTTTTAAGTATATATATATTAAACGGTTCGGTTAACTGTTAACCGCGGTTTTTGTACATTTCAAATCGAAACCGAACCGAAAACCAAACCAGACTATTTTTTCAACCCTAAAGGAAAACCGTCGGTTTGGTTAACCACCTTTTTTGGTTCGGCTTACCAGTTTTCAGTTCGGTTACCGGTTTGTCTGGTCAGGGCCGTTTAAACATTTTTGGGGCCCTGTGCTAAATGAACAAAAAAATTAGGCCTTATTTATTAAAAAAAATAATGTTTCTACAAAATGAAACACCAAAATACTTTTTAACTTGATTTTTAACATACTAAATATAATAAAAATAATTAAATTAGATATTGTATAATAATAATAATAAAAATTGGGCCCCTTAAGACTCTTAGAGCGTTAATTTTCTGGATACGTTAACATTTACTTAATTTTTCACATAATAATTAATAATAATCATTTATTTAGATTTGTATAATAAAAAAAAACTGGGCCCTCTTAAATTTGTGGCCCTGTGCGGGAGAACTCCTTGTACACCCTTCTCCTACTCTCCTGTGTCTGGTTTTTTTCCCACCCCTAAGTCCAACCCATGATTAATTTAGATAGACCCGGACTTAAGAATCAAATCCTAAACCTAACCCATATAAACCCACTAAAAACATATACAAATTTTCTTATTATAAAAAATAAAATTTATTCTTAAAAATAAACATTTAATTATAAATATATAAATTTGCTAATTAATATTAATAAATCGGGTCGGGCTGGGTCGACCCATGCTATTTTCATCAGTCTCAAGCCCGTCCAAAAAATAGGCGGACTTTAGTGGACTGGGTCGGGTTGGGCCTAACATTAATTTTCATTTTCCAACCCCAACCCAAGAGACATGGGCCTGGACAGGCCGGGCGGGTACTTGGACACGTGGGCATGTCAATTAGTAACAGATCACAAACATATAATTAGACGTAAAAAAAAATTGAAAAAAATACAGTCTTTTATACGAGCTCGACAAAAAAATTCAAATATTTCACCGAATTTATAAATATTAATCTTCAATCCTATTATTAAATCACAAAAAATATGATTTTTTTTAGAACCAACTGATATGCAATTGGTGAAGAATAAGAAACAAAATAGCTGTGTTTTATAATAATGTCTAAAATTGAGTCAACTTGCCAACATTAGGAGTAAATTTGCTTTTGACTGCCTAATTAGGAGTAAAATCGCACCATTTTAGACTTTAAGGATAAAATTGCTCCTAGCTGTAAATGTTAAGGGTATTTTTATTCTAGAAAAAGATTTCGTGTTTTTTGTGATATAATAGTAGAATTGGAGATTAATATTTATTTCGATCAAAAAGAGATTAATATTTATAAATTCGGTGAAATATTTGAATTTTTTTTCCAACGCATGCGAAAGACAATATATTTTTCTAATTTTTTTCCACGTCTAATCATATGTTTGTGACCTGCTACTAATAAGTGATAAAATGACGCACATGTGAAGTTTAGATGACAAGATTCATGACTGAGAAGATATTTTGATGAATTATTTATCAAATTGACTAAACTTGTCAACGTTAGAGGTAAAATTGCTCATGGTTGTCAATGTTAGGGGTAAAATTGCATAACTTTAGATATTACGATTAAAATTATTCCTGACTATAACGTTAATGGTGTTTTTGCACCTTATCATTGATTTTATAAGTGTTTGGTTGCTCCTTTTCATACTTCTGTTTGCATTTTCACTTCAAAATGAAGAGTTTTAGATGTTTGGTTAGTTACCACATGTTTGCTTTTTACATCTGAAAAGTAGTATTTCACAAAAGCAGAGAATCCTTGCTTTTTAGAAAATCAGTTTTTTCTAATAGCAAACAACAAACCGTAACAGCAAATAGCAAACATCAAACATCAACAGCAAACGGTAGGTAAAACAAACCACCCTTTAATATGACTATTTCTAATTTCTCTGAAACCTATTTAATTTTCTAATTTAAATTATTACTCATTCATTACAATTAATTTCCATAATTTGTCTGCCCTCAATTTTTTCCTATGATTTAATTTACTTAATTATTTAGACTATCTTCATAATTGGTTAAAAAAAATAACTATCTTCATAATACTTATATTACATTTTTATTTCTATAATTTCTATAATAAATTATATAAATACAAATCGAACGGACTCCCACAAATCGTACTGACCACTCAACGTCCTTTGGAAACCTTCACACCACTCCGTATTCATCTCCATCAGTCCGCTATCAGACCACCTCCCAACTAGTTCATTACTAGAACCCGACGTCTTCACTCGGAAAACACCACACATCGACCTCGCATACAATGGTTCGGCAACGTACTCCGTAGGAGGGACTAATTGATTAGACATATGGGCCAAGTACACAAAACTCAACAGCCAAGTACACGTCCAACCATGGGCTCGTCCAGGTCAGGCCCAGCTTCAGACCCTCTGTATAAGGACATCCAAGTCGAATTGAATGAGGTCTGATCCAATAACATATTATTAATCATAGAAAATAAAAAATACGCTTAGAAAAACTTGAATCTATGATTAATCTGATCCAAATGATTTACCTCTATTTCACACTATATCTATTTGTTCATCATATTCTCTTATTTTCATTCTTTTTTTCTCTATTCTTTTCATTCATTTCTTTTTTCATATATTCTTTTAAACTTTAAATGGGTAAACCGGGATTCCCTACAGGGCGGGAACGGGGATGAATTTTGTCCTTGTTTGTTTCGCGGGGCGAGTATGGGGATTCCCCGTTTAGTCGGGGAACAGGGATGGGAACTCCAATCCCCGCTTGCCCTGCCCCGTTTACATCCCTACATACAATGGTTCGATAACGTACTGCATAGGGGGACTAATTGAAAAGATATATGGGTCGGCCTATGGTGTAGGGAATAGGGACACTAGCAAGTGTACTAGATCGTGTGTAATATTGGCAAGACCAAGTGTCGTATTCCACAGGGATTGCACTCGAATAGGAAGAATAAGTTACCTTAAGTGTTAGATGTAAATTCTGAAGAGTGATCGTGACTTAATTCATAAACAGAGATATCAAACATGTAAGTAAAAGATGCAATCAAAATAAACAAACACAGGCCTAACCATGTGCCTAACGAACAACTGTTCCTATCCTTTTTATACGAAGAAGTGAATTAATATTCCTAAGTTGGGTCTTTCCCTCTTTGGTCACTAAGGTCAGGTATCCCATTTCCAAAGTTCCTAAGTAATTGATATTAACCAAGTCTCCTTGCGCTAATTCAGGAACAAGCATTAGGCTTAGGGGAACATTCACGAAGAAGCCCCAATATGTGGTGGTTTTTATCTCTGGCTACCACAACATATGCCGATTAACTATTTCTATCATATCGGAGCACTCTCGTGTCATCTTCAATAACTACCAAATAGACTTGATCATCATCTATTCTTTAAGCAAATTAATAACACTCAATCATGGATAAAACACTTCATTCATTTAGAAAAGGATACTTATAGTCGCCATTAAATGGCTGGCTAGGCCTGCTGAAGAACTACTCACCCATGACTATGAGTGAACAACTTCTTCCCAAAAACATCATCGTTCCAAAATAAAAACAGGAAATACTGAAAACTAAGGGTGGCGCTAAAGCCGAGAGATACCTCTTCCTAAAACATTCTTCCTATTTATACTCTTACATCAACCCTAATTACAAGGGCAAAGAGTCACAAAAAGGTACAAAACAAGGACAACGTAATCTTCATACACTTGGCGCGAGATGGAGGACTGTCTTGCCTTCCACGTCTTTCCCCCTTTCTCTCTCCTGTGACTAGCTCGACCCGCGCTGTTATCCATTCTCTTCCAACTGACCCGATAACACTGCATGTTAAGCTGTTTTGTCTACTGAGAGGCTGTTCATGAAGATTCCTGCTTGAACTGTAATTTCTGTCTGTTTCTTCCATTACTGGTTGAAAACTGGTACTTTTAAGGCTCTTTTCCATGAATGCTTGTCTTCAAAAGTCTGCTCTTTTCCATGAATGCTTGTCTTCAAAAGTCTGCTCTTTTCACTCGCATCAAAATACCCCCAACTTAAACCTTTGCTTGTCCTCAAGCAACACATCAAAATAAAATGGAAGAACAGGATGAGATTACATAACAAAAGAACAACTGAACCGTGCATTTAATGTATCTAGTTATGAAAGAAATTCATATGATGAAAAGTTAAGCTGGTACAACTTATTAATGACTCCCTTGATAAGAGATCGATTATTTCCTTGGTACTTCTGGGATTCCTCTCACCTTTCATAGTGTTTGCTCTCTCTTTTTTTTGGGTGTTTAAGTCACTCAACAGCTATGTATACCAAGGTTAAGTTTTAACCTGCCTCCTAGTCCAACCGATACTTGAAAAGAACTTTTGACACCTCGGAATCCTTACAAGGGCGAGGGGTAGTTTGGATGGTGGTTTGATTTGTTATGGAAGGTTAGAGTAGTTGTTTCGTGTTTAGCGGAGGATTTAGCTTTTGAGGAGCTGGTCATTTTTAGATGGGCTTTCCTGATCGATTCTATTTTCTGATCTTTATTTATTATTTCTTCTCTTTTTTTTTGGATACAATTGGACAGATTTTCTATTTGATAGTGTCCTTCTTGATATATTATGAGGGAACATGGCCTTTTTTTCTTTTGAAACCAGCTCTCGGCTATTGGTGTTTGGTGTTTGAGTATGTGAATGTTCATCCTAATGTGTCAAGATTCAATTCTTTCAACTAGAGGGCAGACGAGGCAAAATCTCACTTAACTAAAGCATACAAAGCTCACTCAGAAAAATTAATTGCATACATGTATGCATAATTTAGGCGCAAGTCTCACCGATTGTTTGTACTTAGGATAATATTTGACCTAATCAGGGATATCACAAATTAAATGACCAGCCTAGACTTCTCATCAAAAAAATTCGTCAGTTCACCACAAGAGTACACCAAAAACATGGAACTCAGCTATGCTAAGTTTAGTAAAAACATCCCAATGTGAAAATGGATGGTAGAGTTGCGGGTGAGGCGCACAGGGTGATTGTGGTGTTTGTGCTTTGTTTTTCTTTTTGTGGGGTGGTGCTGAGGTGAAGCGAGGACTAAGCAAAACTTAAAGTGGGGATAAAATGAATGAGCATGGTAAAGTAGTAGTGAACAGCCTAACAGTGTTAAAACGCTAGTTTCCTACCCCCAACTTAACGAACACATTGTCCTCAATGGAAAATAATGGGGGATGAACCAGACATCAACAAAAACAAGCAAAACAGCAACAGAAGCAGGTCGAACAAAGGATAGAGCGAGAGGGAGATACACATTTACACTGTAGGGGATTAGGAGGACTCCGCCTCCACTTCGGCATCTTGTTTTGGGACAGAGGCAGTGGTGCCTGTTTCAACTCGTTTATTGTGGACGGGGCTCTTTTGCGACTTCTGGGATGCATCTGATTGATGGGGTTTGGCTGCAAACCGGGTGTTTCCTTCCAGAATAGCTATTCTAGCACGTAGAATCTCCATTTCTTTCTCATATGTATTGATTCGTTGCTCCATGATATGCATATTGCGAAGAATGGTCTCCATGCTCATCTTAGCGGCAAGGCGGTGGATTTGTTCAGCTGGTGGTGATTGTGTTGGGATGGAGCGAATAGGTGTAATGTGCACAGGTTCTGGGATAGGTTCTTCGCTTCTGCGTCGCTTGGAGGGACCAGCTGGGTCTTTGTCCTTTTTTCGCAGGTGTTCTGCCTCCCGCCAGAGATACCAGACTCCTTTGATATCGCAACATATCTCAATCCGCTTCATTACCTGCAAATTCAAAGGATCCATTGCTGGACCAAGGGTGAGTGATGTAGTTATTTTAGGATCGAAAAATCCCAAATTCTGAGCAATGGTTGTGATGAACGGGCCACAGAACAGGCCAGCGACATTCTTCTTCTGTTGGAGAGAGGCAATATATTCAGCAAAATAGTACCCAACATTTAATGGTTTCTTGTCGCGCAAACACGCCAAGGCAAATAGATCAGCGGATGGAACCGTGGCTTGATGAACCCTGCCAAAGAGTGAGCAAGCCAAAATACGGTGTAAATATTTCAATGAATAGCTCTCGATACTTGAGGCCTTGGAGGAACTAGGATTGTACTCAAGATGACCTGTGATGGCATGCCAGAAAGCGCCGGCGTCAAAGTCCTCAGGAATCTCCCGGTGGGCCGACAAGTAGGGCTCCTCTTCGAGTTTGGTTTGGTCAACCAAGCCAAGGAAGATGTTCATTTTGTTGATGGAGCAGTTCATGTGGTTCCCCATAAGACGAAATTGGTAGCGTTTGTGGTGGTTGGGGTCGGTGTACTTTACATCCTGTTGGAATGTGGAAATGAACTCCAGTGTGAGTTCATTATAAGTGCGCTCATCGATGGCCAGAAATTTCTCTAGATTGGCACCGGCTATCATTTTCTTGACCTCTACAGCCAAACCAACTTCTTGTAGACTGTCCCAACAGATTTGCCTTGTTGCACACAGCTCCGTATTTTTAAAGGTCTCGTAGTTGTTCTGCTCTGTTTCATCGGAGAAAGTAAGGATGTGTTTGGAAATGGCACTGGAAGTGTGGGTGCTAGAGCTCCCATCAGTTTTCTTTTCTTTGCCCTTGGTGGCAGTAGCCGACCTTGTATTCTTTCTTGCCATTGTGAAGAGGTGAAAGGAGGTTTCAGAAATGAAGAACTAAGCGTGATAAGGGAAATGTGACTCCTTTATACAAAATGGTAGCCAACTGAACCGTTGGAGATGAAAGTAATCGTTTGAACCAATCAAATTCCTTATTCCACCGCAAGAATAACGTATGAAATTGTCGTGTTTGGGAAAAGAGGTAACCACATCAATTCTTGTGACCGTTGGAGGCGTAGGTCTGCCGTCTGACAATGTGTCATTAAAGGACAAGTCGGCCATAGGCGGTGAGCGTCTCGTAGGTGATGAGAGAAATGATTGTTCGCATGGTTCTATGCACTTTGCCATCCATCTATTCAAGATAAAAGAAAATATCATAGGAAAAAGAAAAAAAAATTAGGAAGCTAAAGAACGAAAAAAAATAAAATAACGGTGAACGTGGTAAATGAATACTAATTATATTGCAAAAATAAAAGCAGAAAAGAGAAAAGAAGAAAGAAAGAAACAAAATTAAATTTATTGACCCCCAACTTGGAATCATTGTGGGTTGCTTAAACGGTGGGTTGTGCCCGCAGTGGCGGGGGGTTCATGGGCCAGATAGGGTTTCAAACGTTGCCCATTAACTTTGAATATGTCGCCCTTGGTGTTCTGAATTTCGATTGCCCCATGCAGAAAGATTCGGCATACCGTGAATGGGCCAGACCAGCGTGAGCGAAGTTTACCAGGGAACAGGTGTAAACGTGAGTTATACATGAGTACAGGATCACCTTCTTTCAAATTTTTGGACTGAATACGCGAATCATGCCACAGTTTGGTCCTTTCCTTGTATCTTATGGCATTCTCATAGGCGAATAAGCGGAATTCATCCATTTCATTTAACTGGGCGCACCTGTTTAGCTTGACATCCTGTTCATCAAAATTTAGAAATGTTAGTGCCCAGTATGCTCGATGTTCTAATTCAACAGGGAGGTGGCATGCTTTTCCGAACAGGAGTCGGAAAGGAGACATTCCTATAGGTGTTTTATAGGCTATTTGGTATGCCCACAGTGCATCGTCGAGTTTTAGAGACCAGTCTTTTCTTGAAGAATTGACTATTTTCTCTAAAATTCGCTTCAGCTCTCTGTTGGATAATTCCACTTGACCACTCGTCTGAGGGTGGTATGGTGTAGTTATACGATGCGTGATGCCATATTTCCGAAGTAGTTTCTCAAATATTTTGTTACAAAAGTGAGTACCTTGATCGCTTATGATTGCCCTCGGTACTCCGAATCTTGTAAACAATTTCTTTAAAAATTTTAGCACTACCTTGGCATCATTCGAGGGACATGCACAGGCCTCCACCCACTTACTCACATAATCTACAGCGACCAGGATGTATTGATTTCCGAAAGACATGGGGAATGGTCCCATGAAATCGATTCCCCATACATCAAAGATCTCGCAGACAACAATGTTGTTTAAAGGCATGGCATTTCGGGCAGAGATTTTGCCTGTTCGTTGACAGTCATCACAGCGTTGAACATACTGTTGCACATCCTTGTATATGGTGGGCCAAAAGAAACCGGCTTGGAATACTTTTGCAGCTGTTCGATTAGCCCCAAAGTGGCCACCATATTCTGCGGTGTGGCATTGTTGCAAGATGTCCATTCCATCTTCGTTGGTTACGCATCTTCGCAGGAGCTGGTCTGCACATAACTTAAATAGATAAGGTTCCTCCCAAATGCAATATTTTAAATCAGAATAAAACTTTCGTTTTTTATTAGTGGAGTATCGAAAAGGTTTTATTTTGCAAGCCAAGAAATTTGCGATATCGGCAAACCAGGGGATCATGGAAATCACAAACAGTTGCTCGTCAGGGAACTGGTCGATAATGTCTGGTTGTTTAATTTCGGTAGTGGCTTGGATTCTGGATAGGTGATCAGCAGCTAAATTTTCCGATCCCTTTTTATCCTTGATTTCTAAGTCGAACTCTTGTAAGAGGAGCAGCCATCGTATTAGTCTTGGTTTGACGTCCTTCTTGGCAAACAGGTATTTCAATGCAGAATGATCAGTGTATATAGTTACTCTGGAGAGCACAAGATAAGGGCGAAATTTATCGAATGTATAGACTACGGCTATTAGCTCATTTTCTGTGGTTGTGTAATTCTACTGAGCTTCATTCAAAGTTTTGCTAGCGTAGTGTATGGGCTTAAACTGCTTGTGAACCCGTTGTCCAAGAACAGCCCCTACACTGAGATCACTTGCATCACACATGAGTTCGAATGGTGCATCCCAGTCTGGTACAGTGAGTATGGGTGCATGTGTCAGCAAATTTTTGATATGTTCGAATGCCTGGTTGCACTCGTTGGTGAAGTTGAACTCAGCTTCCTTGTGTAACAATGCGGAGAGTGGCTGTGCAATTTTTGAAAAGTCCTTGATGAATCTTCTGTAGAAACCAGCATGTCCCAGGATGCTTCGAATATCCTTGACTGTTTTGGGCGCAGGTAGTTTCTTGATTACTTCCACTTTAGCTTGATCGACTTCCAGCCCCTTGCTTGATATTTTATGTCCGAGTGCAATGCCTTCTGTTACCATGAAATGGCATTTCTCCCAATTTAAGACCAACTGTGTCTCCATGCATCTTTTTAGAACAGCTTCCAGGTTCTGCAAACAGGCGTCGAATGATGCTCCATATACAGAAAAATCATCCATGAATATTTCCACAGTCTTTTCAATCATATCATGAAAAATGGCCATCATACATCTCTGAAATGTCGCTGGAGCGTTGCATAATCCAAATGGCATGCATTTATATGCAAAAGTCCCATATGGACAAGTAAACGTGGTCTTTTCTTGATCTTTGGTACAGATATGAATCTGGTTGTAACCTGAATACCCATCCAAGAAGCAATAGAATTGATAACCAGCTAGTCTTTCTAGCATCTGATTGATGAAAGGCAAGGGGAAGTGATCTTTCCTTGTTGCTTCGTTCAGCTTCCTGTAGTCAATGCACACTCGCCATCCTGTGATTGTTCTGGTGGGGATGAGTTCATCCTTATCATCTTTGACCACGGTGGTTCCCCCTTTCTTGGGAACAACTTGAACAGGGCTGGTCCACACACTATCTGAAATGGAATAAATGATTCCTGCTTCGATGAGCTTAATCACTTCTACTTTTACGACCTCTTTCATGTGTGGATTAAGTCTCCTTTGCGGTTGTACAGTTGGTCGATGATTCTCTTCCATCAAGATCTTATGCATACAGATGGTTGGACTGATCCCCTTTATATCTTCTATTTTCCATGCTATAGCCGTCTTATGTCTTCTTAAGATGGTGAGTAGTCGTTCCTTCTGATCTTTTGTCAGTGTTGCTGAGATAATCACTGGTCTACCATTTGGTGGATCGAGGAATGCGTATTCCAGATGCTCAGGCAGTTGTTTCAGTTCATGATGTTTTTCTTTGTTTCCCTTGTCGATGCCTATCTCAGGGGGGTTATCTTGCTTTTCTTCATTGTTGTTGGGTTCTGGTTCAGAATCGAACAACTGGTCCTCTTTTTTACGCTTCTGCGCATCAATATGTTCATGTAAGAAAAAAGCATTCCTTTGTATCCATGAAATATCATGAGTCGTCAGATACAGGTGCATGGTGAATAGCTTCATGCATTTTAAACACTACTTCTTCATTATTTATTTTCAGAATGAGATGTCCCTTATGCACATCAATAACAGCTCTGCCAGTGGCTAGGAAGGGTCGTCCCAAAATTATTGGAACTTCCAGATCCTCAGCAATATCCATTATGATAAAATCAACTGGTAAAATGAATTTTCCCACCTTAACCAGAACATCTTCGATTATACCTTTGGGGTATCGAATCGATCGATCTGCTAGTTGAACCGTAACCTTAGTTGGTCTTGGTTCTCCTAGGCCCAATTGCATGTATATTGAGTATGGCATAAGGTTAATGCTGGCTCCCAAATCACACAAAGCATTTTGGATAGTAAGTGTTCCTATTGAACAGGGTATAGAAAAACTCCCTGGATCTTTGAGCTTCTTTGGAATTTGTTGTTTGGCTTGCAGCATGGATGAACTCCCTGGATGGCTTGCAGCATGGGCGGGAACGGGGACGGGGATGAGACGGGGATGGGAAAGGGTATCCCCGCCCCGCGGGGATCCCTGAACCCGCCCCGTATTGTGCCCCGTGGGGATTCCAGACGGATTACCCGTTTAATCCCCGATAACATATTATTAATCATAGAAAATAAAAAATACGCATAGAAAAACTTGAATCTATGATTAATCTGATCCAAATGATTTACCTCTATTTCACACTATATCTATTTGTTCATCATATTCTCTTATTTTCTTTCTTTTTTTCTCTATTCTTTTCATTCATTTCTTTTTTCATATATTCTTTTAAACTTTAAATGGGTAAACGGGGATTCCCTACGGGGCGGGAACGGGGATGAATTTTGTCCCTGTTTGTTTCGCGGGGCGAGTATGGGGATTCCCCGTTTAGTCGGGGAACAGGGATGGGAACTCCAATCCCCGCTTGCCCTGCCCCGTTTACATCCCTACATACAATGGTTCGATAACGTACTGCATAGGGGGACTAATTGAAAAGATATATGGGTCGGCCTATGGTGTATGGAATAGGGACGCTAGCAAGTGTACTAGATCGTGTGTAATATTGGCAAGACCAAGTGTCGTATTCCACAGGGATTGCACTCGAACAGGAAGAATAAGTTACCTTAAGTGTTAGATGTAAATTCTGAAGAGTGATCGTGACTTAATTCATAAACAGAGATATCAAACAGGCAAGTAAAAGATGCAATCAAAATAAACAAACACAGGCCTAACCATGTGCCTAACGAACAACTGTTCCTATCCTTTTCATACGAAGAAGTGAATTAATATTCCTGAGTTAGGTCTTTCCCTCTTTGGTCACTAAGGTCAGGTATCCCATTTCCAAAGTTCCTAAGTAATTGATATTAACCAAGTCTCCTTGCGCTAATTCAGGAACAAGCATTAGGCTTAGGGGAACATTCACGAAGAAACCCCAATATGTGGTGGTTTTTATCTCTGGCTACCACAACATATGCCGATTAACTATCTCTATCATATCGGAGCACTCTCGTGTCATCTTCAATAACTACCAAATAGACTTGATCATCATCTATTCTTTAAGCAAATTAATAACACTCAATCATGGATAAAACACTTCATTCATTTAGAAAAGGATACTTACAGTCGCCATTAAATGGCTGGCTAGGCCTGCTGAAGAACTACTCACCCATGACTATGAGTGAACAACTTCTTCCCAAAAACATCATCGTTCCAAAATAAAAACAGGAAATACTGAAAACTAAGGGTGGCACTAAAGCCGAGAGATACCTCTTCCTAAAACATTCTTCCTATTTATACTCTTACATCAACCCTAATTACAAGGGCAAAGAGTCATAAAAAGGTACAAAACAAGGACAACGTAATCTTCATACACTTGGCGCGAGATGGAGGACTGTCTTGCCTTCCACGTCTTTCTCCCTTTCTCTCTCCTGTGACTAGCTCGACCCGCGCTGTTATCCATTCTCTTCCAACTAACCCGATAACGCTGCATGTTAAGCTGTTTTGTCTACTGAGAGGCTGTTCATGAAGATTCCTGCTTGAACTGTAATTTCTGGCTATTTCTTCCATTACTGGTTGAAAACTGGTACTTTTAAGGCTCTTTTCCATGAATGCTTGTCTTCAAAAGTCTGCTCTTTTCACTCGCATCAGCCTAGCTTTAGAAGCTCTATATAAGGACAACCAAGTCGCATTGAATGAGGTCTGATCTTTCTCTCTCTGATTAATCCTTTTATCTAACTTGGACGTCAGAGTATTCTTAGAGACCGATCCCAGCACATGTGACCTTCGCGATCGGAAGGCAACACTGAAACTCTTATATCTATATTACTTAATTATTTAGACTATCTTCATAATAGTTGTATTACATTTGTATTTCTATAATTTATTTATATATTGCTAAATATAGAGAGGGAAAAGAAGAAATTTGCAGCATATTCATTTTTATCCTTGTCTTCACTCGGAAAACACCACACGATGACCTCATATATAATGGTTCAGCAATGTACTCCATAGGGGGACTAATTGATAAGACATATGGGCCAAGTACACAAAATCCAACAACCAAGTACACATCCGACCATGGCTCGTCCAGGTCCGGCCCACCTTAGAAGTTCTATATACGGACAGCCAAGTCGGATTGAATGAGGTCTGATCTTTCTGTCTCCGATCAATCCTTTCTCTATCTAACTTGGACGTCAGAGTATTCTCAGAGACCGATCCCAGCACAAGTGATGTCCACGATCAGAAGGCAACACTGAAACTTATATATCTCTATTACTTAATTATTTAGACCATCTTCATAATAGTTATATTACATTTGTATTTCTATAATTTATTTATATATTGGTAATGTATATCACACATTTTCTTATGAGAGTTAATAAACTTTGTGCTATTTCCGTCAAAGCTAAGGTGATGTTTGATAAAACTAAAAATTAAGTGCTAAAAACATAAATACTAAATTTTAAGTGTTGAATATTATAAACATTGAAAGTACTAATTGATGAAACTATTTGATAAATACTAAAAATAAGTACTGAATATGAATATAAAAAATATTAGTTGATAATGTTCAACCTAAAACTTTAAGTTAAATATTTTGACTTGTCAAAATAAGTGATTTTTAACTTAATTAAACATTTTAAGTAGTTGAAGAATTAAAATTATGAAACACACTTAATATAAATAAGTACTTAAAGTTAGAATATCTCCCTTTTGAGGAGTTACTTCTTAGGTTTGCTTCAACCAGGTTTATTTTCTACTGTAATGGAGGCTATTGAAGATCTGATCAGCAACGCCATGGGCCTTTTTCTCATTCCTAAAATTCTCTGTGCGGACTTGGAACGTATGATTAACTCCTTCTGGTAGGGCTCAGAAAAAGGTGGTACTCGTAGAATTCACTGGCAGTCTTGGAAGCGGTTGTGTCATCAAACCCTTAAAAGACATCCTTATCTTTCCATAAATGGGACTGCGATAACATACTATTGTCACTCTTTGGGCTAGCTCTTGGAAGATGCAGTCCGGTGTCCTCAAGAACCATATAGAGGGTTCAAATATGGACTCTTAAGCGGTTCCAAGGATGCTTTTATTCCGAAAATTGTACATTCGACAAACATTCAATACATTGTTATCTTGAACCATTAGAGGCCGAGGGTTTAAGTTACGTGTGTAGCTAGTATTAATGGTGGTGAGGTAAGGACATGCATGACACATCTTTAAAATAATGCTAGCCTGAACGCAACAAAGAAGGGATGATGCACATGGAGGCATCCTATTGGAATAGGTGGGTGGTCTAGGGTGCTAGATATGTTTATTATGCTATGTGGTTGTACGGTTACTATTCTAGCTAGCCTCAACTCTACCCATCTTTTACTTAGGGGCAAGTATACTCTGTCGTATCAAGTAATAAATCTGGTTTAAGTCCAAGTATCGAATCCGCAGGATTTATATCTACAAGTATTAAACTACTCGGTTTTATTCGTTATCTAAGGGGTGAATACTTTAGTTTGGTTTGGGTGACAGCTACAAACTACTCCTAAACTATGGTGAGACAGATGTGTGTAGTTCAAACTCTAAGGAAGGGATATGGGTGACGATAATTTACAACATATAATTAACAAACAATATTTCAGAACCTATACGAGTGACAATTTACTCTTGCAAAGATGACTACGTGTAGACCGACCGATCCGTGAAGTGCTTAGATTACATGGTTCCTCCTAAAGGCGAGTCTAATTGGCGGGATCAGAAATTAGGGCCTGTAAGTTCCGTGGCTTGTTAATTCCTACGGTTTCTAGGTTGTCAATCCCGGTAGGGCAGCTCCTATATGGTTCCCAAAAGGTTTCGGAATTCGTATCCCCTTACACAATAGTCAATTATGAATATCAAAACAAGTAATAAATATCAACACGTATAGAGAAACTGAAATTACAAATCATATATTATAAATGTGGAACGCGTAAATACGGAATACAACCAAACCTAGTACATAGCAAGAGTGCAAGCTAATTTGCAAGTAGAAAGGGAAGAAGAATCGGCCCTTAGAACTAGCTAACCGGACTCAAGGCCGTCTCGTAGGACTTGGAGGTGGAACTCTCGAGCTTGGTGGAAGAAGATGGAACAAAACTTTGACAGAGTAACAGAATGAATGTACAAGCTCTCAAGGTGGTAGAGTTTTATTACACAAAATCTGAATTTGATAGAGTTTTATTACAAAAAATCTCCATGTCTAAATCAATGCCAAGCACTTCTATTTATACACAAATCAAGCTTGGATCATAATTGTAATTACATTAAGTAAGAAGACTTTGAATGTGGAAAGAAGACTTTGAATTTGAAGGAAGACTTTGAATGAGTGTAAAAGTGGTAAGAAGACTTTGAATTTGATGTAGAATAATGAAGCATATGATGCTTCATTATTTGCTTATTTTCTCCCTTGTAGATTTCACACCCATGAAAGATTTCCTAGGCTTCAACATGTCCAGCAACTTAGATTAATTATTTGAGCCTGTTACGGTTCGAATTTGGAGATTATTATTATTAGTTACTTGTTCATTTTTCCCTTAGCTTACCAACGCATTTTGAATCGCCTCAATCCGAGTTTGTATGAGGGAGATACGATGAAAATACAAAAATGTGTCAAATATGCCCTCAATGTGAACAAGGAGACCTGAACACCTCAAGCTCTGCATGGAATACCTCAAGCTCTGCGTGGATGAGTTTATGAAATTTTATTTCTGTTCTATAAAAGGTCCAAACTCTGTGTGGAAGGGGTCACGCTCCGCGTGAATGAGTTGCTGAAGTTTATCAAACATTTCCCATTGCTTCAAGCTCCGCGTGGTACATGATACGCTCCGTGTGGATGAGGTCCTGAAGTTTATCAACTGATTCTCACCGGTCCAAGCTCTGCGTGGCATGCGCTACGCTCCGAGTGGACTGAAGTTGACTTGGGCAAGGATAAGGTTGACAGCTGTTAGACAAGGTGCCGCGGCCTAATCTCCCGGGCGGACCGGGGGGTGGACACCTCATGGCGACGTAAGCAGTGATTGGCGCCGAAAGCAACCAATCGTGGAATCAAGCTGCTCGGCAGGACCGGAGCTCGGAGTATGGAAGAGTCGCCACCCACGAATGGGAAAATGAACACCGATCCCTTGCGGGAGACCGGTGAGGGTTCGGGAAACTTAGGTACGAGCCGAGAAGGCTAGCTCCTTTCCGGAGAAAGGCTACTAGGCACCCCGACATCGCCCGGTTATGAACCACCGGCCTCCTACTCAGCGTGTTAGGCGATAACGGACTAATCTCATATTTCTTTAAGTTTAAAATTCATTTGAAACCTTTTCTTTCTCGTTTTGAAAACCGTTTTGAGTATATATTATTGAAAGCCATTTTGATAAAGAATCACCCATTTACATCAATTTGAAATACATAGGAGAAAGAGTGGGAGAAGAAAGAGTTGGTTTATTCACGATGTGATTTATGCTTCGTATTACACACTAACTCTAAACTAAACTCACTTCCCAAAACGAGTTCATTTACATGGTTCGTACCTTAATCGCCGTTGGAACGATTTAGGTACGTTTCAAAACCCCGTTTAATGACGTTCACTCGAATCGCCGTTGGAACGACTCGAGCGTTTGAAAAATGTTGAGATAAAAGCTTTAACGGGAAAACGTGATTAAGCATACAAGTCAATTTATTTTGTACAAAACCTTTTAACAAGGAAAACAATTCAAAAACTCTATTATTTACAATTAAAAGCAATTTTAATTACAAGGTTCGCTTAATCCGTCGTTGGAACGAATTAAGGTTTTAAAACGTGATGTTTTAAGAAATGGTTTAAAAAAATGTCAAGAAAACATTATTTACACTTTAAGAACATCTAGAAAAGCTTTAATTTAAACAACCAAATTAAACTCTCTTTTTTGTGATTTATTTTCCCCCTTTTCACTCAATTAATCCTTACTTGAATATAGTTACAACAATAAATGAACTAAATCAAAATTCATCAATTAAAAATTAATTTAAGACATATGTCCCCAAATACCAAAAGGGTAAGGAAATGAGCATATACATATATCTATATATATATTTGAAAATAATGATATATATACAATTTAGAAAACCAAGTAAAGAATACCACCTAATATAGCTAAGTATATATATAATGATGAAAATAAAAGATATTAAGTATAAGACACTTTTACCCTACTTAAAAACATGTAAAAACAATGAACAAAGTTCATTAAGAATAAGAAAATAAAACTTATATCCCAAAATAACTATCATAATAAATATATAGGAAATAACCCTCCCAAATATACATTAAACACCAAAATAACATCTAATTATCCTCAAAACATCTACTAATTAATTACCCCAAAATACCCAAGTAAATAAGCCTCTAAAGTAATACCCAATATAGTTTAAATGAATTAAAAGGAAAATATATATATATACATATACTTTTATTAAATCAAACTAATGAAAAATAATATATAAACACATTAAATAATTATATGTACAAAGTATTTAAAAATAACTTGAAAGTATGTGTTACATAAATATACATATATATATAAAGGACCAAAGGTCTAAAAGTTGAGAAAGAGGGATCAAAACAGCATTTTTTACATTTCAGCAGATTTACCGACGGAAAATCCGTAGGTAAACAGCAATCAGTGACAGAAAAAGAAGAATTACAGCAGCACTCCAAAACTTTCCAGATTCGTCCAAAAGCTTTAAATTAAGTCTAATTCGATCGTTTTGGATCTCCGAACTACCAAAAATGGATCATAGTCTATAACGGAGCTTCCTAAAACGACGTTTTTATTTTAAAATGTTATTTGGAAATATCTTTTTAAACTTATAATTACAACGTTTTTTAATACCCGAACTACCTTTTAATCGGATCACGGTTCATATTGGGATATCAAAACGAGGTTTTTTATTTTAAAACAAAATCAAATTTTTATTTAACACGGGATAAAAATAAATAAATATGGGAAATTAAATAAAACGTGACAAATAAATAAACAACTAAATAAATAAAACTATAACATGAAAAATAAAGAAAATAAAATAAATAAAATAAATAAATAAAACGAGTCTAGTCCTCGGATAATACCTCAAGTTCGGTATTGACGGTTAAAGTCGGTTGATTCCACGAATCGTGCTTTTTCGGTGTTTTTATGTTTTTGGTAAAATTTTAACTTTTAGAAAATTTGGAATTTTTAGGAAAAAAAATGTTTTTTCCCAAAAAAAAGATTCTCTCTCTAAAAATGTTTAGAGTGAGAAGCTCCTCCCAAAAAGTCCCCCTTGAATGCATGGGGATCCGTGCCTTATATAGGCAAACGGATCCCCGGAACTTTGGGCGACGCCCAAAGTCAGTTGGGCGCGCGCCCAACGTCGCTGGGCGCTCGCCCAGCGGCTGCCGGGCGCGCCCGCCCAGCGGCCATCGAGCGTGCGCCCGCACTGTCGGGCGTGCGCACCCCACGGTCGTCGAGCACGCGCTCCGCGCTGCCGGACATGCGCGCCCAACGGACGTCGAGCATGCGCCCCGCGCTACCGGGCGCGCGTCCAACTGTCTTCGGACACGCGTCGGCTGCCGCGAGGCGCTCGCACCGCGTCGCTGAGCACTCGCGAGCCGTCCGCTTGACGACCGCGACTCACATTAATTTTTCTTTTCTTATTATATATTTTTGTTTTAAAACTTCTGGAATCAACCGCTTCGACCATCTTGTTTACAGGTTTTCGTCACAGGTCCTCCGACTCGGTGTCTACAACTATCGTGATTCAATGGGCACCGCGTGATGACTTGGCACGCTCCGCGTGAAGTGAAGCACGCTCCGCGTGGACTGAGCTAAATTTCGGCCATTTTTCCATTGTCCCTTGCGTCTCATGCGTTTATCCCGTGTTGAAACACCTTTCCACAAGATTTTGATTTGACAAAATCATTTAAGTTTAATCCATGATTAAGAGACAATTAAATTTAAGTGCTTTGATTTAATTGTACTAATCCGTTTGTTCAATATTGAGTATAAATATAAATGCAGAAGGAAATAAAAATTAAGACAGGACAAAGTCAGCATTAGAACACAACACAAGCTGAGTGAAGAGCAATTCAGCACAAAAGAAGATAAGTCATCTTCGAAACAACAGCTCAAGAATGAAGCTGATCAAAGAAGCTGAGTGGAACGAAGCTCAACATAAAAGAAGTCTGCTTCAAAACTAGATCTTGCAGAATGAAGCTGACCATGGAAGCTGAGTGACAAAGAACACAGTATGAGACTTGGTGACAATCAAAGACAATGTCTATCGAAGTGAAGCTGAGTGATCTTCAAGACAGCATGAACGATCCGTTAGCTAAAAGACAAATCCGACAACTGTCTGCACCAATAATTGAAGCCTTGGAATTACGTAAAAGCCAAATTCCGAGATGCATGGGTCAACTGTTCGTTGCTAAAAGACAAACTGCCGCAAGAAGACAAAGCCTGTAGGAAGAAGACAAGCCTGACATCTGAAGAAATCAGAAAACAAGATTGGCCTGCACATCTGAAGCTGACCAGAAGTTTGTCCCCCAAAAGAGCCGTTTTGGATTCAACGGACAAATCAAATTCAAATCACTTGATCCTCAAAGAACAACTATAAAAGGACAAGCAATTCCTTTGGATCATTGCCGAAATACAGAACATACAAGAGAGAAAAATACAAGCTCAAAGCACTCAAAAACAAGAAAGAAATCTTACACCAACTTTCCATTCCTTGTGTAAATGCTAGATTGATTGTTTTGTAATCATCTAAAGTGTTCTTTATCTGAAAAAGAGCAAATTGTATCAATTGAGAATTGAGAGTGTTGTGCTGAGTGTTTGGTTGTAAATACTCAGTGGTAGAGAAATCTAGGTGCTGGGTTGTAGCACTTAGTAGGAGTTGAGTAGACGAATAGAGGAAGGTACTCTTGCATATTCAACTGCCTTGTAACCGGTTTGTGCTCTACCTTTAAAGAGCTCAGTATTGGATTCTAAAAGTCCGGAGGAGTCTGGGGACTGGACGTAGGCAGAGAGGCCGAACCAGGATAAGTGATACTGAGTAATTTCTAACTCTCTCAAAATATATATATGTGCATGTGTTGTTTGTTATATTTACTCAGCATATAAATTGTTTAAAGCTGAGACTGAGTAAATTAGAGTGCAGAGTTGGAAGCTGACCACAAGAGTGTCAATTCCCAACTCCCAAGTGAAACAGTCTTAGTCAACATCTGACTAAAGCTGTCTTACATTAAGATCGGCCAAGCTGACCAAAGCTGAGTTAATAAACTCACCAAAATTATCAAGTCAGCAAGATTAATTAACTAAAAAGTTACATTAGTTCCTAACCCCCCCTTGGAACTAATCACAGGGGACCAATATTCCGAACCTGGAAAATACAACTACAAACACTGAGATTACATGATTCTTTATTTCTTTAAAATTAATAAAAAAGGAGTGAAAAATTATCAAAAGTATAATTTTCATTATTATTTTATTATTTATACAAAACATACTTATTTTTGTAATTAAACTTAATTATTAGCTCAAAATAAACCGTAAATCACGCTAAAAAGATAGGGACAAAACGTCCCTAACAGTATGCTCAAAAGTCTAGTCTCTACTATTTTTGACTATTCTTGAGAATGATAATGATTTAAGCATCAAAGTACGTACATATTCGATATCTCCCGTTTTCTAAAATTCACTCAGATGATTGAACGCTCTGAAGTCTTATAAATTAGATATTTTTCACGGTTTATGATTTTCAATTCTTTGCAAGAAAAATAGTACATTTTAAGAAATTTTACAGAGATTTTTTATATATTATATATTTATATTACGAATATCATTTTCTTTTACTTGTTCAAAGTTTGCTAAAAATTCCAAAATCAGTTTTTGATTTTCTTTCCCATTAATAGACTAATATTGTAGAATAATATATAATAATTCGTGGTAGCTTAATTATCTAAAGGCAAAAAGCATTATTAGGCCCCTGATCTTTCATATTTTGGTTCATTAAGCCATTGATCTTTTATTTAGATACATTAAGCCCCTGATCATTTATTTTTGGTCTCATTAAACCCTTGATGACCAAAAAAATAATTTTGAACATAAAATTCGGTTAACGGACTATTATTCATTACACCTGCATCTGAAATTTGTATTTTTTCACTGTTTGAAAGCAGTTTTGGATGTTTAATGTGGCTATAGGAAAACTGTAAAAACGTTAATTCAAACTGTAAAAAATATTTTTTTAATAATTTCAAATACAGATGAAGTTAATAACGTATTTTTAACTGAATTAGATGTTCAAAACTTACTAATTTGGTCATCAAGGGCTTAATGAGACCAAAAATAAATGACCAGGGGCTTAATGTATCCAAATAAAAGATCAAGGGCTTAATGAACCAAAAAATGAAAGATCAGGGGCCTAATAATGCTTTTTACCTTATCTAAAATACTCATTCCTAAATTTGTGATGGGAAAGAATGATGATCAGTTCATATTAATTTTGTTTGGTATGTTTTTCTATGGATTTGGATTTATAAGAAGTTTTTTCGGTTGTTTTCTATTTTTTTATTCATTTTTTACTTTTTATAGTCGTTTTTATATCTTTATGGATCTCGTATTAATTTTAGCCTATACTTGTGTGAGGATTTATTCCTTATCGTTTTCTTGTTGTACTTTTTTTTTTTCATCTAATATGTATAAAGCATTTTCATAAAAAAAAGTTTCATATTAATTTTGTTTAGAAAGAAAAATTCTAAAAATTGAGACCTAAACCTAGCGGTCAAGAAACTTTCATTTTCTAAATAAAAGTTTTGAGGTTTCCTTCCGATTTTTAGTCGGAAGATGAGTCTGTTTTTTGCTTTGTTTTTCTTTTTCTTTATTGAATAAATGCCTAATACATCACCACCTTCCTCAATTTGTCCATAAAAGTAGATTGACTACCTAAACTTTGTTAGTATCTCACCAGCTCCCTAAACTTGCTTATTTTGTATCATCAGCTCCTTAAACTTGTCCATAAAAGTATATTAGCTCTCTGAACTTTGCAAGTGTCTCACCAGCTCCCTAAACTTACTTATTCCGTAACGACTAAATACAAAAATTTATTAAACCTAAATTCTAAAAATTCATCTTCATCTATTCGAGAGGTAATATTTTCTCTTTTCCTACATTTCAACCTATTATAAGAGTTAGTGTTACAGGTTTGAGAGATCGAATGGATGAGGACCGAGAGTTAGGCCTTGTTTGATAAAGCACTTTTTTTTTTTTTTGAAAAGGTTTGATAATGCACTTAATTGCTTAAATTAAAATGTTAAGCACTTATTTAATTTAAGTACGTTTGATAACGGTTGTTTTTCCACCACTTAAATTAATTAATTAAGTTAAAAACCACTTATTTTGATAAGTCAAAATATTTAACTTATCATTTCAAGTTAAAGATTATCAAATCATACTTTTTCAAAAATTAAATCATTCAATATTTTCAGCACTTAAAATTCAGTACTTATTTTTTCAGCACTTAATTTTCAGTTTTATCAAACAGCACCTTAATATTATAGTTTTTGTATTTAGTTATGGGAATAAGCAAGTTCATGGAGCTTGTGAGATATTTGTAAAGTGCAGGGAGCTAATCTATTTTTATGGACAAGTTTAGGGAGTTGGTGATACGAAATAAGTAAATTTAGGGGGCTAGTGAGACACTAACAAAGTTCAGGGAGCCAATATATTTTTATGGACAAGTTCAGGGAGCTAGTGATGTATTAGGCGTTGAATAAATTGTTTGATTGATCTACTATGGTAAATTTGGTAGTTTGTTCATTATTTGTAGTTTTTTTTTCTTTGTCCCTTTATGTGTATTGTGTTATGTCTCCTTATGGTTGTTGTCGTCATTTGTCTCCGTACATGAGTGCAGTGGCGAATATAGGATTACTCAGTTGGGGGGCGATTTTACACGTGCGTTCATAATTTTTTTTTTTTTTTGCTAAATCGAACCTGCTCAATTTTTTTTTGTATATATGCGTGTTATAATTTGAGTGGTCAAGAACCGATTTTTAAGTATTCATGTACAATATCTCAAAATTAAACTAGATTTTGTTTAAGATTCCTAACATGTAAAAAAAATTGGATTTAGGAAGGGCCGAACAGGCAAAAAAAAAAAAAATCAAAAATTTTGATTTGAGAGGAACTACCGGGCAAAAAAAAAATTAATAATTTGAATTTAAGAATGCCTAACAGGCCGGAAAAAAAATAGAAATTTCATTTTAGAGGGGCCTAATAGACCTAAAAAAAATTAGAAATTTGGATTTAGAGAGTATCTAATAAGCCCAAAATATCAAAATTTTGAATTTTGGACAAACTTAACACTTCATGGGCCATCTTGGGGGGCTAATTTCAACATCCCGATATTTTTTTTCTGGAGACAGGGGGGCTAAAACTACCCGGGGTCAAGGTGGTTCCGGCGGCCGGAGGGGCCCGGGGCCCCCTGTCTACGCCCTGCATGAGTGTTATCATGTTTTCTGAGAGTCTTGTCTACCATCACGTAGATATGACATATTGAAAAATTATGAAGTTATTCCTGTAGAAAAAGACTTTAAAGTCGATTCTATGTGAAGTTTATTTCCGGTCGTTGTGAAAAAAAAAAAAAAAATCCATTATTTTTTTTAGCTTGTACCTTAGTTGGCTTATTGTATTAGTGGAAGGTGGGACGTAGAGAGGGTAAGGTGTGGATAATGATAGATTGATTGATTAGTTTGGCCTAATTAATTTATGAATTAAGTGTAAAAATAGCTCATAAAGTTAACATTTCGACCAATTTAGAGTCTGTTTGGTTTACATACTATTTATTGTTGCTGTTTGCTGTTACGATTTATTTTTTTTGTTAGAAAATACTATTTTTACAAAAAATAGAGATTATCTGTTTTTAAAAAAAACTACATTTCAACTATAAAAGACAAATAAACGGTGTCTAACTAAACACCTAAAACTTTCCTTTTTACAGTAAAAAAGCAAACAAGAGGAAACAAAACTAGGTAATCAAACACCCCCTTAATTCAACTTGGAATTTCGATATTAATTTAATTTTTAAATTGGTAAATTTTGATAGATTGATCTTAATACATTCATTTTTAATACGAAAAATTTATCAAAATATACCAAATTACGGATTGTCGAAATATACCAACTTAAAGATTGTGTTGATATATAAAACCGATTTGGACTAAATTAATTCTAATTATTAAGTTTAAGGACTACTTTTACTCTTAATTCATTATCTACTTATAATAGTCAAATTATCTTAATCCGTTTGAAACCAAAATTAAATCAGTGAGAAATAGATCTGTTCATGAACCCACTGACCCACTCAAATCCATCTCTGAGATTGAGTTTGAATATATATATTTGAGAATTGACATAGTCCAACCCAAACCCGCTCAATCTCATATATAAAATGAGGTGAGTTTGAGATTTGTCTTAAAAATCCAAATTCAATTTGGCCCGATCAGCCCTTATATTATATACATTTTTATATATTTTTATATATGTTTATATTATTTTTATTTCCTTCCTTCGTGTGGCGTAGCATCATTGCGGGTCGAGGGATCTTGATCAATAGATTAAGGAGGAAAATAGGCAATGGAGAATCCAGTTCCATTTGGAACAGTCCTTGGCTGCCAGACGATCAGAACCCTTTCCCAATAAGCTCGGCTGTAACGACTTTGCCCTCAGGACTTGTCAAAGACCTTATGGATGATCAAGGAAATTGGAAGCATGAGGTTATTAACAGCTCGTTTTGCCCATGGGATGCCAAACTCATTTATTCCATACCGGCCAGGCGTACGCATGTTGAAGATGGTTGGTTCTGGCCATCTGATAAATCTGGTGCTTATACAGCTAGGAGCGGATATTTTCGGGCAAGGGGACTCACACCGTCGAATTAAATAAATCCGAACGGAATAAATTGGAAGTTGATATGGAATTTGAAGGTTGCCCCGAAAATCAAGAACTGTTTATGGAGAATTTTTACCAACTATCTGCCAACTTTGAATAATCTTGCAATTCGTCATAGCTCGCTACCTAACTGCTGTCCGGTGTGCGGAGCTTTCGGGAAAAACGAGTTTCACGTGTTCATAGGGTGTCCTCGAGCTGCTCAGGTATGGAAATTATTGTTCAAAGACAATCAGTTGGATCTAATCACGAATTTTATCCATTGGTTTACAAATATCCTTGGTGATGTGACGATGGATTGTAACCTTATTGCGATAATCTGTTGGCAACTATGGAGGGCACGAAACGAAAAAGTTTGGAATGATAAAATTCGAACGCCTGAGGAAATATTTCAAACCGCCACTGCTGAACTGACGGCTTGGGAGGCAGCGCAAAGACATCACCCTGATCAACAAAATCAATACACGAGTGCTTTGTGTAAATGGAAGAAACCGGTTGCAGGCTGCTACATCTGTAACGTCGATGCAGGGGTAAATAGGTTAAATAATTTCTGCTCTTTTGGTTTCCTTTTACGCGACTATTAGGGGCGATGCTTTGCGGCAAGCATTGGTTACCTTGCTGAGATAACAGATCCACCTTTGGCTGAGGCAATGGCAATCCGCGAAGCGCTATCATGGATCAAGAATTATAACTTAAGCCATGTTGAAGTTCAGTCCGACTGCCTGATGGTGGTACGGGCTATTCAGCTCCAAAAAAGTCAATTATCTTATTTATCTGATGTGATACGTGAGTGTTGTGATTTGTTGCGAGATTTGAACTCCTGTTCGATCTCTTTTATTAAACGATCAGCGAATTCAGCAGCCCATAGCCTAGCTAAAGCTGTTACTTCTAGTTCTGTTCGTGGTGAGTGGGCCTGTCCACCACCGTTTATTATTGATGTGTTATCTTCTGATTTAAGTTAATAAAAGTTGTTGTTTGTTTCAAAAATAAAATATTATTTTTATTTGATTTTTATTACTTTGTTAAATATTTTATTTGTTACGTATTTTTTTATTAAATTAATTAGGATAATTAATTTATTAGTCTCTATATTTTGACAAAACACATTGTTTAGTCTCTGTATTTTAAAAAACACACGGTAAAGTCCCTAACCTTTTTCTTGGTGAACTGTTTAGTTCCTAACGTTGTTCTCGATGAACTGTTTAGTCCATGCCGTTAGACTCTCATGAAGATTCTGTTAGCCAATTTGGATTTTGCGTTATTCTTTTCCTTTATTTTCCTTTCCTTTAAACTCTACTGCATCTGAAATCATCTTTGAGTGTTTTTTTTCTTGATTTTCTTCTTAATCGTTTAGATTCGTAAGCATTGGGTCTGTTCTTTTTCTTGTTCTCCATACAAATAGCTTCTTCTTCTAAATTGGATTTCCTATTCTGAAGTTTGAAGGTAAATAATAAAGGGTAATTTAGTCATTTCCGAAGTCATAAACGGTAAAAAATCTAATAAACAGACGGAAGAACTAACAGTTCACTGAGAAAAAGGTTAGGGACCTTACCATGTGTTTTTGAAAATACAGGGACTAAACAATGTGTTTTGTCAAAATATAGGGACTAATAAATTAATTACCCTTTTTAAATTGGGGGTGTAAAATCATATTATATAAAAAATAATGACATATTAAGAATTAAGTTTTGTGATATGACTTAATTATAATTTTGTAAATATTCATGTAATTGACCCTATTTTATATATGTTTATATCATTTCTATTTTATTTTTATTACTTTGTTAATTTCTCTTGTCACGTAAAATATCTTTCTTCGGTTTTATCTAATTGATTAACTAAAATTTTAATTTATTATATTTTTATTGTTCATATTTATAATTTAATATATTTTTTAATATAAATATATATTAATTATGTAGATTGGATTTGATTTTTTTTAACATAAAAGTTTTGGGGTGCAACACGAGGACTTCCCAAGAGGTCACCCATCTTAGTACTACTTTCGCCCAAACACATTTAATTTCGAAGTTCTGATGAGATCCGGTGCATTAGTACTGATATGATCGTAACCGGATTGGACTTGATTTGAAAATTGATTTATCTTCGTTCAACTTGATCCAAATCGATATAAAATAATACAGACTAAATTGGACTTAAATCAGTAAAATCCGATTAAACTTGATCCGAACCGAGCCCATCAACAAACATATTGGGAAGGGTGTCAATCAAATATGCAAGTCGAGAGCATATACCGTATCGGTGAAAGGAGCTTTTACTAATCAAAATTGACCCATCAAATGACGTGCCAGTTTTTGATTGGCTACAAAAATTTTGATTGGCCTTACCAACATGGATTTGGAATTCAAGAATTTTAAGTAAACTAGCCGTTGGAAATTCATAATTGAAAACTAGCCGTTATAAAAGTCAATCTCTCTCTATAAATAAAATTACAAAGTCCCACAATCTCCAAATTTATATACTCTACTCATCTTCTTACATCTATTATCACCAAACATATCTATTAACCAAAATGTCTCAAAATTCCGATGGATCATTCAATTTTTGGATTCGGATAAAGAATGCAGTCGAGAATCTTTGGGACGACACAGATGATCAAATGTGGCTTTACATACTCCAACAAAGAGCTCGTGATCGTGAAAGTAGTGGTGACAGTCTAGAAGTGACAGATGAACGTCCACTAAGACAAAAGGTGTCTAAATCAGGTAAAAGGAAGATGACTAGCAAGAAGATTAATGAATTTGCTACGCAAAATTGGGATAAATACGAAGGTTTTCAAGCGAGGAAACTTTCATTGTATGAAGAACATATTCGCTTAGAGGATTTTAAGATTCTTCTTGTAAATACTTCGCGTATGGATGAAAGAGCTCAACGAGATCATGAAAAAGTATGCGAAATCATTAGGGCTAAGTATGGAATGCAGTAATTAGATACATTAAGGTCGTATTGAAATTAAGATTTTTTTTTAACGGTAATAGTTAAATCCAAAGCAAATTTTATTGCTTTTACTGTGTATTTTAAATTTACAGTCTGTAAATGAATCTAGATTGAATTTATTCATTTTTCTTTTTATTTTGTAACTAAATCAACTTATTCTTATATTTTATTGCCAATGGAATTTATAGGAAAAGCTAAATCGAAGGGATTCAAGTTAATTAAGCACGTTTGGTTCGTGCAGGTTAATGAGCTTGGATTCCCTTATTTGTTTGTTTCAGTTTCACAAAATACCTTTGTGGTTGTTTAGTTCAAATAAGGTAATAAAACAATGTTATGCTTTTTATAACAATTCCTATATATATACATATGTCTGTATTAATAAAATTAAATTAAAACCAATTAATTTAACTATTAAAATCAAAAGATGATGAAACAGAAAGTGAAATAAAATTAATCAAAGAAAATATATAAACATTCTATTTTTAAAAAAACAATTATTTTAAAATAAATACTAAAACCAAATTATATAATAAAAGAAAAAAAGGTTAAGGTGCAAAAATACCCCTAACGTTTTGGATCAGGAGCAATTTTACATCTAACGTCTAAAATGGTACAGTTTTACCCCTAACGTTTGTAGCCAAGAGCATTTTTACCCCCAACTTTGATAAATTGGGTCAATTTAAAAAATAATTCATCAAACTGTCTTCTCGGTCATGAATCTTGTCATCTACACTTCATAAGTGTATCATTTTATCAGTAACAAATCACAAACATATGTTGGGATGTGAAAAAAATGCAAGAAATAAAAAAATATATTGTCTTTTGTACGAATTAGACAAAAAAGAATAAAAAAAATCACCGAATTTATAAATATTAATCTCCAATTCTATTATTTAATTACAAAAATATGAAATCATTTTTTTAAAACGAATTGATTTGCAATAGGTGCAAAATAAAGAACAAAAATATCTGTGTTTTATAATAGTGTCTAAAATTGACCCAAATTATTAACGTTAGGGGTAAAATTACTCTTGACTACAAACGTTGGGGTAAAATTGCACCATTTTAGACGTTAGGGGGTAAAATTGAACCTGACCCAAAACTTTAGGGGTATTTTTGCACCTTAACCCAAGAAAAAAATTTGATCAAAATTATTTTTTATGGTAAAAAGTGAAAATAAATAAATACAGGAATCAAAAGTGAAATTAGTCTAGGGATAAAAAAGTATAAATAAATAAATTCAAGGATCAAAACAAAAATCAAAAATTAAAATTTAGTCAAAAATATTTTTGAGTAAAAAAATTAAAAATATATAAATACAAAGATTAAAAGTTAAATTTATCCAAAAATAAAAAAATATAAATAAATAAATATATTGTATTTTTCTTGTAATGAAAATACAAGCATTTTTCTCAAAAAAAAAAAAAAAAAAAAACAAAGAGAGGAAAGGGAGGGAAATGGAATTAGAGGAGCTATGGGTAAACCCAAAACTAAAAAACGTAAATGAAATGATTAAATTAATAAAACAAACGTCAACAAAGGGAATAAAATCTATTATTTTCTTATAATTTTCTGAAACACTTAAAACAAACGCCTCCTAAAAATATTTATTCAAATATTAATATATTCAATTAATAATAATTATTCAAAAGTCGTGCACTTATACTTGCTCACCTTAATACTTGATCATCCACCATAGAGGAAGCACAATAAAATTAGGGATAAAGTGCAAAAACATCCCTAATATTTAGAGTTATGAGTAATTTTATCCTTTAACATCTAAAATGGTATCTAAAATCGACCCAACTTGCCAACGCTAGGGGTAATTGCTTTTGTCTGTCAATGTTAGAGATAAAATTGCACCATTTTAGACGTTAAAAGTAAAATTACTCTTGTCTCGTTAGGAATTTTTACACCTTATCCCATAAATATTAGATGTTATATTACGTGTGATATTTATTTAAATTGAAGTGTTTTTTTTGCTAACCATTAGAAAAAAAATTGTAGTTATAACGAGGACGGGGCGTTTGGTATTCTATTGAGATAGGGATAGGGATAAAGGTTGGAATAGGGATGAGCATAAATGGTTGAGATAAAGATAAAAATATGATAGTCGAGAATTATTAGTTAATGTTTGGTATGTGGGATAAGGATAAGGATAAAATAATACATTTTACTATTTTAACCTTATTTAAACCACATAACATTAATTTGAGGGATAAGATGGACTTTTCCATCCTATTAAAATCGCAGGAGCTTATCCCACCTCCTTATACCACCCCCTCTCGGGTATAGGATTCAAGGGATAAGAAGCTTATCTCTCATCCGTCTCACTCTTCTATCTCCCAAACAAACACGGGATAACTTATCTCGTGTTTTTTTTATCCCTATCCCACCTCCTATATCCTTTCTAATAAACACCCTGGGAGTGGTTAGAAAGCCTAACCAACTGTAAGGGCTTATGTTATGTTTTCATCTTAATATGTAATATTTCTCATCTTAGATAAGAATTGTATATTTATGTGATGTTTTCCATGTTAATATAACGTTTTTCATAGTAAATATAGTTTCATAGTAAATATGATACTAAACAACTTTAGTTTTTGAAAATTTTCATTTTGAGATTGTTATCGGTTAAATTTGGCAAAGTAAAAAAAATATAAAATTTTACAACCATAAGGTTGCGTTTGTAAAGAAAAATCATAGGTACCAATCTGCAAATTGATGAAACCACATGACATCTATATATGTCTGGGAAAGGGAATGAGGGATGTATACACCGACTAAAACTCATAAATTTGGTAAACATGAACTTTATTATTTATTGACCTTATCATGGTTTGATGACATATTCACATATTCGTAATTGTAATAGTCATCGTCATCTTCAAAATACTCCATATTTCTTGAAGATGTTTCGATCCCAACTAGTTGCTCTACAAAAAAGATCTAGAGAATCACATTTTTATTTTGAGGTCGTTAATTGTCATTTTAACTATAACGTCCTCATTTTTAGCAAAACGAGGAACCTCATTCCTCTCGTGGTCACAAAAAAACCACATATGCGTTTGACAATCAGGGGGCGGAGCCAAGCCCCCGGTCACCGGCTCCGCCCTTGAATATTGTTAGTTTTGCCCATGTCGCCCTCCAAATATTGGTTTATATTTAATCTATGTAGTATTATTTTAATAGTTCAAAGTGGTTGAGTTGGTTTAAATATAAATAATTTATAGCTAAAAATAAAAAAGTGTAAAAATTTATAATTTTTAGCCAACATACCTTTTTTTTTTTATAGAAATTGGTATGAGACAGAACTTGGGCGGGGGAGCACCCATGGCCCAAGAACGGACAAACCCGCAATATATTAATAAAAGAAAAAAAGTGAATGTTTGAACAAAAGAAAAGGAAGGAGAACAAACAAAAAGAAGGGGGAAGGAGAAAAGTTTAGAAAAGTCAAGAAAACCGCAAGTGATAAATACTACAAATGTCATCATTGAATTTTTAGCCAACATACCTAAACGATAAAGTTTTAACATACTGGAGGCTAATTTTTTTTATCCAACCTTAACGGGCTGAACTTCGAAAAATTACTCCTAACAACAAATCTAAATTTAACCCTCGGGTATCGATTCCTGGCTCCGCCATTGTTGACCATTCGTGTTTTTTTTTTAAATTTACCCTTTTTAATTTAGTAATTCCTTAATGTAATTTTTTTTGAAAAGATTCCTTAATGTAAATTAAAGCATATATGACTCGTAAATTTGAAAATTCTGAACTTCATTATTCGAGCATAAGGTGGGTTTGATGACATATTTATATATTCAGAACCGTAATAGTTGCCGTCATCTTCTAAATACTCCATGTATCTAGAAGATATTCCAACCCCAACTGGCTGCTCTACAAGAAAGATCTCTTTCAGTTCCTGAATAGTCTTTCTGTATGAATTAAAGATTAAATTGGTCCATGAAACTGACTAGTAGGATCACCTTAGTCCAAAATCAAGTTTGGGTATCAACCCAGACTTTTAACTTTGACACTTGAGATCAAAGTGGTCTAAAGTAACAAGTGTCAGCATGAGAAAGCGACACATGTCAAATAACTACCAATCATATATTGACATATGTCATTTTGGACTAATTTTGTCTCAACTGTCAACTTAAAGGACTAGGCTGATACCAAACTTGATTTTGA
Organism: Euphorbia lathyris; assembly: GCF_963576675.1. Lineage (NCBI taxonomy): Eukaryota > Viridiplantae > Streptophyta > Magnoliopsida > Malpighiales > Euphorbiaceae > Euphorbia > Euphorbia lathyris. The sequence goes on from NC_088916.1 coordinate 81,810,297, forward strand.
ACTAAATTGATCCCACTAATCAACTAAAAGGGCCAATTCGCTACTTAATTTATATTATGTATATTCAATCAGAAGGTTTTTCCATAGACCATCCTCCCTCTGTTATGTCCTCAGTGAATCACTGAATCTTGTCAGATGATTGTAGATGTTCAAAGCCTAATGTGATGAGCGCATCAACATTATTGTTGTATCTATGTATTGTTTTTTGGACTTCAATGCGAATCTAGACACTTAATTCCAATGCAAACTGAAGATTGTTGTTATATCTGTGTACGTTTTTTGGACTTCAATGCCAGTGATTAACTTGTAGTCTATATATTGCTCTTTGTAGTTTTTTCTTCCCTTTGTGGGTCTTTGCCTGTATGAGATGGAGATTTTATTCCTCTTTCTTTCGTACTGTATTTGTATTATTAAGTTAATGGAATGATATGTGCCTTTTATCAAAAAAAAAAAAAAAACTTGTAGCTGTATTCGTGTGTGTTTTTTTTGTTTAATTTGTTGATTCCGAAGTTATTAATTTTTTTTATTGAAAACGTAAATTTTCGAATTCCAGAATTTTGGAATTTAAAAAATGTTATGGAAAAAGAAGAAGAGAGAAGATGTATTTTAAATATAGATTTTGACTTTTCAAAATCAAAAAGTGACAAAAGAAAAAAACTTTTTTTCCTATAAATACTCTTTTATTTTAATGGAGCCAAGTGTTTTGCTTTGTTTTTGCTAACGTTGTAAACAAAAAAAGAAAAATCATAGTAATTGATTTGCAAAAACATGAAACCACATGTTTTCTGAAGACATTTCAACCCCAACTGACCATTTTACAAGAAAGATCTCTTTCAGTTCCCGAACAGTTTTCTATATGAATTAAATACCAATTTAATCCAGAATCAAGTTTGATATCAACAAAACCTTTTAACTTGACAATTGACCTCAAAATTGGTCCAAAATGACAAGTGTTAGCATGAGAACGTCATATATTAACATATATCATTTTTGACTAATTTGATCTCAAGTGTCAAGTTAAAGGGTCAGATTGATACTCAAACTTGATTTTAGACTAAATTAATTATACTAGCCAACTAAAAGGGCCAAATCAATTATTTCTTTATATTAATGGGAAGGTTTTCCATAGACCGTCGTCTTTGTTTCTTGGCCAATTTTGACATTAGAAGTAATTTATCTTCGGTGCGCAAACTCTTTGTAGTCCTTGAGCTTCTCTATGATAGCAATCACAGTTTCACTGATGGAGAATGAAAACTCCATCAATTTTAAAAAGACGATGGTATGAACCTTTCTTTTAGGGACATTTTTGTTGGTCACTTATAACGTTACAAGTATAGTTCCAAAGGGGGGTTAGGAACTATTTAAAAATTTTAAGTTAGGGCAGACTTCTTTTTCGTGAGAAAAAGGTTTGGACATCGGCGCTGAGTGAATAGTAAGATACTGGCTTAGTCAACTAGTGACTAGGTCAGTTTTCTTTACTTGAGTCAGGAGATAGCACTTAGAGTCTATTCCTCAGCTCAGATATTCAATGCGCACAACTCAGCTTGACCTCTTTACTTGGTCAGTTTTTTGTTTAAGCAAGCAATAAATATATGAAGGAGTTAAAGGTTAGAAATATGTTACTCAACAGATTTATCCAGGTTCGGCCTCCAAGCCTACGTCCTGTCCCCGGAACACGTTCCGAGATTTTGAATTCTCTACCGAGCTCTTTAACGGTAGAGCATCAAACCTTTTACAATCTTAGCAACTGAGTATAACAAGAGTACCTTCCTCTATACCTCTACTCAATCCTAATCTCTCGCTGAGTACTATAACCGAGTACTCAGCCTCTCCTTTCTAATATCTAGAAATGATAAGTGTTTGTCCTAAACAATGATTGCTAAGACACCTTAGATGATTGAATAATCACTCTAGACTTTTACACAAAAGATATGAAATTTAGTGTAAGATTGCTTTGCTTTTGCTTGCAGAACTTTGCGTAGAAATTTGGTCAGCGTAATGGCATGATCAAGTCCTGTGTTGAATGAAGCAACTGAAGGGCTCTATTTATAGAGACGTCTAAGGTGTCGGTCATTTCGAATTTCGAAATAACCGTTGGAGGGAAACGGCTTCCTGTCGTTGTCATCCTGACTTGCTCAGAGCTCTCGGCCAATCAGATTTGAGTATCTTCTGTCCTCGGTCAGCTTTTGGTCAGCTCGGCAGAATGTCTCTCCATTTATGGCAATGTCAACTAGACAGCATACTGTGTCTTCTGAATTTTACCCAAAGTGGAAACACTTTGTCTGGAAGTTGTTCTTAGCCAGCTGCTGTCTTGTACTGTTTGTCGAATCAACTCAGCAGCTTCGTCCCGAAGTTGTTCCTCGAAGGTCTTCTAGATCCTTCTTCCGCTGAGCTGCGTTTTGTACATAACGACAGCGTTTTGACATACGCGGGCCGAGTTGCTTTAAACTGTTTGACTTGGGCTTTGACTTCCGTATTGGGCTTTGGGCCTTTTAATCTTTGTGTCTTATAAACAATTTAACTCAACATTGAACAAACACATTAGTAGAATAAATCAAAGCGTTTAAACTTAGTGTGTTTAGAATATGTTTTTAATTATACTTAAACAATTTTGTCAAATCAAAATTATGTAGAAAGGTGTTTCAACAAACTCTCCCATTTTGATGTTGGCAAAACTATTCAGCGAAGAACTCAGTATTGAGCTCCCCCATAATAGTTGACCTAATATAGCTTAGCAAACTCCCCCGTAAGGGTTGAGCTACTGACTTAGTTTTACTCTAAACATTTGAAGGTTTAATCGAGTAAGTCTAAGGTCAGTTTATAGATATAGGTCAGCTCATGGAACATATTCTATTTTACTCAGTGTTTAAGCGGAAGTTATAGCATTCAGAGAGCGCTGAGTAATTTGTTGTTCAATGAGTTTTATAAGACAATATTATATAAGCATATAAGTCAATGTCAAACATGTTATCAACATTAGGTACGATCAACAAGTTTTATAAGCATTAAACATGGTTGATGTAATTGAAGATACATAATAACTTAATACTCAACATTATAGATAATAACCCATAACTCAGTTTTTGGATAAAAAGATGCAAGTATTGATATTACTAGAAGTAGTCAGCATATACAACAAAAGAAAAGCATAAACATAGAGACTACAAACTTAGCATAACTGAGCTAGCCTAAATTCTATCTCTTTTTCTTTTGCTTGGACTGACTATGCTCATGCTGTGTTCTAGCTTGTTCTTTCTCCCCCGTTTTATCAGCATCGAGAGGAGGAATCCTAAAAGCGTCGGTTAAGACGGCTCTGGTCAGTTCAGTGGACAACGTCTTAAGTCTATCGGCGCTTTCATTTACACCATCAAAAATAGCAACTCCATCATCTAATACCTCGGCGGGTATATTAAGTTCAGCAGCGCTGATCATGCTTACTTGATGAAAAGTCTTCAGTAAGGATGTGTCGTAGTATTGACGCTGAATATTTGTGTGACGTATGTGGTTGAAGGTTTGTCTGGTGATAGACAGCATTTCATTTTGCTTCATAGCGTCAGTATCCATCTCTTGCTTGTTCAAGTTCAGCAATCGAACGGCCTCACCAATTTGCTCCACTGAGCACTGAGAATAGGAGACCATTTGCTCGTTGGTTTTAATTTGCTCAGTGTGAAGCTGACCAAAAAGCATTTTGACTTCATCAGAAGTTGCATAGCGCGTGTTCGCAGCTGACAAAGTCTGAACTTGTTCTTGAAGAGCATTGAGATGTTGAACTATTGTCAGCTGGATCTCAGCCAGCTTTGCGATGGAATCCTGCTTAGCTTGCTGTGCTTGAAAGGTAACGATGACACTCAGCAAGTCCTTGAATCCCTTAACTTCGTTGAGAAGATGAGTTACATGGGAGAGCTGAGTTGTCTCAGTAGTAGAAGACCCAGCAGCAGGTTGAGTGGTTTGATGAAGGTCTTTGATCAGTGTTTGCACCGAGTCGATGATTCTTTTTCCAGACTCGGTGGCATGCAAGTAGCTAAGAGGGCCTTCATTAACTTGCATTATTGCCTCAGTATGACCGGTTGGAAGAGGAGTTAGAGGAATAACGTGGTCAGTGACTGGAAGTGTGTTTCCAATCTGCACTTGAGGTTCTGGTAGAGCTGGTTGATCGGCAGAAGTGTTGATTGGAGAAGGAGTGATTCTAATGCTGTCTGTGCTGACAGGGGCAGGAATGTTTTGAGTCAGCACAATGCTTGGATTGACAGCATTTACAGGAATTGACTCAACTTGACTTGTTGAGTTGGCAGAAGCATTCAAGTCGGCGTGTTCCTTTGGTGAAGAAACAGAGGCTTGCTTTTCAAGGGAAGCCGATGGAGTAGTAGTTGGTTGTTTTCTGAAAAATTTCAGCTTGAGCTTAGAAGGGTCTTGGGTCGGCTTCTGGATAACAAAGTCAGGGACAGTTGGAGGAGGAGTGTCAATGACAGACTTCTGACTTGCCTTGATTAATCTTCTTCTTGGAGGAGGAGTGTCAGCATGAATAGTCTCTCCTGAGTGAGATGGGGAATTTTCTTCTTGATCAACATTAAGCTGGTCATCTTGTTCTTGATCAACATTGTGTTGGTCAGGTTCTTGTTCATTTCCAGCAGCCAACCCAGTATTGATTGGCTCAGCTCCAATCTCACTAGCTGTCTCCTCAGTGTCCTCAGCGTCATCCTGACCGCCTTCTACTTCTTATTCTTCATCTTCTTCACTATCACCATCTAACTCTTCCTCAACTTGTGCAATGAACTGATCGTCCAGATGCACCTTATCTTCTTGATGCTCAGCTATAGTTCCTAGACACTGTGTGTAGTGAGAATCACCAGGAACTACTACGTCAGTAGGTATAGCATCAATGAGAGTCAGTGTAGAAGACTTCTGCTTCTTTTGAGGTTGCTCATCAGCATTTTTTCTTTCCTCACTTTCAGGCTCTTCTTGCCTGCTCCTTTTCTCAGCTGACTTAGGTCTTTCCTGACCTGGTTTAGCAGCTGACTTTGGCTTCTTGGTTTGAGGCTCAGCCTTCTTTGAAGAGGTCACAACAGCTTTCCTCTTGCGGGCAGCTGGAGCCTTTGTCCTTTGGCTTTGCTTTGGAGTTGTTTCCTCAGCCTGTTGTTCAGCAGCATCTTTTCCTTTCTTTAGTGGCTGATTGAACTTTAAAGCCCTCAGCAAAGCAACTGTTATTTCAGGTCCTCTAGCTTTAACTTCATCAGTTAGGTCTATTTGATGATCAATGAGGATCCTGGTGATGAGCGATCCCAGCCTGAGAGTTCCAGTGCTCCTTATGAACCCAGCAATCAAGAATACTGGTATGTTGATAGGCGTGTATGTCAGCATATACCATATAAAGCATTGCTCGAAATTTGTCGCTGAGCTGGTGCAGTTTATCTTTGGGTAAATAAAGTAGGTCAGCAGGTAATGAGCCATCTTTTGGTGCTGACCCATGGATGAACTTGAGATTTCTCCAGAATGACCAGGGGGCTTGCAAAAGTTGACTTCGTAGTTAGTGTCATCCTGATCTCCAGTTCTTCTCAGTTTTGCTCCCTCATTTTTCAACTTTAGCAAATTTGCCAAATAGGTGGGATTGATGAAAATCATTTTCCCCTTTACCACTGTTGTTAAGTAGTCCTGGTTATCGTCAGCGACTAGGAGATTATGGTAGAACTCCCTTACAAGGTCAGGATAGGTGTGATCCCTAATGGAGAACAGCTCGGTCCAGCCATTTTGCGATATCCATTCGAAGAAGGGTTGCTCGGATGTCACGAAGGTCTCAGAAACCCATCGTGAGAAGTCTACTTTCCATTCGCTAATGTTATCAAATACCTTGGTATAGGTTCTAATTTTGGTCGGTTTTCCTTTGGAGGAGGTAGCTTGCCCAGTTTTGCCTTTGCTCGGCGTAGTGACCTTGGTGGTTTCAGGCACAGTAGTTTGCCTGGAGGGTTCATCGGAGCTGGTCTTAGGGTGACCGGCACCGGAGATGTTGACGGAAACTCTAGTCATTGTTTCAGAAAGAGGATTGGGAAGCTTTGAGAGTCTTAGAGAGAGAGAGAGAGAGAATGCTTTGCCAAAGAATTCGGTAAGTGTAAAGAAAATAAAGAATGTGGATTTACCCATTATTTATAGCGATGAAGTGTGGATCTTATCGAATCCATGTGTCAGTTTTGCCTTGGGATTGTCAACCGACAAAGATCCTGGCTTTTATGACACATTCGGCGCATACGTCATCCTAGGTGGCTATTCACGTGCTTTTGCATTTAATGCAACGGATCTAACACTCAGCGTTTAGAATACTAAGCGTTTTATATTCTGAGTGGTCAGTAGTATATGAAAGGATGATTTCTCAGTTTGAGATTACTACTCGGTGTGCATATTTACTCAGTATTGATATGTTAAGTACTCAGCATAAGAATCACTCAGCATGCATTTGCATAACTCATTCAGCATAGTAATTCACTCAGCATAAATTTACATTTTAGAACAGGAATTTACTGAAGAGGATTAAACATACCAATGGATTCTCTCAGTATGCTGAACTGTTCATGAGCCAGTGGCTTTGTGAAGATATCCGCAAGCTGCTCATCCGTTGGGACATAGGTCAGCTTTATCTCACCCTTGAGTACATGGTCTCTAATGAAGTGATGCCTTATGCTGACATGCTTCATTCTGCTGTGTTGAATTGGGTTCTTTGATAGATCAATTGCACTTTTGTTGTCGCATTTAACCTCAATTGTCTTTGTTTGAACACCATAGTCTTCAAGCTGTTGCTTAATCCATAGGACTTGAGCAACACAGTGACCAGCAGCAATGTACTCAGCTTCAGTGGTAGACAAGGCTACTGACGCCTGCTTCTTGCTGAACCAGGATACAAGACAGCTTCCTAAGAAATGACATCCTCCAGAGGTGCTTTTCCGTTCTAGCTTATCTCGACCATAGTCAGCGTCAGTGTATCCAACGAGTGTAAAGCCATGAGTGTTGGGATACCATAAACCTGCGTTTACTGAGCTTTGCAAATATCTAAGGATTCTTTTTACAGCTATGTAATGAGATTCCTTAGGGTTAGATTGATATCTAGCACAGTAGCATACTGAGAACTGAATGTCCGGTCTGCTTGCTGTTAAGTAAAGTAGAGAGCCTATCATACCTCGATACAATTTGATGTCTACCGACTTACCATTCTCGTCAGCGCAGAGGACAGTATCAGTGCCCATAGGAGTGGATATTGGCTTGCAATTTTCAAGATCATATTTCTTCAATATCTCCTTGGCATATTTAGCTTGACTGATGAAGATGTCATTCTTTCCTTGTTTGATTTGAAGTCCAAGGAAGAAGTTGAGTTCTCCCATCATCGACATTTCAAACTCAGTCTGCATTTGCTTGCTAAATTCCTTGCACATTGACTCATTAGTAGCACCGAAAATAATATCATCAACATATATTTGAGCTAGCAGGGTATCTTTACCCTTTCTCTTAATGAATAAGGTTGTATCAGCTTTGCCCCTGACATAGTTTCTAGTCAGCAGGAAACTGGTCAGCCTCTCATACCAAGCACGTGGTGCTTGCTTGAGGCCGTACAGAGCCTTTTTGGGTTTATAAACGTGGTTTGGGAATTTAGGATCCTCAAACCCTGGAGGTTGATTAACATAAACTTCCTCGTTTATAACTCCATTAAGAAATGCACTCTTAACATCCATTTGAAACAGTTTAAAGTTCATGTAAGATGCATATGCACATAAAATCCTAATAGCCTCTAGCCTTGCCACTGGGGCAAAGGTCTCACCGTAGTCAATACCTTCTTGCTGACTGTAGCCCTGAGCTACAAGCCTTGCTTTGTTCCTAACTACATTTCCTTGCTCATCCAGCTTGTTGCGGAAGACCCATCTTGTTCCAATGGTCTTCTGACTCCTTGGATGTGGCACTAGCTCCCATACATCGTTTCTTCTGAATTGGTCAAGTTCCTCTTGCATTGCGCTCATCCAGAATTCATCTTCCTCAGCATCAGCGAAGTTCTTCGGTTCCTGAACTGAGATGAAGGCTACATTGCTGAGGTACCTCCTGAGTTGGTTTCTTGTCATTAGGGTATTCTCAACGGCATCAAGGATTGCACTCTCTGAGTGCCCTCTTGGAATTCTTATCTCTTTGGGTAGATTGATGTCTTGTGTTGTCTGTGTTTCAACAATCTCTGTAGGTGAAGACTGGTCAGTGAAAACAATATTTGGTTCACTTTTACCTTTGGTCAGCCCTTGAGGGAACGACTCAGCGGCTGTATCTTGATCACCGGGTGCTGAGTGTGGATCATCCTCGGTCAGCGACATATATCTTCCTGCAGGGTTAGTTTCATCAAACTCAACATGTACTGACTCTTCTAAAACTTGAGTTCGTTTATTGAAAACTCTGTATGCTTTGCTGTTTGTTGAGTAGCCTAAAAAGATAGCTTCATCAGCTTTTGAGTCAAATTTAGCTAGGCTATCTTTAGTGTTTAAAATAAAAAATTTACAACCAAAGGCACGAAAGTATCCAATGTTGGGCTTTCGTCCTTTCCAAAGCTCGTAGGGGGTTTTCTTTAGTATAGGTCTAACAAGAGCCCTATTAAGAATATAGCACGCTGTGTTAACAGCTTCTCCCCAAAAATACTTTGGAAGCCTATGCTCACTCAGCATTGTCCTGGCTATTTCAACCAGTGTTCTGTTCTTCCTTTCAACAACCCCATTTTGTTGAGGCATTCTAGGAGCAGAAAAGTTATGGTCAATGCCGCTGGCTTCACAGAATTCAACAAACTGTTGGTTTTTGAATTCTCCACCATTATCACTTCGGATGTGAGCTAGTTTTAGGTCTTTATCATTTTCAAGTTTTCTAACCAAATTTGAAAATGTCTCAAAGGTCTCATCCTTGCTACTCAGCAAGATGACCCAAGTGTACCGAGAGAAGTCATCTACAATGACCAAGGAAAATCTTCTTCCACCCAGACTCAACGGCTGGACTGGACCGAAGAGATCCAAGTGTAGTAATTCTAACGGACGCTTAGTTGAGACAATGTTTTTGCTATGAAAAGATTGTTTGGTTTGTTTTCCAGCTTGGCAAGCGTGGCATAATTGATATTTTTCAAATCTAAGTTCAGGCAGTCCCTCAACCAATTGCTTTCTTGCTAATTTGGCCAGGAGGTCCATGCTTACATGACCAAGTCTCCTGTGCCATAGCCAAAAATTTTCTTCCTTTGAGACTAAGCATACAGTTTTTGAAAACTTTTTCTCTAAGTCTAGCATAAAGACATTATCAATCCGAGGGGCAGTTAAAATTAACTCATTTGTTTTTCCCTCGTATATTTTACATCCAGTAGCATCAAATATAACTTTTCTCCCATTGTCAGATAGCTGAGCTACGCTGAGTAAGTTATATTTGAGTCCGCTGACTAGGGAGACTGACTCAATAGTAGGATTACCTCCGATGGTTCCTGACCCTACTATCTTACCCTTTTTGTTGTCTCTAAAACTTACGCTTCCTCCTTGTTTACGCTCAAATGTGATGAACTGAGTTTCATCACCAGTCATGTGCCTCGAGCATGCGCTGTCAATATACCACATCTTTGACTTCTCAGCACACCTCAGGCTTACCTGCATTGTAACTAGTTACTTTTAGGTACCCAATTCTTTTTGGGTCCTTGCTTGTTAGGTTCAACAGGTAAAGCATCATATTTTATTTTATGACGGCATACTTGGATAGTATGTCCATTCTTTCCACAGAAGTCACAGCTGACCTTCCGTTTAGGATTTTTTACTGACTGGTCAGCACCCAGTGCTGAGCGTGCCAGCACACCTTTGTGGTGTGTCCTTTCTTCCCACAGAAGTCACACTGGACATTTCGCTGGGGATTCCATCTCTGCTGACCAGTACTTCGGTACTAAGCATTCAGAGGAATATTTCTTTTGTTTTGAACCTTTAATTGGTTCTGGATATTTGTGACGTCCTTTCTCAGTTTCTTTGAATCTGATTGGACTTCAGAGATAAACTTATGTATGATCTCCATGTTATCATGCAAAGTTGAGTTGTTCTGAAGAAGGAATCTGAGGTCACTTAGCTTGACCTCTTCAACCTCGTCACAGCGCCTGTTGAGTGCTCTAATTTTCTTATTACACTTTTTGACAAGTGTATAGAGGTCACTCAGGGCATTACCCATTTCGTTTCTGAGTTGGGAAAGTGATATTACCTCATTTGATTGCTCCTCATCATCAGATGCAATGGAGGGGTCAGCATGCTCAGAGACGCATGGCTCAGCAAGTTCGTCAGCCATGAAGCATATCTTCGCTGACTCGGTGGCCTCAGCTTCTATTGATGAAGACTCATCACTGTCGCTCCATGTAGCCACCATTGCCTTTTTGCCGTTCTTCTTGTCTTTCCTCAGAGTGGGGCAGCTTGACTTGATATGGCCAGTTTGATGACATTCAAAGCATGTAATGGGCTTTGAGTTGTCTTTCTTGTATTTGCTGTCGCTGGACTCAGCTTTATACTTATCAAACTTTCGGTAAGGCTTCTTAGAATATTTGTCATTCTTCCTGAACAGCCTTTTCATCTTCCTTGTGAACATAGCCATCTCTTCATCATCTGTTGAGCTCCCATTAGTGGAGTCAGCTTTCATGACAAGAGACTTCTGCTTCTTGTCTTCAGACTTTTCCTTCACCTCGAAATTCTTCATCGAGATTTCATGAGTCAGCAGCGAGCCGATGAGCTCATCATATTTTTAGGTGGTTAAGTCCTGAGCTTCCTCAACAGCGGTCTTCTTTGCTTGCCAGTCTTTAGGAAGACTTCTGAGTATCTTTTTGACTTGTTCTTCCTCAGTGAAGATCTTCCCAAGTCTCTTGAGCTCATTGATGATGTTGGTAAACCTTGCATTCATGTCAGATATACCCTCATCATTGTTCATTTCGAACAGCTCGTACAGTCTCATCTGCTGGTTCACCTTGGACTCCTTTACTTTATTGGTTCCTTCGTAGGTGACCTCCAGCTTCTTCCAGATCTCTTGCGCCGACTCACAACCTGAGATTTTATTATATTCTGCAGCATCGAGCGCACAGTGAAGCATATTTATAGCCGAAGCATGATTTTGTAGCTTTTTGAGATCATCCTCTGTCCATTTGGCCTCAGCTTTAACAACTGTTTGGCCAGCCACAACTTCGACAGGTACAAATGGACCTTGGACTATGGATAGCCAGGCACTCATATTTGTAGCCTGAATGAAATTTTTCATCCTATTCTTCCAGAAGGTGTAGTTAGACCCGAAGAATATGGGAGGCCGAGTAATGGACAACCCCTCAGGTAAGCTCTGATTTGTTTGGTTTCCTGGGAGAAATCGAGTGCTGTTTTCGCCCATAGTGGGGATCAGCTCAAGGTGGTTAAACCTTTTACAGTGAGCTTTTAAGCTCTGATACCACTTGTTGGTCCCTTATAACGTTACAAGTATAGTTCCAAGGGGGGGGGGGGTTAGGAACTATTTAAAAATTTTAAGTTAGGGCAGACTTCTTTTTCGTGAGAAAAAGGTTTGGACAGCGGCGCTGAGTGAATAGTAAGATACTGGCTTAGTCAACTAGTGACTAGGTCAGTTTTCTTTACTTGAGTCAGGAGATAGCACTTAGAGTCTATTCCTGAGCTCAGATATTCAATGCGCACAACTCAGCTTGACCTTTTTACTTGGTCAGTTTTTTGTTTAAGCAAGCAATAAATATATGAAGGAGTTAAAGGTTAGAAATATGTTACTCAGCAGATTTATCCAGTTCGGCCTCCAAGCCTACGTCCTGTCCCCGGAACACGTTCCGAGATTTCGAATTCTCTACTGAGCTCTTTAACGATAGAGCATCAAACCTTTTACAATCTTAGCAACTGAGTATAACAAGAGTACCTTCCTCTATACCTCTACTCAATCCTAATCTCTCGCTGAGTACTATAACCGAGTACTCAGCCTCTCCTTTCTAATCTCTAGAAATGATAAGTGTTTGTCCTAAACAATGATTCCTAAGACACCTTAGATGATTGAATAATCACTCTAGACTTTTACACAAAAGATATGAAATTTAGTGTAAGATTGCTTTGCTTTTGCTTGCAGAACTTTGCGTAGAAATTTGGTCAGCGTAATGGCATGATCAAGTCTTGTGTTGAATGAAGCAACTGAAGGGCTCTATTTATAGAGACGTCTAAGGTGTCGGTCATTTCGAATTTCGAAATAACCGTTGGAGGGAAACAGCTTCCTGTCGTTGTCATCCTGACTTGCTCAGAGCTCTCGGCCAATCAGATTTGAGTATCTTCTGTCCTCGGTCAGCTTTTGGTCAGCTCGGCAGAATGTCTCTCCATTTATGGCAATGTCAACTAGACAGCATACTGTGTCTTCTGAATTTTACCCAAAGTGGAAACACTTTGTCTGGAAGTTGTTCTTAGCCAGCTGCTGTCCTGTACTGTTTGTCGAATCAACTCAGCAGCTTCGTCCCGAAGTTGTTCCTCAAAGGTCTTCTAGATCCTTCTTCCGCTGAGCTGCGTTTTGTACATAACGACAACGTTTTGACATACGCGGGCCGAGTTGCTTTAAACTGTTTGACTTGGGCTTTGACTTCCGTATTGGGCTTTGGGCCTTTTAATCTTTGTGTCTTATAAACAATTTAACTCAACATTGAACAAACACATTAGTAGAATAAATCAAAGCGTTTAAACTTAGTGTGTTTAGAATATGTTTTTAATTATACTTAAACAATTTTGTCAAATCAAAATTATGTAGAAAGGTGTTTCAACAATTTTCCCTTGAATTATCACGCAACAACTTATTGAACAAAACTTTCCCATCCATCAATAGGAAATAAATAATTTCAGAAATGTTTGAATATTTGTAAAGATATGTTTCACAATCAAAACCAGTAGACCATTCATCTAGAGGGAAATCAAATTACACGTAATGCATATAACATAAGAACCATAACATGTGCATCGATTGAACTAGAAACTAGATAGCCGACAGTAGCTTTAAACAAAAAATAAATAGAGTTACCTGATGAAAAATATCAACGAATTGCATCATATTAATAAGAAAGCATATTCTTGGATTGAGGGTTGAGACTACGCTCCGTTTTGAAAGAAAGTTAGGAAAATTTTCAATCTAGCCCTTGTACAACATATATATTAAGTATTCTTTCTAGCTTCTCACTTTATTCACATTCTCAAATCAAGATGTCGCAAAATCCTAGGTCATCAAACAAACCCAACTCGATTCAACTACATCGTTAGATATAAATAATACTAACACAAAACTATATAGTTTTAATTTTGAAACCTATATAATTAGAGTTTGTCCATGAACTTGGTTATAAATTTGTTCACGAGCTTTATAATCGAGCATGTTCATGAATATTATATTCGAGTTTATTCATAAACCTATAATGAATCTGCTCGCGAGCTTTAGAGTCGAGTTTCATCGTGTTCATGCCCAACTCATTTATGAATTGAGTCTCAAAATTGTGCTCAAGCTCAATTCGCTTATACATCATTCCAAACACGGTCGAAATTTTATTGAGCCAGACAGTGGCGATGTCACACCCGACCCTAGACGACCTTAATCGGCATCGGGCGTGAAATAGAAAAATCATAATCAACACTTAGGAGTCTCCAATTTATCTCAATATCATGATTTTGCTTTTTATTGTGAAATTACGGTTCAAATGAAGCTATTGATTATGCTTCTATGTGAATTTCAGATTTTACTTGATTATGTTAATTTAAGACTTAATTTGGTTGATTTACATATATACATATATGTTTTTGGTTTCAATATATATCTATATTGAACAAAATGAATTTGATGATTTCTTACGAATTGTTTTTGGATTGAGAAATCTGTTGCGGTTATTGTTGTTATTATTTTGGATTGAAGTCCAAATATGATTTTTATGATACAAAAGGGCTAATTGAAGCCAAATGATTTATGATTATGAAATAGTTTGGAATTTGATTGTGAAAGGAAATTTGAGCACGTTATGATTTTATGATTTTATATCCATCGAGAGTTATCCGGATCGGTGGTTTTCTATTTGAAGACCATGTTCAGTGAGGGACATGGCCTGTGTACACAGTGTGAAGACCTATTGGGTATGGCAGCGAAGTGTTGGGTAAGACCATATGGGATAGGCAATGTTAAGAGATGTCTCGATTATATATATGGTTATGGATTGATACTTAAGGGGAGAAACTCGAGGATGGATACAATGTTTTAAGTTCATTTGGATTATGTTTTCGGTTATGATTGATTTTGATATAAGGTTTTATGTTTGATTAAATACGAGTTGGTTTGATAAAACACTTATTTGATTACAATATTTTATAAGGTTTTGAACTCAAGAATGGATACAAGATTATATATTTTTATGGTTTTGGTTTACTACTTTGACTATATATGAACTTAAGTTTTGAGTATATTTTTGATAACATAGAGATATTATCCCGAGGACCAAAAGGGATATTCACCTTGAGAACGCCGCGTATTAATCCCCAAAGGAGAGCCGGCTGGCGGATCTCCATGGTTCTGCTTAGAGAGATCCACTGGCGAACCCATGAGGCGAATCCCCTCCTTCACCTGATTCGCCACAGTAACGGCTGACCGCCGACTCGGCCATAAAGACCATTAATGAGCTATCAATTAGCTAACTGCCAGGTTAAAGATAACCTGTAACCGCCATTAATGGAGCATTAATGGTGACTTTCTAGTTGCTGAAGGTTACGACTTCCTAGCTATATATATAGCCTACATCCCTGGGCTATCAAGGTACACATTCTCACATCCTTTGTCAATTCAGTTTGTTCCCTTGATTCACCTTACTGACTTTGGCATCGGAGCTTCCCCCCGTCGAACCCAACGATGCCCCCACAGGGACGGAAGTTGATCAGAATTTCTCTACTTGTTATCAATTGGTGCGGTGAAGGTGGAATCCTTAATCAAACAAAGGGTTTTTCGTTCACATTAAGAAACTATGACAATTGGAGATCAGAATCCCTCTTCAGGGATTGAAACACCATTAGTTACACCGTCTAGTGCTGGCCGCACAGATTCAAGTGCTCCTGCAACGCACGTCGAAAGTAGTATGAACCCTGATGCTTTCATCAACATGTGTGCACAAGCAATCGGAGAGCGGTTTGGACCCGAGACAGGGAATAACCTGCGGTCGTTTATGACCCTTCCTCCGCATTGGAGCATGTCGTCCACATCGACTGTATCATCTTGGCCCTTAAACTTTGGACCGGGCGCCCAGAGTTCTTCGTTTCTCCAAGCTCACAACACGGATTCCATGGTAACTACTACGGCGGCAGTTGGAGAACGACAAATCAATCGGGAGTTATTCCCTGATGGCGCAGAAGGAAGTCAAAGGAATGATTCAACCCTTCCGGGCGGATCTACGGGTCCTGGATTAAATCTAGGTGGGTCCAAAATCCCAAGGCGCCCACGGACAAATCTCTCCCTTGGCGGATCCGAAGGGCGAACACACAAAAAACATAAGAAGGAGAAAGGTAGGCGGTCTAAATCACCTTCGCCTCGACGACCGAAATCCTCCCGTCGTGGCCAATCGCCCCCATCTACTGGTCGTAGACGGAGTAAAAGGCCAAGGGAGATGCCCCATTTGAGTGGACCACCGCCGCCGCCACCCCCAGGAACTGTTGGCCACATCCCGTCGGGAAGCCATAGAGGGGGTAGTGGGCAAGCTCCCCTAGGTGGGGGGGCGGAGGAGGTAGTAGCGGAGGAGGAGGCGGACGCGGAAGCAGAGGAGGGCGTTCGCCATCAGATCCATCATCTGGGTCAAGCTCTTCTTCCTCTCCAAGCAGATCTCCACGAAGGGGTCGCCCAAGGGTGGATCCGGAGAATTTTGATGATAGAGTTAGAGCTCTGGTACTTCGTATGAATGAGGAAAATGCCAGGCATAATCCGTTCGCCAATAGAGATTCGCCTTTCGTAGCTTGGATTGAGGCGGAGGAAACAGATAGAGCTTTTAAAATACCTAATCTCGCTATATACACAGGTGTTGACAATCCGGAAGCTCACGTCAGAAAATACCGAATACTGCTTAAACTCAATCGTGCCACCGAGCCGGTGCTCTGCAAAATGTTTGTCACCACGCTAGGGGGTCCAGCCTATGGGTGGTTTCAGTCTCTACCTCCGGGCTCGATAAACAGTTTTGATCAATTGAGCAGGGAATTTTGCGCTAAATTCGCCGGCTATATTCCTCCAGTGGTTAAATCAGGGAAGCTTTTTGAGTTAAAGCAGAAGGCGAACGAATCCCTTCGGGAGTATGTGGACACTTTTAACCAATTGTGCATACAAATCGTTGATGTGGATATCTCCGTAGCAGTGGAATGTTTTGTGAGAAACACCACTTGTAAGAGCTTGCAAGAAGATCTAATTCGAAAGAAACCCACCAGCATGGCAGAATTGATGGAGCGTTGTAAAGACTTTATCGAGGTGGATGACATTCGCCGAGGATCACTGTCATCGCCTAAAAGGGACAAGGGCGAATCTCACCATCGAGATAGAGACAAAGACAAACATCAGGATTCTTCCTCTAGAAGCAGGCAAAGAGGTTCGAAGAACAAATCAACGTTTGTCACCTCTTTCACACCTCTCAACGCTTCTAAAAGTGAAGTCCTTATGTGGATCGAGAATAGTCAACACAAACGGAGCATTTCATACCCCGAACCAAAAGGGGGGGAGTACACCAATACTGGTAAAAATCCTAAAAATTATTGTAAATATCACAGGAAAAATGGCCATGACACCGATGTATGTTGGGAGTTAGCTCGGGAAATTGAGCGTCTCATTGAGAGAGGCAAATTGGATCGGTTCATCCAAAGTGACGGCAAGAAAGGAGATGGCGATAGATCCAAAGAGGACCCAAAGAAGAAGGGAAAGGGTACCATTAATGTCATAGCAGGCGGACCTGGATACCAACCAATGCTGAAAAAGGCAAAGACCACCGCTCTTGACAGAACATCGTTAAATCTCACAAGCTCAACATTGATAAAGATGCAGTTCCTGTGGGTCAGAAGCGGAGAAACCATGGCCCCGAAAGGCAGAAGGTGATAGAAGAAGAGATCACCAAGCTCCAGCGGGCGAACGCCATTAAAGAGGTGCTTTATACTCAGTGGTTGGCGAACGTCGTTCTGGTAAAGAAGGCGGGCGGATCTTACCGCATGTGTATTGACTTTACGGATCTCAACAAAGCTTGTCGTAAAGACAACTATCCTCTGCCATGTATCGACATGCTCGTGGACGGAACCGCCGGTCACACCATGTACTCCTTTACAGATGTGAAGTCAAGTTATCATCAGATCCCCATGGAGCCCTCAGATAGAATCAAGACCTCGTTCGTAACGCATCAAGCCACTTATTGCTTCAAAGTTATGCCCTTTGGGCTTAAGAACGCGGGTGCCACTTATCAGAGGATGATGAACAAGATATTCGCAGATAGTAAAGGGGATAACTATTCTGTCTATGTGGATGACATGATCATCAAAAGCACAACCATAGAAAGGCATGCAGATGATATAAAAGAGGTACTGGACGTACTCCGACACCACAACATTAAGCTGAACCCAAAGAAGTGTACTTTTGGTGCGACGTATGGAAAATTCTTAGGGTTCATGATCAGCGAAAAAGGAGTTAGCCCAAATCCTGACAAGGTTAAGGCTGTCCTAGAAATGCAAGCACCACGGAACATCAGAGAAGTACGACGCCTTAATGGGCAGATCGTAGCCTTGGGCAGGTTTATCTCTTGTTCAGCTCGCAGATGTCAGCTCTTTTACGAGGTCATCAAGAAGCAAAAGGCGTTCGAATGGAATGAGGATTGTGAAAAGGCCTTCGAAGGAATCAAGCGGTTCCTCACGGAGCCGCCCATGATGAGTCGGCCAATGAAAGGTGAGGACCTCTACATGTATGTATCGGTTACGGATAAGGCTGTGTGCACACTCATGATACGAGAGGAGGATGGCCAGCAGTTTCCGATTTATTATGTGAGCAAGGTTCTGAAAGATGCCGAAACCAGATATTCTAAGCTTGATAAAATGGCGCTGGCTGTTGTCACCACAGCAATCCGCCTTAGACCATATTTTTAGGCTCATACTGTGGTGGTTCGAACGAATATACCGATGAGAAAGGTGTTGCAGAAGCCGGACACTTCTGGAAGGTTGATGGAATGGGCAATCCGCCTTGGTGAATTCGATGTGAGATATGAAAGCAGGTCAGCTTTAAAGAGTCAGGTCTTGGCAGACTTTGTGAATGAATTCACTGAAGAGGGGATAGATCATCCCAAGCCTCCAGTAGAAGAGTGGACAATGTACACCGATGGCGCCTCCTCAGCGGATGGAGCTGGTGTAGGCGTTGTGATCAAGGGTCCCCAGTACATAAAGTTACGATACGTAGCAAAATTGAATTTTCATGCAACTAATAATGCTGCTGAATATGAAGCTCTGGTATTGGGATTACGCCTACTCAAAGAAATCACTCCCGAGCGGATTGTGATCTATAGTGACTCCAAACTAATGGTCAATCAAGTAATCAAGAATTATGAAGTAAAAGATGATGTTTTGGCCAAATACGTAGCAGAAGTCAAAAAATTGCTAGATCACCTTGAGGCTAAGGAAACCAAATGGGAACTGATTCACGTACCAAGGGAGTCCAACACTGAGGCGGATCATTTGGCCAAAATGGCCTCTTATAAGGAGAACTGGACAGATCCAGATTGTCCCTTTGAAGTTAAAATAGCTCCAGCCTTCGATTCAGAGGAGGTATCCCTACTCACAACAGTAGAAGATGATTGGAGATTGGTCATTTGCCAATATCTGCTATGTGGAACTTTACCTGAGGATAAGGAAGAGGCACGGCGGATAGTCAGAAGAGCGGCTTATTTCTCCATAATCAACGATGGCCTTTATAGAAAATCTTTTAGCCACCCTTGGTTAAAGTGCATTCTGCCGGAAGAGGGACAACAAGTCCTCAAGGAGCTACATGAGGGATCATGTGGGGCTCATGAAGCATCCGCCACCATTTTGAAGAAATCCAGGTTAGCAGGTTTCTATTGGCCCACGGCTGAACTAGATGCACAAAAATTGGTAGAATCTTGCCATAATTGCCAGATTCATGCGAATGAATCACATACGGCCAAAAATCTCTAGAGGCCCATTGTAGAAGGACGACCATTCGCCCTCTGGGGAATAGACATCGTCGGACCATTCCCTCCAACTCGTCGACAAAGGAAGTACGTGGTAGTGGCAGTGGATCATTTCACCAAGTGGGTAGAGGCCGAAGCTGTCTCCTCCATCACTGCAGAACGAATGGTGGAATTCGTCAAGGATAACATCGTGGGAAGATACGGTGTTCCGCATACCATCATCACCGATAATGGAACACAGTTCAACTGTAGCGAGTTCAAAACTTTCTGTGAAGAGTTGGGCATTCTGAACAGATTTGCCTCCGTTTACTATCCCCAGTCCAACGGAATGACCGAAGTCACGAATCGGACGATCGTAAAAGGGATAAAGAAGAGATTGGGGGAACATGATAAGAAGTGGGCGGATCAGCTGACGAGCATTTTATGGGCTTATCGCACCACTCCCAGGACGGCCACAGGAGAAACACCATTCGCTTTCTCTCATGGTGTAGAGGCTGTGATCCCAGTCGAAATACAAGTCCCAAGCGATAGAGTGGCCTTTTTTATTGTGAGGAGGATAATGGCAAAAGGCTAAGGGAAAGTCTAGATCAGGTAGAAGATCGAAGAGACCAGGCTTATGTACGCATGGCGGCGTATAAACAACGAATCGCCGCTTACCATGATAAAAATGCTAAGCTTGTGGATCTAAATGTGGGTGATCTTGTGCTCCGAAAGGCCGACAAAATCCAATCTCGAGAAGGTAAGGGCAAGTTAGGGCTCAACTGGACGGGTCCATATCAGATAGTGGAAAAGATTGGATTTGCCACATTTAAAATTCAGGACATGGAGGGCAACACATTGCCGCGCACATGGAACCTCCAAAATCTCCGCAAATATTTTGTCAGAAAATGAAGTGTACACACGGTCTTGAGTACTCTTTTTCCTTTAGTAAGCTTTTTCCCATGTGGTTTTTCTTATTAAAGGTTTTAACGAGGCTCACTTGTAAGACCTGATTGCTGTAATAAAGCATTTCTCCCATTAATAAACATCATTTGTTCTATTATCTGTGTTCTTTTTAAAGTTTATTGCAGCAATATCAATATTCCAGTCTTAAAAAGAAGGGGGGCATCCAATGCTCTCCACATTAACAAAGTATCGCTATCTCATAGCTAATTTTTCTCCTTAGACATAAGAGAACCTATCTTATGGGCGGATCCATCTCTGAGAGGATCCCAATCTCCGATAGAGTTAAAACGATCCTTGGACGCAAGGTCTTTACACTCTCTTACATATCCTTCCCAAAAAAGGATTCACAAGTCCTACAGGCGGATCACTTCACCTCAAAGACAGGTAGCAAATTGATCCCCTAGGCAGCTTTACTTCCTTCAATGGAATAAAACAGCTTCTAACCTTCACAAAGGTCCATGCAATGGAGTATGGCTGGCCACCTACTCCAAAATAAATCCTAGATGCCTATACATTTACTTATGCAAACGTAATAGTAAAATAAATAGCTGCCATAAAGGATTAAAACAAATTGTACTTAACGATTTTTTACAAATCACAAGTAAACAACTAAGTAATAATGGGAGCATCCTCCGTTACATTATCCTTGCTTACGGTGCTTGCCTAGGAAGCCTCCTTCTCCACAGCCTCAGATACGCCGAGCAAAGGTACCTCCTTTTCCACGGAAGATGTGGGACCAAGAGGAAGGGCGTTATCAGTGATCGGTTCTTCACCCGCCTTGGGGGGCACTTCCTCAAGCTCCACTAGAGTGACATTAGTGGAAGGTTTGCTTTCTTCCATGGGTCCCTTCATCCATCTCCGAACATATTCACGGAGGTATTCCTTAGCGTCTGACATCTTGTCATATTTGGCTACGTCTTCTGGTTCGGGGACGGCGAACTGCGGATCTATAAAATCAATCTCGGGATGTGATGCGCCCTCACCTAAGTTAAGATGAAGACTCACTAAGGGATAAGTGTACCCCGTCGTTATCAAGTAATAAATTTCTGGTTAAGTCCAGGTTATCGTCCACAGGATTTATTTCTGCAAGTATCGAGTTACTTGGTTTCAGATGTTATCTAGGCTTAGGGGGTTTTGAGTTGGTTTTGCTAAGTTAATCTACTCCTAGGTTGAATTATACTATTCCTAGCTAAGTTATCTGATTCTAACTAGGTTATTCTACGCCTAATTAAGTTACTCTACCCCTAATTAAGTTAAACTACTCCTAAGTGATCTTTTACCAAAGCAATTATCCGAAGGAACATGAAGGGATACGATGATAATGAAAATAGATTGTTTAAGAAATTGAATTAAAACCTAAGTCACTTGTGTCCGAGGCGATTAACCCGACCTATCCTCCTGAAGTCCCTAGTTCGTGATTCCCTTGTAAGGCCGAAACTAGCTCTAAGGCTCAGCAATTTGGGCTTAATCTTCTATAGGGTCGTCAATCCTATAGGCACTGACTAGGTCAGATTCAGCTCGCAATATGTGCCAACTTGATTTTGGGATTATCGAATGAGTTAAACCAATCAGACAAAGCGTAAGACAAAGATTAAAGCATTAAAACAATTGAATGAACAAGAACTATAATATATATCAAAGATGAAAGTATTGTCACGAAGTTACAATGAGCCTAGGATTCATAACATGTATCAGAGGCTAGACAGAATATAAAAGAAGAAAAATCCCTTTCAGGGAACCTGTCTACCAATGCAGGCGTCTTCCTAGGACTTAAGGATGGAGCTTGAGCAATCCTCGGTGAACGGAGCTTCGGAGGTGTCTTCAATGGAGGTTTGAAGGATATGGAGGAGGTGGAGAGGATTTCTCCAGATGAAAAGCTAAGAAAATTACAAAGATAAAAGATACTAATTTACATTGGAAAAACTCTATTTATAGGCGTGGCTTGGCCCTCTTTTTGACCTATTTTCGTGTCCTTATGTAGGTAGGAAGTCGTGGGGTCCGTCGTGGCATCGTGGGGGCGGAATTGGTCTTTTTGACCAATTCCCGCAGGTCTGCTCGGCGAGCAGGCGCTACTCGCGACGAGCAGCGCCCTGCTCGGCGAGCAGGCATGGCCTACAGAGGTCCGCTCGTCGAGCATTCTTGCCCGGTATGCCCCCGCGTGCTTGCCGACTGCCGTCGATGCCTTTTTCGTCCGAACTTATACCTGCGCATGTACAGAAACTCCAGATAACATTAGTCCAAAGGCTAAATTGACCCGCCAATCGCTTATTTTGAGCAAACGCTTCGTTTGGTGCGACTTTTGGCGGACCAATTAGCTTCAAAAGATAACAGAATTATACTATGCATGCTATTTTGGCCGTAATTGCCTAAATTGGTCATAAAATGAGCCTAAACAACGAAAAATAAATAAAACGTTTCCAATTCCTAACTAACTCACACAAAAGCATTTAAATGCGAGAAATGCTCGCTTATTAACTAAATAATGCTAAAACCCGTCCTAAAACCGTACCCAAAGATAGGGGTTTTTGACCCCTATCAGGATGCGCCAGGGAAAAGTGCGCCATGAGCAGTTCGCCATAATAGAAGGCTTGCTCACCCGCCGTATATTCAGCTTCTCCTAGGGCGTCCTCATGGTTCTTGGCATCTGTCACAATCTTTTCTTTTAGCTTCTCGATCTCCGCGTCTCTAAGGACTAAGGCGGCTGTGGCAGAGGCAAGGTTCGCATTAGCAAAAGCAATGTTCGCATTGGCATCCGCTACCTCTTTCTCCAGCTTTTCAATGGTTGCCTTATCCGCCACACCCTGAAGGAGCTCGGCCTCCAAAGCACGTATGCGAGTATACATCTGTAAAAAACAAACAGTTTCGTTAAAAGAAAAGAGCAAAAGAACAACTTTCTCTACAAAAAGAAGTCCTTCCTAGGGGACTCACTATAAGGAGCTCCGTTTTCCCCTTTTGCGCATGAATGGAACCAGGAATTTGGTTCTGATTCCTTTACACTTCGCCCACCTGACCCAGGGCCTCATCCAAGTCGTTTATGATGGATTCATTCTCAAAAGATCCTTGAGCGCCATATTTGGCGGACCAGTATCCGCCCATATCAGGCTTTGTCATCTGCACAAACATTCAAGGGTCAAAACTCAAGTCCAAAACTTGATGAACAGATAAAAATAAAAGGCAACTTACCCGTTCTATCTCCCCTACAGGCCTGGCGGACCTCATGGCATCCGCCATAAGCTTGGGGCCTCCAGTGGCTATAGGCTTCCTCCTTTTTAGTGGCGGCTCGACCACTGTTCCCGTAGGGCGTTTTCCAGTATCCGTTTAAGGATTCACCACTTGATCTTTCTTACGCGCCTCAGCCTCTAAGAACTTCCTACGCTTCTCTGCAATAGCGTGATTGGCCTTAGATAAACCCCTGCCAAAGAAAACATTAAAATAATCAAAGTTCAAGAAGAAATAAAAGTTACCTTGGTCAAATTGCGCAATCTTGGAGTAAATGAACTGCTCTCCCTCTCGGCGAATCAACGGAATATCGCTCATCATGAAGGCTAAAGCGTCTGCGTATGTCCATGCATCCGCCTTGATCTTCTTCATGAGCTCCGCCACCACTTCATCACTATCGGTCAATATTCGCATATCGCCCGCCATGTGTAAGGGCTTGGGATTCCAAAACGAGGGAAAACCCAGTGATTCGCCCTCTTTTATCTTCACATAGAAGAATTTCTCATCCCAGCAATGGACATTGGACATTTTGTCACTGAATGGCGAATATACTCCGAATTTGGCGAAAGTGAGATAGGATTCGTACTTCCGCTTCGAGGGTTTATGGAAAGCTCTAAAAACACGACCCGTATATACCACTCCTAAATTTGAGGCGAGGTATCAGTCTAAAGCAATATCCAACCAACCGTTGGGATGCAGTTGGCTGGCTGTAATATCAAAGTAGGAGAGGATGTCCGCCATCATCTTTGGGAGAGGAAGCCGGAACCCCCTCTCTACATGACTGCAATATACTGTCAGAAAACCACTAGGCGGACAGGAAGGTCGTTGATGGGCTGCGGCTAACTGAGTCTCATAATTATTGATCCAAGGGAAGTGATTCGCCAGATCCACTAGATCCGCGGCACTCATACGAGACGAAGTAGACTCCGCTCGAGGGTTCTTTTTCCTAGGAGGGATAGAAGAAGAGGCCATTGTCCCCGGAAAACACCTAGCCTTAACAGCCGGAGCGGTACCGGAGACAAAAGTAAAAGGAACTAGATTTCTAGTGGAGCGAGTTTGGTAGCGATTACACGCTGAGTTACTAAACCCAGCTAAATCGGAGCTAACCGTGTCCTCGGAGGAAGAGGAGTTCTCCGATGACGAAGTAGTCCAACTAAAATCAACTACTATTTCGGGAGAAGGGGTCGAATTAAAAAGCTCCGAAGTTGATCTTGAAGATGAAGAGGAACTCCTAAACATTCAGAACAAATCAAGCGAGAAAAGATGAACTTACATGAAATTGAAAAAGCTTTGAACTCTGAAATTCCCAGGAAAAGCTTCGAGCAGTGAAGAAGAAAGTGAAGACGAAATGGAGAAGAGAGAGAAAGCAAGGAAGAAAGAAGGACTTCTTCTATTTCCTAGGACAGTGCGCCCGTTACACGTGTCACTCCTCGATTGGCATCGAACAGAGTGCGCATTAATACAGGTGTTCATGACGGTGCGCGGAAGCTCAAAAGCCCTAAAGGACTTTAAGGGACTTTTGGGGGGGCTTCTGATAACATAGAGATATTATCCCGAGGACCAAAAGAGATATTCACCTTGAGAACGCCGCGTATTAATCCCCATAGGAGAGCCGGCTGGCGGATCTCCATGGTTCTGCTTAGAGAGATCCACTGGCGAACCTATGAGACGAATCCCCTCCTTCACCTGATTCGCCACAGTAACGGCTGACCGCCGACTCGGCCATAAAGACCATTAATGAGCTATCAATTAGCTAACCGCCAGGTTAAAGATAACCTGTAACCGCCATTAATGGAGCATTAATGGTGACTTTCTAGTTGCTGAAGGTTACGACTTCCTAGCTATATATATAGCCTACATCCCTGGGCTATCAAGGTACACATTCTCACATCCTTTGTCAATTCAGTTTGTTCCCTTGATTCACCTTACTGACTTTGGCATCGGAGCTTCCCCCCGTCGAACCCAACGACGCCCCCACAGGGACGGAAGTTGATCAGAATTTCTCTACTTGTTATTAATTTTATACGGTTTTGATTAAATCCCTTTATCAATGTATATGTGTAGCTATGTTAAGTAAAGTTGGTTTTTGTAGCTGATAGTTTCTTACGGAGATTTTTGTCTCACATTTTTAAATGTTTTAATGTTTTTAGGTGAGAAAGTACAGGATATAGAGAAAGTTATCGACTGGTTAGGCGAGGTTTGGAAGTTGACTGCTTAGTGTTAGAATTATGGTTAGAACTTTGGTATTTCAATTGTAATAATGTTTTAAATTTCGAGTGATTCGGACGGTCGAATCTCCGTAAATCAAAGAAACGGTGGAGAAACGGTCGAGAGAAAACTGATGAAGAAAAGAAAAATATATAACAGAACATGCTCGAAGGTCTGCGCATTTGGGATTTATATTCCAAATTTGGCAAACATCAAGTTTGATCCTCCATCTTTCTATAATCTTTTACAAATTACCCTAAACTTTTAATTTACACATAAAACCACCAAATTAACTCCAAACTTTTTCTATAGCACCAAATAAAAATCATACACCCAATAATTATAATATATATTAATATCTAGGTATAAATTCTAGAAATTTAGACCCGGACATGACAGGCGAATACATGATTGTTCAGTTGGGGGGTGGGGTGAGGGCGAGGCGATTTTACATGTGGTGTGAATTTCTTTTTCTCTAAATTGAACTTATTCAATTTTTTTCACATATATAAATGTTATAATCTGAGTAGTCAAGAACCAATTTTTAAGTACCAATATAAAACTTTTCAAATTAAGCAACATTGTATTTAAGATTCTTAATATGTAAAAAAGAATTGTGTCTAATAGAAAAAATAGGATTTAGGTAGGGCCTAACATGCCAAAAAAAATTAGAAATTTATATTTAAGAAGGGCCTAACAGTCCAAAAAAAATTAGAATTTTTGATTTAGAGATGGCCTAACAGGCCAAACAAATTAAAATTTTTGATTTAGAGAGTCTAACATGCAAAAAAAAAAAATTTGGATTTAGAGTTGACCTAACAGGACCTGAGCCAAATTTAAGGATGCTAATTCTGCATCCGATCTAAATTTCTTGTAACCAAAGGGGCCAGGGGGACAGGGGGGCCGAAACTACTTGTGGTCATGATAGTTCCGGCGGCTGGAGGGGTCCGGACCCCCAGAGCCCTCCTTGTATCCACCCCTGGAGCCAGACGTCAAGCAGCTCGACTCATTTACAACCCTACCATATAACTTTTTAATTTAGTAATATAAAATATTGAATACACATTGATCACCCATTTAGAGCGTTGCACTAATACGATGATTTTCACCTGGTTAGTGACTGACCAAGTGAATTTGACCAATCACCATTAAATCTAGGAGGTGTGAATCTAACTCTATGATGATCTTAATTTCCACCACAAAATTTTAATAAGTTTTAAATCTAACAGTGATTGATTAAATTCACTTAATCAATCATTGACTATATGAAAATTACTAGACACTAATATTAGCAACAACGGGGACGAACCTTAAACATAACTTTATTATTACATAATATAAGCTTATTCAGCAATATTGAGATATTTAACACTTTTATTTTACAATTCAAAGTTTGCTCAAATGTCCAAAATCAATTTTTGAATTATTATTTTTGGTCCATTAATAGACTAATATTATGGAATAAAATCAAGATAATATATAATAATAATTATGGTAGCTTAATTATCTAAAATACTTAGATCTAAATCCTAATAATGATCAATTATTAATTTATTTGTATCCAAAAACACAAAAATCAATTATTTGTTTAGTTGGAATCAAGTTGGCTAATTGTATTAGTGGAAGGTGGGCCGTAGAGAGTATGGATAATGATAGATTGATTACTAAGTTTAGCCTAATTAATTTAGGTAAAAAAAAAAAAAAAATCTGATCTTTCATTTTTTTTAGTTCATTAATCTCTTAATTACTAAGTCAACTAAACGTCTGCCGAGTGTGTGAGAGTACTATGAGAGAAGTCGTGGACGTGCTCGGTCGTCTAGTTCGTCTTGGAATCATGAGTGTATTGTCCATCCATAATGATGCTACAACTAATAATATTAATTCATTAATACACATTTACTAATGGGTTAAATGCACCATTGATCATTGAATTTACATGGTTGCCTTAAAATAGTCACTCAACTTCAATTTGTCTCAATAAAATCATTCAACTTTGAGTTTTGTCTCAATTAGGTCACTCCATCAATTTCAGTGGTTAAAAATATCGAAATAAAGATATGGGTGACACGTCAACATGAGTTAATTCAGATCTCTGACCGAAACGAAATGTGACAGTCACTTGTCGCTTATTTTATAAAAAAAAACTAAATTTTGTGTTTTTTTCATAAAAAACCCGACACGTGATAGCCAGGTGACACATGCGTGGATGTCACATTTCATTTTGGTTAGAGATCTGAATTGACTCGTGTTGATGTGTCACTCGTGTCATTATTTCGATGCCTTTTAACCATTGAAATCGGCATAGTGACCTAATTGAGACAAAACTCAAAGTTTAGTGATTTTATTGAGACAAATTGAAGTTGAGTGATCATTTTGAGACAACCTTATAAGTTTAGTGACCAATGATGCATTTAATCCATTTACTAATAGTTTAACAATGTTAAACTTTAAAACAATATTAACTTAAATATATTATTAATGCTACAGATGGCAGTGCAGCTGATATTTCAGATTACTACCATGTCGATAAATTCATGGGAATAATTAAACCGTTTGTTGAAGGCTATCTCGATGTGATAGGTGATGGTAACTGCGGGTTCCCAACAAAAACGCTGCCCAAAGGGTCAATTTCTGTCCGCCTGCCCTTTGGGCAAACCGAATCTCAAACCGCATGCCTTTTGGGCAGGCGGAATTCGAGTTCCGTCTCCCAATCGGGAGATAGAACTCATGTTTTCGAACGAAATTTGAAATAAAAAGGTACATTGCCATGAATCTTTCCTTTTTCCTTTGTCGTGCCTCATTCCCGACATGATTTTCATGCCGAAATGTGATTTTGGGAGAGATTTGAAAGTTGAGAGTTTCTGAATGAGAGAATGAGAAGCTTTTGGTAAAAATAAATGACAAGGGTAAAATTGTCTTTATGGTGATGGTGATGGTAATAAGTAATTTGGGGTGGTGAATAGCAATTCACTTAATTTATGAATTAAGAGTGAGGACATTACAGTTTAAATCAAACTGTAACCCCAAATCGAAATCTAGATATTATCCCAATATAAAAGTAAGAAATCGGGTTATGAATCGAATAATTAATACGTCCGAAATGAAATCGGGCCAAACCTGCAGGGTTAAGGTTTTATAGTATAATTAAAGTCTATAAATAGAAAGCTATCTAACTCTAGCGACACAAATAATAAGAATTATGAATCTCTTTTGAGCCTTCATCTCTTTCATGCAACTATCTCTTTCTATTTCTGACGTCTGCTTTAGTTCGTGAATTCTTTGTTTTCATCTCGTGATTAACATCTACGTTAGTGATTTGTCACCGATGATACGAGATCGTAGTTAATCCGATTCTTCTGTTATTTATCTTCCCAACGGGTTCAGTTATACAAGAGGTAATCGGATTATTTGTTTATATAATGCCCCTCCAACAATCAATTTTAATGAAATAAGATTCAAAATTATTCTTCAAGTTGATAATGGTAGACAAATCAATTTAGCCCAAAATAAAATTTAAATATTAAATTAGTACTAATATTTATAATATTTAACAAATTAGTTCAATACAATTAATTTTAATATTGTATTTCAAAATTTGTCATATTTAAAATCAATTAAAACTCCTTAGAGCTCCAACTTTAGGTTTTTTTTAGCTCTTCCGACAAATCATCTTTTTCGCGGATTTACTTTAAAGAAGAAGAAGAAAACTTGTTATCCTTTTTCTTTTTTCTATTTGTTTGTTTTCTCCCATATTTCAAGTGTTTTTTTATTGGTAATTTCATTTTGGTTGTAGTTCGTAAATTTCATCGGATCTTTTTTTATCTGAACTGCATTTGTTATCTATATTATTTCATTTATATATTTTTTTTCGGGTTTAACGAAACAAAAATGTTTTAACTTGTCCATAAATCACTAGATCTACATGGTTAGAGTAGAAATGACTCCGAAAGTCCCGAATGTACTAAATGATGAAAACTGAATTCGCAGCTACTTTTATGCGGCTATGGATTTACCAGAAGTATATAATTTATAGTTTTTTTGTTTTTGTTTTAGGTGTTCTTTTATGGATTTTATTACTTTTTGTGGTCACTTTTATTTCTTTTGTCGATCTTGTACGTGGTTTAATCTGTATTTGTGTGGTCTTTTATTCCTTGTTTTTATACTGTATTTTTTCCTTTAATGGATGATATATGCTTTTCTATCATTTTTTTTGTCAAATTTAAATTAATTTATCAATTGTTAACTTCAACGCTCAATTGATACATAAATTTTGATTTGGATTTAACTGCTCCTGACTGTCAACTTTAAAATCTATTTTGAAACTTAATTCCAGCTTTAATACTTAAAATTTGGTCAAAGCTTGGGTTTATTTGTCAAATTTATTAATTTGAAAAAATAATTACATAGACATCGATTTGGATTAAATTGATTTAGATGGTAAAGTTTAAGGACTATTTTAACCTTTAATTTATTATTGAATTAAAGGTCAATTTGGCTCCTGAAATTGACAGACAGATTCAATTTAGTTTATATCGAAATTTAGGTATTAACTCATTCCTTAAATTTATAATATTGGACAAATTAACCCAAATACAATCAATTTTAATAACAAAAAATTTGTCAGATTTGGGTTAATGTGTTAAATATTGTCAATTTCAAGATTAAATTGATACCAAAACTTTGATTTGAACTAAACGGAATCTGTCTATCAACTTTAGAAATCAAATTCGCCCTTAATTCATTTATTATTTCGATTTGGAGTAATCTGAACTGGGTTAAATGCACAGTTGGTCACCGAACTTACATAGTTGTCTCAAAATGGTCACTCAACTTCAATTTGTCTCAATAAAATCACTCAACTTTGAGTTTTGTCTCAATTAGGTTACTCTGACGATTTCAGCGATTAAAAAGCATCGAAATGATGGTGTAAGTGATATGTCAGCATGAGTCAACTCAGGTCTCTGACCGAAACTACACATGACATCCACGTGTCGGTTATTTTTATGAAAAAAACTAAACTTTGTTTTTTTTCCATAAAAATAACCGACACGTGATAGCCATATGGCGCATACGTGGATGTCATGTATTGTGTCGGTCAGAGATTTGATTTGATTTATGCAGACGTGTCCTATATGTCATTATTCCGATGCTCTTTAATCACCGAAATCGCCAAAATGACCTAATTGAGACAAAAGTAAAAGTTAAGTGATTTTATTAAAACAAATTGAAATTGAATGACCATTTTGAGACAACTATGTAAGTTCGATAACCGGTGGTATTTCACCCTTAATTCGTTTATTATTTATGTAAAATTGACAAATTTAACTTAATCCACTCCACACCCAAAATTAAGTGACTGAGGAGTGTGTCAATCAATCAAAAATTACTGCATCAATTGACGTGGCAGTTTTTGATTGGATTTTCCATCATGGATTTAGACAATTCAAAAAAAGCTAAGTGAGTAGCCGTTGTAAATTAATTTTTGAAAAACTAGCCGTTGTAAGTAGTCTCCATATATATATATATATATAGTGTTACATATCATTTTTAAGGCTCACAAACTCCAAATTTATCTTCTCTTACTCTTCTTTTCACATTTAATATCACCAAGCATATCTATTAACTATTTTAATTTTCTAATACCGTCATATTCGCAATCTCGAATCAAAATGTCGGAAAGTTCTAGTTCAAGTAGCGACGACTCCTTGAATGATCTTTGGGACGACGCAGATGAACAAAGGCGCTACCTATTTCAACAAATAGCAACTCCTCCGAAAGAAGATTTGACTCGTGATCATGAAGGTGGTAGCAATAATGTAAAAGTTACCGATGAACATCTAATAGATCAGAAGACGGCTAATGCAGCGAATAAAGGTAAAAAGGAAGTTGATTAGTAATGAAGTTGCTATGCAAAATTGGAATAAGTACGAAGAGATCCAAAGGAAGAAAATGTCATTGTTTGAAGAATTTATTAGCCAAGGGAATGAACGTCTTCGCCAAGAGAAAGAACGTATTTGCCAATGGAACGAACGCAATCGCCAAGGAAGAGAACGCCTTCACCAAAGGCAAGAAAGCATTCGCCAACGATATTTCGACCTTTATTATAAAAATACTTCGTATATGGATGAAACGACTCGAAAAGATTACGAAAAAGTGCGCAAATATATTAGGGATATGTATGAAATACTACAATAATTAGATTTGTTCTATTTCTTTTTTGCTATCTTTATGTTTTATTTTATTTTTATCTTAATGTAATATTTTTCATCTTTAAATTAGGAATTGATGTAATATTTTAAATGTTAAGTTAATATTAAAGATTTAGAAAATATGTTATTTATTTGAGAGAAATTATTTTTTATTAATTTTGTATAAATAGTTTGCATATTATAATTTATAAGTGTGAATTATCATTATTGAAAAAATGACATTTTTTTACTCTTTTATTATTATTTTTTTTTGGTAAGAAAGGAAAGGAAAAAAACAAAACCAATAAAAAACCTACACCGGGATCAGTCTAGGAAGGCTGACTCCAATCCTATCCTCTAGGAGAGAAGGCAAAAGAAAAGAAGGAATACTCTTTTATTACTTTGATGCTAACTTTCAAACACATGTATAAAAAAATAAATAATTTATTAGTTTTTACCTTTTTACATAACAACACACTCTTTAATTCTCATATTTTAATAATAAACTATTTTTAGGATTAATTACATATAGATGTCTTATGGTTTCACTGATTTGCAGATGTCATAAACTATTTTTAGGATTAATTACATATAGATATCATGTGGTTTCACCGATTTGTAGATATGTGTTAAGCCCAAAATATACCTAAAATATCATACATAAATACGTTAAATTTACATTGAAATCGAGTTAATTATGTTCATTTGGAATACTTTTACGTCTTTATTTACTTTTTTTATGCAAGGTACTTAATTATTTGGTTAAATCCAAATAGGAGCGAAAACGCAGCGAAAACGGAGATAAAATGGAGGAAAAACCTAAAAAACGTACCAAGAATGCATATCAGTCAGAAGAACGCTCAAGGAGGACGAAAAGCAGTCGAGAGACAGGGAAAACATCTCTCTGTCGCGACTGAGATTTTGAAAATCTCAGTCGCGACCTACGGAAGCAACTCGGGAGAAAAACGAAGTCTTCAAACTCGTCCCTATACCCCCTGTCGCGACTGAGATTTTCAGAATCTCAGTCGCGACAGCGAACCATTCTGCACATAAAACACATGTTTTAAATCGGAAAAACGCGTCTGTTCGTTCGGATAAAAGCAACCCTTCACCAGCAGACACGACCCGTCATTTACAACCCTTCAACAACTATAAATAAGTGATCCATTTCAGAAATCAAGGTTGGAAAAAGTTAGAGAAATTAGAGAAGAAAGTTATTATGTTGAGTTTCTGATTCAGAAAAGAATCAGAAAGTTAGATTTCATTTCTGTGTAAACAATCGTGCTGTACACGAATTGTTATTAGATTAGTTATAAAAACAGTATTAGTTTAGTTTTCATTCTGGTAGTAGACGAGATCAGTCTCTATTCCGAAGATCCAGCGAGAAGAATTGACGGCTGAAGCGCATGAGGTTTGACGAACCTACGGAGTTTGAGAGAAAGATTGACGACCCGGATCTCAAAGTTTTCGTTACAATGCTATCCAAGTTTCTACTTCTCTGTTAACTTGTGAAAATTCACATTTCATTAATGATATACTTATTTATTCAATACATTCTTACTGTTGTTATTTTGATATTGTTCTGACAAAATGATTTTCAAAATGATAAATTGGTGTTTTTATTAAAACGTTCTATTCCATCTTATTCATATAAGAACTTTGTTGAACACTTGACAGATTTAGTTTTTATGGATGACATGATCGCTGATCGCGGCTTATCAGACATAAAATACTAGTTTGATTAAGGTAGGAATCACCTCAACATCAGGGGGATTTCTATGGTTCGAAGCCATTTAATTGAATAAATCGCTATATTGTTACATGTCCATAATCTTATAAAGTTAAAGTTGTTTTCTTTGCTTTATGAAAATAACTTCTATTTTATTCCAATTGCGGAAATATCTGTCTTGTAATCAAAACCACAAAGACGGAACTGTTCTCTAAACTCGATATAATCCTTCTATCTAATCCTAATTTACCAAAACAAATTCCATCAATTAAAACATATTTCTTTTATTAAACCTAAACACGTGACTAAAACCGAATTAAATAAAGTTTTAGTTAAAAAGCGTTCCCTGTGGGTTCGATATCTTTTATTACTACAAGCGTATACCGTGCACTTGCGGAAATCGCTCAACAAGTTTTTGGCGCTGTTGCCGGGGAACGCCAAAATTTTTGACAAAATTTTAAATTTTTCGTGTTTTATTTCGAATCTAGGTTTAAACATACTTATTTTAATTTTTATAATTTAATAGTTTTCATTTACTAATTTATTTATTTTTCAAAATTCTGTTTTGTAGGTAGTTTCGGTTCGTGCAAGATTTCAGGTTCATGCGCAGTTCTCGAAGTTCAGGCATTGTACCAGACCCTATAGACCCAGAAATTGAGAAAACCATTAGGAAGAACAAGAAAAATAAGAAAAACAAAAATAAGACCCCAGTAAAAACATATACCGAGCCAGAAAAAATGGCAGACCCACCAACACTTATGGATTACGCTAAGCCAGGTGTGGCCGGTGTGACCAATAGTATCGTTAGACCCAGAATCACCGCAAATCAATTTGAAATTAAGCCAGCTTTGCTTAATATGTTGCAAAATAATGTAACATTTTACGGGTTACCTAACGAAAATCCTAACACCCACGTAACAAATTTCCTTGAAATTTGTGATACTTTTAAAATTCCAGATGTGACTGCAGAAGCAATCAAACTTCGCCTCTTTCCCTTCACCTTGAAGGATAGAGCCAAAGAATGGTTAACTTCTATGCCAGCCGCAACTTTTGCCACTTGGGAACAATTAGCCCAAGCGTTTTTATCTAAATATTTTCCTTTAGCAAAAACCGCAAGAGTCATAAAGGAGTTAACATCTTTTTCTCAAAATGACAATGAGACTCTTTATGAAACTTGGGAACGTTTTAAAGAACTTCAACGTTTATGCCCACACCACCAATTACCCGCTGAACTTTTAATGCAAACATTTTACAATGGACTAAATCCTACAACCAGGGGTTCATTAGATGCTATGTCGGGAGGGCTATTTATGAAGAAAACATCAGCCCAAGCGAGAGAACTTTTGGAGGAAATGGCAATCAACAGCAGTATGTGGCCCGTGGAACGTGGACATATGCCGGTGGCAAAACCATCATCCTCAACCACACCATCAGTTAAAGGTATAGTTGAACTTGATCCAGTCGCAATGCTACAAGCCCAATTTTCTGCTTTATCACACAAAATTGACAAGTTTATGGCACCACGCGATATCAATGGTAATCCAATCCAAACGGATGTGGACTACGAAAATATGAGTGAGATCGAACAGGTAAATTTTGTCCAAGGGCAACTAATAATCCTTATTCTAATACCTATAATCCTGGATGGAGGAATCATCCTAACTTTAACTGGAAAGATAACAGTAACAATAATGCTAGTGCTAATCAGAATTGTACCACTAATTATCAAAATCAGTCAAGAGATACGATTAGCACTTTATCTTCTAAAATCGACAAGTTTATAGATGCTATCAGTGGAAAAATAAGTAATCACGACGATGGTTTTAAACGGGTCGAAAATAAATTCGATCAGCTTATTAAAAACCACTCATCTAGCATCCATAATTTGGAGGTTCAAATTGGTCAACTTGCTAAATAAATTCCATCCCAAAAAGAGGGAAGTCTTCCCAGCCATACGGAAGAAAATCCGAAAGAGCAGGTGAAGGCTATTACTCTTCGTTCAGGAAAAAATTATCAAGGGCCTGAAATGCCCAAAGATGTAACATTACCGGGAACTGATTTACCAAAGTCCAAAGAAGATATCTTAATCACAAATAATTCACCATTTGACGCAGGTACCAAGACTTTTGTACCCAAACCACCTTTTCCGCACAAAGTCCGAAATAAGGACTATGATAAACAACTTCTAACGTTTTTGGATAAACTTAAAAATTTGCACATCAATTTGACATTTATGGATGCAATCACACAAATTCCTAACTATGGTAAGTTTTTAAAGGATTTGATTTCGAAGAAAATCAGTTGGGAAGGAATTTCATCCATTTCGTTAACTGAAGACTGTAGTTCAATAGTGTCAAGTAATTTGCCCACTAAACTCAAAGATCCCGGATGTTTTACTATTCCGTGTAAGTTGGGAGATATTGAATTCCCAAGTTGTCTTTGTGATTTAGGAGCAAGTATAAACTTAATGCCATTGTCTATTTTTAACAAGTTAGGTTTAGAAGAAGATATAAAACGTACCAATATGGTTTTGCAATTAGCGGATCAAACCACTAAGAGGCCATATGGTATAATTGAAGATGTTTTAATCAAAGTCGATAAATTTATTTTTCCTACCGATTTTGTTATATTAGACTTTGCATATGATGTAAACTGCCCTTTAATTTTCGGTAGACCGTTTATGAACACGGGACGCGCTCTAGTAGATGTGTCGGAAGGGAAGGTAGTTTTAAGGATAGGAGAAGATAAGGCCGAGTTTAACATGAACAAAGCGAAGAAATACCCTATGGAGGAATTCGCTTGTATGAAACTTGATTTAGTCGAGGAATGTGTCAATGATGTAATTCAAAGTGAAGAAATAATTGAACCTATAATAGGTGAGGAATTAGATGATAAGGACCCAGAGCCTTTGATTCGAGAAGATGGACCAGATCCGCCTTCAATTGTAACACCCCCTAAAATAGAACTTAAAGAGTTACCCAGTCATTTGAGGTACGCTTTCTTAGGCGAAGGCGATTCTCTACCTATAATTATTTCTAACAAATTAACAAGCGATCAAGAAGAAAAATTGAAAGAAGTTGTTAGAAATAGGATATGAAGTATGGGATGGCAAATTTCAGACTTAAAAGGAATTAATACTAGTATAGTAATGCATAGAATTCACTTAGAAGAGGATAAGCCACCTAAAGCGGATAGGCAAAGACGCTTAAATCCGAACATGAAAGAAGTAGTCAAAAATGAGATTACTAAACTTTTAGACAATGGAATCATTTATCCGATCTCGGATAGTGAGTGGGTTAGTCCAATCCATTGTGTACCTAAAAAGGGAGGCATAACTGTTGTAAGAAATGATGAAGGTGAACTGATACCTACACGAACCACCACCGGTTGGAGGGTTTGTATAGACTATAGGAACCTAAATAAAGCTACTAGGAAAGATCATTTTCCTCTACCTTTCATTGATCAAATGATCGAAAGGATAGCCAGGCATGCATTTTATTGTTTCTTAGACGGTTACTCCAGATTCTTTCAAATTTACATTTACCCGGATGACCAAGATAAAACAACCTTCATATGTCCTTACGGAACATTTGCATATAGGAGAATGCCTTTTGGCCTATGTAATGCACCAGCAACTTTTCAACGTTGTATGACAACAATATTTAATGACTTCATTGAAGATATAATGGAAGTTTTCATGGATGATTTTTCAGTTTATGGAGATTCTTTCGATGCGTGTTTACAAAACTTAGATAAAGTATTGTCTAGATGTGAGGAAACGAATTTAGTATTAAATTGGGAAAAATGTCATTTCATGGTAGACGAAGGAATTGTTTTAGGTCATAAGATTTCTGAAAAAGGTTTAGAAGTGGACAGGGCAAAGACTTCAGTTATAGAAAAATTACCCCCACCAACCACTGTTAAGGGAGTGAGATCATTTTTGGGTCATGCAGGTTTTTACAGACGGTTTATAAAGAACTTTTCTGTAATCTCCAAACCACTTACTAATTTGCTTATGAAGGATTCAACTTTTGATTTTAATAAAGATTGTTTACAAGCTTTCAATACTTTGAAAACGGCTTTAGTCAGTACACCTATAATATCGAAACCCGATTGGAATCTACCTTTCGAAATTATGTGTGATGCGAGTGACTTAGCTGTAGGATGTGTATTAGGTCAAAGGAAGGATAAGAAACTTCATGTTATATATTATGCGAGTCACACTTTGTCCGGTGCACAACTAAATTACACCACAACTGAAAAAGAAATGTTAGTAGTAGTTTTTGCATGTGATAAATTCCGATCTTATTTGTTAGGATCTAAAGTCATCATTTATACTGATCATGCAGCTTTACGATATTTATTTGCTAAGAAAGATGCAAAACCACGTCTTATTAGATGGGTTTTACTATTGCAAGAATTTGACATTGAGATTAAAGACAAAAAGGGAGTTGAAAACCTGGTCGCCGATCATCTATCAAGACTTGAGGATGAAAACGGTCCCATCGGTGAAACATCAGGCATTCGAGATGATTTCCCCGATGAACATCTCATGCAAGTACAAAGTGTCATAGCTCCATGGTATGCGGATATAGCCAATTACTTAGCTGCACATGTTGTGCCAGATGGATTGACTTCTCAGCAAAAGAAGAAATTCTTTTCAGAAGTTAAGAAATATTTTTGGGAAGATCCATTCTTGTTCAAAACATGCGGCGATGGAATATTTAGGAGATGTGTTAGTGAGTTTGAATATGACTCTATAATGTTAGAATGTCATGCTAGCGCTTACGGAGGTCATAATAGCGTAAGCAAAACAGTAGCTAGAATACTTGAATGCGGATTCTTTTGGCCTACTCTGTTTAAAGATGTCCATTCATTTATTATCCGCTGTGATAAGTGTCAAAGAACAGGGAATATAGGAAGGAAAGATGAGATGCCTCTTATGAACATATTAGAAGTTGAAATCTTCGACGTATGGGGAATTGATTTCATGGGTCCTTTTCCTCCTTCTTTTGGCAAAAATTACATATTAGTAGCCGTAGATTATGTTTCAAAGTGGGTTGAAGCAATTGCAACCCCGACAAATGATTCTAAAGTAGTTGTTAAGTTTTTAAATTCAATATTCTGTCGATTTGGAGTTCCTAGGGTTATGGTAAGCGACGGTGGTACCCATTTCGTAAATAGAGCTTTTGAGTCACTTATGAGAAAATATGGGGTACACCACCGTATCTCTACACCGTACCATCCTCAAACGAATGGTCAAGCAGAAATTTCAAATAGAGAACTCAAATGGATACTTGAGAAAACAGTTT
The DNA here is from genome assembly GCF_963576675.1 of Euphorbia lathyris. Classification (NCBI taxonomy): domain Eukaryota; kingdom Viridiplantae; phylum Streptophyta; class Magnoliopsida; order Malpighiales; family Euphorbiaceae; genus Euphorbia; species Euphorbia lathyris. Next base: position 81,849,096 of record NC_088916.1, read on the forward strand.
CGTCTTCTAGAAGAGACTGGGCACATAAACTTAACAATGCATTATGGGCATACCGTACTGCATTTAAAACACCTATCGGAATGACACCTTATAGATTAGTCTATGGTAAAGCTTGTCATTTGCTGGTTGAATTAGAACACAAAGCATATTGGGCTATAAAAACCCTTAATTATGATTTGCAAAGCGCAGGGAAAAAGCGTTTGTTTGACTTAAACGAGTTGGATGAATTACGCTATTTGTCCTACGAAAATGCAAGAATTTATAAGGAAAAAATTAAAAAGTGGCATGATGCAAAAATCAAAATTAAAAACTTTAATGTTGGGGATAAGGTCTTACTTTGTAATTCGAGATTAAAATTATTTCCAGGTAAGCTAAAATCTAGATGGGCTGGACCATTTTTAGTTGTTCAAACATTTGATTACGGAACATTGGAGCTAGAAAAGTCTAATGGCGAACGATTTAAGGTCAATGGTAATCGTTGCAAGATTTATTTCGACGGAGCTCCAATTCAAGCAATTGAATCCGTGGATAAATTTTATGAAAATTAAGTTCTTTAGTTTTCATGTTTTAATTTATAGTTTTTTTTATTATTTCGTAATTTTAAATTTATTTTTTTTTTATTTTTTTATTTTTATTTACATTAATTTTTTATATATTTATTTTTGTGTACAAATGAGTTTTGTTAACATTAAAATTTTAATTTAGTCATGTTTTGAAAATGATTTCATTTAAGTATTATTGAGAAATTAAATATGCAGAAATCTCAGTTGAGTTTTTTCATATTCCAGGATTTGAAAATCTCAGTTGAGATTCCGAAAATCTCAGTTGAGATTTTCTGTCTTTTTACAATTGAAATAACTGTAAGGGATTACAGTCTTCTTTCTTTAAATTTTTTTTTATCAGTTGAATCGAAGAGGTATCACTTTGACACCTTTTTCTTTCTAACAGACACAACCTTTCACTTATAGGATTTATATACTCCTGTAGGATCAGACTTCTTCCATTTTATTTCATCTTTCTGAATTTCTTTCTCAAATTCTCAAATCCTACAGACTTCATTTTCTTTTCTCTCACAGACATGACTAAGTCTCTGAAACATGTTCAACAACACACTTCTTCTCAAAAAGGGAAAATTGATATCTCCGATCGATATGGTGCATGGTTTCCCATTTATAACCATGACGAGGGGAAACGCTTTATGTAATTCAGATATGCTCAGTTCTTTGGCATGATGTATCTAGACGAGTTTCTGAACGAGGAACTCGGGATAAGCGAAGACATTGATCGCTATCTGACTAATTTGGGTTGGACCAAATTTTCTTCTATGAAATTTCCTATAATTGGAAATTGGGTTCTGGAATTTTTATCCACTGTTCGATTCGTCAATAAGAGACGTGTTCGTCTCAGTTTTCGTTGTGAAGGAGAGGTATTCACTTTTGGATATCCAGAACTACATAATTGGTTTGGTTTTCCACCCCGAGACACAACTCAACACCATCCTGGAAGGGATATGACTTCTAGAGATATAATGGAGGATGTTAACAGGATTTTGGCGATTCAATCCACGTCTTGCCTTCAACAAATCCATTAATTCTAATTCCATGCTGTATCTGCATAAGTTCCTCTGTCACAGCCTTTTTGGTCGAGTCAGTAGCAATATTGTGAAAGATACTGATCTCTATGTGTTGGGCGACATTTTCCAAGGCAACTCAGTGAACTCCTCAAAGATTCTGATGGAGGGGTTAGTTGCTGCTTCCCGTTCGAAGAAACGGAAGATTGGGTTCGCCAACATCATTTGTGGAATCATATTAGGAGCCAAGGGCACCATTTCTGTCCCTTGGACTGATACAGAACCATTCCCTATTTTGGACTACGAGTTCTTGGAGAACGAGGGGCTTGTAAAACGAGTTTTTCGTTCTGGTCCAACATTCCTTTCTGCACTAGAGAGGCAAGTCTTCGTTCAAGCGAAGATTAACAGAGCCAATGCACGTCGTCTGTCATCTACTTAGGGATATATTTTATGCGTTTCTGTCTGTTGTTTTTAATATAGATATGATTGTTTGATTGTAATTTATGTTTTTATAATGTTTCTATGTAAATATATATCATGGTATTGATTATAATAAATACAAGTGCATTAATTCATTAGTTTATTTCTTTTATTTAAGGAACAACCTTTGGTTTTCCTTTAATTTAATATTTCAGTTTTGTTTATCTCAGTTTCAGGGATTAATATTCACATTAATGTCACTTACTTCACCGAGGAATTGGTTTTGAAGTGTTAAAATCATCAAAAATAGTCCCACTTTTACCCAGATTTTTCAAAATCTCAGTTGAGATTTCGAATTCTCAGTTGAGACAGCAGAGGAAAAAAATTTTCAGCAAAATTTCATCCCCCTACCTACTTGCTGTCGCGACTGAGATTTTGAAAATCTCAGTCGCGACTTGCGACTTCCAGGGACGGGATTGGGCGAAATTTCACTCTCTCTCCTATTCCTACTCTATTTACTACTCTATTTACCTATCCTAATCAATACCTATACTTACACCTATTTAAATCACCTCTTTTTACACCAATCAATCATCTTTTCTCTTCCCAATACCAAGATTCACTCATCTTCCCCATAAATATTTACCCTATTAATCTTCTTCTTCCTCAATTCACCACCATTATCTTTTCTTCTAACTTTCCTCCTTTCCTATTTTCTTCATTCCATTCACCCAAATTTCACAAGCAAATCACTATGCCTAGACAGAAGACCGTTGCAAACAAAGCTAAGGCAACCGAGATCACTAGATTACGGGTTCAATATGGAGCACCGTTCGATATTACGTCGGAAGCCGAAGGACGCAAATATCGCCGATTTTCTAATGTCCAAATAGATTTCGTCGACATGCTTTTTCTTGACATCGACATGGTAAACACACTTACTTTTACCGAGCGTATTAATGAATTTCTTACCGTTCTTGGTTGGAAACGATTTGCTAGTATGTGTTTTCCTAGTCTTAAATCGCATATTATTGAGTTTTTGGTTACTCTAACCTATGACAAGAAGAAAGGAGTTATCTCTTTTCGTAGTGATGGAGTTCGTTATGATGTTGGGTATGCGGCCATGAACCGTTGGTTTGGTTTTCCTACTCGAAATTTTTATTCAAAGCCAAAGCCTTTTGATTCACACTCGGTTTGGAATACTTTAACCGGTTTAGATGTTTTTAGTCCAAAGAATACATCTAGTAAGCTAATTAAGGATGATTGCATATTCTTCTTTCACAAGTTTTTATCATTCTCCTTATTTGGTCGGGTTGAAAGTTCAAAAGTGCAAGTTCGTGATTTGGTTGTGTTTGATGCTATTTTTAAGGGTTTGACAATTGATAGTATTGAGATGATATTTACTAATTTAGTTCGAGCTTCCAAGTCCCGCAATAAGCAAGTGCCTATGGGTAATTTAATTACCGGCATTGTTTTGGGCGCTCGAGGTGAATTGGTGGATTATCAAAATATGCCTCATGTTGGTTTACCTTCATTGGATCTCACGGCACTTCAAAGGGCCAATTTATTGAAGAAATTGGGACCGCCCGCCTTTATTTCTTATGCGGATCTCACAAGACGTGTTTTTGCTACCATGAGTAGTGACGCCTCGGGTTCTCAAGGTTTAGGTGCCCAAGATGATGATGAGGAGGATAAAGAGGAATTTGATGAAGAGGATGAGGAGGAAGCGCATGTTGATGTTAATGCCACCGAGCAAGCGAATGTGGAACCAAATGAAGAAGAACAAGTTGGTTGGCAACGTGTTTTGACACAAATGAACGAGCATAACCGTCACATGAATTTGCGGTTAGATGAAGTCGTTGCCAACAATGCCGAAATGAGTTCAAGGATCACTACGTTGAGTCGTGAGCATAAATCTACTCGTCGCCGGTTGCTCTCTTTCTTCCGACGCCAAGGAGTTGAGACTACGCCTTCTCCACCACCTTCACCTTGATAGGTTTTATCCTTTCTATATTTAACTCATTTCCGTTATTATTATTATTATGTCTTGTTCAATTTGGTCCAATATTTCACATTATGTTTGGTACAATTTTCTTTATTATTATGTTTGAATGTTATCGTACTCTATTATCTTCAATTCTAATTCGTATGGTTTATTTCGTACTATTTTTCATGTTTTATCGCTTTTTGCACCAATGAGGACATGGTCCAAATTAAGTGTGGGAGGAGATATTTCATATTCATTTTATTTTTAAGTACGAATGAATGCAACGAATGCGAATGAATGCTATTTATTTAAAGTATAAATGCATATTGTTACTCAAGCTTACGTAAAATATAATATGCAACATTTTCAAACAAGAAATGCAACATTTTTGTTTATAAAGTGCAACACTTTTCAAAAATAATAGCAATTTTTTCATAAACATATAATTTTTGTTAAGTATATATTTCATATGTTTCAAATAAATTCTACTTTTCAAATAATGTTAAGCATATTTTAAGGTTATCATTATTGATAGAAATAGTATTTCTATACGGGCCATATTTTTACAAATATTTTTACAAATCTCCGATACGATTTTATCAAAAACGTCTCGAGTAAATGTATATAAGTAAAATTTCTTTAGTTTCAAATCTCTATTTTATATCATGAATTCATGATAAATATAAATCTTATTTTCAATTTTCAATTAGGTTTATAAGCATAAATCGAACTAACAACTTTAGCTTTTTAGCTCGATATTATTTTTCGTCTTACATTAAAAACCCAATTGAAGTTTTTAAGGAAACTTTAGCCATAATACATGTTGAATTTCAAGTCAATATAGGATGAATGTGCTATTTTTCTTTCCCAATTTTATTTTCATGTTAATTAAATCAAGTAGTCGTATTCTTAACTTTTGGCCACGATTGAGACCAACCTTATCACAATCGAGGTATGAAAGAGAAGAACATTAAGTACCGTTTACTTTTGGCCACGATTGCGACCACCCTTATCACGGTCGAGGTATGAAAGGAACGTTAGAAATTAAAGCAAAAATTAAGCGTGTTTAAGTTTTAAGTAACGATTGCGTCTACCCATGGCATGGTCGGTACCTCTTAAACGAACACGAAAGCAAATACAATGCGTATAAAGTTACGATCGAGACCACCCTTATCTTGGGCGTAACTAAAGCAAATATATTAAACATAAGTCCTTAATAAATCTATATTTGTAATAGTTTAGGTTTGTGAAAGGAAATTTTGTGCTTAGAAATGCCTTGAGACGAAAGATTCGAAAACATGCTTCCTTACACCGTCCCGAATACTTCAATATGAAAATTGAAATACAAGACGAGTAATATATCTCTTTTACACTAGCTAGTTTGATACTTTGCGTATAAATTTACCATGAAAAGTTTATCTTTCGGTTTAACTAATTCAAAGAGGAATATATGGATATATGTTCTATTTATAAGAGTTTGATTAAAGAATAAATTCAGTGAAATTTTGCTCGGGACTAGCAAAAGCTTAAGTGTGGGAGTTTGTTAAGCCCAAAATATACCTAAAATATCATACATAAATACGTTAAATTTACATTGAAATCGAGTTAATTATGTTCATTTGGAATACTTTTACGTCTTTATTTACTTCTTTTATGCAAGGTACTTAATTATTTGGTTAAATCCAAATAGGAGCGAAAACGGAGCTAAAATGGAGGAAAAACCTAAAAAACGTACCAAGAATGCATATCAGTCAAAAGAACGCTCAAGGAGGATGAAAAGCAGTCGAGAGACAGGGAAAACATCTCTCTGTCGCGAATGAGATTTTGAAAATCTCAGTCGCGACCTACGGAAGCAACTCGGGAGAAAAACGAAGTCTTCAAACTCGTCCCTATACCCCCTGTCGCGACTGAGATTTTCAGAATCTCAGTCGCGACAGCGAACCATTCTGCACATAAAACACATGTTTTAAATCGGAAAAACGCGTATGTTCGTTCGGATAAAAGCAACCCTTCACCAGCAGACACGGCCCGTCATTTACAACCCTTCAACAACTATAAATAAGTGATCCATTTCAGAAATCAAGGTTGGAAAAAGTTAGAGAAATTAGAGAAGAAAGTTATTATGTTGAGTTTCTGATTCAGAAAAGAATCAGAAAGTTAGATTTCATTTCTGTGTAAACAATCGTGTTGTACACGAATTGTTATTAGATTAGTTATAAAAATAGTATTAGTTTAGTTTTCATTCTAGTAGTAGACGAGATCAGTCTCTATTCCGAAGATCCAGCGAGAAGAATTGACGGCTGAAGCGCATGAGGTTTGACGAACCTACGGAGTTTGAGAGAAAGATTGACGACCCGGATCTCAAAGTTTTCGTTACAATGCTATCCAAGTTTCTACTTCTCTGTTAACTTGTGAAAATTCACATTTCATTAATGATATACTTATTTATTCAATACATTCTTACTATTGTTATTTTGATATTGTTCTGACAAAATGATTTTCAAAATGATAAATTGGTGTTTTTATTAAAACGTTCTATTCCATCTTATTCATATAAGAACTTTGTTGAACACTTGACAGATTTAGTTTTTATGGATGACATGATCGCTGATCGCGGCTTATCAGACATAAAATACTAGTTTGATTAAGGTAGGAATCACCTCAACATCAGGGGGATTTCTATGGTTCGAAGCCATTTAATTAAATCGCTATATTGTTACACGTCCATAATCTTACAAAGTTAAAGTTGTTTTCTTTGCTTTATGAAAATAACTTCTATTTTATTCCAATTGCGGAAATATCTGTCTTGTAATCAAAACCACAAAGACGGAACTGTTCTCTAAACTCGATATAATCCTTCTATCTAATCCTAATTTACCAAAACAAATTCCATCAATTAAAACATATTTCTTTTATTAAACCTAAACACGTGACTAAAACCGAATTAAATAAAGTTTTAGTTAAAAAGCGTTCCCTGTGGGTTCGATATCTTTTATTACTACAAGCGTATACCGTGCACTTGCGGAAATCGCTGAACAAGTTTTTAGCGCCGTTGCCGGGGAACGCCAAAATTTTTGACAAAATTTTAAATTTTTCGTGTTTTATTTCGAATCTAGGTTTAAACATACTTATTTTAATTTTTATAATTTAATAGTTTTCATTTACTAATTTATTTATTTTTCAAAATTCTGTTTTGTAGGTAGTTTCGGTTCGTGCAAGATTTCAGGTTCATGCGCAGTTCTCGAAGTTCAGGCATTGTACCAGACCCTATAGACCCAGAAATTGAGAAAACCATTAGGAAGAACAAGAAAAATAAGAAAAACAAAAATAAGACCCCAGTAAAAACATATACCGAGCCAGAAAAAATGGCAGACCCACCAACACTTATGGATTACGCTAAGCCAGGTGTGGCCGGTGTGACCAATAGTATCGTTAGACCCAGAATCACCGCAAATCAATTTGAAATTAAGCCAGCTTTGCTTAATATGTTGCAAAATAATGTAACATTTTACGGGTTACCTAACGAAAATCCTAACACCCACGTAACAAATTTCCTTGAAATTTGTGATACTTTTAAAATTCCAGATGTGACTGCAGAAGCAATCAAACTTCGCCTCTTTCCCTTCACCTTGAAGGATAGAGCCAAAGAATGGTTAACTTCTATGCCAGCCGCAACTTTTGCCACTTGGGAACAATTAGCCCAAGCGTTTTTATCTAAATATTTTCCTTTAGCAAAAACCGCAAGAGTCATAAAGGAGTTAACATCTTTTTCTCAAAATGACAATGAGACTCTTTATGAAACTTGGGAACGTTTTAAAGAACTTCAACGTTTATGCCCACACCACCAATTACCCGCTGAACTGTTAATGCAAACATTTTACAATGGACTAAATCCTACAACTAGGGGTTCATTAGATGCTATGTCGGGAGGGCTATTTATGAAGAAAAGATCAGCCCAAGCGAGAGAACTTTTAGAGGAAATGGCAATCAACAGCAGTATGTGGTCCGCGGAACGTGGACATATGCCGGTGGCAAAACCATCATCCTCAACCACACCATCAGTTAAAGGTATAGTTGAACTTGATCCAGTCGCAATGCTACAAGCCCAATTTTCTGCTTTATCGCACAAAATTGACAAGTTTATGGCACCACGCGATATCAATGGTAATCCAATCCAAACGGATGTGGACTACGAAAATATGAGTAAGATCGAACAGGTAAATATAGGGACTAATAAATTATTTGAAATATTATTGATCAAAGTTTTACATATTATAATAAAACTGGTGTTGAGCGATTTCCGCAAGTGCACGGTTTCGCTTGTAGTAATAAAAAGATATCGATCCCACAGGGAACGTTTTTTCAACAAAAACTTATTTACGTGTAGATTAAATACGACTTAAAGTTTATAAAAATAGATAATCGTTATTTGAAATTGGTTTTGATATTGATTGAATAAGAATTAGTTTAGAATATGTAGAATGTTAGAAATCAATTCTGTTTTGAATATGAATTACAAAACAGAAACGTTTAGTGTTTAAAATAAGAGAATAATTGTATTCGTTTGCATTAAGCAAAGAACACAACTTTAAACTTTGTATAAATTATAAAAGTGTAATAACATAAACTCCTTCAATTAAAAGGCTTTGAACCGCAGACAATCTTCCTACGGTCGGGATAGATTGCTACCTTAACCAAATTAATTCTCGAAGAATGAATTTGCCTAAGTGTTCAACAAAGTTTCCTTGTAAAGATATTGAATTTAAATACGTTTTAATGAAAACACCAGAACTCACTTCGGATCAATTACAGAAGTGCTACATAAAAATATATTGAATTGCATGAACTTTATTAGATGAAGTATGAATTGATACAAGTTTACAGAGAACAAAAAGCATGGAAGCATTCAAAACGACATTGGAGTTCCGGGTCGTCAATCCTTTCCTCAAACCTCGTTAGAGTTTGTCAGGCTCCGGGGTCGAATCCGCTACCTAGTCTTCTCGCTGAATCTTCGGAATAGAGATGGTTCATCTACTACCAAAATGTAAACTAATAAAAACAGATCTTAATCTAAATCTAAATTCTACTGTGTATGTAATTATTTGATAAACAATGTGTGTACATCATATCGCTTTTTACAAAATCGAACTTCTAACTCTGAATCGTTTGACTCAGAATTTCTGCATTAATTCTGTACTAAATCTTAACTCTCAATTATCATATCAACTCTGAAATCAACTCTCTATTTATAGTTGTTGAAGAGTCGAGTCTAGGGGACGTGTCTGCTGCGAAGAGACATTCCTATCCAATCGAACGGACGCGTATCTTTAAAATCGAACATGTGTAAATTGTGCTGCCGGAAAATCTGATCTTGCTGAGAATAGAAAATCTCTACCGAGATTAGGGGGGTAAATTCCAGTCTTCAAAACGGAGGAGAGAAGTGCCTGGGCGACGCGTGTCGCGACCGAGAATGGGGAATCTCGGTCGCGACACGGGAGGTTTTTCCCATCTCTGACTTCGTTCCTCGTCTTCGTTTCGGTGCGTTTGATTTTCGTGATTTTCGACTCCTTTTGTAGGGTTTTTCCTTCATTTCTGACCTCTTTTCGTTCCTATTTGGATTTTACCAAATATTTAGGTGCCTTGCATGAAAGAAACATATTCGGACGTAAAAGTACTCTAAATAGATATAAACAACACAAATTCGTAGCAGAACTGATGTAAATATTGATGATATTTTAGGTATATTTTGGGCTTCACAACTGGTATAAAAATACTTGCATAATAATTTAAACTCATTTTGTTAAATTTCAATTGATCGACTCGTGGTTTGATGATATATTCATGACCTAACTCATACGAAACCCTCTAAAATTGTTTATTTTGGTCACTTTGCCCCCCTGAATTTAAGGGTCAATCCATTAGTCACTTCAACTCCGTGAAAGTGATAACGTGCCCCTTATTTTTCCTAAACCAGAGAAGATATTGACCCGTGAGGACCACTCGTCTTTCAGTTGACTTCTCATATGCAATGTGGTTTTTTCTTTTATATAAATTTACAACGTGCCTTTCGAGATGATATTTCAAAATGTGATGAGTTTAGAGAGATTATTGCGAAATATACTTTAGGAAGGGATAACTTTTTTGAAGAAAAAACCGCATTGTATATGGAAAGTCAACTGAAAGGCGAGTGGTCAAAATATTCTCCAATTGAAAAAAAAATAAGGGACACGTTATGTCGCTTTTAGGGAGTTAGAGTGACTAATGGGTTGTCCCTTAGGTTTGAGGAGACAAATTGACCAAAATGGACAACTTTAGGTGGCTTTGTGTGGTTTCGGCCTATATTCATATATTTGTAATCGTAATAGTTGTCGTCATCTTCATAATACTCCATATTTCTTGAAGATGTTCAGACCCCAGCCGATTGTAATGCAATATAAATCTCCTTCTCTTTCTCAATAGTTTCTATATATTCGATTGGACTATTTTTCCTTGAATCATTGTGTTTGCTTCCGAGCAAATTTTGACCGCGAGGTAATCATTCTTGAATGCACAACCTTTTGTAGTCCTCGAACCTCTCTACGATAGTGATCCAAGTTTTCCATAATGGAGAAGGAAAAAGTTTCATAAACCTCGTGATATGTATTACACCTCGTGATAATTTAGTTTGTAGGTAAGTTCAATCTAATTCTACCGAATCCAATATGATAAACTCTAATTCTTTGTATTAAAAAACCAATTGAACTAAAAGCATAAATTAATGTTTTCCAAAAAAAAAAAGAAAAAAAAGCTTAAATTGATAGTTAAGTTTCAATAATAATTTTTAGGGAAAAGTACGAAAAAAATGTTAGTGGTTTACCTTATTTGCAAATAGAGGTCTGTGGTTTAAAAGTTTGCAAATAGAGGTATGTAGTATGCTTTTTTTACAAAATAAAGTATTTAAAATTAAACTTTTAAGTAATTGATGACAATAAGAGCATTTTAAAAAAAAATCAATTATATTTATATATTGACAAAACACGAATCTCAAAATCAAATTGAAACGGTGTAAAATGAATTTCAATATCAATTTAGTTCATAAACCGTCAGATTCGTAAAAAACGTAAAATTCCCCTATATTATTTATTGTTTCGATTTAGGAAGTTGTTTTTTTCGGGGGTTATGTTTTGCTGATATGTAAGAATAATTTTTTTTTAAGATAAAAATGTCTTTAGTTGTAATAAGAACTTAATTGTGTAATTGTAATACTTTGTTTTGTAAATAAAACATACCACATACCTTTATTAGTAAACTTTTAAACCACATATCTCTGTTTGCAAAATGGGCAAACCACAAGCATTTTTTTCGTACTTTTCCCTAATTTTTATTATAATCTCTGACACCCCCTCCTTACCATGTGTTGAAATTTAATCATTAAATATGGTTGAAATGATATATGATTTATGAGAGAAAATGAATGGAAAATTCAGATAGAAATAAAGGATTATGTCCAAATTTATGATGGTGAAAGTGAAGAATGCATGCGAATATACAAATGTTCCCAGAGAAACTAAATATTTTGAAGAAAATAATGGTCACTAAACTTTATTTTATTTCAATAAAATCATTGAACATCATATTTGATTTCAATAAATTCGTTCTGGTCAACTTGTGTATAAAAACCCACCCGAATATTGAAGATGCATATAAGACATTTAACTATATGTCAACTAAGCGCCACGTCTGATAAGGACGTGATTTTTTTAATTATGGCTTACGATGTGCTATGTGGAACACATGGCGTGGCTTTCATGTTAACTATAAAAAGTCGGATATGCATAGCATTGATGCTTAGTTGGAATTAGGGTTGGGCAGGATCCTAGAGTTACTAGATTGAACCGAATAACTTAGTAAAAAGATTAATAATTGGAACAAACTTTTGACTCTTTTTTTTTTATCAAATTTGACTAATTCGGTCAAAAAAGTCAACACTTTAGTCCGATCGACGCCAATACTGGGCAACGATAAAGCTTAACATCAGTTGTTTGACTGAAGTAAATGACCGTCGGTTGTTAATGATCGACCTTAATGACATCATTGGGATCAGTTGCTAGCGAACAACTAAGCCCAATGACATTTATGCTCTCTATTTTTTTGGTCATAGGCGTCGGTTGTTAGCTAACAACCTACCCTAAAGACCAAAATTAATTCAGATTAATCCAATTGTCTCATTAAATTTATTTATAATGATTTGGATTGAAGAGAGCTACTATAAATTAGATAAATTCAATTCTCAAACAAATTAAAATAACATCAAACTTTTAATTAAGAACACATAAATAACCAATTCCAGGAGAAATCACTCTAAACCAACAAATATTGAAACAAAATTTTAAAAGAAACAAGTATAAGATATGTGTCGTGTGGCCAATAAAACAATCAACTTCACAAATAGTGAGTTTGAGTAAAATGCACAATAGTCATTTCTGAAGCAATTTATCATAAGACCTTTGTGATAACCCCAACAAATTCACAATTGCAAATATGCATCAATTGATTTAATTTTAGTGTTAAATATATAATGAAGTTATTATCACATAAATGATATTTTGGTTCGAAATCCTGAAGGGTAAGATAATTGTGACATTTCAATATACTATAATTAAAAGCTTAGCACTGAATATACAATTTATGTATATCGTTTCCATGAAAGAAAAGTACTTTATAGAGGTGGCAATTTCCGTGTTCGTGTCGTGTCAAATTCCGTGTTAGCGTCAATAACACGAACACGACACGAAAATATTTTTGTATCAAAAGCTCAAACCCAAACATGACCTGCTCTTGACACGAAAAACACGACACGACACAACCTGCTAACACGACTCGAACTGCTAATACAACCTGGCCTATTTGAAGAATTTAAAAGATTTCAAACCACTCAAACTATTAAATTAGTATTAATATAATTAGAACCTGTCTGTCGACCGGGAAAAAAAAAGAAGAAAATTAGGTTTTTAAGATTTATAATTTATTTATACTTAATCAAATATGAAACCATAAGGGTATTTTTGTAATTTAACCTTTTTTGTGTCATTTTCGTGTTTTTCGGGTTGACCCAAACACGACCCGAAATTTTTAGTGTCATTTTCAGATTGACCCGAAAATGACCCATTACCTACTAAGCTCAACACTAACACTAACAATCTGTGTCGTGTTTGTGTCGTATAATCGTGTCGTGTATCATTTTGCCACTTCTAGTACTTTAGCAGTTTACATCCTTCGTTACATTATAAAATTATAAGCTTTTGTCTCAAAAAACATAGATTACAACAGTTGAATCACACCTACATGCTGTCAAAATTGATACAAACCATGCCGAAAAAATACGGGAATGATTTCTTAAACTTCAAGCTCAATGATTTTAAACATTGATGTATCTCCAACTTCCTAGTAAACAACTACTTTGTCATGCGACTTTAATATTCCAGCTGACTTTCCATAATCAAGTGAATCATTTAAGACCGAATCATTTGTTGCACAAGTAGATTTCACCTGCGGAGACCAACATGCCAATAGCATTTTATAATTCTGATTAGTTCAAGGCAAGTATATGTGCATATATAACACTAGTATATATGCATATGTGTACAAGGATGACTGGATTAGGGTTATTAATTTCTTACACGATAATATAATAAACAGAGACTACTTGTTTGACACTCTATTGTCATTTATATCATATATAACTATACAGGGTATACAGATCACAATAGCCTGCTTATAACATCTATGATAAGGATTAAATATCAGTTCTAAAAATGCATGCTCTCATTGCATGACAGATGTGGAACTGAAGCTACACATTCCTTGTTCTTAGGGGTGCCTTGCTCGATGAATTCGATGAGGATTTTGACGAATGAAAGCTGCTCGATTTTGCAACGCCCTTCTAGATGTCATGAAAGAAACAAAAAAATAGACATTGCTTGATCAACCATATCCAAGTTTTTGTCCTTAATTAACTGGAGTAAAGGCGTAACGATGCCAACTTCTATAGCTTTGCCTTTATTTAAATGGTTAAGGGATAATTTAAATAATGTTGTGGCAGTATCTTTTCATCTTTTGATGTTCCATGCTTTAAAAAATTTACCAATGGCGGAATCTTGTTAGATAATCCGACAGTTACTTTGTTCTCATCAAGCATAGATAACCTGAATAAAGCTGCAATATAATTCTCTCTAGCTTCAGTGCATCCATGTTGTAACACTTCCATGATAGCTAGCCAGAATAGCGCCTTCTGAAGCTATGACTATCTAGTTTCTCTAGCAACATTTTTACAAATATTCACATGCATGTGAATATATGTACAAATGTTGCTAGAGAAACTAAATAACTTTGAAGAAAATAATGGTCACTAAACTTTATTTTATTTCAATAAAATCATTGAACATCATATTTGATTTCAATAAATTTGATGGGTGTCGAGACCACCAAAAATAATTCAACTTTCCAGTGACAAACTAATTTGTAGATAGGACAAGTGGAGATCGTACCCAAGAGATTATTCAACAAATCGAATAATAATGACAACCGATTAACAAAAAGTAAAATTGGGGGTTTTGAATTGTGAAGATTAATTATGCTAATTAAAACTGAAATATGAATAAAAGAAATTGAATAAATTAAAGCAATGGGTGAAAACTTCAGTCAAGGGAGATTCTCGCAAGCTAAGCAGTTTATTTTCTATCGATCATGGGCCATGAAATATATTCTTAATTAAAGTAATCCGAACTAGTTATAATCGTTCCTTATTCATTCCCAATCTTATCTTTCCTTAATTTATAAGGTTAATCCAAGTATTCCTAAAGATTAACCTCTTTTCAATTAGACAGTTCCTCCTTAGCGGTAGGAATTTAATCAATCGAAAGCGTTAAAACCTAGAAAGACCTAGTCTAAGTTAACCGGATTCTTAGCGACTCCGATTTAAACCAATTTACACATTCATACGCTTAATCTTGTTAGAATATTCAGATGATCACAAATCTTATCTTCTAGCATTAATCGATTGAAGGAAAAAGTGAAGACTCGGCCGGATTCTTACCTGAGCTTTCAATGGATGCCTGATTTTATAGATTAATAAATGTGCAAACAGATTATAATCACAAGAAATAAATATGAAGATCAACGATCTCACGATAGAGAATAAAAGCTCGCCTTTGATTCAATCCCTTAACCGAATAAGAATTTAGCTACTTATAACCATGGAACTTGGCTATGATAGCTTTACAAAACCTGGAAGATAAACGAATTCTCCCTGTTCTGGAATTCGAAACGAGCTCAATCCTACAGAAAACGTGCCTCTCTCAAAACATAGTGAGGCCTTAAATAGAGTTTTTCCCTCCTTAGTCATATAGGGCAAAGGAAAAGGATCTCAAGACTCCTATTCTAACAAAACTTCTTCATTCCCCACGAAATTAGGTAATTTGGACACTCCTTGGCACATTAGGATGCTTGCTGGGAAAGTAAATCCCGAATCTGCTGAGTTGCCAATCCTGCTTCTGTCGACCTTCCTTAGTCTTGGGCCAAACTAAGTCATCTCTGATCAAAATTCTGTAACTTTAGGTAAAAATGCCCAATTAAGCTCCAAATAGCTTTACTTTCTCCAAATTGGTTCCTGCAAGTACCTTATGATAATAACAAGTAAAAAGCTCTAAAATCAAGGAATCAGAATGCGAATAAGTGCGAGAATAAAGCATGTTTACTTGCTACTTTTTGCATTTATCAAACTACCTCACACTTGCCAAATGCTTGTCCTCAAGTATGTCAAAGTTTAGTCTGTTACTTATCTCTACGAGAAGACGGACTCCACTAACTTTCCTAAGTCCCCCTAGCATTATGAAGATCGTCGTTTTACTATGCATCAAATAGTAGAAGGTTTTCACAAGCTCAAACATACTTGCCATAATGAAAGGTTAAAAATAGATCAATCAAATTTTCGGAAGGAACAGGTTGAATAATGCAACACCCTCACCGGATTTCACTCATATCACTCACGTGTTTTAGGCTATAATTAATTTTTCAAGAAATCGCTCAATTCACAACTTAGAATGAAATTGCCATAAGCTTGCCAATATATCAAATCTCCACCACTTAGTATGAATTCAAGTCAATAAATCAAAGGGACTTAAAACAGGGTGTAATATAGGCTAGGGGTAAGGTTTGGAAAGGAAAGGAGGAAGAAAGGGAAACCGGGAGTAGTAAAAACGTACATTCTACTCTGGAAATGGCCAAATGGAAATCAAAGCTCATTTATTTACAAACGACTTACAATTCTCAAATTTTAGAATGAATGTTCAAGATGAACTTAAACAGCTATAAACCGACTGAAACTAACAAGAAATTTTTCTTTGTTTCTTTTTGTTTTTTTGTTTTTTTTTTTTTTGATATGGGAAACCTTTGAACTAGAACAAGAAAGCTGTTAAACTAATGTCTATTTAGACACTTTTTGAAGCACACCCACATATACTATAACTAAAGGATTATTCAATTGAATCCTTATACTTTGATGAACTTATGGTTTTTAAACACGAAAATTGCTCAAAGCAGCAATTAATCATTGAATAAAGTAAAAGAATATACAGACTCTGATGGCTAAAATGTCCCTGGCCAAAGGACTCAAACAAGGGTTGTGTCAAGAATGGAGAAAATGCTCAAATGTGGCTAAACTAAGGGCTGGATATTGTCATTTTTGTTAGTCTTGAGCAAGACTAATGGTTCGAATTGAAGTGGCTTAAGAAAAAAAAACCTACTGCCCTTATCATTTTTAATGCTCAAATTCATCAGATGTGGTCTCGAAATGCATAACATGGCAAGTTCTAGAATTTCAAACTAAGATTGGACAACACTCAGAAAAATAGAACAAAGTGTAATGTATTTTGTTCTTGCATTTAGGCTCAAAGTCTTTCCAAAAATGAGGATAAAAGGTGGTGTTTGCAAAGTTCAAAACGTCCTTCTTTTAGATTTGGATTGACCCATAATTGTTTAATCATGTGACTAAGCATAAATGAGTTGCTATTCATATTCTGTTTCTTTTCAGATTAGCAACTTTGAACTCTATAAAACTAACGGGACTCAGTGCTCGCTAGCTTTGACTGTCAATTTTCGAGCATAAGTTAACGACACACGATGAAAACTTTAAGAACATTCATTTGGGTGCCCACCTCACACTAAGTCAAGACAGTATATTCAATCAAAAATGGTGGGCACCTCACACTAATCACAGGCATATATTCGCACAAAATCAGACTTAGAAAGCTCAAGATAGTAACAACTTTTTCACAGGTTAAAACAGAGCCGAGCTCCTAATAAAAAATTCTACACAATTGCCGCTCGATAATAAACCTCCCTCCCCCACTTTGCGGTTGCATCGTCCCGATGCATAAAATAGCAAATTAAAAGTAAAAAGGGCAGCTATTAAATTGAGAAGGGAAAGAAATACTGCCCTGTGGAGGAGGTGTGCAACCAACTCAAGGATGAAACGGAAAAGGCGGTGGCTGGGTTGTTCTCGGGGGCGTCTGTCGTCGGGGATTAATCGAAAGAAACGGTGGTCGGGCTACCAAGTTTGATAAGTTGGATGCTGCCGTCGACGAGGGAGTTGTCGATGATGGAGCGGCGGCGACCGAAGTGGCCATAGAGACTGTCAACGGGGAGTTAGGGTTTTAATTTGACGTTCTCTCTTTTGTTCTCTTCGTATTATGGTAAGTGGATTAAAGAAACTATCTTTTTAAGTGAGAATCAGATGGGCCATCTTCTCTTGGCTTACTTAAGCCCAAACTCCATAACCCACTACAAAACAGAACAAATTGAAAAGGCCTTTTCCACCATCAAAGCCCCAACTTATTACCTGCAACAAATTTCTAAGTCTAGAAAATCACAAGGTCAGGGAAGAAGTTAGTTAAATTAGGTAAAATAAAAGGAAAACAAAAATGGAAATAACAAGAGCAAGAGAAGCTAGTCTTGGTCAAGACTAGTTCTTGGGCTGCCTCCCAATAGCGCCGCTAGTTTATGTCTATGGCTAGACGCAGCTGAGCATCAGCACTCAGCTCCCTGGGACTTCAAAATGAATTTCTTCGGTTCCCTGAGCTTGAAAGCCCTCGTAGAAAGGCTTCAGTCGGTGACCGTTGACCTTAAAACATTTGTCCCCTTCCATACTTCGGATTTCGACAGCGCCGTGAGGAAACACCTGAGTAACTATGAAAGGACCCATCCATTTAGTCCTTAATTTTCCAGCGAATATCTTGAGCCGGGAATGGTACAGAAGTACTTTTTGCCCGACTAGGAATTTCTTTCTTGTGATCATACTGTCATGGAATTGCTTAGTCCTCTGCTTGTAAATTCTCGAACTCTCATAGGCCTCATTCCTTAGTTCCTCTAATTCCTGCAGTTGTAACTTTCTCTCTTCTCCCGCTGCATCGAAGGCCATGTTGCACTTTTTGACAGCCCAGAACGCTCGGTGCTCCAATTCTACGGGAAGATGACATGGTTTCTCGTAAACCAGTCGGTAAGGAGACATACCAATCGGAGTTTTATACGATGTCCTGTATGCCCAGAGGGCGTCCTCCAATCGAACGCTCCAATCCTTTCGTGTGAAATTGACTGTCTTTTCAAGGATAGATTTTATCTCGCGATTTGAAACTTCTGCCTGGCCATTGGTCTGAGGATGATATGCCGTCGATACTCGATGGTTTACACCATATTTCTTCAGCAGGGAGTTCATGACTCTGTTGCAAAAATGAGCCCCCCTATCACTGATGAGAACTCGGGGCATCCCAAACCTGCAAAAAATATGTCCCTGCAGAAATTTCACAACTGTTTGAGCATCATCAGTTCTGGTGGCTATCGCTTCCACCCATTTTGATACGTAATCCACTGCCAATAATATGTAAAGATACCCAAACGAGCTTGGAAACGGACCCATGAAGTCGATCCCCCACACGTCAAATATTTCGCAAGTTAAGATGGACGTTAGGGGCATTTGATCTCTCTGGCTCAAATTACCTGACTTTTGACAACTGGCACATGATTTACAGAATAAATAAGAATCACGGTGAATATTAGGCCAAAACAAACCGCATTCAAGCACTTTCCGTGCTGTTCTTTTCGGACCAAAGTGGCCGCCGCACGATCCAGAATGACTGAATTGCAGTATAGACTCTATTTCATTTTTCGGGATGCAACGCCGAATCATTTGATCAGAACAGTACTTCCATAAGTAAGGTTCATCCCACACATAATATTTTGCCTCTTTCTTCAACTTATCCTTCTCATGCCTAGTGAAATCCTCTGGAACAACACCTGCAACCATGTAATTCACTAAGTCAGCATACCATGGTGTTAACATATTAATGCTAAACAAATGCTCATCCGGGAATTCGTCTTTGAGCGGTTCACTGTCCCCCCGGTGAAAGGAGTCGACTGAGATGGTCAGCGACTAAATTTTCAGACCCTTTTTTATCGCGTATCTCGAGATCGAACTCTTGTAACAAGAGAATCCACCTAATTAGGCGGGGCTTAGCATCCTTCTTCGCCAATAAGTATCGTAATGCTGCGTGGTCAGAAAAAACAATTACTTTAGTGCCTAATAGATATGAACGAAATTTTTCTAAGGCAAAAACAATGGATAAAAGTTCTCTCTCTGTGGTCGAATAATTGCACTGAGCATTGTCGAGCGTCTTCGAAGCATAGTAAATGACACGAGGCAGCTTGTCGATCTTCTGCCCGAGAACAGCTCCGATCGCATAACTGCTAGCGTCGCACATGATCTCAAAGGGGTGATCCCAATTAGGGGGTTGGATTATCGGTGCTGACACTAGCCTCTCTTTAAGTTCATTGAATGCATCTTTACAAGCCTGATCAAACTCGAACGCCACATCCTTTTGCAAGAGTTTACACATGGGCTGTGTAATTTTGGAAAAATCTCTGATGAATCGCCGGTAGAAACCTGCGTGGCCAAGAAAAGAACGAACCTCCCGGACGCTCCCGGGGTAAGGTAAAGACTGAATAACATCTATTTTCGCCTTATCAACCTCAATACCTTTAGATGACACAACGTGACCTAAAATTAGACTCTGATCAACCATAAAGTGACACTTTTCATAATTCAAAACCAGATTAAATTCAAGACATCGTTTTAGGACTCTATCAAGGTTAGCCAGGCATTCATCAAAAGAGTTCCCATACACTATAAAATCGTCCATGAAAACCTCAATAATTTTCTCAACATAGTCAGAAAAAATGCTTACCATACATCGCTGGAACGTCGCGGGGGCGTTACAAAGCCCGAATGGCATTCGTCGATAGGCGAACGTACCGAAAGGGCAGGTGAAAGTAGTTTTCTCCTGATCTTCGGGTGCCATAAGAATTTGGTAAAAACCCGAGTAACCATCCACGTTGCAATAGTATCTCTTTCCGGATAATCGTTCCAACATCTGATCGATAAAAGGAAGTGGGAAATGGTCCTTTCTAGTTTCAGCATTTAACCTCCGGTAATCGATGCAAACTCTCCATCCATTTTGTACTCGTGTAGGCACCATCTCTCCTTTTTCATTCTGAATCACCGTGATCCCTGTTTTCTTGGGTACCACTTGAACCGGGCTGACCCACTTGCTGTCCGAGATCGCGAAAATTACTTTGGCATCGAGCATCTTCTGGATTTCTTTCTTTACTACCTCCATCATGGGTGGGTTAAGCCGTCGTTGTGCCTGACGTTTTGGGGTCGCACCTTCTTCAAGATGAATTTTGTGCATACAAGTTGACGGACTTATCCCTTTTATATCAGCAATGGTCCATCTGATAGCTTCTTTATTCCGCCTTAGAACTTCAATCAACTGTCCCTCTTCCCCCGAAGTCAATTTATTGGAAACTATCACCGGTAATGTATTTTCAGTCCCCAAATAAGCATACTTCAGGTGTTCGGGCAGCACTTTCAGTTCCAATTTCGGTGCCTGCACAATAGAAGGTAAAGGGCGCTCATTAGCCTCAATTGATTTCACATGGTACATGTTTCTTACCTGCTGATCAGATTTTTCCAGAGCTTCAACAATTTCTCTGATGCTCTCTTCCATATCATCGCTATCCATCGTTAGACTTTCGCTTAGGGCAACCTGCAACTCATCTTCCCCACTTAATTCAAGCAAATTTTGAGTGACAGGTTCAATTGCATCAATACCACAAACAGAAGATATATCATTTGGATATTTCATGGCATCATACACATTAAATTTCACAACCTTACCGTCAAACTCCATTGTTAGGGTTCCTTTGTGCACATCAATTTTAGTTCTAGAAGTGGTAAGAAAGGGTCTCCCGAGTAAAATTTCGGATGATTCTAGAGAATTATCATCATCCGTCATATCTAACACATAAAAATCAGCGGGAAAGACCAAATCATTAACTTGAACTAAAACATCTTCTAGGACGCCCTTAGGATAAACTAATGCCCTATTTGCTAGTTGAATGACTACTCTAGTCTCTTCTAACGGTCCAACATTTAGGGACAAATAAAGAGATAAAGGCATAACATTAATTGATGCACCTAAGTCGCACATTGCTCTTTTAATGCTAGTTTTACCGATTGAACAAGAGATAGCAAACATTCCCCTATCGTTGCATTTTTGTGGCATTTTTCTTTGCAAAACAGCGGACACGTTTCCTCCCACAATTATTTTCTCATAACCAGCCAACTTGGTTTTATTAACACACAATTCTTTGAGGAATT
Source organism: Euphorbia lathyris (assembly GCF_963576675.1). Classification (NCBI taxonomy): domain Eukaryota; kingdom Viridiplantae; phylum Streptophyta; class Magnoliopsida; order Malpighiales; family Euphorbiaceae; genus Euphorbia; species Euphorbia lathyris. The sequence goes on from NC_088916.1 coordinate 81,870,822, forward strand.
TCGCATAGCGGGGTACACTTTTAATTGCATTGAGTAAAGGAATGTTTACCTCAACCTTCTGAAAGATTTCAAAGATGTCTCGGTCCTCTTTTTCTTTCTTAGATTTAGACAGCCTAGGAGGGAAAGGAGGTTGAATTACCAAAGGTACGGGTTGGGTTGCTTCTCTTTGTGCATCTTGCTTAAGCTCTCTTTCTTTTTCGGCTTTCCCCTTTCTTGTCGATTCTGATTTTACAGCAGGGGGGTGTTCTATTTCTTTTCCGTTCCTCAAAAGAATGGCGCTCACATTCGGTCTGGGATTAACCACCGTTTGTGACGGTAACTTCCCTTGGGACTGCAGACTGCTGATCGAGGTTTCCATTTGACTCATCTGCTTTTCCAGGTTCTGAATGCTAGCCTTCGTCTCTTGCTGAAATAACTTCGTATCCTGCTGAAATTGTTGAGTGTTAGAAGCTAAAGATTGAACGATTTCATCAATGGTTAAACCTTGTTTTTGGCTTGAGTTGTGTTGCGGTCTTGGTGGGTAATTTGGGTGTGGTCCATAGCTAAAATTAGGATGATCACGCCACCCGGAATTGTAAGTATTGGAGTACGGATCGTACTTCCATTGAGTTTGTCCCTGATGTCCACCAATGGCATTCACTTGTTCGGTTGGCCCTTCTTCTTGCAATGTTGGGCATTTATCAGTAGCATGTCCTTAAACCGAGCAAATACTGCATGCTTTAACCTGCATAACTTTACCTGCGACCATATTTTGAACAAGAGATGTTAGAGTATTAAGTTTTTCTTCAATGGCAGCGTTACCTACCTCATACACCTTTCTTGTCGGCTCTTGAGTTTTTCCGAACTGCTGAGACGTGGCAGCCATCCCTTAGATCAGCCCTCTTGCTATGGTTGGTGTTTTGTCAAGAAGACAACCCCCACTCGCAACATCGATCATCTTCCTCTCCATGTTCGACATCCCTTCGTAAAAGTACTGAAGGAGGGAATGCTCTGTTATTCCATGTTGCGGGCAACTTGCACACAACTTTTTGAAACGCTCCCAATAATCATGAAGAGTTTCAACATCTTTTTGTCGAATTCCACTGATTTCTCTTCTAATCACTGCTGCTCGGGATGCGGGAAAATACTTTTCTAAGAACCGTTCCTCCAATTGCACCCATGTAGTAATGGAACCCGGAGGTAAATTAAGTAGCCAATCCTTAGCCGATTCAGCCAATGAGAAGGGAAAGGCCCTTAATTTAACTTGCTCTTCAGTCACGCCTTATGGTCTCATACCCGAACAAACTATATGGAACTCTTTAAGGTGTTTATGCGGATTCTCACTTTCCATACCATGGAATTTGGGCAGCAGATGAATCAGTCCCGATTTCAGTTCGAAAGCGGCTTCCAAAGCCGGGTATTGTATAGGAAGTGGTTGATTATTTGCAGGAGGGGCAGCCAACTGTCTCAAAGTTCGTTCCGCCATCTCTTCCTCTTCACTCTCACTACTGTTTTTCACGTCTTCCTCTGACTCGCTAGTGAAAAGTTGATCAATCGTTATGTCGTCCAGGTTGGATTTTGATGTTTCTGCAGCAAACGACTTCCTTAGCTTTGTTCCTTTCTGCAATCTTCGGATGGTCCTCTCAATTTCTGGATCAAATAACAGCCTTCCCGAAGAGTCAGATCTGGTCATCAATAAAATTAAATCAGTTAGAATAATCCCCAGCAACGGTGCCAAAATTTGATGGGCGTCGAGACCACCAAAAATAATTCAACTTTCCAGTGACAAACTAATTTGTAGATAGGACAAGTGGAGATCGTACCCAAGAGATTATTCAACAAATCGAATAATAATGACAACCGATTAACAAAAAGTAAAATTGGGGGTTTTGAATTGTGAAGATTAATTATGCTAATTAAAACTGAAATATGAATAAAAGAAATTGAATAAATTAAATCAATGGGTGAAAACTTCGGTCAAGGGAGATTCTCGCAAGCTAAGCAGTTTATTTTCTATCGATCATGGGCCGTGAAATATATTCTTAATTAAAGTAATCCGAACTAGTTATAATCGTTCCTTATTCACTCCCGATCTTATCTTTCCTTAATTTATAAGGTTAATCCAAGTATTCCTAACGATTAACCTCTTTTCAATTAGACAGTTCCTCCTTAGCGGTAGGAATTTAATCAATCGAAAGCGTTAAAACCTAGAAAGACCTAGTCTAAGTTAACCGGATTCTTAGCGACTCCGATTTAAACCAATTTACACATTCATACGCTTAATCTTGTTAAAATATTCAGATGATCACAAATCTTATCTTCTAGCATTAATCGATTGAAGGAAAAAGTGAAGACCCGGCCGGATTCTTACCTGAGCTTTCAATGGATGCCTGATTTTATAGATTAATAAATGTGCAAACAGATTATAATCACAAGAAATAAAAATGAAGATCAACGATCTCATGATAGAGAATAAAAGCTCGCCTTTGATTCAATCCCTTAACCGAATAAGAATTTAGCTACTCATAACCATGGAACTTGGCTATGATAGCTTTACAAAACCTGGAAGATAAACGAATTCTGCCTGTTCTGGAATTCGAAACGAGCTCAATCCTACAGAAAACGTGCCTCTCTCAAAACATAGTGAGGCCTTAAATAGAGTTTTTCCCTCCTTAGTCATCTAGGGCAAAGGAAAAGGACCTCAAGACTCCTATTCTAACAAAACTTCTTCATTCCTCACGAAATTAGGTAATTTGGACACTCCTTGGCACATTAGGATGCTTGCTGGGAAAGTAAATCCCAAATCTGCTGAGTTGCCAATCCTGCTTCTGTCGACCTTCCTTAGTCTTGGGCCAGACTAAGTCATCTCTGATCAAAATTCTGTAACTTTAGGTAAAAATGCCCAATTAAGCTCCAAATAGCTTTACTTTCTCCAAATTGGTTCCTGCAAGTACCTTATGATAATAACAAGTAAAAAGCTCTAAAATCAAGGAATCAGAATGCGAATAAGTGCGAGAATAAAGCATGTTTACTTGCTACTTTTTGCATTTATCAATAAATTCCTTCTGGTCAACTTGTGTATAAAAACCTACCCGAATCTTGAAGATGCACATAAGATAGTTAACTATATGCCAACTAAGCACCACGTCTGAAAAGGATGTGATTTTTTTTTAATTATGGTTTATGGTGTGCTATGTGGAACACATGGTGTGGCTTCTATGTCAACCATAAAAAGTCGGATATGCACACCATTGATACTTAGTTGGAATTAGGGTTGGACACAGATCCTAAAGATACTAGATTGGACCGAATATCTTAATAAAAAGATTAATAATTAGAACAGACTTTTGACTATTTTTTAGCAAATTTGACTAATTCGGTCAAAAAAAGTCAACACTTTAGTCTGATCGAAGCTAATACTGGACAACGATAAAGCTTGGCGTCAGTTGTTTGACCGAATCAAATGACCGTGTCTTTAGGGTCAGTTGTTAACAATTGACCCTAATGACATTATTGGGATCGGTTGCTAGCGAACAACCGACCCCAGTGACATTTATGTTCTCTATTTTTTTGGTCATTAGCATCGATTGTTAGCTAACAACCTACCCTACAGACCAAAATTAATTCAAATTAATCCAATTGTCTCATTAAAATTATTTATAATGATTTGGATTGAAGGGATCTACTATAAATTAGATGCATTCAATTCTTAAACAAATTAAAATAGCATCAAACTTTTAATAAACAACATATAGATAACCAATTACAAGTGAAATCACTCTAAACCAACAAATATAAATATTGAAGCAAATTTTTAAAAGAAACAAGTATAAGATAGGTGCATGTAGCCAATAAAAAAAATGAAATTCACAAATAGTGAGTTTGATTAAAATGCAAAATAGTCATTTCTGAAGCAATTCCTCATAAGACCTTTGTGATAACCCCAACAAATTCACAATTGCAAATATACATTAATTCATTTAAATTTAGTGTTAAATATATATAATGAAGTTATTATCACATAAATGATATTTTGGTTCGAACATAAATATCTTATATCTAGTTTAGTATAGTCCTGAAGATGAAAGATAATGGTGACATTTCAATATACTATAATTAAAAGCTTACACTGAATATACAATTCACGTATATCATTTCCATGAAAAAAAAGTACTTTAGTAGTTTACATCCTTCGTTACATTACAAAATTATAAGCTTTTGTCTAAAAAAAACATAGATTACAAGAGTTGAATCACCTACATGATGTCAAAAGTCGTATAAACCATGCCAAAACAAGACGGGAATGATTTCTTAAACTTCAAGCTCAATGATTTTAACCATCGATGTATCTCCAACTTCCTGGTAAACAACTACTTTGTCATGCAACTCTAATACTCCAGCTGACTTTCCATAATCAAGTGCACCATTTAAGACCGGATCATTTGTTGCACAAGTAGATTTCGCCTACGGAGACCAGCATGCCGATAGGATTTTATAATTTTGATTAGTTCAAGGCAATATATGTGCATATATAATACTAGTATATATGCATACATGTACAAGGATTACTGGATCAGGCCTGTTAATTTCTTACGACAATACAATAAACAGAGACTACATACTTGACACTATATTGTCATTTATATCATATGTAACTATGTGGAGTATACATATCACGATAGCCTGTTTATGACATCCATGACAATGATTAAGTATCAGTTCTGAAAATAATTATCACATTGGAGTTTATCACATTGTATTAGGTAAAATTAGATTGAGCTTACCTACAAACTAAATTATAAAATAAAATTTTGTTATTCAACCAGATAGATGAGCTGTGAATCTTTGTTATTTTTATGCTTTTCCCGCTATTATTTGGGGATTGTTTTGTATTACAAAGACAAAATTATTTAGTGTCCAATATTGAGTTGTAAGCTTGCTCAAAAAAATATATATTCTTGATTGCACTACAGATAGAAATGCATGTTCCTTTTCTAAAGTATTAATGTAGAATATAGTGACCATATGACTGTTGAAACACCTTTCCACAAGATTTTAATTTGACAAAATCATTTAAGTTTAATCCATGATTAAGAGACAATTAAATTTAAGTGCTTTGATTTAATTGTACTAATCCGTTTGTTCAATATTGAGTATAAATATAAATGCAAAAAGAAATAAAGATTAAGAAAGGACAAAGTCAGCATGAGAACACAACATAAGCTGAGTGAAGAGCAACTCAGTATAAGAGAAGATAAGTCATCTTCAGAACAACAGCTTCAGAATAAAGCTGATCAAAGAAGCTGAGTGAAACGAAGCTCAGCACAAAAGGAAGTTTGCTTTAAGAAACAGATCCTACAGAACGAAGCTGACCATGGAAGCTGAGTGGAAAAAGACTTCAGTATGAAACTTGGTGAAAATCAAAGACAGTGATTATTAAAGTGAAGATGAGTGATCTTCAGGACAGCATGAATGATCCGTTAGCTAAAAGACAAATTCGACAACTGTCTGCACCAATAATAGAAGCCTTGAATTACGCAAAAGCCAAATTCCAAGATGCATGGATCAACTGTTCGATGCTATAAGACAAACTGTCGCAAGAAGACAAAGTCTGTATGAAGAAGACAAGTCTGGCGTCTGAAGAATTCAAAAGACAGGATTGGCCTGCACATCTGAAGCTGACCAGAAGGTTGTCCCCCCAAAAGAGCCGTTTTGGACTCAACGGACAAATCAATTTCAAATGATTTGTTCCTCACATTTCAACTATAAAAGGGACAAAGATATCATTTGGAAGATTGCCAATTCACAGAAAATTACAAGTGAGAAAGATACAAATTCAAAGCACTCAAAAACAAGAGAGAAAGCTTACACCAACCTTCTATTCTTTGTGTGAATGCTAGATTGATTGTCTGTAATCATCTAAAGTGTTCTTTATCTTAAAAGGAACAAGTTTGTGATCAATTGTAATATTGAGAGTGTGTGTGCTGAGTACTTGGTATTAAGTACTTAGTGGTAGAGAAATCTAAGTGCTGGGTTGTAGCGCTTAGTAGGAGTTGAGTAGATGAACAGAGGAAGGTACTCTTGCATATTCAACTGCCTGTAATCGGTTTGTGCTCTACCTTTAAAGAGCTCAGTATTGGATTCTAAAAGCCCGGAGGATTCTAGGGACTGGACGTAGGCGGAGAGGCCGAACCAGGATAAGTGATACTGAGTAATTTCTAACTCTCTCAAACATATATATGTGAATGTGTTGCTTGTTATATTTACTCAGCATATAAACTGGTTAACGATGACACTGAGTAAATTGGAGTGCTGAGTTGGAAGCTGACCACAAAAGTGTCAATTCCCAACTCTCAAGTGAAATAGTCTTAGTCAGCATTTGACTAAAGCTGTCTTACATTAAGATCGGCCAAGCTGACCAAAGCTGAGTTAATAAACTCACCAAAACTATTAAGTCAACAAGATTAATTAGCAAAAAAGTTACATTAGTTCCTAACCCCCCCCTTGGAACTAATCACACGGGACCAACAAGTGGTATCAGAGCCTAAGCTCACTACTCAAAGATATAACTATCTTGAGCTGATCCCGATAAATGGCTGAGAACATCACTCGTTTCCTTCCCGGGAACCAAACAACACAGATACTCCCAGAGGGATTATCAATTAGTCGGCCTCCCCTATTCTTCGGATCCAATTATACATTCTGGAAGAATAGGATGAAGAACTTTATTCAAGCCACAAATATGAGTGCATGGCTTGCAATAGTTCAAGGCCCATATGTGCCATATAAAACTGTTGACAATGAGAAAGTTGGTAAGAGTGAAACTGAGTGGTCAGAAGATGACCTTAAAAAATAACAAAACAATGCTTCGGCTATCAATATGCTTCACTGTGCGTTAGATGCTGCAGAATACAATAAGATTTCAGGTTGCGAGTCAGCACAGGAGATTTGAAAAAAGCTTGAAGTAACCTACGAAGGTACAAGCAAGGTCAAGGAGTCAAATGTGAACCAACATATGAGATTATACGAGCTGTTCGAGATGAACGATGATGAGGACATCTCCGGAATGAACACTAGATTCACCAACATCATAAATGAGCTAAAAAGGCTCGGCAAGAACTTCACTGAAGAAGAGCAGGTGAAGAAAATCCTGAGAAGCTTACCAAAGAGTTGGCAAGCTAAGAAAACTGCCGTGGAGGAAGCTCAAGACTTGACCACATATAAATATGACGAGCTAATCAGATCTCTGCTGACTCATGAGATCTCTATGAAAAATTTTGAGGCAACAGAAAAGTCAGAAGACAAGAAACAAAAATCACTTGTCATGAAAGCTGACTCAACCGAAGCTGATTCATCGGACGATGAGGAAATGGCAATGTTCACAAGGAAGATGAAGAAACTGTTCAGAAAAAATGAAAAGAACAGCAAGAGGCCATTCAGAAGAGGGGACAGGTACAAAGCTGAGTCCAGCGATAAATACAAAAAGGATAGCTCCAAATCTGTCACATGCTTTGAGTGTCACCAAACTGGGCACATCAAGTCAAGCTTCCCTAATCTGAAGAAGGACAAGAAGGGAAGCAAAAAGGCAATGGTGGCCACATGGAGTGATAGTGATGAGTCAACCTCATCCGAAGCTGATAAAATTGAAACGGCAAATATATGTTTCATGGTCGATGATGCTGACTGCACTTATACTGAGCAAGCTGACCTCTCTGATGAAACTGACCAGGAGGAACACAATAATGAGGCAAGGTCCTTACTTGTGCTTAGAACTGAAATGATAAATGCCCTGAGTGATTTATATGCACCAACAAAAAGGTGCAATAAGAAAGTAAAGGCACTCAGCAGGCGGTGTGATGAGATTGAAGAGGTCAAGCTGAGTGACCTCCGATATCTCCTCCAAGACAACTCAACTTTGCATAGTAACATAGAACTTATGCACAAGTTTGTCTCGAAGGTCCAATCAGATTCAAAGAAACTGAAAAAGGATGTCACTTCCTTACAGAGCCAAATAAGAGGCTCAAATAAAAAATCCTATGCCGAGTACTCAAGTACTAGTCAGCATAAACAGTTCACACAGTGTGACTGTTGCGGGAAAAAGGGGCACACAAGAGAAGTGTGTTGGTACAATAAGCGAACAGTCCAATGTGACTTCTGTGGAAAGAAAGGACATATCACTAAGGTATGTTGGCATGCTCAGCACAATAATGCTGACCACACTCAACATCACCCTTAAAGGGTAATTCATTGTGACTTCTGTGGTAAAAGTGGTCACACAATAAAAGTATGTCGTCATAAATTAAAATATGACTTTGCAGCTGTTTATGCTAACAATCGAGGACCCAAAAAGAATTGGGTACCTAAAGATGAATAGTCTAAAATGCAGGTGAGCCTGAGATGCGTGGAGAAATCAAAACTGTGATATATAGACAGCGCATGCTCAAGGCACATGACTGGTGATGAAACTTAGTTCATCACACTAGAGCTTAAACGAGGTGGAAGTGTAAGCTTTGGAGACAATAAGAAGGGTAAGATAGTCGGCTCAGGTACTATCGGGGGTAACCCAACTATTGAGTCAGTCTCCTTAGTTAAAGGTCTCAAATACAATCTGCTGAGTGTAGCTCAGCTTTGCAAGAGCGGCAGAAAGGTTGTATTTGATGATACTTAGTGTCAAATACTCGAGGGAAAAACAAACGAAGTGATTTTAACTGCCCCTCGTGTAGACAATGTATACATGCTGAGTCTAGAAAAACAGTTTTCTAAAAATATATGCTTAGTGTCTAAAGAGGATGACTCCTGGCTATGGCATAGAAGACTTGGTCATGTAAGCATGGACCTTCTTGCCAAACTAGCTAGAAAGCAACTAGTTGAGGGATTGCCCAAACTTAAATTTGAAAAAGATCAATTGTGTAATGCTTGTCAGCAAGGCAAATAAACTAAGAAGTCATTTCAAAGTAAAAATATTGTCTCAACCAAAAGACCATTGGAATTACTACACTTGGATCTTTTCGGACCTGTCCAGCCACTCAGCTTGGGAGGTAAGAAATTTTCCTTAGTCATCGTAGATGATTTCTCTCGGTACACTTGGATCATCTTGCTGAGTAGCAAGGATGAAACGTTTGAGATGTTCACCACATTGATCAAGAAACTTGAAAATGATAAAGACCTAAGAGTAGCTCATATTAGAAGTGACAATGGTGGAGAATTCAAAAGCCAACAGTTTGATGAATTCTGTGAAACCAGTGGTATTGACCACAATTTCTCTGCTCCTAGAACACCTCAACAAAATGGGGTTGTTGAAAGGAAGAACAGAACAATTGTCGAAATAGCTAGGACAATGCTGAGTGAAAATAGGCTTCCAAAGTATTTCTGGGGTGAAGTTGTCCAAACAGCATGCTACATTCTCAATAGGGCTTTAGTTAGACCTATTCTTAAGAAAACCCCATATGAACTTTGGAAAGGACGAAAGCCCAACATTGGATACTTTCGTGCCTTTGGGTGTAAATGCTTTATACTCAACACAAATCTTGCAAAATTTGATGCCAAAACTGACGAAGCGATCTTTTTAGGGTACTCAACTAACAGCAAAGCATATAGAGTGTATAATAAACGAACTCAGGTTGTAGAAGAGTCTGTCCATATTGAGTTCGATGAAGCTGGCCCTGCAGGAAAGACAACTCAGCTCAATGCAGATGAACCAAGCTCAGCTTCCGCTGAACAAAATAGAGCCTCCGAGTCATCAATACAAGAGCTGACCAAAGGTAAGCAAGAAATTGAAATAACCTTTGCTGACCAGTCTATTCCTGCAGAGATTGTAGAAACACCTATTCCAAACAACTCAGCATTGCCCAAAGAAATAAAAATCCCAAGAGGACATTCGGAGAAGTCCATTCTTGATGCTGCTGACAACAAGCTGATGATAAGAGATCAGCTTAGGAAGTATCTCAGCAATGTTGCCTTCGTCTCAATACATGAGCCAAATAATTTCGCTGATGTTGAGCACGATGAATATTGGATCAGCGCTATGCAAGAAGAGCTTGATCAATTCACAAGAAATGAGGTATGGGATTTAGTACCTAGACCTAGGAATCAAAAGACCATAGGAACAACGTGGGTCTTTAGAAATAAATTAGATGAGCTAGGAAATGTAGTCCGAAATAAAGCTCGACTTGTAGCCCAAGGCTATAGTCAGCAAGAGGGCATCGACTACGGTGAGACGTTTGCACCCGTTGCTAGGTTAGAGGCTATACGTATACTCTGTGCATATGCTAGCTATATGAATTTTAAGTTATATCAAATGGATGTTAAAAGTGCTTTTCTTAATGGCTTTATAAATGAAGAGGTATATGTCAGTCAGCCCCCAGGGTTTGAAGATCCAAAATTTCCAAACCACGTTTATAAACTCAAAAAGGCCCTATATGGCCTAAAGCAAGCTCCAAGAGCTTGGTATAAGAGGTTAACCAACTTCCTGCTGACTAGGAATTATGTCAGAGGCCAAGCTGACACCACCTTGTTCATTAAGAAAAAGGGTAAACATACCCTGCTAGCACAAATTTACGTAGACGATATAATATTTGGTGCTACTGACGAATCTTTGTGCAAAGAGTTTAGTAAACAGATGCAAACTGAGTTCGAGATGTCTATGATGGGAGAACTCAACTTCTTCCTTGGACTTCAAATCAAGCAAGGTAAGAACGGCATCTTCATTAGTCAGTCCAAATATGCCAAAGAAATGCTAAAGATATTCGATATGGAAGATTGTAAACTCATATCAACCCCAATGGGTACTGATACTGTCCTATGCAAAGAAGAGAAAGGTAAATCTGTAGATATCAAACTATATCAAGGTATGATTGGCTCTTTACTTTACCTTACCGCTAGTAGACCTGATATCCAGTACTCAGTATGTTATTGTGCAAGATATCAAGCTGACCCCAGGGAATCTCACTTAGTAGCTGTAAAAAGAATTTTCAGATATTTGCAGTGCTCAGTTAATGCAGGTTTATGGTATCCAAATACAAGTGACTTCACACTGATAGGATATACTGATGCTGACTATAGACGAGATAAGCTAGAACGAAAAAGCACCTGAGGAGGATGTCAATTCCTAGGAAGCTGTCTGGTTTCGTGGTTTAGTAAGAAGCAGTCATCAGTAGCTTTGTCTACAACTGAAGTTGAGTACGTTGCTGCTGGAAGCTGTGTGGCCCAAGTCCTATGGATTAAGCAACAACTTGAGGATTATGGTGTCAAAACAGAAACAATAGAAGTCAAGTGTGACAACAAGAGTGCCATTGACTTATCTAAGTATCCAATCCAACACAGCAGGATGAAGCATGTCAGCATAAGACATCACTTCATCAGAGATCATGTACTCAAGGGTGAGATCAAGCTGACCTACGTACCAACAGATGAATAGCTTGCGGATATCTTCACAAAGCCCTTGGCTCGTGAGCAATTTAACATACTATGGGAAGCTATCAGTATGTCTAATCCTCTTCAATAATACTGTGTGCTAAATTGAATGTTGAGTGATTACCATGCTGAGTGATTTGTGATAAATTAGTAACCACTGCATGCTGAGTTAAAAATAACATGAAATCACCCTAAGCTGAGTAGACATACATGTTGAGTGATTTTCCTAAGCTGAGTTACTAAGTCCACAAACAACTATCCTACGTAAAACTGACTACTCAGAATCACAAACGTTTGATATTCCTAATGTTGAGTAGAAACCCATTTAAAACATTAAATGCTAGCACACACTTTAATAGCCACCTAGGATAACGTAAGCAATAATGAGAAAACCCATGCGCCGAACATGTCATAAATGCCAGAATCTCTGTCGGTTGATAATCTCGAGGTTAAACGGCTAGTTCAATGAATAGGATCATTTAGCACCTCTATAAATAGTGGAAGTATCCCCACTTATCACTCTTTACACTCGAAAATCCTTGGCATTCAAATCCTTCTCTCTGAATCCCAAAATCCTCTCAAAGAATTCATAATCATGGCGAAATCCCAAAATCCTTCCGGTGGCGGTAACAACGACGACCACACCGATGAAAACCCTAAGTCTCCCCCTCAACAAGGTCAGCATGACCTAACTCCAAACAAAAACCCCAAAACTGACCTAGCAACCTCTTCAAAGAAGAAGAAGAAGGACAAGCAGCCGAATGAGAAGTTCTTCATAAAGGTGTACCCAAGTGTCAAGAATCATGAGGTTCTCAGATGTAGATGGTTCTCCCCAAGTTTTATAACACATGAGAAACCATTTTGTGAATGGATTGCGAAAAACGAATGGGCTGGACTCTTTTCGCTTGCTGGAAGAACCTATCCTAGGTTAGTACGAGAATTTTACTCCAACCTCTGTGTTGATGGAAGTGATGCTGACCATCTAGTAACTCACGTTAAAGGTAAGAAGCTCACCATTACCCCTTCTAAGGAAAAGCTTGACCACGTAGCCACTTTCTGTAAACCTGCGGGACATAAAGGGGAAATACCCAGCACGTGCATGGGGCAAACCTAAAAGATGGCACACTATATACTAACCAACTTTATCTTCCCAAAATTCAACGCATCATCATCCGCTTCAAACTTCGAGCAGTACTTCATTTGGCACATGCTGACCTACAGCCCTCTCAACATGCCCGTATTTCTAGTAGGAGCACTCCAACGAAGTACTATCAAGCTCAGGCTAGGTTCTCTTATTACCAGAATCCTTGAAGATCACCAAATCGACTTGATAAATGAAACAGAAACCGTGGGAACTGAAATTACGGCTGTGTTGTTGTTTGGATTAGTATACAACCAACCTATCAAGCCCAAGAAGGGAAAAGGGGTCATCGAGGAGGCTCAAGGGGAAGCTCAGGAGGAAGATGATGCTGAGCTACCTCAAGAAGAAAATATCATTGTAGTCGAAGCTGCTGTCCAAACCAAGCGAGAAAAGAAACGCAAGGCAATCCATGTTGGTCCCGTGTGATTAGTTCCAAGGGGGGGTACTAATACAACTTTTTCGCTAATTAATCTTGCTGACTTAATTATTTTGGTGAGTTTATTAACTCAGCTTTGGTCAGCTTGGCCAAACTTAATGTAAGACAGCTTCAGTCAGTTGCTGACTAAGACTGTTTTACTTGAGAGTTGGGAATTGACGCTTATGTGGCCAGCTTCCAACTCAGCACTCCAATTTACTCAGTGTCAGCTTCTAACAGTTTATATGCTAAGTAAATATTACAAGCAACACAAGCACATGTACATATATATATATATTTGAGAGTTAGAAATTACTCAGTATCACTTATCCTGGTTCGGCCTCTCCGCCTACGTTCAGTCCCCAGAATCCTCCAGGCTTTCAGAATCCAATACTGAGCTCTTTAAGGGTAGAGCACAAACCGATTACAGGCAGTTGAATATGCAAGAGTACCTTCCTCTATTCGTCTACTCAACTCCTACTAAATGCTACAACCCAGCACTTAGATTTCTCTACCACTAAGTACTAAATAACAAGTACTCAGCACGTACACTCTCAATATTACAGTTGATCACACACTTGTTCCTTTTAAACAAAGAACACTTTAGATGATTACAAACAATCAATCTAGCATTTACACAGAGAATAGAAGATTGGTGTAAGCTTTTCTCTTTTGTTTTGAGTGCTTTGAATTTGTATCTTTCTCACTTGTAATTTTCTGTAAATCGGCCAACTTCCAAATGATATCCTTGTCTCTTTTATAGTTGAAAAGTGAGAAACAAATCATTTGAAATTGATTTGTCCGTTGAGTCCAAAACGGCTCTTTTAGGGGACAAACTTCTGGTCAGCTTCAGGTGTCAGGCCAATCCTGTCTTCTGATTTCTTCAGACGTCAGATTTGTCTTCTTCCTGCAGACGTTGTCTTCTTGTGGCAGTTTGTCTTTTAGCCATAATCAGTTGTCCCATGTCTCTCGAAATTGGCTTTTGCATAATTCTGAGATTTCTATTATTGGTGCAGACAGTTGTCGGATTTGTCTTTTAGCTAACGGAACACTTATGTTGTCCTGTGAATTACACAACTTTACTCCGATGATTTATTGTCTGCCAGTTCTCAGACTGAGTTCTTCTCACTCAGCTTCCAAATGTCAGCTTCATTCTGCAAGATCTAGTTCTGAAGCAGACTTTACTTTTTTCATGCTGAGTTCCATTCCACTCAGCTTCTTTGATCAGCTTCATTCTTCAACTGTTGTTCTAAGGATGGCTTTATCCATTTTTAAGCCGAGTTGCCCTTAACTCAGCTTGTGCTGTGTTCTTATGCGAACTTTTTCCTGTCTTACTTTTGCACTTATATTTATACTTAACATTGAACAAACATATTAGTACAATTAAATCAAAGCACTTAAATTTAATTGTCTCTTAATCATGGATTAATTTTGTCAAATCAAAATCTTGTGGAAAGGTGTTTCAACAAACTCCCCCATTTTGATGTTGGCAAAATATAGAATTATGGAACTCAGTTTTGAAATTCCCCATGATTGAGTATACTTCCTTTCTTCTGAAATTTGCTCCCCCATAAGGGTTGCATATACTGACTTAACCTAACTCTAGGTCTTGATATGACAGTTTTTAGAAGAGTTTATTTTTAACTCAGCTTAATATGTTCTGAGAATGTTTTAGTTTTGTTTTTATTTGTTTTGTTCAATATTAGACATATCAGCACAATATTTTCAATCAAACATCTATGATAAGTAATGGAGTTCAAAATGCATTAACATAGATGGTTGGGTCAGCAAAGTTACAACAAATTACACGCCAAGTGCTAATCTAGCTATTTTCTTTTTCTGTTGACCAAGGCAATGCCTTTTCCTTTGTCAATCCTCCTTTGCTGACTTCCTGAAGCTTCCTCATTCCTTAGCTGAGTTCTAGCAACTTGTTCGTTCTCCCCCGTTTTGCCACCATCCGCGGGAGGAGGAATGAATGTGTCATTGATGGCAGCTTGAGATAGCTTGACGGAATAGCGTTTGAGACGATCAGTGCTTTCCCGTAACCCATCAAAAACGGCGACTCCATCGTCAATCACAGTAAGAGGAACGGGAAGAGACTTACTCAACAAGCTGAGGAGATACTCGTGTGACTTGCTGATCCAGGTTATGGCCGAGGTGAGCTGAGCATATGATTGATGGTACATTTTTAGAATAGCTTTATCATAGATATCACGCTGAGCGTTGGTGTGACGCACGTGTCTGAATAGGCTTTGAGAGGTTTGCAGGATGGTATTGGTTTTGACCAAGTCAGTTTCCATTTCTGCCTTATTCAGGATTAACAGACGCACAGCTTCACTTATTTCGTCCATCGAACACTGGGAAGATGAGGAGAGTATCTCTCGAGTATTTGTCAACTCAGAAGTCAGCTTGGTAAAGCAATGATGCAGCTCAGCAGAAGTTGCATAGCCCATGTTGACCGTGGATAGTGCATTGAGCTGACTTTGAAGTTCATGGATTTGACCCTGAATAGAGTTGATGTGATTTACCATTAGCAAGTGGAGCTCGGCCAGCTTGTCAATTGATTCTTGCTTTGATTATTGGGCTTGGACGGTGGTCATGACACTTACCAGGTCTTTGAGACCATGGATTTCATTTATGAGCTGAGTAAGAGATGAAACTGGATGTGACTCAGCATTGGCAAACCCAGCAGCGTCGACAGAAGATGAGTTGAGTTCTCGAAGAATAGTCTGGGCTGAGTTGATTATGCGATGGCCATATTCAGTGGCATGAAGATAGGCAAATTGGGCCTCAGTGCCTTGGTCAGCTGCCGGGATTTTGGTAGCACCGGATGGAGGAGGTGTTGGATGCTTTGCATGAGCGGAAGTACCAGCCAGATCAGCAGTTGGACTTTGATGTTGATTAGCAGCAGGAACTGACTGCTCAATATTCTGCGACTTTGAATGAGAACTTGGTGGATCTGCAAAGATATTGACCTGCTCAATATTGACTGGAGTGGACTCAGTTTGAGCAGGATTTACATTAGCTTGTTCGTTTACTTGAACAGCTTGGTCCTCGAGCTCCTGCTCGGTATGAGTTGGATTTTCTGGAGACTTGGCATGTTGCTCATCATGAGGAACAGATGCTTGATTTTCCTCAGTGTTGGTGGAGAAGAAGTTGAATTGTAAGTCCGTGAGGTTACCGATAGCCTCCAAAGGTGAATCATCCAAAAGATCAAGATCGATGACAAAAGATTTTTGAGCCTTCTTTTTGAGCCTTCTCAATTTCTTTGGTGTAGGAGGAACTGGGTCAGCAGGAATAGATTCAAGGGAGGACTCCTCATCAATGTCATCATTGAGTTCTTCCAAAACTCCCTCTTGGTCGGTGGGCTCAGCATCAACTGTGTGTTCAACCTGCTTAGCATCTACTGCGTTTCCCACTTGCTCAGCATCCACTGTCTGTACTTGCTCAGTATGAGCATCTTTTGTTTGTTCAGCATCCTCAGTGCTATACTGACCATCTAGATTTCCCAAGTCTTTGTCTTGGTCAGCAGCAGGTCTTTCCAGATCGATGCCTTGACTTTTGGCAAAGTGAGAGTTAGCATCAACGACGAAGTCTATGGGAGATGCATTGATAGGGCTTAATTCTGAGGATTTCTTTTTCCTTTTCTGCAGTGGCTCCTCATCAGCTTCTTCTCTTTCCTCATCAGGCTTAACTTGCCTTTTTCTTTTCTCTGCTGTCTTAGGTCCTTCCTGACCTTCCTCAGCATCAGTTCTCCTTTCCTTCAGTACAAACTGAAGTTTCTTCGGGACAACATGAACATCTTTCGAAGATGTTAAAAGGGCCTTTCTCTTCTTATCTTGTTTTGACGGCTCAGCATGAGCAGTTTTACCCTTCCTCCCTTTCTTGGTTGTCACTTCTTCAATCACATTTTCTTCTTCTTCTACTTCTCCTTTCTTTGATTTTATCGGCTGATTATACACCAACCCAAATAGTAGAGCAACAGTAATTTCCGTCCCGCAAGTTTCTACTTCCTCAGCAGTGTCAATTTTGTAGTCCTCAAGTATTCTCGTAATGAGGGAGCCCAGCCTAAGCTTAATAGTGCTTCGTTGGAGTGCACCTACCAGAAACACGGGCATGTTGAGAGGGCGGTAGGTCAGCATGTGCCAGATGAAGCACTGCTCATAGTTGGATGCGGATGATGCTGCGTTGAATTTGGGCCAGATGAAATTGGTCAGCAGGTAGTGAGCCATCTTCTGGTTTTATCCCATGCATGTGCTGGGTATTTCTCCCTTGTGCCCTTCTGGCTTACAAAATTTGATGATGTGGTCAAGCTTTTCTTTTGTGGTTCTAAATTCCTTGCCTTTAGCTGGCAGCTTTAGCAAGGTTG
The DNA here is from genome assembly GCF_963576675.1 of Euphorbia lathyris. NCBI lineage: Eukaryota > Viridiplantae > Streptophyta > Magnoliopsida > Malpighiales > Euphorbiaceae > Euphorbia > Euphorbia lathyris. The sequence continues at coordinate 81,888,138 of NC_088916.1, forward strand.
CTAGATAGGCAGGGGTGATTATGATTCGTTGGCCACTCACTATGGTCTCGAGATAGTCAGCATCATCTCCATCTACTAGAAGGTTGGAATAGAATTCCCGTACTAACCTGGGGTATGTTCTACCGGGCAGGGAGAACAGCTCAGTCCACCCATTCTTTGATATCTAATCACAGAAGGGTTTTTCATCGGTGATAAAGCTTGGAGAGAACCAGCGGCACCGAAGTACTTCATGGTTCTTTACGCTTTTATAGACTTTGTAAAGTACCCTTTCCTTGGGCAGTTTATCCTTCTTCTTCTGTTTTGAGGAGGTTGCGAGGTCAGCTGGGGGGCTTTTGCTTGGCGTTTGGTCATGCTGACTCCGTGTTTGAGACTTGGTAGGAGTTTCTTCATACTCCTACTGAGTGGGAGATCTAGGGTTTTCATCGGAGCCATCATCGTGATAACCGGCACCGGAGATATTTTCAGAGTCCGACATTTTTGGAGTTTCTTTGAGAGGTTTTGAGATTTTGGAAGAGTGAGAGAGATTGGAGTAGTTTTGCCAGAAATATCAAGTGTAAAGAGTTCAAAGTGGGAATTTCTTCCACTATTTATAGGCGTTTGAGTTGATCCTAACCGCTGAACTAGCCGTTTTACCTCGAGATGATCAACCGACAAAGATTCTGGCATTTATGACACGTTCGGTGCATGGGTTTTCTAATTATTACTTGTGTCATCCTAGGGGGCTATTTAATGCATATGCCAGCATTTAATGTTTTAAATAGGTTTTACTCGGTATTGAGAATATCAAGCCTTTGAGATTCCGAGTGGTCAGTTTTACGTAGAATATTCTTATGTGCTTAGTAACTCATTCTAGGACAATCACACAGCATATAGGTCTACTCAGCATATGGTGATTTCTAACCCAGCATACAATAGTTACTAATTTAGTATAAATTACTCAGCATGATAATCACTCAAAGTTTTAATTCAACACATAGTATTATTGAGGAGGATTAGACATACCGATAGCTTCCCTTAATATGTTAAATTGCTCACGAGCCAAGGGCTTTGTAAAGATATCCGCAAGCTGATCATTTGTTGGTACGTAGGTCAGCTTGATCTCACCCTTGAGTACATGATCCCTGATGAAGTGATGTCTTATGCTCACATGCTTCATCCTGCTGTGTTGGATTGGATTCTTCGATAAGTCAATGGCGCTTTTGTTGTCACACATGACTTCTATTGTCTCTATTTTGACACCATAATCCTCAAGCTGTTGCTTAATCCAAAGGACTTGTGCCACACAGCTTCCAGCAGCAACGTACTCAACTTCAGTTGTTGATAAGGCTACTGATGACTGCTTTTTACTAAACCATGAAACTAGACAGCTTCCAAGGAAGTGGCATCCTCCTGAAGTGCTTTTTCGTTCTAGTTTATCTCGTCCATAGTCAGCATCAGTATATCCAATAAGTGTGAAGTCACTTGTGTTTGGATACCATAGACCTGCATTAACTGAGCTCTGCAAATATCTGAAAATTCTTTTTACAGCTATAAGATGAGGTTCTCTGGGGTCAGCTTGATATCTTGCACAATAACATACTGAGTACTGAATATCAGGTCTGCTAGCAGTTAGATAAAATAGAGAGCCTATCATACATCGGTATAGTTTGCTGTCTACAGACTTACCTTTTTCGTCAGCACAAAGGACCGTATCAGTACCCATTGGGGTTGATATGGGTTTACATTCTTCCATATCGAATTTCTTTAGCATTTCTTTGGCGTACTTAGACTGACTAATGAAGATGCCATTCTTACCTTGCTTGATTTGAAGTCCAAGGAAGAAGTTGAGTTCGCCCATCATAGACATTTGGAACTCAGTTTGCATCTGTTTACTAAACTCTTTGCACATGGAATCGTCAGTAGCACCAAAAATTATGTCATCTACGTAAATTTGTGCAAGTAGGGTATGTTTACCCTTTTTCTTAATGAACAAGGTTGTGTCAGCTTTGCCTCTGACATAATTCCTGGTCAGCAGGAAGTTGGTCAACCTTTCATACCAAGTTCGTGGAGCTTGCTTTAGGCCATATAAGGCCTTCTTGAGTTTATAAACATGGAAGTTTCGGATCTTCAAACCTAGGAGGTTGATTAACATATACCTCTTCGTTTATAAAGCCATTAAGAAATGCACTTTTAACATCCATTTGATATAATTTGAAATTCATAAAGCTAGCATATGCACACAGTATACGTATAGCCTCTAGCCTAGCAACGGGTGCAAAGGTTTCTCCGTAGTCAATACCCTCTTGCTGACTATAGCCTTGGGCTACAAGTCGGGCTTTATTTCTAACTACGTTTCCTTGCTCATCTAGCTTATTTCTAAATACCCATTTAGTTCCTATGGTCTTTTGATTCCTAGGTTTAGGCACTAAATCCCATACCTCGTTCCTTGTGAATTGATCGAGCTCTTCTTGCATGGCATTGATCCAATACTCATCGTGCTCAGCATCATTGAAGTTCTTTGGCTCATGTACTAAGACAAAGGCCACATTGCTGAGGTACTTTCTAAGCTGATCTCTTGTCATCAGCTTGTTGTCAGCAGCATCAAGAATGGACTTCTCCGAGTGTCCTCTTGGAATTTTTATTTCTTTGGGTAATGTTGAGTTGGTTGGAACAGGTGTTTCTACAATCTCTGCAGGAATAGATTGATCAGCAAATGTTATTTCACTCTCTAGCTTACCTTTGGTCAGCCCTTGTATATATGACTCAGAGGCTTCATTTTGATCAGTGGAAGCTAAGCTTGGTTCATCTTCTGTGAGCTGAGTTGTCTTTCCTGCAGGGTCAGCTTCATCGAACTCAACATGGATAGACTCTTCTACAATCTGAGTTCGTTTATTATATACCCTATATGCTTTGCTGTTAGTTGAGTACCCTAAAAAGATCGCTTCATCAGCTTTGGCATCAAATTTTGCAAGGTTATCTTTTGTGTTGAGTATAAAACACTTACACCCAAAGGCACGAAGGTAGCCAATGTTGGGCTTTCGTCCTTTCCAAAGTTCATATGGGGTTTTCTTAAGAATAGGTCTAACTAAAGCCCTATTCAGAATGTGGCATGCTGTGTGGACAGCTTCACCCCAGAAATACTTTGGAAGCCTATTTTCACTCAGCATTGTCCTAGCTATTTCGACAATTGTTCTGTTCTTCCTTTCAACAACCCCATTTTGTTGAGGTATTCTAGGAGTAGAGAAATTGTGGTCAATACCACTGGCTTCACAGAATTCATCAAACTGTTGGTTTTTGAATTCTCCACCATTGTCGCTTCTAATATGAGCTACTCTTAGGTCTTTGTCATTTTCAAGCTTTTTAATTAATGTGGTAAATGTTGGGGGTTTAGTGTCCTATAGACAATTGTTCTAGGATACAAACTTAATGTAAAGGAATTGTTCTTTATATCATTTGTTTGATGAGATATATGTTTTATAACTATATAAAGGCAATCCTTTTTAAGCACTAAATAAAGTCTAATAAAAGGAAATCCGTAAGTTTATTTAAAGTGATTATAAAGTGTTCATACAAGCATGAAGTGAGACAAAACTTTATAGTAAACTGATAAACTTAAAACCACCCCAAGTCAAGTGATATGTTTGGGATTAACATATCACTGTTGAGACTTGTATGTAACAATGTCTTCTGTCCGACAGAAAGCTGATCTCACAAGCTTCATATATACAGATATCTGGACAGTTACATAGATCCGATGAAACGTTGTTCATTAGGATTGGGGATCCGATTTGAGATAACAGGATGGGTAGATTCATCCTTGTCACCTGTTCATCTCATTGGTATTAATAGGTATAACTAATCCTCAGACTCAAAGGAATATTAATTGGTATTCTGGATTACGGAATATGATGCTTTGACTCTGGTGTAACACGATCCTTAATAGAGATGACTCTGGGGTGTGAACAGTAGACGTTGGGTATCACAGGAAGTAATTGCGGAGTCGTTATATATTGGATTGAGCATTTATCACTCCCGATAAATGGGAGATACATCCATGGATCGCTTGTGGAAGACTCGACTCTAAATCCTTGCAAGGTGATAGCTTAAGAGTAAGAAATACATATTTCACTTAACCTATCTTTTTGAGTTGACTCGGCCTGTACAAGTAAAACGAACGTCTCGCTATATGTGACTTGACATCACCCATAGTCATAAGATTCAGTTCAAGGATGTAGTTGATAAAGGATCGAATTATACTGTAACTAATACGGAAAGGTTAACGACAGAATCAACTTGTCTTCTTATAGCTCTGGGGGAATGATTACGGACTTGCTAATCACATACTCTGTACATCATTCCGTTATGCAAAGATTAAATATAATTCTTTGAAAATTAATTTAATAACGTTGCATACGGCTAGAAGCAATAAGAACCTAATGGATCACACATAAAACTTGGAACCTAAAAGAGAGATAGATGTTAATTAATTGATAGAAGCCCAATTGAGCCCAATAAGACCCATGGACATAAGGGGGTCGAAATTCATGTAGTGATATACATGAATAATTAATTTGATTTTGTTAATCCTAATTAGATTAGGAATATGAATTAAATTAATTAAGAGATAATTAAGTTAGGAGTTTTAATTATATTAATATACTCCTATTATTATCCAATAAGGTTATTATTATTATCCTTAATATATTAGATATATAGTGAGATAATAATTAGGGATTCTATTCCGAATGGAATTCCTATTCAGTAACCTAATTCTATCTAACTAGGGATTAGATACAAGAGATTATAAATACCCATTCCCTTGAGATTTTTGAAATCCAAGCAAGCCATACCCTACTTGTGATTTTCGAAATTCACCTAGTTCGAGGACGAGATTTCTCCACGGCTTCGTTTGATCAATTGATTTTCATCTATTTCTTTTATCCTTGATCTTGTGTTGATTAGTTAGAGGCAATCTACTTTGGTTGCTATTCAACGGTTGATACTAAATTAATCTTCCCGTGTTTTATTTCGTGTTTGGGAACTCGAAGAAGAAAAACAAACAAAATGGAGAAATTCATTTTACTAATCCTACATCAGGTCAGTTCACGATTTCGCGGATTCCCGGAGATTGAACCGTAGGATCGTCGCGATTTTTGGACAGGATCTTCTAGACATATTCTTCCACGTTTCCACCAAAGGGATTGTCGTTCGGAGGTCTGGACGGTCTGTTTCGGATAGGGGCAGATTGGTAGACAGTTTCTATCTCTTTTGAAGTTGTGGGCACTTCGTTTGCAACGGTAGATAGAACTTCTAAAAGGTATTTCTTCTTATCCTTCTTTATATGAAATAACGGTTAACGGATCTTGTGGTTAAATGGAAATAGGTTAAAATTTTATATTTCCGCTGCTATACCTTAGCCTAATTTCCAACAGTGGTATCAGAGCCATCGTTAAATCCGTTATTTCATATATGAAAATTTAGAAGTTTTTTCAATAGGATTGAATAAATATTTATAGTTAGGATTAATTAACAACTTGTTTTGATTAATTGATTCTAACGATAAATAAGTTTTAATTAGTTGTTAATTAAAAGAGATTATGCGTATGTTCTTAATTATTTTGGTTGATAATCATTATAACGAAATCTATTAGTTTTATAGTTAGATTGATAAAATCAGTTTTATTAATTCTAAAGATAAAACGAAAATCTATAGTAGTTTTTCCTATTTTCTGAAAATCGTTTTAAAACCATTTTAGAACTGATATATATATATATATATATATTTAAAATCGTTTTTATATTTAAATATATATGTTTCAGAAATTGATAGTTTTCTGTTTTGATTATCGAATGAAAAATTCGTTTAAAAGTTTGTTTTACCAATTTGTAAATCAAAATGTTAAATGAATTAAAATCAAAATAATTGGGACGTGCATAATTAAAGTTTTGTATAGTATATTAATCTAAAGATTAATATAAAAGATACGAAAACTATTAGAAGTAAAATTGGATGAAAGTTAATTGATAAGTTAATGTGATTAACATAAATATTACATAAGATAGTTATGTAATCAACCAATTAAATTTATTTAATTGAGTCTATGCATGTTTGGAGTTATGGACATATTTGGACCCTCTTTAGTCTTTTGGTATTTTTGAAATAGGGCCTGCGAGTCCTGCCTTTCTACTATCTACTGTAATTTCTCCTCTCATCTGATTCCCTTCAATTCAATTGAAGTTTTCTTTAGTAGTATAGAAATTAATATGTAATTTCAAGGCGCCATGGAGAAGACGGAGGACCTAAAGAGAAATATGTAATAGTTAGTATTTCCTTAGGTTTGCCCTTCTATTCCGTCTCTGGCTCGACGGAATAATTTAGATGATATGTCCATAACGCCAATATATGTGAATGTATGTGTCTGATGTATGCTAAAGCAAATCAAGACTAAGTTAGATTATGAGACCTAAAATAAAATCCCTAATTAAAAAGTTAAGTAAATAAACAAGTTATTAAAATCGGTTGCCCCTCCCTAATATTATAATTCAGCCGGCAGTGCTGAGGGCCTTTGGGTTGTTGAGTAAACTCAAGCTCGGGGTCCTTTTGGTAACACCTGAATTATCGAAAATCATTTTTCATGAATATGGGGTAATACTTAAATTAGATTATGATAATTGGATGAGTAAACTCATGTTGTCATAAACTAATGGGCAAGACGGTTGGGATTAATATGAATAGCATATTAGTTACTAATGTGGTTAGTAACCCAATAACCTAGGAATCACATTAAAGATGTGATTGATTACATGAATCTACCTAATGAATGAGACTAGCTTGTTGAGTAAACTCAAGGCGAAATCTCAGGAGTTAGGATCCTAGCTCACTAAAGGATTTGTGAAATTCTTCGAATTAATATGGAGGGCTATTAATTTGGCAAAATAGTAGGAGCAATCTAAAATAAACTAAAAGGACTATAGTTTTAGATTGATATACTTTAAGCAAATAAATGACATACGTTTACTCTTTCTCACTCTCAGGTTTAATTAAACCCACTCTTATAATCATGACTAAAACCAATCTGCAAAACATTCTTACCGATAACAAATTGAATGGTTCAAACTTCACCGACTGGTTTCGTAAGCTCAAAATTGTTTTGAAGTTTGATAAAATAGGGTATGTACTTGATACATCGATACCCCCTCTCCCTGCTGATGATGCTCCCATTGAGGAAAGTGATGCTTACCAGAAGCATAAGGCTGATGATGATCATGCCGGATGCATCATACTTGAATCGATGACACCGGAATTACAAAGGCAACATGAGGAAATGGATGCCTATTCCATCATCATGCACCTAAAGGAATTGTTTGGGAAACAAACCAGGTGCGAACGCTACGAGATATCCAAGTTGTTATATCGTAGTAGGATGCAAGAGGGCACATCTGTCATGGCACATTGTGTCAAGATGATTGGCTACATTACCAAACTTTCTAGTATTGGATTTGCGATGGATAACGAATTAAGTATAGACTTAATTCTTCAATCCCTCCCAGAAAGTTATTCACAGTTTATTATGAACTATCAGATGAATGACTTGCAAACCTCTCTTGAAGAGCTTGCAAATATGCTCAAGTCAGTTGAGCCCAATATGAAGAAAGACAAAGCCATACCGGCTCTTGTCATTGAGGGATCAAAGAAAAGGAAAGGGAGTTATCCCAATCCTAATTATCCCAAGAAAGGTAAGAAAGTCGTGCCCTACAAAGCTAAGGGAAAGGAAGTAAAGAAGCCCAAAGGAGAGTGCCACTTCTGTGGTAAAGACGGGCATTGGAAAAGAAACTGTTGGTGTACCTAGCCTTCCTCAAAAGGGGAAGAAGCCGGGACTTCAACATCTGGTATGTTTTATATTGAAATTTCACAGTCTGAATCTTTTGGTATTTGATACCGGATGCAGCCTAAGAATATTCCAGGAATATCTAGAAATATTATTTCTATTAGCCGTCTCGTTGACGAAGGTTTTCATATTTCAATAAAAGACAAACGTTGCGATTTTTATAGAGAGTCGATCTTCTATTTTTCAGGAATATCACAAAATGGGATTTATGTGTTAGATAACAAAATTCCTGCTTTTGCAATTGATACCAAAAGACATAAGCTAGATAATTCAACTTACTTGTGGCATTGTCGTTTAGGCCACATAAACAAGAGACGCATGCTAAAGCTACATTCAGATGGGCTTATAGATCCAATCGATCCTGAATCATTGGAAACATGCGAATCATGTTTCAAAGGTAAAATGACAAAGACACCCTTTAGCAATAAAGGTAAGCGTGTATCAGACACTCTAGGACTCATTCATTCAGATGTATGTGGTCCTATGTCAGTCCAAGCAAGAGGAGGATTCAGATTCTTCATAAGCTTCATAGATGACCATACTCGATATGGTTACATCTACTTGATGAAGCACAAGTCAGAAGCTTTTGAGAAATTCAAATGCTTCAAGGATGAAGTAGAAAATCAATTAGGAAAGAAAATAAAGACGTTTCGATCTGATCGAGGTGGCGAATATCTTTCAGATGATTTTCTGAATTATCTAACTGAATGTGGGATATGCTCACAATGGACACCTCCCTATACACCACAACACAATGGTGTGTCCGAGAGGAGAAACCGTACCCTATTAGATATGGTACGATCCATGATGAGCATGGCCTTACTTCCAAAGACGTTCTGGGGCTATGCCTTATAAACTGCCCTCTTCACCCTAAATCGAGTACCAACTAAATCCGCTAGTTCCACACCATATGAATTGTTCGTTGGTAGGAAACCCGTGTTTTCATTTATGAGAGTATGGGGTTGTTCAGCCTTTGCCAAACGCATTGCGTCCGACAAACTAGATTCGAAATCTGATAAATGTTTCTTCATTGGATACCCTAAGGAAACTATGGGATATTACTTCTATCATCCAGATGATTAGAAAGTAATCGTATCCAAGCACGCAACCTTCTTAGAGAAAGAGTTTCTCGAAGAAACACAAAAGGGAAGCATGATTGAACTTGACGAAGTTCAAGAAGAAGAAACACCGACTGAAACAACAGAGGCGGTTGAGGTACCCGAAGGAGTCCCATTAGATGAGACTCCAGTGCCACCTATTCGTAGATCACAAAGAGTTCGTGAACTCCCAGTTAGATATGGTTTTCTAGTGGGAGATGATAATGAGGTTCCCGTGTTAGACGACGAACCCGAAAACTACGAAGAGGCTCTTACTAGTCCAGATTCTAAAGCATGGCTTGAGGCCATGGATTGTGAAATGGATTCCATGTATACTAACCAAGTGTGGACTTTGGTTGATCCACCCGAAAGGATAATACCCATTGGGTGCAGATGGATCTTCAAAAAGAAGACAGACATGGATGGAAAGGTTAGCACCTACAAAGCTAGGTTAGTAGCGAAAGGATATCGTTAGAAGCAAGGAATTGATTATGACGAAACTTTCTCTCCTGTGGCTATGTCCAAATCAATCAGAATCATGCTTGCAATTGCCGCTCACTACGATTATGAGATTTGGCAAATGGATGTGAAAACAGCTTTCCTAAACGGAAACCTGCTTGAGGATGTATATATGATGCAGCCTGAAGGTTTCATATCGAAGGATGCAAATAAAGTTTGCAAACTTCAGAGATCCATTTATGGACTCAAGCAAGCATCTAGAAGCTGGAATAAGCGTTTTGACGAAACCATAAAACAATTTGGTTTTGAACAAAATTGCGAAGAAGCTTGCATTTACAAGAAAGCAAGTGGGAGCTCTATAGCATTTCTCATACTATATGTGGACGATATATTATTAATGGGAAATGACGTTGCTCTCTTACAGTCAGTGAAAGTATGGTTATCTGGTAACTTCTCAATGAAAGACCTTGGTGAAGCAGCTTATATACTTGGTATAAAGATCTATAGAGATAGATCGAGAAGACTGCTTGGTCTTTCACAGGCTACATACATTGAAAAGGTGCTAAATCGGTTTAGCATGCTTGAATCGAAACGAGGTAACTTACCCATGTTACATGGAGTAAAGTTAAACAATCATCAATGTCCTAAAACCGATGATGATAAACGACGCATGGCTGTAGTCCCGTACGCCAGTGCAATCGGTTCGATTATGTATGCTATGCTATGCACTAAACCTGACGTAGCGTTCGCGTTATCTGTAACGAGTCGTTACCAAGGGAATCCGGTAGACGAGCATTGGTTTGCCATCAAGAACATTCTTAAGTACTTGAGAAGAACAAAAGATATGTTCCTAGTGTACGGAGAAGGTGATCTAAAAATAGAAGGATTTTCAGACGCAAGTCATCTCACAGATGAGAATGATTATAAATCCCAATCAGGATACCTGTTTATCTTGAATGGGGGCGCGGTCAGTTGGAAGAGTTCCAAGCAGGGAAGCGTAGCTTTCTCTACGACCGAGTCAGAGTATATCGCAGCTGCGGAAGCAGCAAAGGAAGCGGTTTGGATTAGAAAGTTCATTACAGAACTAGGTGTGGTGCCTGACATTGTCAATCCCATTACACTGTACTGTGATAACAATGGAGCCATTGCGCAAGCAAAGGAACCACGGTCTCATAATACATCCACGCATTACCTTAAGCGATACCACATCATTAGAGAGATTGTGGCTAGAGGAGATGTGAGAATAGAAAGAGTACCTATAGAGGATAACGTTGCAGATCCGTTGACAAAGCCTTTAACCCAAAGAATACATGATCGTCATTTAACTTCTACTGGGATAAGTTTTAGAAACAATTGGCTTTAGTCCAAGTGGGAGTATGTTGGGGTTTAGTGTCCTATAGACAATTGTTCTAGGATACAAACTTAATGTAAAGGAATTGTTCTTTATATCATTTGTTTAATGAGATATATGTTTTATAACTATATAAAGCCAATCCCTTTTAAGCACTAAATAAAGTCTAATAAAAGGAAATCCGTAAGTTTATTTAAAGTGATTATAAAGTGTTCATACAAGCATGAAGTGAGACAAAACTTTATAGTAAACTGATAAACTTAAAACCACCCCAAGTCAAGTGATATGTTTGGGATTGACATATCACTGTTAAGACTTGTATGTAACAACGTCTTCTGTCCGAAAGAAAGCTGATCTCATAAGCTTCATATATACAGATATCTGGACAGTTACATAGATCCGATGAAACGTTGTTCATTAGGATTGGGGATCCGATTTGAGATAACAGGATGGGTAGATTCATCCTTGTCACATGTTCATCTCATTAGTATTAATAGGTATAACTAATCCTCAGACTCAAAGGAATATTAATTGGTATTCTGGATTACAGAATGTGATGCTTTGACTCTGGTGTAACACGATCCTTAACAGAGATGACTCTGGGGTGTGAACAGTAGACGTTGGGTATCACAGGAAGTAATTGCGGAGTCATTATATATTAGATTGAGCATTTATCACTCCCGATAAATGGGAGATACATCCATGGATCGCTTGTGGAAGACTCGACTCTAAATCCTTGCAAGGTGATAGCTTAAGAGTAAGAAATACAGATTTCACTTAACCTATCTTTTTGAGTTGACTCGGTCTGTACAAGTAAAACGAACGTCTCGCTATATGTGATTTGACATCACCCATAGTCATAAGATTCAGTTCAAGGATGTAGTTGATAAAGGATCGAATTATACTGTAACTAATACGGAAAGGTTAACGACAGAATCAAACTGTCTTCTTATAGCTCTGGGGGAATGATTACGGACTTGCTAATCACATACTCTGTACATCATTCCGTTATGAAAAGATTAAATATAATTCTTTGAAAATTAATTTAATAACGTTACATACGGCTAGAAGCAATAAGAACCTAATGGATCACACATAAGACTTGGAACCTAAAAGAGAGATAGATGTTAATTAATTGATAGAAGCCCAATTGAGCCCAATAAGGCCCATGGACATAAGGGGGTCGAAATTCATGTAGTGATATACATGAATAATTAATTTGATTTTGTTAATCCTAATTAGATTAGGAATATGAATTAAATTAATTAAGAGATAATTAAGTTAGGAGTTTTAATTAGATTAATATACTCCTATTATTATCCAATAAGGTTATTATTATTATCCTTAATATATTAGATATATAGTGAGATAATAATTAGAAATTCTATTCCGAATGGAATTCCTATTTAGTAACCTAATTCTATCTAACTAGGGATTAGATACAAGAGATTATAAATACCCCTTCCCTTGAGATTTTCGAAATCCAAGCAAGCCATACCCTACTTGTGATTTTCGAAATTCACCCGGTCCAAGAGAGAGAAAATTCGACACCCCTAGTTCGAGGACGAGATTTCTCTACAGCTTCGTTTGATCAATTGATTTTCATCTATTTCTTTTATCCTTGATCTTGTGTTGATTAGTTAGAGGCAATCTACTTTGGTTGCTATTCAACGGTTGATACTAAATTAATCTTCCCGTGTTTTATTTCGTGTTTGGGAACTCGAAGAAGAAAAACAAACAAAAGGGAGAAATTCGTTTTACTAATCCTACATCAGGCCAGTTCACGATTTCGCGGATTCCCAGAGATTGAACCGTCGGATCGTCGCGATGTTTGGACGGGAGCTTCTAGACATATTCTTCCATGTTTCCACCGAAGGGATTGTCGTTCGGAGTTCTGGAAGGTCTGTTTCGGATAGGGGCAGATTGGTAGACAGTTTCTATCTTTTTTGAAGTTGTGGGCACTTCGTTTGCAACGGTAGATAGAACTTCTAAAAGGTATTTCTTCTTATCCTTCTTTATATGAAATAACGGTTAACGGATCTTGTGGTTAAATGGAAATAGGTTAAAATTTTATATTTCCGCTGCTATACCTTAGCCTAATTTCCAACAGTAAACATCTCAAATGTTTCATCCTTGCTACTCAGCAAGATGATCCAAGTGTACCGAGAGAAATCATCTACAATGACTAAGGAAAATTTCTTACCACCCAAGCTGAGTGGCTGGATAGGTCCGAAAAGATCCAAGTGTAGTAATTCCAATGGTCTCTTGGTTGAGACAGTATTTTTACTTTGAAATGACTTCTTAGTTTGTTTGCCTTGCTGACAAGCTTTACATAATTGATCTTTTTCAAATTTAAGTTTGGGTAATCCATCAACTAATTGCTTTCTAGCTAATTTGGCAAGAAGATCCATGCTTACATGACCAAGTCTTCTATGCCATAGCCAGGAGTTATCCTCTTTAGACACTAAGCATATATTTTTAGAAAACTGTTTTTCTAAACTCAGCATGTATACATTGTCTACACGAGGGGCAGTTAAAATTAATTCGTTTGTTTTTCCCTCGAGTATTTGACACTTAGTATCATCAAATACAACCTTTCTGCCGCTTTTGCAAAGCTGAGCTACACTCAGCAGATTGTATTTGAGACCTTTAACTAAGGAGACTGACTCAATAGATGGGTTACCTCCGATAGTACCTGAGCCGACTATCTTACCCTTCTTATTGTCTCCGAAGCTTACACTTCCACCTCGTTTAAGCTCTAGTGTGATGAACTGAGTTTCATCACCAGTCATGTGCCTCGAGCATGCGCTATCTATATACCACAGTTTTGATTTCTCCACGCATCTCAGGCTCACCTATATTTTAGACTATTCATTTTTAGGTACACAATTCTTTTTGGGTCCTCGTTTGTTAGCATAAACAGGTGCAAAGTCATATTTTAATTTGTGACGACATACTTTGATAGTGTGGCCACTTTTGCCACAGAAGTCGCAATGAATTACCCTTTGAGGGCGGTCAGCATTATTGTGCTGGGCATGCCAACATACCTTTGTGGTATGTCCTCTCTTTCCGCAAAAGTCACATTGGACAGTCTGCTTATTGTGCCAACACACTTCTCTTGTGTGTCCCTTTTTCCCGCAACAGTCACACTGTGTGAACTGTTTATGCTGACTAGTACTTGAGTACTTAGCATGGGGTTTAGTTTTATTTGAGCCTCTTATTTGGCTCTGTAAGGTAGTGACGTCCTTTCTCAGTTTCTTTGAATCTGATTGGACCTCCGAGACAAACTTTTGCCTAATTTCCATGTTGCTATGCAGCGTTGAGTTGTCTTGGAGAAGATATCGGAGGTCACTCAGCTTGACCTCTTCAATCTCATCACACCGCCTGCTGAGTGCCTTTACTTTCTTATTGCACTTTTTAGTTAGTGCATATAAATCACTCAGGGCATTTACCATCTCATTTCTAAGCAAAAGTAGGGATGTTACCTCATTGTTGTGTACCTCCTGGTCAGTTTCATCAGAGAGGTCAGCTTGCTCAGATTGAGAGTGATCAGCATCATCGGCCATGAAGCATATATTCGCCGTTTCATTTGCATCAGCTTCGGATGATGTTGACTCATCACTGTCACTCCATGTTGCTACCATTGCTTTCTTGTTTCCCTTCTTATCTCTCTTGAGGTTTGGGCAGCTTGACTTGATGTGCCCAGTTTGGTGGCACTCAAAACATGTGACAGGCTTGGAGCTGTCCTTCTTGTATTTGTCACTGGACTCAGCTTTGTATCTGTCATTTTTTCTGAATGGCCTTCTGCTGTTCTTCTCATTCTTCCTAAACAGCTTCTTCATTTTTCGTGTAAACATGGCCATCTCCTCATCGTCTGATGAGTCAGCTTCAGTCGAGTCAGCTTTCATGACAAGTAATTTTTGTTTCTTGTCTTCTGACTTTTCTTTCTCTTTAACTTTAAAGTTTTGCATTGAGATCTCATGAGTCAGCAGAGATCCGATTAGCTCGTCATACTTGTATGTGGTCAGGTCCTGAGCTTCTTCTACATCAGTTTTCTTAGCTTGCCAGCTCTTGGGTAAGCTTCTCAAGATTTTCTTTACTTGCTCTTCTTCAGTGAAGTTCTTGCCGAGTCTTTTCAGCTCATTTATAATATTAGTGAACCCAGCATTCATTCCAGAGATATCCTCATTGTCGTTCATTTCGAACAGCTCGTACAATCTCATATGTTGGTTCACTTTTGACTCTTTGACCTTGCTGGTGCCTTCATAGGTCACCTCGAGCTTTTTCCATATCTCTTGTGCTGACTCGCAACCTGATATTTTATTGTATTCTGCAGCATCTAGAGCACAGTGAATCATATTGATAGCCGAAGCATTGTTTTGAAGTTTTCTGAGGTCATCTTCTGACCACTCAGTTTCACTCTTAACAACTTTCTCATCGTTAACAGTTTTATAAGGCACATATGGGCCTTGAACTATTGCAAGCCATGCACTCATGTTTGTGGCTTGAATAAAGTTCTTCATCCTATTCTTCCAGAATGTATAGTTGGATCCAAAGAATAGGGGAGGCCTACTAATAGATAATCCCTCAGGGAGTATCTGTGTTGTTTGGTTCCTAGGAAGGAAACGAGTGCTGTTCTCAGCCATTTATAGGGATCCGCTCAAGATAGTTATATCTTTGAGTAGTGAGCTTAGGCTCTGATACCACTTGTTGGTCCCGTGTGATTAGTTCCAAGGGGGGGTTAGGAACTAATACAACTTTTTCGCTAATTAATCTTGCTGACTTAATTATTTTGGTGAGTTTATTAACTCAGCTTTGGTCAGCTTGGCCAAACTTAATGTAAGACAGCTTCAGTCAGTTGCTGACTAAGACTGTTTTACTTGAGAGTTGGGAATTGACGCTTATGTGGTCAGCTTCCAACTCAGCACTCCAATTTACTCAGTGTCAGCTTCTAACAGTTTATATGCTAAGTAAATATTACAAGCAACACAAGCACATGTACATATATATATTTGAGAGTTAGAAATTACTCAGTATCACTTATCCTGGTTCGGCCTCTCCGCCTACGTTCAGTCCCCAGAATCCTCCGGGCTTTCAGAATCCAATACTGAGCTCTTTAAGGGTAGAGCACAAACCGATTACGGGCAGTTGAATATGCAAGAGTACCTTCCTCTATTCGTCTACTCAACTCCTACTAAATGCTACAACCCAGCACTTAGATTTCTCTACCACTAAGTACTAAATAACAAGTACTCAGCACGTACACTCTCAATATTACAGTTGATCACACACTTGTTCCTTTTAAACAAATAACACTTTAGATGATTACAAACAATCAATCTAGCATTTACACAGAGAATAGAAGATTGGTGTAAGCTTTTCTCTTTTGTTTTGAGTCTTTGAATTTGTATCTTTCTCACTTGTAATTTTCTGTAAATCGGCCAACTTCCAAATGATATCCTTGTCTCTTTTATAGTTGAAAAGTGAGAAACAAATCATTTGAAATTGATTTGTCCGTTGAGTCCAAAACGGCTCTTTTAGGGGACAAACTTCTAGTCAGCTTCAGGTGTCAGGCCAATCCTGTCTTCTGATTTCTTCAGACGTCAGATTTGTCTTCTTCCTGCAGACGTTGTCTTCTTGTGGCAGTTTGTCTTTTAGCCATAATCAGTTGTCCCATGTCTCTCGAAATTGGCTTTTGCATAATTCCGAGATTTCTATTATTGGTGCAGACAGTTGTCGGATTTGTCTTTTAGCTAACGGAACACTTATGCTGTCATGTGAATTACACAGCTTTACTCCGATGATTTATTGTCTGCCAGTTCTCATACTGAGTTCTTCTCACTCAGCTTCCAAAGGTCAGCTTCATTCTGCAAGATCTAGTTCTGAAGCAGACTTTACTTTTTTCATGCTGAGTTTCATTCCACTCAGCTTCTTTGATCAGCTTCATTCTTCAACTGTTGTTCTAAGGATGGCTTTATCCATTGTTATGCCGAGTTGCCCTTAACTCAGCTTGTGCTGTGTTCTTATGTGAACTTTGTCCTGTCTTACTTTTGCACTTATATTTATACTTAACATTGAACAAACATATTAGTACAATTAAATCAAAGCACTTAAATTTAATTGTCTCTTAATCATGGATTAATTTTGTCAAATCAAAATCTTGTGGAAAGGTGTTTCAACAATCCAAACCAGCTCAAAGGATGTTGATGCTGTTCCCAAGAAAATTCGAGTTGTGTCAAAAGGGAAGAAAGTTGATGCTGACCAGGGTAAGTCAGCAGAGAAAAGAAAAAGGCAAGATGAGCCTGATGAACTGGAAAGTGAGGAAACCCCTCTGAAGAAGAAGACGAGAACTTCTGAGCTGAGTCCAGTAGAAGCTGTCCCTCTTGGCTTTGTTGTTCCTGATGATTCTCACTTCATCAGAAGCAAAGAGATTGACCTTGAGCAAATTCCTGCTGATCAAGAAGTAGAAGAACAAAGCAACAATGAAGGTCAGCATGATCATGATGAGGATGTTGAGCAACATCAAGAAGCTTATGTTGAGCAAGAACAAACAGAGGAAGTTGAGGAAGTTGAAAGTCCAGCTGTACAGAATGAGACAGTTAATGATGAACTCTCAGAACAAGAAATGATCAATGAAGGACTCAACACTGATCTCGGTGTAGAATCATCTCTTGATTCCATTCCTGCTGACCTGTCTCCCTCAAAGACCAAAAAGTTGAAAAGGCTTAAGAAGAAGGCCTACAAATCTCCAGTTATTGACCTCCTGGGAGATTCGCCTCTGAGGGATGAAATCACAGACCTTACAGAGACTCAATTTAAGTTCTTCTCATCGCATCCTGAGCCCTCTACACAGGAAAAAAAAGCCTCTGTTACTCATACCGAGCAACATGCCAAGACTCCAGAAAATCCAAATCAAGCCGAGCAAGAGCTCGAAGTCCTAGATGCTCAAGGAGACATGCACGCTAAGGAAAATCCTGCTCAACCTGAGGTGCCTCTTCCTGCACCAACTCAAGTCCATATTGAGCAAGTAACTATCTCTGGAGATCCACCTCCTTCTCATCCTATTTCGCAGAACATTGAGCAGTCAGCTCCTGCTGCTCATCAACATCAAAGTCCAGTTGCTGACCATACTGGCACTTCTACTTAAGGACAGCACCAAACACCTCCTCAATCAGGTGCTACTAGAATTCCGACCTCTGAGATAAATCCTGAGGCACAATTTGCCTATCTTCATGCAACTGAGTCCGGACGTCGCATCATTGACTCGGCTCAACATCTTCTTCAGGACTTAAACAATTCTCATGCCGATGTTGCTGGGTCCGCAAATGCTGAATCACAAGAGATTTCCTCTGTCACTCAGCTTCTCAATGAGATCAAGCATCTCAAGGATTTAGTAAGTGTCGTGACCTCAGTCCAAACCCAGCAACCCAAGCAAGAATCCTTTGTCAAGCTGACTGAGCTGATATTGATGACGGTGAATCACATGAATTCACTTTAAGGACAGATCAATGCTTTACCAACAGTCAACATGGGCTATGCCACCTCTGCCGAGCTAGATCATTGTTTTACCAAGTTGTCTTCTGAGCTGATAGGTACTCGTGACCTTCTCTCTTCATCTTCCCAATGTACGATGGATGAAATTAGTGAAGCTGTCCGTCTTCTGAATCTGAGTAAAGAGGAGATGGAAACTGATATGGTCAAAACCAATACTATCCTCCAAACCACTCAAAGCCTATTTCGCCATGTGCGTCACACAAACGCTCAGCGTGACATCTACGATAAGGCTATAATTAGAATGTATCATCAATCTTATGCCCAGCTAGCTGAAGCAATGTCATGGCTAGCTAAGTCACAGGAATACATGCTCAGCATGATCAGCTCATCTATTCGCGTCCCAGGTTCAGTTCTGGATGATGGAGTTCCAGTGCTTGATGGGTTATTTGAAAGCACGAAACGTCTCAAGGCATACTCGGTCAAGCTGACTCGTGCTGCTCTCAATGACACCTTCATTGCTCCTCCGCCTGATGGTGGCAAAACGGGGGAGAAAGCACAAGCTGATGGAACTCAGCCAACGGCAGGAGAAACTTCAAGTAGTCAGCAAAAGAAAGCCAAAGACAAAGGCAAAGAGATAACTCAAGTCAATAAGAAATAGATTAGCCTTTAGCTTTAAAGATTGACTTGTGTATTTTGTGCTGACCATTTATATATCAACTTAAGCATTTTCCATTCATACTGTTTTTCTTATACTATATGCTAATTTGTACTAAATGCTGATCTGTCTAAAAATTGAACAAACAAATTAATTCAAATTTAAAATACTCAGTACACACTAACTCTGATACCAAAACTATTCATGTATCAAACTGAGTAACTCTTCTAAAAATTGACCTAGGTTCATCTGAAGAAGATCTTAGAAAGTCTAGGATTGAACTAAGTCAGTATAAACATGTCTTTTCTAATTACTTAGAAGGTTTAAAGTTGAGATAAGACAATATATGCAACCCTTACGGGGGAGTAATTTCGGAAGAATAAAATGCAATTCAATCATGGGGAATTTCAATACTGAGTTCCATAAATTAAATATTTTGCCAATATCAAAATGGGGGAGTTTGTTGAAACACCTTTCCACAAAATTTTGATTTGACAAAATCATTTAAATTTAATCCATGATTAAGAGACAATTAAATTTAAGTGCTTTGATTTAATTGTACTAATCCGTTTGTTCAATATTGAGTATAAATATAAATGCAAAAAGAAATAAAGATTAAGGCAGGACAAAATCAGCATGAGAACACAACATAAGCTGAGTGAAGAGCAACTCAGCATAAGAGAAGATAAGTCATCTTCAAAACAACAGCTTCAGAATAAAGCTGATCAAAGAAGCTGAGTGAAACGAAGCTCAGCACAAAAGGAAGTCTGCTTCAAGAAACAGATCCTATAGAACGAAGCTGACCATGGAAGCTGAGTGGAAAAAGACTTCAGTATGAAACTTGGTGAAAATCAAAGACAGTGATTATTAAAGTGAAGCTGAGTGATCTTCAGGACGGCATGAATGATCCGTTAGCTAAAAGACAAATTCGACAACTGTCTGCACCAATAATAGAAGCCTTGAATTACGCAAAAGCCAAATTCCAAGATGCATGGATCAACTGTTCGATGCTATAAGACAAACTGTCGCAAGAAGACAAAGTCTGTAGGAAGAAGACAAGTCTGACGTCTGAAGAATTCAGAAGACAGGATTGGCCTGCACATCTGAAGCTGCCTAGAAGGTTGTCCCCCCAAAAGAGTCGTTTTGGACTCAACGAAAAAATCAATTTCAAATGATTTGTTCCTCACATTTCAACTATAAAAGGGACAAAGATATCATTTGGAAGATTGCCAATTCACAGAAAATTACAAGTGAGAAAGATACAAATTCAAAGCACTCAAAAACAAGAGAGAAAGCTTACACCAACCTTCTATTATTTGTGTAAATGCTAGATTGATTGTCTGTAATCATCTAAAGTGTTCTTTATCTTAAAAGGAACAAGTTTGTGATCAATTGTAATATTGAGAATGTGTGTGCTGAGTACTTGGTATTAAGTACTTAGTGGTAGAGAAATCTAAGTGCTGGGTTGTAGCGCTTAGTAGGAGTTGAGTAGACGAATAGAGGAAGGTACTCTTGCATATTCAACTGCCTGTAATCGGTTTGTGCTCTACCTTTAAAGAGCTCAGTATTGGATTCTAAAAGCCCGGAGGATTCTGGGGACTGGACGTAGGCGGAGAGGCCGAACTGAGTAATTTCTAACTCTCTCAAATATATATATGTGAATGTGTTGCTTGTTATATTTACTCAGCATATAAACTGGTTGACGCTGACACTGAGTAAATTGGAGTGCTGAGTTGGAAGCTGACTACAAAAGTGTCAATTCCCAACTCTCAAGTGAAACAGTCTTAGTCAGCATTTGACTAAAGCTGTCTTACATTAAGATCGGCCAAGCTGACCAAAGTTGAGTTAATAAACTCACCAAAACTATTAAGTCAGCAAGATTAATTAGCAAAAAAGTTACATTAGTTCCTAACCCCCCTTGGAACTAATCACACGGGACCAACAATGACCCCATCGAAATGATATATGATTGATGAGAGGGAAAAGAATGGAAAATTAAGATAGAAATAATGGATTATTGTCTTAATTTATGATGGTGAAAGTGAAGCATTCATGTGAATATATTTCACACTTGCGTTTTTTTTACTTTTCCTATCTTTTCTCCTCTTCCCATCTTTTTGTTTGTTCTCCTTCCTCTTCTCTTGTTCAAACACTCACTTTTTTCTTTTATTAATATATTGCGGGTTTGACAGTTCTTGGGCGCCCAAGTTATGTCTCGTCCCAGTTTCTATAAAAAAAATAAGGGTACTAATCTTTATTTTGGCTTAAGACCCAATTTGCACCCAATACTATACTCTAAAAATCAATTAAATCCTTGTTCTTTCAAGCAACAAATCAGTCCCTCTTTTATATTAGAATCTCCAATTGACACCTTTTGAGAGAATTATTTACTTTGAATACTCTTTATTCCGATTAAAATGGTTGATCTTTCTTTACTCGTTTCCAACCAATTGTTAATCCATCCTCATTTTTTTAGTGGATCCTCATTTTACCCTCACATCTTCCATAGCTTCTTTTTTTTATGTGCTGTATCAACTAAGTTGCATATTTCTTAATCCTGCTTGTAGAATTAATTTATCGGGATGGATAGGATTTTGGAGAATTAGTCGAAGTTTAATCGGATTTAATTTTTATATTTTTTATTTATTAATCAACAAATTATTATATAAATTAATTAAAATATGTATTTTACTCTCTACAAATGATAAAAAAAATGTCAAGTTTCACCATTAACTTAAGGAAAAAGGAAACCACTTGCTCTAACAGAAAATCTCAGTTTCAAATTATCAAGTCGGGTTAAGCGAGAAGAAAGAGGGAAAGGCAAGGCAAAATTAAAAAAAAACATTGGGTGGGCCTATGGACAGGTAAAGAAAAATAAAAAATAAGGGTATTTAAGTAAATCATTATGTCAAGAGGTGCCAATTGATAGCTATAATATAGAACAGAGATTGATTTGTTGATTTGAAGATAACAGGGATACAATTGACTTTTTATGTAGAGTATAAGGTCGAACTAATGGAAACGTATACTTACTTATATAGATGGGTTAGAAATTTTTTACCAAATGCTGACAGCTGCGATGCGCTGGGAAGGTTTTGTTCACTGCTGAGCTGGGTTTAGCCCCGGAACGAGTAGGGAATCAGTGAGTGATAAAGATTTGATGCCCGAAGAGGATATGAACTAAAGTAAAGGCTTTTCAGTGAGCTAGGTTATCTGAATTGGGATCTTCCTGCCAGGGTTGGTTCTTTCTTTCCGGTAGGAACGATTTCTCTACGGGAAGTTTATGCATTCTAATTCTCTAGAGATAGAAGTCCATTTTCGGCCCTGTATGAAAGCGAGCGAATGACTGCATATTAAGGTAAGATAGAGTGAGTGAGATGTTTTACCCTGTTTTAGGTTATATGACTGGGTGAATTCTCTATATTCTCTAAGCTTCATGGATTAAGTTCTGGGAATAAGGTCAAATGCTCGAACCACCCGCCTTAGACATATCAAAGAAGCTAATAGCTCGCCCGGGGAAGAAAGCGAATCTTGTACTTAGAGTACGGGGTAAGGTAGGAAAATGTTCTGAGCCAGCGATCGAAGAAGCTGGTCGAGATCGTGGAACTATCGCTCGAGAAGTAAGTAAGCTGGTCCTTCTTTGGTCATAAGGATAATCGTTCTTATTAGGTCAGGGGCGGCCGGGCGGGTAATGACCTTATGCCTTTTATTTTCTTTCAATAAAATCATTGAACTTTATATTTGAATTCAATAAATTCATTCTGGTCAACGTGTGTATAAAAACCTACCCGAATATTGAAGATGCACATAATATAGTTCACTATATGCCAACTAAGCACCACGACTGATAAGGATGTGATTTTTTTTTTTAAATTATGGCTTACGGTGTGCTATATGGAACAGATGTTGTGTGGCTTCCATGTCAGCCATAAAAAGTCGGATATGCGTAGCATTGATGCTTAGTTCGCATTAAGGTTGGACATGGATCCTAGAGATACTATATTAGACCGAATATATTAGTAAAAAGATTAATAATTGAAACAAACTTTTGACTCTTTTTTTTACCAAATTTGACCAATTCGGTCAAAAAAAGTCAACACTTTAGTTCAATTTTGATTTTTTTGCTCGGACATTCAATCCAAAATGGTATCTTTAAGATCCGTGCCTAGCCCTAGTTGGCATATAATCAACGGTCTTCCACACCATGCCATATTGTTGTGAATTTTTTACATAAGTTGGCTTAAATGAATTCATTGAAGTAAAATGAGTAGCTCAATGATATCATTAGAAGAAATAGAAGTTCAGTGACCTTTGTGAGACATATCCTAAACTCTAGTGACCATATATGCATTTTATCCCAAAAATTTAGACTCCATTATTACATGCTCAGAGGCAATAATAACATGATCTCTCATTATCCCTAACGTGATTGGACACAGAAATTCATGGGGAATGATTAAATATAGACTTTTTCAACTTACACATAATTGGGTTACTTAAGACACCAGTTACTTCCATTCCCACAATCTGTTTTGAATTGTTCAAAAGATCAAGGATTTGATCCATATTTTATCACTAGTGCTTCCTCTTTCTCTAATAAGGATTCTGATGGCTTATTGAGGTCTTTAACATTATGCAATTCCAGTTTTTGAGCTAACCTTTTGACGATGACACCATCAACATTTGGATCATCATCTTTCGATAATAAAACCATCATATACATGGTCAGTTCCATATCTTGTGTATCTGTTCTCCCATTCGATCGCTTCAACTATGTTCTCATCAACTCGACACAACATAATTCATTAAAAATCTCGTGCCACTTGTGACATTCATGCTACTTTCAAGATAAAAAAAAATGCTTTGTTTAGATTAAGATTTTGAAAGTAAAAAAATGTCTAGAAACTAGAAAGTAAAAAAAAAATGTCATGTTTAGATTAAGATTTTGAAAAAATGTTCTGGTGACATACATGCTACTTTTGATATTATTCCACGAATAAATCTAATTAAAGGCTTATAATAAATAAATAATTATTTTTTAGTTCATTAAAAAAGATTAAAATATTTTCACTAAAAAATAATCATAGATGTATGAAAGCTTAAAAGGAATATCCATAAATTAATTCTTTCATATACATATGCATGTATATATATCATGCTTAATGAAATAAAATAGAAAAAAAATATTGTCACTATCAAGTACTCCTTATTTTTATTATAAATTTATTTTTATCTCCTTCTATGCTTCTTTCACAATATCTATATTATATTTTATAGCGTAAGCAGAGACAATTTACAAGAAGTATTTTAGAGGTTTTTTAGCTTAGTTGGCACCATAAAAACAAAGAGAGTAAATGAATTTTAATTATCTCTATATCATAAGTACTATATTAATACATTATTTATTGTTAATTACTAGTCCATTAATTAAAGTAATAAAAGAAAATAAGAGTTACAGTAAGATAAAAAAACAGAAAGTGAAGGAAATCTAAAAGTTACAAATAAACCTATACATGAAGAATGATATACAGTATTCCATCATTATATCCATTGGCCATCAAAAATTAAAGACATCACCGACCTTTAATTTTGTTCTTAATCTTATAATTTTGTTCTTACTTCAAATAATATAGTCTTATAATTTTATTTTTACTTCATTAAAAGATTTATATTTAGTTAGGAGTTGTTTCCACTGATAAACTGTATTAATAGCATTTTCTTCGAAAATTATGAGAATTTAGACATTGATATCTTCAATTGAAGAAATCTGATGGAAATAGAAGAGACATGGACAACTAAAATTGGGAAAAACAAATATGTAAAAAATTATAGGAAATCGTTATGTTTCTGAATGTAACTATTCATTTTTTTTCATACGTAGTAGTTATTTTATTCTCAATTATATTGTTCCACACCTCTCGCTTTCTTATCTATGTTTTCTTTTTTATTCGTCTTTTTTTTTTCAAAATGATTAAATAAAGATTTTGTATATTTTCATTCTTTTTTAGTATAAGTTGCTAGGAGTAATCGTTTCGATTGTTAACTCTAACTAAATTTTGGATTTTCGGCTTATATGAACTCAATTGTTAGGTTTAATTGGAGTTAGATTAATTTTTCAAATTCAGAACCTTGTGAAGTCCACTGATTTTTTTAATTTGGATTTATCAAACTCATATGGATTGAATTTTTTATTTTTATGTATTTTTCAACGAATAGATATAAAGTTTTACACAATAGTTATTCAATGAAGTTTGGGACATATTGAAGAAATTAATTAAAGAAAATATTGAAACATTATACTTAAAATGAAATTTATTTGAATTATAAATCATCTTTTGTCATGATTACCATTCGAAGTTTCTTTCTCATTTTTAATCATGGATTTTACATTATTATTATTATTATGAAGAAGTTAAGTTTTTTTGCTTAATCTTTTAGACGGAGAGATCTTAAGCGTCCAATACATTTTATAATATTTTTATTCTTGAAGCAATTTGGATTTTTTATGCTTAAAATCTTAAAATGTACATAATTTATTATGAGATATTGAGACAGTTGCTTTTGCAGCACTGACTTTTAATCATTAGTAAATTAGTGGTTTAGTAATTATGTTTTTATAACAGTTTTATGTGTACCATAAATGATAATAAGTTAAATTTTAACATCTTCATTTATTCACTTATATCTTCAATTCTTAAAATTTATTAATTGTATTTTTTATTTATTTCAAATGAAAATTATTTAATTGGGTCGTCATATCCCTTTTCATTTATTATCTCTTGATATAACTTTTTAGGTAGGTTGATATTGATGTGTGTGTGATACACAGAATTGGTCATATCCAATCGCATACTACTTTTAGAATCAAATTATAGTCATTCGTTTTAATTTTTTAATCATGGATTTGATACTTCTCCCAATAAAAATCATAATTGTTGTTCATTTGATATTGGGTTTTGCAGGACTGTGACTGCATTCACTGCTTTCTTGCTCAGTTGATATATCGTTAATTCAA